>NC_057861.1:535324710-535942210 GCF_019393635.1 Dromiciops gliroides
TGTCCTGTATGAGGTCACACAGGTAAGCAGTAGAGAGCTTTGCAAAGCCTTATGGGATATTTATGGGATTCATTGGATTAAAAACAGAAAGGGGGGCAGCTAGGTGGTACAGTGGATAGAGTACTGGCCCTGGATTCAGGAGTACCTGAGTTCAAATCCTGCCTCAGATAATTGACACTTACTAGCTGCGTGACCTTGGGCAAGTCACTTAACCCCAATTGCCTCACCAAAAAACAAAACAAAACAAAATAAAACCAAAAAGGGACCTTAGAGATCATTCAATCTGACCCCTTTATTATTTATTATTTATTTATTTTTTAGTGAGGCAATTGGGGTTAAGTGACTTGCCCAGGGTCACATAGCTAGGAAGTGTTAAGTGTCTGAGGCCGGATTTGAACTCAGGTACTCCTGAATCCAGGGTCAGTGCTCTATCCACTGCGCCACCTAGCTGCTCCCTGACCCCTTTATTTTACAAATGGGAAAACAGAGGCCCAGAGAGGCTAAACAAATGTTCTTTCTACTACTATTGTTGCTGTTCAGTCCCGTCTGATTCTTTGTGACCCATTTGGGCTTTTCTTGGCAAAGATTAGGGTGGTTTGCTATTTTCCCTCTCCAGCTCATTTTACAGATGAGGAAACTGAGGCAAATGGGATAAGGCGACTTGCTCAGGGTCATACAGCTTGTAATTGTCTGAGGCCAGAATTGAAATCATACATATGTTTTTGACTCCAGGCCTGAGGCTCTATCCATTGCACCCCCTAGCTGCCTCAGAAGTCAGAGGATCTGGGTTCAAATCCCACCTCTGACACTCGTTACCTGTGTGACCTTGGGCAAATCATTTCACCTCTCTTAAGGTCTCAGTTTCCTTATTTGTAAAAAGAGGGCACTGGAATCGATGACCTCTGAGGTCATTCCTGGCTTTCTTCCCCTTTCTGGTGGGCAGTCACAGCCTTGCCATCTCTCATTGTTGGAGAAGCAGCTGGAGACCCTTGGAAAGGAAACACCTGGACCAAGCAGGGGAGCTCTTTGTAGGACTGTGAACCTTGGAGGAGGAGTATGGGTGGAGTCCTGTACCCATTTGTGGGTCATTTTGTTTCCACAGAGGGTGTGGTGAGGATCAGATGTTTATTTAAGACCCAAGTTCCCCTTGAGCTCGGTGCTTTTTGAAGATTTTGTATTGTTTAAGTAAAGCCTGGGGAGGGGGGTGGTATTTAAGAAGCCGGGGGTGTGGGCCTACTCCAAAGCCGAGGATAAGAATGAAGGCCTGTATGGATGGGCCAGCCTTGCTCCCAACTCAGGACGGGCATGTGCTGATTGAGTCTAGTCCACTGCCTCTGAACCTTTTTGAGGATGTCAACTTCACCCTCTCCTCCTCCCTTTTAAAATAAAAAAAAACCTTGAGGACATCCATGTGAGAGGAGTTGTATAATTGTCATTAATCGTGAAAATGTATGGCGAAAGCCCTATGAGAAACTCAGTAGCACGTTTAAATGCAGTTGTGTTTTATTAATTAGACAGCACAATATGCTTGAAAAATGGCTACAAGTGAGGGCCAAGACCCCCTGTTTTTTTTTTTTTAATTGTTGTTTGTTTGTTTTTGCAGGGCAATGAGGGTTAAGTGACTTGCCCAGGGTCACACAGCTAGTTAAGTGTCAAGCGTCTGAGTCTGGATTTGAACTCAGGTCCTCCTGAATCCAAGGCCAGTGCTTTATCCACTGCGCCACCTAGCTGCCCCAACCCCCTGTTTTTATGTGGTCTGAGAATTAAGAATGGGCTTTTGGGGGCAGCTAGGTGGTGCAGTGGATAAAGCACTGGCCCTGTATTCAGGAGGACCTGAGTTCAAATCCAGCTTCAGACGCTTGACACTTACTAGCTGTGTGACCCTGGGCAAATCACTTACTCCTCATTGCCCCACCTACCCCCCCCCCCAAAAAAAAAAAAGAATGGGATTTTTTCATATTTTAAAATAAAGTTTTATTTTATTTAAAATGTAAACTCCGGGACAGCTAGGTGGTGCAGTGGATAAAGCAACGGCCCTGGATTCAGGAGTACCTGAGTTCAAATCCGGCCTCAAACACTTGACACTTACAAGCTGTGTGACCCTGGGCAAGTCACTTAACCCCCATTGCCCCGCGCAAAAAAAAAAAAAAAAAAGTAAACTCTATTCTTTGCTGTCTTGGCCTGGCCCTGCCCTGAACTAATCAATCAACCTATTTATGGCTTAATGGATAGAGTGCTGGGTCTGGAGTCAGGAAGACCTGAGTGCAAACCTGGTCTTCTCCTAGTTTCATCTCCCTCCTCCCATGGTAAGTTGCTGGCATCACAAGGTTCTTTATTGACTGCTTAACATTTACTACTCCCAAGGATGCCCTGCTGCTTTGCCCTCTGCCCCTCCAACCCACTTAGGAGGGTGGGGCTGCTGGCAGCCCAGGAAGCCAATACCATCATGCCTCTAATGTCCTCTGGAGGGGGTTAAGTGTGGAATGAGACATAGACAGGTTTACTCTGGAGTGGCCCAGATTGGGACCTTCAGGACCTCAGTTGGGCGGGGAAGGTTGGGGGTGGGGACTGGGAAGCCTTTCTATGTTGTATTGGTACTGTGATGAGAAGTAATGCTGTGTCCTTTGCAAGGATATTGGCCCACAGGGAAATTCCCATCTGAAATAAAAACTTGCCAATTTTATTTGTTATAATGGAAGAATGAGTTATTAACATCTTGAAAAGAAAAAAATATCAACCTTTTTCGATGACCCTGGAAATTCTGGTTTCTCTTTGGTTGATCAGCCTGGGGTTAAGTATCTACCTGTGTGATCCTGGGAAAGTCACTTAACCCCAATTGCTTCACAAAAAAAAAAAAGAAAAAGAAAAGTATCTACCTGACCCCAGGTTAGCTGGATAACTGGGGAGCAGAATCCAGCATTCCTAGCTTCTGTCCCCAGGCTTCAGCTGCTAGGCAATACTCCTCTGATCTCTTTTTTTATTTTTAGTGAGGCAATTGGGGTTAAGTGACTTGCCCAGGGTCACACAGCTAGTAAGTGTTAAGTGTCTGAGGCTGGATTTGAACTCAGGTACTCCTGACTCCAAGGCCGGTGCTCTATCCACTACACCACATAGCTGCCCCTCCTCTGATCTCTTTGCAATTCGGACTCTGTGGCCAGCCCAGTATGGACAAGGCTGATTGTCTCCAGGGAAGTGAGAGATTATAGCATCATAGATTTAGAGGTGTCGGGGACCTTAGATGCTATCAAGTCAAACACTGAGGCAAAGAGGTAAGTGACTTACCCAGGGCTAGGTAGCTAGTGAATCTGAAGCAGGATTTAAAACCAGGTATCCTTGAGTTCAAAGCCAGCATTCCATCTCCGTTCCATGCTGACTCAGGGAGCTGGTGTGTGCAGTGGGGGAATCAAAGTGAATGGGAGTTGATCTTTCACCCTTTGATCCAATATTGTGGAGTTATTTTGAGTGTCTTAGATAGTGAGTTTGAATCCTGACTCTGAAGTTTACTGCCTTTGACCTTGGGTGAGATACTTAACCTGTCCAGGCTTTGGTTTCCTCCACTGTAATGATAGTGATAGTAATAATAATAATTAATAACAGCAAGCACTTGCGGGGACAGTTGGGCCTGGAGTCTTCTTTCTGAGTTCAAATCCAGCTGTGTGACCCTGGGCAAATCACTTAACCCTATCTGCCTCAGTTTGCTCATCTGTAAAATAAGCTGGAGGAGGAAATAGCAAACCACTCCTATATCTTTGCCAAGAAAATCCCCCAAATGGGGTCACAAAGAGTTGAACACAACTGAAATGACTGAACAACAACAACACTCAGAGGTGTTCCTATGCGTGTTGTCACAGCCTCCCCACTCCCTGAGGTGGTAAGTAATCAGATATAGGTTATACATGTGCAATTACGTAACCCATTACCATAGTAGTCATTTTGTGCAAGAAAACTTGAATAAAAGAAAATAAATGAAAGGGAAAAATAGCATGCTTCTGTCTGTTCCATCCACATCAGTTCTTTCTTTGGAGATGGATAGTATGCTTCACCTTTAGTCCTTTGGGATTGTCTTGGAGCATCATATTATTGAAAATAGTCAAGTCATTCACAGTTCTTCATCAAACAATATTGCTGTCTCTGTGCACAAAGTTCTCTTGGTTCTGCTCACTTCGCTTCACTTTACATCTGTTCATACAAGTCTTTCCAGGCCTTTCTGAAATCATCCTGCTTGACTTTACCACATGTTGTGTTTCTTAGAGCACAATAATATTCCATCACCATCATATACCACAACTTGTTTAGCCATTTCCCAATTGATAGGCATTCCTTTGATTTCCAATTCTTAGCCACCACAAAAAGCTGCTAGAAATATTTTTGTACAAATAGGTCTTTTTCTCTTTTGGGGGATGTCTTTGGGCTGGGTTAATTATGAAGCTCCCTCTGGGGCCCATAACTTTGAGGTGACTTGGGTTTGTGCTAAAGAGGGAAGATGGGGGGAAAGTCAGTGACCATGCCTGTTTGGGAGGCAGCCTCATGTGTCGGACCCACTGCATGTTAGAAGACCCGGGTTCTAGTCCCAGTTCTACTTCTTAGTTGAGTGACCTTGAATGGGTCTGAAGTTTAGTTTCTCATGGGCACAGTTTGTGGCGAGGATCAGTGTGGGGTTATAGACCCTCTAAAACCATAAAGTTCTTTGTATATGTCAAAGATTGCCACGATTATTATTTTTTTCAACTCTCTTATCCTTACGTGGGCAAACAAGGCTGCTCTGGCCTTGTTTTCTTTTTTTGTTTTTTGTTTTGTTTTGTTTTAGTGAGGCAATTGGGATTAAGTGACTTGCCCAGGGTCACACAGCTAGTGTTAAGTGTCTGAGGCTGGATTTGAACTCAGGTACTCCTGACTCCAGGGCCAGTGCTCTATCCACTGCACCATCTAGCTGCCCCTGGCCTTGTTTTCTTATCTGTCCCCTCTCCCCTTTTAGGACTCTCTATCTGAGGGGTAGTGGGCAATGTTTGCAGCAGAATAGAAGGGGGAGCCTGAAGCTTCTTGGAGAAAGCTATGCCAAACTAGTCGGGACTTTACCTCATGTTGTTTTTCTCTTTCAGAGACTTCAGCAGGCTCCGAAAAGAAAATATTTATGAAAATAACAAGCTGGTAAGTGCTATATTCCTGCATCTCCACGTATTCCTCTCTCTTGCTCTCAGTGCCCCTGGCTCTGTCCCCGTGAGGTACTATCAATGGTGGGAGAAGTGGCATCTCTCAGGCTTTGGTTCTGCATAGCTGAGGTCAGAATGAATCTTGGAGCCTGATATCTTCCTCTTGGCTTCCCTTCCAACTCCAGTTCCCCCACTAGTCCTTTATGTCATTAAGGAAGTTATGAATCAGTGTCTATAATATACTGGTCACACCTGGTTTTGTAAACCACCTCACTTTTTTTTAGGAGACTTCTGAGAGACTTTGCCATCCCACAGGGAATTGCTGCCATTTTGCAGATAAGCAAACTGAGGCTGCTTCTAAACTAACAAGGGAGGTCAGAGTCAGAGTTCCTGCCTAAAAGTGCCTGAAAAAAAATCTTTACTGCTCTGTCTATCAGAAGAGAAACACTCTCACCCGAGCCTCACGTCCAAGACTGCTTGGATTGTTCATCTTTTTTGCCCCTTGTTTCTCTTAGCCTGTTTTCCTCTGTTTAGATGCCAGCAGACTTTCCAGTTCCCCTGGAGTTCCTGAGGGTGGGGAGGGTTCCGGTGAGGTGGTGCTGGGTTGAATCAGGGGAAGCAGGTGGGAGAAAGGAATGGGTTCCCTTGGGAGCAGCCTCTCCTCTGGCCCGAGCTGCCGCAGAAGCTCAGACCACCCATCTGCTGGGAGCGTGGGCCGACTCCAGAGAGGGCCAGTGTCTGCTTTGATGGGCTTCAGCTGCTCCACTCTCCAGGACCGATCTGGCCTGAGCTGACCCATAGCCAGAGCAGGCCTGGGACACGGACCCATCTCCCTAACCTTTATTCCTTTCAGAGATCAATGACACCCCCTACCTTCCCTCACCTTTATCAACTGGCTGACTCCCTTTTTTATTTTTAAAAATATATTTCCATTTCCCCCCAAGTTCTAAGAATCTTCTACCAGAGACTCTGGTCAATGGTGCTTTCTAGAAAACAATCAAAGGATCATGTGTGCATATAGATTATAGACTCATAGATCACTTTGTAGATGAGAAAACAGGCCCAGAGACTCCCAGTGACTTGCCCAAGGTTATGCTGGTAATAAATGGGGAACTGAGATTTCAGTTTAGGATCCCTAACCCCAAACTCAACTCTCTTCATTATGTTTATCCTGTTTCCACTGTCTTATGTGAATGCTTGTAATTAATAGTGTGCAGGGGGAGCTAGAAAAGGAGTTTGACTCAGGCTTTTTTTCTCTTGCAGGGGTCTTTCCCCATCTCCCTCCCCATCCCCTGCTGCGGTTTTCTTCTTGCTTTTGGTTACATATCCTCTTCTTCTTCCTTCCTCACTGTATTTATGGATAAGGAAGGCAAGTGAACTTAGGGCTTGGACATCAGAGTCTGAGGCACCCAACAGGATTATGGAGAATGTGGGGAACTGGGGAAAGGGGGGAGAACGTGGGAGAGGAGGTTAGGCAGGGGAGAGAGGCGCAGGGCAGAAATTGGGTGACATCAGGGAATGAGGACAGGGGATTAGGGGAGGTGGACAAGGACTGGAAAGTAGAGGCAGGAGAGAAAGGTAAACAAAGCCCAGCCTTTAATAAATAACGCTTGGGGCAGCTAGGTGGTGAAGTGGATAGAGCACCAGCCCTGGATTCAGGAGGACCTGAGTTCAAATCTGGCCTCAGACACTTGACACTCAATAGCTGTGTGACCCTGGGCAAGTCACTTAACCCCAATTGCCTCACCAAAACAAAACAAAACAAAAAACCAACCCAAAAAGTAAATAACGCTTGCTGGATCAGCTTGGCTCCTCAGGACTCTGGGGCTGTTTTGTCGTTGTTCTTGGGATAGGAAGAGAGAAGATCATACTCAGGCTCCATTTTTTCATCCTTATTCTCTTTACCTTCTTATGTAATCTCTTGCTCTTCTCTGTACTCGGCCTTATGCCTTACCCGGGTCTGTGATTGCTTATCCAGTCTCTCCCCAGCCTGAGTCCTAGGCAACACCAGCCCTATGGGTCAAGTCTGGAAATTTCCTTTCTTTCCTACTGGACAGATCAGCTCTAGTTGGAATACTGGGGCCTGATAGTTGCAGGAAGGAGTACAGGGATTGGAAGGTATATGGTTAGCAATGATGAGGGTGGGTGGGGAGAGAGAGCTTCAACAACTCTAGTGTAGGGCTATGAGTCTGGGTTCAGAATGAAACCTGCTTCCCTGATCATGGGGGCAATAAACATTTATTAAGTGCTTACTGTGTGCCAGGCATTGTGCTAAGCTCTAGAGATACAAATCCAAGCAAAAGGAAAGACAGTCTTTGCTTTCAAAGAGAGAGAAGAGAGAGGAGAGAGAGAGAGAGAGAGAGAGAGAGAGAGAGAGAGAGAGAGAGAGAGAGAGAGAGGGGCGAGACAGAGAGAGAGAGAGGCGAGACAGAGAGAGAGAAGCGAGACTGAGAGACCCAGGGACAGAGACAGACAGACAGACAGAGAGAGAAATAGAAAGACACAGAGAGAGAGAGAGAGAGAGAGAGAGAGAGAGAGAGAGAGAGAAGCGAGACAGAGAGACCAAGAGAGAGACAAGAGACAAAGAGAGATAGACAGAGAGACAGACAGACACAGAGAGAAAGAGAGAGAAAGACACACAGAGACAGAGACAGAGAGAGACACACATACACCTGGGGAATGACCCACTTGGTTCTCCCTACTGAGTTGACTTGGCTGACATGTCTTGCCTTTGAAGTCAACTAAGTAAGTAGTCAGTCTGGTGAATGAAGGCATCTGTGTCTCCCAGCCTGTCCTATCCTTCCTCCTGCCTCTGTTCCCTTCTCACACACCCCGGTGCCTTCTCATCTGTCTCCCTCCCATCACTCCAGTTATAAGAACATAATTCATTCTCTGTATGCATTGGGTAGTTCCAGAAAGGGGAGGGGGGAGCATAGAGTGGGATTGGGGAGGGAGGAAGGGTGGGAACAGAAGAGGCTTTGGGCCATCTTTGTTGTACGGCACTGTTTGACATGGTTGCTTTGTGAGTGAGAAGGCTCTCTTGGGGTTATTGGGAGCATGCATCTCCCTCTTTCAGAGAAGCTATTCAGGGCAATTACTGACCATATAAGGATTCCTGTTGAGAAAGAATGTGTCTTTAGCACAGTGCCAAAAAAAAGAGCTGTTAGGACATTGATCTGTGTTTGTAAAATCACTGAAAGAGCCAAAAAAAAAAAAAAATCAAGGGACCTTTGGGGAGATTATTCTCCAATTTCTACCCTTCACTTTCTTTCCCATCCAGATTATCCAAGCATTAGACCCAAAGTGCCTAAAACACCCAGGTTCCGTTGTCCCTAGGATCAAGATCAGTGCTACATAATATCAACAGCTCTTCTTGTCCTCGTCCTCTTTCCCATCTGTTTGGAATTATTTAGAAATTTACCCTCCCACATTCAAGGTGCTGATGCCTTTCATTGTCAGGTGTTATGAAAATAGTGATGGGGACTGGACCTGTGATTTCAACGATCGAGGCCATTCCCAAATGAGAAAACTTTCCCGGGGACAATACAAAATCATGTATCATGGATGTGTTATGGACATTAAGTCCTGTAAATTTTTGGAGAAAAGATCATGGTGGGCTGAGGCAATCGGGGAAAGCTTATGTAGAAAATCATAGGGGGGGGGCAGCTAGGTGGTGCAGTGGATAAACACCGGCCCCGGATTCAGGAGGACAAATCCAGCCTCAGACACTTGACACTTACTAGCTGTATGGCCCTGGGCAAGTCACTTAATACTCATTGCCCCACCAAAAAACCCCCAAAATATCCTAAACCCCCCAAACAAACAACAAAAAAATCAAATCATAGCTCATTGGTGCTGGAAGGTTATAAGCTTTGGGAGCGAGAGTAGCTAGAGAGGAGAGAGTAAGGCAGAGATGGTAACATTTCCTATTCTCTTGCCCAACTTTAGCCATTGGCTTCATGAAGTGCCCCAGGGGCGATTGCCTGTCTCATCTAATAGGTGTCTTATGCCTTTGTCCTCCTTCCCATCTGTTATAGGCATTCCAGGTGGCTGAGGAGCAGCTGGGGATACCGGCCCTGTTGGAGGCAGAAGATATGGTGGCTCTCAAGGTGCCAGATCGATTGAGCATTCTCACTTACGTCTCCCAGTATTACAATTATTTCCACGGCCGGTCACCCAGTGAGTAGTCAGTCCCCTCTTACCTTCTTCCTCACTACCCTTCTCACAGCCCTTGGACAGGGCTGCTCTTTTTCTTGCTTTGGGAGAAACCCTAAGGAGGAAGCTGTTTGAGTTTTTTTAATTCAGCACCTCTCCCTCACCTCAACCGTGCTTCCCAACCTGCTTTGTGTGCATAAGATGCAGACTTACAGGGGACTTAGTAGGAGATCGTCTCTTGGCTATATAACAACATGCCTTGTGGAAAGCGTGAATAGATGGGATTTGGGATCTGGCTGACCTCTGTGGAAAGAAGGAAGAGGCTTATGCTGGTACCTCCAACAGCCTAGCTGATGAAAGGGAAATTCAGGGTCCAAGACTGAGGCTACATGATATTTCCTTCAGTCTCTGAGAGGGGGTACTAGGTTACATGTTGTTGTTCAGTCATTTCAGTTGTTTCTTACTCTTTGTGACCCCATCTTGACAGAGATACTGCAGTGGTTTGCCATTTCCTTCTCCAGCTCATTTTCCAGATGAGGAACTGAGGCAGACAGGGTTAAGTGATTTGCCCAGGGTCACAAAGCTAGGAAGTTTCTGAGGCCAGATTTGAACTCAGCAACATGAGTCTTACGGATTCTAGGCCCAGAGCTCTATGCACTATGGCGCCACCTAATTAACGCCAGTTAATTCTAACTGGGTTAGGAGTATATCTATTTGCTACCTTTCAATAACTCTAGTATAGGGGTATGAGCCTGGGTTCAGATTGTTTTTTTTTTTTTGTTGTTGTTGTTTGTTTGTTTTTTGGTAAGGCAATTGGGGTTAAGTGACTTGCCCAGGGTCACACAGCTAGTAAGTGTTAAGTGTCTGAGGCCGGATTTGAACTCATGACCTTCTGAATCCAGGGCCTGTGCTCTATCCACTGAGCCACCTAGCTGCCCTGCCCCCTGGGTTCAGATTGAAACCAGCTTCCTTGATCATGCCAGCAACACACATTTATTAAGCATTTACTATGTACCATACACTGTGCTAAGCACCAGAGATACAAATACAAGCAAAAGTAAAGCTAGGCCCTGTCCTTAAGGAACTCACAATCTAATGGACAGCCTTTATACTTCCAGGGTTAGGGGGCTTTCTATTGTATGAGGAAGCTCAATTACTTTTTCAGGTAGTGGGGAACTTCCAACATCAGTTGTAGTTCTGCTCTCTGGGGCTAAGCAGATGAAGTCCAAGCCATTCTTCAGTGATCTGGAACTGGAGCCAGGAAGAGCTAAGTTCAAATCTCACCCCAGACTCCCACCAGCTTCATGACCGTGGTCAAGCCACCCAAGCCCTGTCTGCCTCAGTTTCACGAGCTAATAATAATAATAGCAATAATAATAGCTAACATTTATATAACACTCTCTATATGCTGGGTGGGCATGGTGCTAAGTGCTTTACAATTATTGTCTCATATAATCCTGCCATCCCTCTCTCTTACTGAGAGGAATGCATATATCCCATACAACAGCTCCCATACTCAAGTAGCTAGGCGATATAGTGGGGAGAGTGCTGGACTTGGAGTCAGGAAGATCTGAGTTCAAATTCTGACTCAGATATTTATTAGTTCTGTGACCATGTTACATATAGGTCACTTAACCTATCTCAGCCTTAGTTTCCTTATCTGTAAAATAGGGGTAATGATAGCATTTAATTGATAGGTTTTCTGTAAAGATTAAGTCATAAAATATATGTAAAAGCCCTTTGCAAACCTTAAAGAACTATTCACATTTTTTTTTTGGTTATGATTATTATGCTAATAAACCCTATGGCTATACTGGGGACACTGAAAATCTGCTTTGGAGACTTCTGATACAAGTCCTTCAAGTTTGTCCTTTGTTCCTGAAGAGGACCATGACATTGGGGTGATATCATGACGCACTGAATTAGATTTAAATGAGAAGGGGGCTGCTAGGTGACTCAGTGCATAAAGCACTGGCCTTGGATTCAGGAGGACCTGAGTTCAAATCCTTGACACTTAACTAGCTGTGTGACCCCGGGCAAGTCACTTAACCCTCGTTGCCCTAAAAAAAAAAAAAAGATTTAAATGAGAAGAACTGTATAAGGTCACCAACCTCACTCTCTCCTCTAGAGCCATCAGGATTCAGTGGCAAGTTATACATCAGGATGACTGGAGATGGCCCCGGACGTTTACGGCAATTGGGGTTAATTGACTTGCCCAGGCTCACACAGATAGTAAGTGTCTGAGGTGAGATTTGAACTCAGGTCCTCCCAACTTCAAGGCCAGTTCTCTATCCACTGCACCACCTAGCCACAAGGCCTTCTTGCTAGCTCCTTTGCTTTTCAAGAGGGAGATCTAGTATAAACCGGGGTGGTGCCTGTTCTAAATATGGTGTGTAAGGGGTGCTTGGCAGAAGGGGCTCTGCTCTCAGAACAAGGCAGATGGGAGTCCTCAGGACCCCCTCTGCCCAAGTAGCATGACCTCTCCCAAAGATTCTATTTCATCCACTATTGTGCTCCGCTCACCCGTGATTTCCTCTCCAGCTCTGCTGGGCTCAGCCTTTTATGAACAGCTCCCTCCCCGCCTCCCCTTGCCACATTCCTAATCTGAGGTTTAGAAATTCCCGTTCAAAACTCATAGTGACTCTGGGAATTGTGCCAACCTCTGTGTTCCCTCCTCCCTTCATTTTCTTTTATTCTATTTTCTTTCCTCCACCCCCACCCCCACTCCTCCAGCCCTGAGGGAATCTATTTTTCTTTATTGTTGTTAAGTAGAAAAATCCCCCTCTTTGGGAACCTTCATGACCCGTTGTGTATTTTCACTGTTGTGGGGATGTAGACTGAAGGCTCACTCTCTGTACACAGTTCTGTACAATCTAGGATCTAAGTCTCCTGTCCTCTGGCCCTTTAATGATGGGCAGGGGTGTTATTAGATAGGACGCTGGAATTGGGAGTCAGGGAAGACTTGAGTTCATTTCCCACCTCAGACCCTTACTAGTTGTGCAACCCTGGGAAAGTCACTTAACTTTTCTGGTCCTCAGTTTCCTTATCTGTAAAACAATGGGAGGGAGTGGGTTGGAATTCAGTGGCCTCTGTGGTCCCTCTGAACTCTAAATCTATGCCCTTTAAGATCCTCTGTGATATCCAAGGGCCTGATCACCTAGGTTCCTAGGTTTCCTAGGTTCCCAGACCACCAAGAGTTGTCTTGAGAACTTGAGGCTGAGCCTTTGGGGGTTTGTGGGAGGGGTGGGGGCAGAGTTAGATTTGATTCTTTGGTTCCGACTAAAGGGACTTTCAATTCACTGTGAATCCTCGGTGCTGGCTGAGCTCCATCGACACAGTGGGATTTCCCTATTCCCCAAGGAAATGTGTTTGTGAGAAGCAACACGGTGTAGTGGAAAGGGCA
This sequence comes from Dromiciops gliroides, assembly GCF_019393635.1. Taxonomy (NCBI): domain Eukaryota; kingdom Metazoa; phylum Chordata; class Mammalia; order Microbiotheria; family Microbiotheriidae; genus Dromiciops; species Dromiciops gliroides. Next base: position 535,337,419 of record NC_057861.1, read on the forward strand.
TTGGTGGAATCACAGGTGTTGTGCCTATTCCTATATTACCTGGGTCTAATGTTTACCATTTATGTTACTTTACCTCCAGGATCCTGGAAAATGGGCTGGGATATGTGACCTCTTAAGTTCTTTTACCATCCTGAATGTTGATTCAGCTCCTGAATACCTATCTTGCTCTTCTGTCCCTGGCTTCTGGTCTTCCTCCCTCTTCTTCCCATCACTCTTTTCTCTCCTCCCTCATTTTTTCACTTCTCTATGAGTCTTCCTCTGGATTTATTCATCCAGACCCTTTGATGGTAGATCAATGGGCCACCGCTTAGCCCCCATGCATCCAGTAGGTCTTTGATGGGATAACGTTCTGGATTTCCTCAATCAGCTCTGCCAGTTTTGCACTGGAGGGATCCCAAACTGCTTCAGGGTATTTATGACCATGGAGACCTGCTAATAGCTTCAGCTAATATCTAGGAATTGGCTAATGTCCAATAATCATATGGGATAATTCATAAGCTAGATATTTGTAAAGCCCTTAGCACGGTGCCCAGCACATTTCTTATTGTTCAGGTGTTTCAGTTGTGTCTGACTCTTTGTGACCTCATTTGGGGTTTTCTTGGTTTGCCATTTCCTTCTCCAGCTCATTTTACAGATAAGGAAACTGGAGCAAACAGGGTTAAGCGACTAGTCCAAGGTCACACAGCTAGTAAGTGTCTGAGGCCAGATTTGAACTTGGGTCCTCCTGACTCTAGGCTTGGCACTCTCTCCACTGCCCCACCTAGCTGCCCTGTATGTAACAGGCTTTTAATAAATTCTTATTCCCAGCACTAATGGAAGAAGACTGTAGGGTGTTCTAAAACCTAGGAAAATACAGTTGATCTTTGTTCAGTTACGTCTGATACTTCATGATCCCATTTAGGGTTTTCTTGGCAGACATACTGGAGTATTTTACCATTCCTTCTCCAGCTCATTTTATAGACAAACAGGGTTAAGTGACTTGCCCAGGGTCACACACAAGAGAGAAGAAGCGATTTGCCCATGCTGATATAGCTAAAGTGTCTGAGGCCAGATTTGAACTCAGGAAGATGCGTCTCCTGACTCCAACCCTGACATTCTATCTACTGTGCTGCCTAGATGACCTTATACTTGAGCTTCCTATTCTCTTTAACCTTTTCCCTTTTCCTTTTCAAATTGAACCTGCCCTTCAAGGTCCAGTTAAAATTCCATCTATTTCAGGAAGCTTTCTATGATTGTTCTAGCCCATAACAAACTCTCTTTTCTCTGAACTAGACTAGCACCAAATATCTCACATTTCTGTACCAATTTATAATTTTACAAGTGTTTTCCCTTCCATAACCATATGGCATGGGTGTGGTAATATACTTACAGATGAGGGAGCTCAGAGGCTAAGTGACTTGCCCTCGATCATAAGAATGATCAGTGTCAGAGGTTGGTCTGGAACATGGGTCCTCTCACTCTAGCTTGGTTATTCTACCTCTGAATTTATTATCTGCACCTGACATTTGGCACTTCCTTGTTACCTAGTACCCCATTCCTTAGTACCTTGCACAGTGCTGGGCACATGCTAAGTGCTCAGTATATTCTTATTCCTGTGAATTGAATTGAGCAGGGAGAGGTATGATTAAAGAATCACAGTCTGATCACCCCTTTTAGTGGGAGTGTTTTGTGTTTTGTTTGAGCATTAGTACTGCATGTTGGTCTATTAAAGCAGGTGGGTGGCATAGTGGATACAGTGCTGACCTTGGAGTCAGGGAGACCTGAGTTTAGATCCGGACTCAGACACTTACTAGCTGTCTTGCCCTGGGAAAAGTCACTTGATCTTTCTCAACCTCAGTTTTCTTATCTGTCAAAGGGTTGTTGTGAGGACATATAGAAAGCATCTTGTAAATCTTAAAGTGTTAATTACTATTAGTAATAATAATAACAATTAATAATAAAGACAGCTAGGTGGGGTAATGGATAGAGTGCCGGGCCTGGAGTCAGGATCTCTGTGAGTTCAAATCTGGCCTCAGACACTTAGCTATGTGACCCTCAACAAGTCACTTTACCCTGTTTGTCTCAGTTCACTCATCTGCAAAATGAACTGGAGGAAGAAATGGCAACCATTCCAGCATCATAGCCAAGAAAACCCGAAGTGGGCTCATGACAAGTCAGACAGGACTGAAATGACTGAACAATAACAAAATAATAATAATAATTGACATTGGATTAGGAAGGGGTCTTACACATCATGAAGTCCACCCTGTTAATTTTTTTTTTGGGGGGGTGAGGCAATTGGGGTTAAGTGACTTGACCAGGGTCACACAGCTAGTGTTAAGTATCTGAGGCTGGATTTGAACTCAGGTCCTCCTGAATCCAAGGCCAGTGCTTTATCCAACTGTGCCACCTAGCTGCCCCTTCGGCCTGTTCATTTTTACAGAGAAATGAGGCCAAGAGAGAAGAAGCGATTTGCCCATGCTGATATAGCTAATAAGGGTCAGAGCCAGGATTTGAACCTAGGACTCATCACTGCCTCTAAGAATCTTACCTATGACATCTGTGCCTGTGGATCTAATGTGATGGGGTGTGTGGATGGGCAGATGGTTGGATCAGAGGATGGCTGGGGTGAGGGGAGTCTGAAGGATGGCCCTCAAGTTTGTTTCAGTGTTTCCTGACATGTTCAGAGATAGGAGAAATATGGGGAACAATGGACTCCTTCTCTGGGGAAGCCCCTGTCTACCTTAAGTCCTTTAAGGCAGTGGTGTCAAACTCAAATAGAAACTGATCCCTTTGGGCCACATGTTAACTTAGGAAGCCCCACACGAGCATTATCTGTGCTGTATTATGTAGTTGTTTGTTAAGCATTTCCCAGTTACATTTAATTTAGTTCAGGCAGATGGGGAGTTTGACATCTTTGCTTTAAGGGGAGAAAGCAGTTTATAGCCCCATTGCCTCTTGGTGATGGAAGTGGTTTGGGACACCACTGGGGGCTGATTCTACTGGCCCTCATCTGTTCTTTGTGTTTTCTGTACCAGTTGGGGGCATGGCTGGAGTGAAGAGACCTCCTTCAGACTCCGGTGAGGAACCTATAGGGAAGAAAGTCATTTCACAGCCGGCAGTCAAGCCTGCTTCCCCAGCCCCTGTGCAGCCACTGTCTCCAGTCCGGACAAACCCCATTGTGCAAGGGAAGAACACGGTGATGGAATTCTCACCAGCAAAACCTGTAAGCATCCTAGATCTTTTCCCCTACCTATGTCACCCTGCATGGATTTGGTGCTATGTTTATGGTTATAACAACTGCCTCCACACAGAAGCCTTTTGTTAAGGAGCTCAAAGCACAATGTGGATTTATTCTTCTAAAAACGGATATTCATTTTACCAGGGAGGGTTAGACATTATCAGCCTGATTTTTCTTTAAATAAATGAAAGACTATGGGGATCATAGAGATACCATCCAGTATCGGAGCCAAATAAGTTAAGTGTCCAACTCATGCTTCTATTTCCATTCATAATATAATATAATACGATATGACATGACATGATATAATATAATACAATATAATATAACATTAAAATATATGATATATACAACATAATATAGTATAGTATAATATAGATAATACAATACATAATATAATACAACACAATACAATATGATATATACCACAATATAATACAATATAATATAGTATATACAATATAATTAATATTATATATATATATAACATAATATAATACAATATAATATGGTACAGGATAGGACAATACAGGACAATATAGGACAATGTAATCTAATACCAACCATACCATACCATACCATACCATACCATACCATACCATACCATACCATACCATACCATACCATACCATACCATACCATACCATACCATACCATACCATACCATACCATACCATACCAAATATAGTATAATATAATATATAATAAATATAACATAATATAATAATAAACATAGTATAACATAACATAACATAGCACAGCACAACATAACATAACATAATAAACATAATATTTTAATATAATAGAATATTTCTAATAGTCTATAATACAATATTCTAGAATATTCTTTCTATAATATCTCTGATAGGATTTAAGATGCTGAAAAAAATCTGACATCAGGGCCTTACTTCTCCTTACATTTGGGATGGATTTACAAAAACAGGTTTCCTGCTCTAATTCCCTTGTTCAGAAGCAACAACAGCAATAATAATAACAACTAACATTTATATAGTGCTTACTGCATGCCAGGCACTGTGCTAAGTGCTTTACAATTATGATGTCATTTGATCCTACCAACAATCCTGGGGAGGTAAGTGCTACTATTACCACCCCCCCTTTCCCTTTTACAGATTATGCTTATGGATCTTTGTGGGGTTACTTTCTCCAGGTCAGGGATTCTTAACTTTTTGTGTCTTGGACAATTTTGGCAGTTGGGGGAAGTCTATGGCCCCTTCTCAGAATGTTTTTAAATGTATAAAGGTAAATAAGTAGGATATGCCCCCCTTTAGATTGAAATATTGTTATGAAAAAATATTTTTTAAAACCCCTAAGTTCACTGACCCCACATTAAGAATCTTTGCTTCAGTTGGTGAATGTTGTTAGAAATGAACAGTTTGGGCCATCCTTCCTTGGGTTGAAAGATACGCCAGTGAGCTTCAGTTTGACCATTAATGAAGAATGAGTATGGAAGTAATGAGTGGTTCCTCCCTCAGGATCAGTCTGGGTGTGGCCTTTTTTATTGCTGATAAATCCAGACAAAGGCCAAATTCTCACTATCTTCACTATTAGCCACTAAGTGAAAAAGAAAGCTGTGATGGGTGGAGAAATAACAGAGTAAGGTACAAGTGAGCCTTGACCCATTATTGGAGCTTTCAGGGCCACTGGAGATAATAGAGAGCAAAGTCCAAAGTTCATCAGGTGTTAATGGTAGCATAATTTACCGGAGCACATTACAGAAACAGGTTGCTTAAGGCTGATAGCCTAGTGGGGAAGGAAAGAGTCATCCCAGGCAGGGGAGATAGCCTGTCTCAGGTCACAGAGTGATAATGGACCAAACCAAGAACTCACCCTCTGACAAGTGCTGGCTATGCATCTAATTTCCCATCTCTTGCTGTGTACTTTTTGCCCCTGCCAATAACAACCTTTCCTCCCAGAGATCATCATACCTGTGGCTGAGCACAGCCTGGGTTCTGATCCCTGCCAGGTGCCTGGCTCATGAAGCTGACCTAATGATGGGCTCTCTATCTCCCTTAGGGCCGGGTCTCCACGGGCAGTGAGAGCCCCCGGGGCTCCAGGAGCAGTATCTGTGCAATATGTAAGAAACATGTGCACCTGGTGCAAAGGTACCTGGTTGATGGGAAGCTCTACCACAGGAATTGTTTCAGGTAGGTCCCTTTTACTGCCTCCCCCCCCCCAATAAATATCTGCCAGGAAGCACTATAGCTTTATAGTTTTATACACTGAAAACTAGAAAAGGGCTGGATGGGTCATCTAGTTCAATAATATTAACATATTTTCCTGTGGTGATTACAGTTTTCAAAAGGTTTTCCTTTTATCACAATCCTGGGAGGTAAGTGGTACAATACTGTCATCTCTACTTTGTCCTTGTTCTGTTGTATCCAACTCTTTGTGGTCCCATTTGGGGTTTTCTTGGCAAAGATACTGTAATCTTGTGCCTTTTCCTTCTCCAGATGATTTTACAGATGAGGAAACTGAGGCCAACAGGCTGAAGTGACTTGCCCAGGGTCACACAGCTAGGAGGTGTCTGAGGTCAGATTTGAACTCAGGGAGTCTTCTTGACTCCAGGCCCAGCACTCTTTGCACTATGGCGCCACCTAGTTTACCAATCTCCACTTTACAGATGAGAAAACCCAAAATCACACAAATGATGACAATGCTGGTTAGCATTTATAGAGTGCTTTAAGTTTTGCAAAGTGCTTTACTTAGATTATCTCATTTAACTTGATCTCAAAATAAGCTTAAGAGGTAGGTGTTATTACTATCCCTGTCTTACAGTTGTGGAAAAGGAAGCTGAGGAAGATTAAATTACTTGCCCCAGGTCACAAAGCCAGTAAGTATCTGAGGCAGAATTCGAACTCAGGTCTTCCTGGCTCCAAGTTCACTGCTATATTCAGGTCCAAGTACTTTTCTATTTAATCATGGTGATCGGCTTAGAAACTCAGCCCCTGGTCACTTGGCTCATTGGCTTAACCCAAGTACAGCCAGACCTAGATTCATCAGGAATGCACTGGGAATGAGGATCCTCATCAATTGGATTTTTGAACTTTCCCAAGGTCACATAGGTAGGAAGTGTCAGAAGTGGGTTCCTAGGAAAATCCCTCTCCATTTAGCCCAGGATAGACTCCTCTGAGTCCTCCCATCTGCTGCCCTTCCCCCAGAGCTCTCCTGGGCATGATCACTTGGTACCATGAGCACTTCATATAGAGAGCCTGGAATGTCTGGTATGGTTAAGCCAGCACATGAGGGACCCTTTGGGGTAAGCACAGTGAGATTTAGCATGTGCACAAATGAGGGTGCTGACTCCAATGCAACCAGCGTTTATTAAGCTCCGACTTTGTACAGAAGACTTTTTTAGGCATGGAGAGATAAAGGCTAGAAGAGATGCATTATCTATCCTTTTGGAACTTGCCATTGAGTAGGAGAACCAGATAACTGAGTATTGAAAAGTGCTACATGAGGCCAGAGGGAAAAGGTTATGGCTATCTAGGAAGGCCTTCGGGGAGAAGATGGTGGGCATTGAGTTGTGTTTCAAAAGATGGACTGGATTCATCAAACCTGGAGGAGAGAGAAGGCTATTCTAGGCACAGGGAAAAATATAAGCAAAGATATGGACAGAAGTATGGAAACTCAGGGGACAGAGAATAAACAAATTAGGCTAGAGCATGATACTTCATAGAGTGACATGAGATGAGTCTGGAAAAGTCAAGAAAGTGACAGATTATGAGAAGCCTCAAAGGCAAGATAAAGGAGTTTGAATATGACTGTGGGTAATAGGGAGTCATAGAAAATTCTTGAGCAGAGGAATAACTTGTCTTTGGGGTTGCTGAGGGCATGGGACAGTGGTGTGAGAATAAGATATATCTTTCAGTTCCAGAGGTAGTCTCCTCATATATCTTACATCTTTTTAAGGATGTTATCAGGTTTGGCATTGATCATTCTAAGTTTTAAAAGTTTCTAGGTGGTACTACACTAAACGAGTCAGATGGTCACAGCCACAGGGAGTCAGTGTCTTATTTATATTCTTATTTTGCCCAACAAATTTAGCACAGTAGCAGATGGTTATGGAATGCATGTTGATGAATTGTTGAAATTGATGGAATTGGTTGGAATTGATGCTTTAAGATGGGAGCTTATAAGCTTAGGTTCTTGGGAGACTCCCCACCCCCCATGATCTCTCTTATATCCCCAGATGCAAGCAGTGTTCCAACACACTCCACTCAGGTGCCTACAAGTCCACAGGGGAACCTGGCGTCTTTGTCTGTACGAATCACCATACCAAAGCATCCATCCCACATTCTAAGTCTCCTAGCACAGATCGAAAGCAGCCTGGGTATTCGAGCCAGACCAACCCTGTTCCAATGGATACCACATCCCCTGGTACATCCCGGAGGACCTGGGAGCCAGACAAACCAAGGGAAGCTGGACAGAAAACCAACCCTCCGGGCAGAGAGCCTGTCAGCAATTCTACTCCCAAGGGTTTTGTCCAGTCAGCTGGATGGAGTCCATCTTCTGTGGGCAATGGGGTCACAAGCTCCCCCAGCCCCATCAGCCCGGTCCTCCGGAAGTCAAGTTCCTTCCTCAACCGATTTACCCAGAACTCTTCTCCAGCAGGAGGCAAGCCTGGTGGTGTTACCAATAGCTCCCCTGTGGGGTGGTCATCTGCTCAGGGAAAATCAGATCCACCCACGACCTCTGCCCCGAGCAAATTAGACTTTCACATGACCTCTTCTCAGGGTAAATCAAGTCTTAGTGGGGCTCCTCCGAGCCCACGCACGTCTCCTAGGAGCAGATCAGACACGCAAGTAGCATCTCAGAGCATCCCTTCTCAGATCAAATCAGACTTCCGTGCTGCTCCGCAGATCCAATTAAACTCAAGTCCAGCTGCTTCTCAGCCCAAAGTAGACTCAAGCACCAATAGCTGGACTTCCTCTGTGTCCAAGACACAGCAAGCCCGGGAAAAGTTCTTCCAGTCTTCTGGGGCCTCAGCTGACAAACCCCCAGCTCCCAAGGAGTATGGTCTGACTTTTACTTCCTCCCAGGCTGCTGAGAAAACACCCTCGGGGGTCACAGGTGCTCCTGCTCTGTCTACACGGGACAGCATGAAGGACAAGGCTCGCAACTTCCTTGTGAAGAACCTTATGATAGGTCAGGAGGGCACTGCTGCCCAGCATCCTAGCAGGTAAGAGGAATTTCCCTCTCATGTGCTCTCCATCATGGGTTCTTTACCTGGAGTCCAGCCACTTGTTAAAAAATTAATATTTTCTTAATTATTTCAATGATTTTTTTGTAAACCCAAGTATTTTATTTTATGCATTTGAAAACACCATTAAGAGAAAGGGGGTTCATATATTTTATCAGACTGTCAAAGGACACAAAAAAAGGTTAAGGACCTATTATTTCTCCTACCACACATAAACTATGTGTTTATGTAAGCCAGCAGCTGACAACCTATGGCATGCATGAGAGAGAGAGCATACAAGATGGCATGAGAGGTGATTTTTAGAGTGGAAGGGAGTGGATTTGTACAGACAGGTAAGACAAAAGATAGTCCCGAAAACCCTCAGGTGTTTGACTACCATGGTAGTCATGACTTCCAGGGAACCTGGAAGATCTGAGCCAATATCCCTGGGGCTGGAAAAGGAAAAAAACCCATAGTTTGGAGTTTCAATCTTACTAAGTTGGATCACCCTTTGAGATCAATTAGTGTTTCTTTTTTTAAAAATTAAATTATTTTTTTCAGTTAACAAGCATTTTTTCCTCTGTTTTATATCTCCCTTCCTCATACTGAGAAAAAAGAAAAGTAGAACCCTTAATAACACATATACATATTGAAACCAAACAAATTCTCATGTTGACCATGTCCAAAAATGTACACTTTGTTTTCTATATTGAGACCACCATGTCTTTGGACAGGAAGCAGGTAGTATTTTTTGTCACTGGTCCTTTGGAATCATGGTCAGTCATTGCAAGATCAGAGTTCTTAAGTCTTTTAAAATCCTTCCTTTTTACAATTTTGTAGCTATTGTGTAAGTTGTTTTAGCCCTTGAGGCTGCATCAGTTCATATAAAACTTCTCAAGGTTTCTTTGGGACTTGAGGGCACAATAGCATCTCATTCCATTACGTGCCATTCTTCATCTAGCCTTTCTCCCAACTATGGGCATTCCCTCCCCACCAGGTTTCCTGTTGGGTTTTTTTTTTTGCCATCACACAAAAAAGAGCAGCTGTAAATACTTTTGTGCCCAGTGTAGCGTTTCTCCTCCTCAACGGGTGAATAAGAGCCTGATGCTCTTGCCCTTCAGGTGAGAAGGGAAGATTTGGTGTTTTGAAAGAGGGCATATTAAGAAACAACAGACTGATATCTAGCCCGAAAAGCCCAAGATCTTCTCTTCCCCATACCCGAAGCTTGGACTGTCTAGATCCCCAAGGGATGGTGTCCCCATGGTAGCATCTTCAATCTTACTTTATGACAGGCTTGGCCAGCCTTGTCGGGTGGTATATCTGTGTGTGTGGAGTTTTTTTTAAAGAAATGCAATTTTTATTAAGTACAAATAGTAACTCAAACAAAGCTTTAAAAGTTCATTCATTCATCCATGAGGATGTTCAATAAATATACCCTCAGTTGCAGCCAGCTCTTGGTTATTTGCATGTGGATTTCCCATATGTGGATTATCATGGTATATTTTTAACCCCAGGTTGGCTTCTCTCTGCTTGCCACCCAGCCTGTTTCTGGGCCTCTGCCAGAAACCATAGGTTGGTGTGTGCTGAGGAGTCCAGACCCAAATGAATGAGTCAACTTAACCCAAATATAATTGGCAAAGTAATCCATTGAATCACTCTTCCCACACCAAAACCCCTCCCCATAACAAACAGAGAACCATCCCAAGCCTTTGATTTGTCATTTCAACATCTATTGCTTCCTTCCATGAGTGTGGAGCCTTGAGAACTGACTAAAAATGAAAGGCTTTGAGAGAGTGATGCATCTCTCCATGGAAGGACCTGGCAGGATCCCAGAGACCTTTCCTATACCTCTCTCTGTGTCTTATTGCTTCCACCAGGTCATCTCCTACCCCTTCCCGTGCTCTGACCCCAGATCCTAAAACTGAGGGGCCGAGAGGGACGGCCAAGACAAAGCCAGAGACTGCATCTTCCCTGTCTGGCATAGTGACGGAGTTCTCATCCAAGGGCAAAGTTTCTGCATCAGCATCACCCCAAAGAGCAAGGAAGAGCCCCTCCTTTTCCCGTCCAGGCAACGAGATCATAAACGCCAGACCAAAGCCAGACACCTTAGTGGTAAATGGTGAGGCTCCCCGCTGCCCTCCCCTCCCTCTTTTATTAGGCTGCTCTGAAGTATTATTCTCTTTCACAATATGATTTGCCTTCATTTATTCTTCTGCTTTGAAATATTACTGTAGGGTCCCCCAGTCTCTGATTGCTAGGGCCCCGCTCCTGTCAGCACAAACACTCCCTAAAGGCACAAGGGTGATTCAGAGGACGTTCTTCCGGGGCATAGCTTTCACTGGCCCTGGGCCACAGATGGACCATCTCCCTCAAGGGGAGAAGCACAGGCATGAATAAACACTGCCCCCACCACAGGGACCTACCCACCACCACTCATCCTGTTGAGCCAACAGAAGGGCAAGCAGCAAAGCCTGTGGGCCCACAAACAAGGAATATGTCCAGGGGCTATCCAGTCACCCCCACAAGCCTCACCTGGCCCCTTCCTTCATTGATGTACCCATAGAACTTCTCTGTACACTCAAGATTAATCAATCAATTGGTCGGTCAATCAACAGGCATTTATTAAATACCTACTGTGTGCCAGTTACTAGGAATACAAAGACAAAAAAATGAAACAGTCTCTGTTCTCCAGGATTTACTGTGCCAGCAGGGGATATAACATATACATGTAGAAGCATATGCAGAATATATGCAGACTCCTTGTAGAGACATCTTGAGTTCAAATCTGGCCTCAGACACTTAGTAGCTGTGTGACTCTGGTCAAGTCACTTAACCCTGTTTACCTCAGTTTCCTCCTCTGTAAAATGATCTGGAGAAGGAAATGGCAAACCACTCCAGTATCTTCCCCAAGAAAACCCCAGATGGAGTCAGGAAGAGTTGGACAAGACTGAAATGACTGAATGACAACAAATACAAAGTAACTAGGGAAGGAGTTTACTAGTGGTGGGGGATGGGGGGAATTAGGAAAGGTTTCATATGAAAAGCATATCTTGTTTTTGTTTTTGTTTTTGGTGAGGCAGTTGGTGTTAAGTGACTTGCCTAGGGTCATACAGCTAGTAAGTGTCAAGTGTCTGAGGCCATATTTGAACACAGGTCCTCCTGAATCCAGGGCCGGTGCTTTATCCACTGCGTCACCTAGCTGCCCCTAAAAGGCATATCTTGAAGGAAGTGAAGGATTCTTTTAGGATGGTGATAGAGAGTCCGAAGAGGAGACATTGCCCATTGTCCATTGGCGAAAAGATGAGGGCCTGAACTATGATGGCAATAGTGAGAGCTGAGAAGAAGGAGCTGATGTAATCCATGTTGAAGAGGTTGTCAGCCAGTGTGGGCTGTTGATTGGACATGATGAGTGATGAAGAATGAAAAGTCAGATGGCTTGAGGATGACAGCCTAAATGTTAATGAAGTTAGGAAGTAGCAGGGGGAGAGATAATAATAATAATAATAATTGTTATTATTATAGCTTGCATTTACATAGTGCTTTAAAGTCAACAAAATGCTTTATGAATGTTATTTCATTTGGTCCTTACAATATCCCTGGCTATTATTATCCTCATTTTACAAATGAAGAAACTGAGGTAGAAGGTTAAGTGGCACACAACTAGTGAGAGTCCAAGGTAGGATTTGAACTCAGATCTTCCTGGCTCTAAGTCCTGCACTCTATTAGCTGCCTCAGAAAAAGAGATAATTTTAGTTTTAGATCTGCTGAATTGGAGGTAATGGTAGCACATCCAGGTAGAGATGAGTCATCGTGGACTATTCATCAAGAACAACTCATACTAACCTCATTTCCTTTTCGACAGGGTATGTTTTCATTGTGTTGTATACCATTAGACTACTTCCCGGTATCCCCTTTCTCCATATTATTATGCCAGTGTCAGAATTTATTTCCTCCTTAACTTACCAAGTTAGCACAGGCTACTGTGGGCTACTTGAGAGAAGGGACTTCTTTTGCCTCTTTAAAAATAAAATTTCTGGGCTTAGGATGGTCCCTGGCATTTACTAAATGCTAACTGACTGACTGAGGTGTGCTCAGAATGGTATTTAGCTAGCTACGGGCACAAAGCAGAGTGCTCTATGAGCCTCCTATCCTGCCTTTGCACAGATGACTTGGCAGAAGGGTGCCACAGTGGATAAAGTATAGCTAGTCACCTATGTGATATGATTTGAAGGACTCCTGGCAGGCCCCCTTTCCTCCCTGAATATCTTTCCCATTTGCCTGTCATGATTGCCTAAAATTCCACCATTAGCTATTATTCTGTTGATCTATGTAAAGGACTTTGCACACCTTGAAGAGCTAAATGGGGGTTCCCCAAATTTTTAGTGCAGTGGAAAGCTTTAAAAGCTTAGAGATGCACTGAGATTTTGGGGGTACCCCATATAAATGCTAGCTATTCTTAATCTTCTCCTGGAGGTCCCTGTTAAAATGCAAATATTCCATGTTTTTGTTGTTCAGTTGTGTCTGACTCTTTGTGACCTCCCCCCCTTTTTTTTTTTGTCGGGGCAATGGGGGTTAAGTGACTTGCCCAAGGTCACACAGCTAGTAAGTATCAAGTGTCTGAGGCTGGATTTGTACTCAGGTACTCCTGAATCCAGGGCCGGTGCTTTATCCACTGTGCCACCTAGCTGCCCCCTCCCCTTTTTGGGGTTTTCTTGGCAAAGATACAGGAGTGCTTTGCCATTTTCTTCTCCAGCTCATTTTACAGATGAGGAAACTGAGGCAAATGGGCTAATTGACTTGCCTAGGGTCACACAGTTAGTCAGTGTCTGAGGCCAGATTTGAACTCAGAAGGATGAGTCTTCTTGACTCCAGGCCTGGTGCTCTGTGCCACTTAGCTGCTCCCAAATATCCCATGGGAGATGCCTTTATGAGTCACTTAACACTTGAACTTAAATATTAATTTATTAGTTTAGGTAGCAAGGTCCTGAGGGTTTGAGAAACCAGATAGGTTGGTTTTGATCTTGGGGGGAGAGGGGGGGGGAGGGCACTGCTAGTGGGAATTCTGGGAAACAGGTAAATAGGAGGGTCTAAGGGAAGAGGAAGGTGGGGAAGGAGGAGATGGGAGCATATTGAAGGTGTGACCTAGGGCTGGTAAACACCCTCTTCTTCTAAGCCAGTATTTTCCCCTTTAACTGGATTACACCTGGCTGGTGTTTGGAAAGCCCCTCACAGTTATAGCAAGCAGTCTGAGATAGAGATGTAGATGTGACTACCTAGAGAGGCCATTCTGGACTAGACATCTAGTGATCTGGGTTCTTGTCCTAGCTCTGCTGAGGACTCACTGTGAAACCCTTGGGCAAGTCTTTTTATCTCTCTGTGCTTCAGTTTCTTTAGTTGTAAGATGAGAGGTTGTACTGTATATGCAGCATCTTTGGATTTGGACAAGTGGATAGAGTGCTGGAACCTGGAGTCAGGAGGACCTGCATTCAAACCTGGCCTCAGACACTTACTAGCCCAGTGACCTTGGGCAAGTCACTTAACCCCTGTTTGCCTCATTTTCCTTATCTGTAAAATGGGAATAAGAATAGCACCATCCCCCAGGGTTGTTGTGAGGATCAAATAATCGAAAAGCACAGTCTCTGGCTTATAGTAAGTGCTGTATAAATGTTAGCTTATTCTTATTCTTTGCTTCTTTTTACCAGGGAGAACAAGGCAGTTCCAGAAAATCAAAGGATATTAGAAATATGAGGGGTCTTAGGGAGCAGCTAGTGCAGCCTCTCAGTTTACAGAGAAGGAAACAGGCTCAGAAGGGCAACTTGAGTTCTATAAAGTGGAGCTGGACTGGTCATGAGCTACTACCGTGGGGTTCTCCAAAGTCCTGAACCAAGAACCCTTCCCACAGTAGGCATTGGGTAGGCCAAGTACTTGGCCCTACCAAGTATTTTATCTGGTGTTCTTGCTTCTAGGTCAGGGTTCCAGCCCTACTGCTGACCCACTCAATGGTCCTGCAAGTTGGCGGTCCAGACTAAAGCCTGTGGAGAAAATATCTTCAGCGGACAGGTGAGTAACTCAGGGGCACATGAAGCCTGTACTAAGTGCCAGGGACAGAAACTCAAAAGTACCACATGACAAAGTGCATGTGTGAATATTAGCACATGTTTACTTGTGTATGGATGCATAACAGTCTACTTTTTAGTATTTTCTGGAAATGGGCAGGCATATATGTTTGTGTATGGATGTGTGCCCATGCATGTGGGCTATAATTCCATCCATGCAAAGTTAGTGAACACAGTCATATACATGTTTATGTATAGTGATTTGCTCATCCAACACACAGGTACATATTGGCATGCACCTATACTTAGGTAGACACATATATAGCATGTGTTCTGATATGCACAAGATACAGTTTATTCAATACTAATGGTGTGCAAGATGCACACAACTCTGTGCACACTCAGAGGTTAACTGTGTGTCTGTCTATAGACTTATGTTTGGTCACATACTTGTGTTTACCTGTGTATATGTATATAGCTACCTTCCCATACTTTATCTTTGTATATTTGTGTATGCATGTCTGAGCTGAATAGACAAAGAGGTTTGGGGTCTATAGGTGTGAGGGCCTAAAATTCTAAATGTGTTGTCTAGAAAAATCTAATGTGTGGTCACCTTAAATTAGAAGCTTTAGCACCAGTCTTTGGGCATTAAGCATTTACTAAAGCATACCAGGTATTCACGTGGAGTTCAGAAAGTTAAGAAAAGGCCTATCTAGCCTAGAGTTCCAGCCTGGTCTTGTTCTTCTTCAAGTCTTCCGCCAGGAACCTGCTTCAATCACCAACTCCCTCAAACTGAGTATGGAAGCTTTTTTATAGGTCTGGAGCAGAGGAGGTCCTTACACACTGCTTCAAGTTGATTGGTAGGCATCATCCAAATCTATTGGTTCACTGGACTTGAAGGTGGTCTCCAGTTGAGTTCAAAGACCTTAGCTTCTGAGAACAATTCCTCCTTAAGGGCCAGCCAGGTGTGATTACAATCTAGTTAATCTGAAGTGGGCTAATCAGCAGTCAATCACTCTCACTATTCAATCAGTTTAGATTAATCTCCAGGTGGGCCTTTGAGTATCTGCCAAAATCCCATTATTTTATCACATAGGGCATATGTTGTTGTTGTTGTTGTTGTTTTTTTTTTAACGGGGCAATGGGGTTAAGTGACTTGCCCAGGGTCACACAGCCAGTAAGTGTCAAGTGTCTGAGGCTAGATTTGAACTCAGGAACTCCTGAATCCAGGGCCAGTGCTTTATCCACTGCGCCACCTAGCCGCCCCAAGGGCATATGTTTTTGCTGGGTGTGGGCTTGGCATAGAAATCTGTAGGAGAAGGATCAGTAGGCCCAGCTTAGGGAAGTCTGCACGGAGGCTTGTGTGTGTATATGTGTGCTTGTGTGCATGTGTGCATGTGTGTGCGTGCGCCCGTGTATATGTGTATGTAAGGAATGGAGGGGAAAAGGAGAATGAATAGAGGAAGAAAAACACAGCTCTAGGATATAGAGCAAAGTTCTTTTCCTTTGGGTAAGGAACAGATCTGATAGAGTGTGGGGAGCCAACTTGGCATCTAGGTGGCAGAGTGGATGGAGTGTGGGGACTTGGAGTTAGGAAGACTCAGATACTTCTTAGCTGTGTGACTTGGGCAAGTCATTTAACTTTCAGACCCAGTTTCCTCATGTAAAGTAGGATGATAATAGCACCTACCTCCTAGGGTTGTAGTCTGGAAAAAATAAGCTAAAAATGCGTGTATATATATATGTGTGTGTGTGTGTTTGTGTGTGTATGCGTGTATATATGTATATATACATATATATGAGTATGTGTATACACACATGCACACACACATATATACATGCATATTATATACATATACGTAATTGATGTTAAGTGATTGGCAAAACTACTTAAGCTTTTCAAATGCTCAAAGCATTACATTATTATTATCAATATTAATAGTAATAATTGGACCAGGGGCTGCTTCAGGCTGCTTCACTTTAGGAATACCTAGTATATTATACAAAATTCCAAACTTACAAAGCAAATGAATCAGGGGGATGATCATTCGTGTTTAAAAAAAAAACAGCCAACAAAACGATTCTTCATTTTACCCAGGATTCATCTCCTGTACTTTAAGCAGCAGATTCGTGGTACATTTGCAACATAATTGAATTAGAAAATTTGAATTTGCAAACAGTGGTTTGGGAATGGGTCTATTGATAAGTGAGGGGAATCCCTCTTAACGTGGGAGGATCAGGGCTGTGTGTGTGTGTGTGTGTGTGTGAGAGAGAGAGAGAAAGAGAAAGAGAGAGCGCGAGTGAGCATATGAGAGAATGAGAATAATGGGAGAAGGGGAGAGGGGGGAGGAACACATATCCCTTCTTTCCTACTCTCATCTCATCTCATCCCATAGGGTTCCAGAGCCAAAGGAAAAGGCAGCTCCAGTAGAGACCAAGGGGCTGGCCATTCCCAAGAAGCCTTTGGAGAATTCCTCAGCAGGTATGTGAAACACCTTGAGTCTAACCCTGAAGGACAGAACCCCCACTTCAGCCAGCACCTTTCCCAATAATAACCAGGGCCCAGGGGCAGTTAGGTGGCACAGTGGATAAAACATCGGCCCTGGATTCAGGAGGACCTGAGTTCAAATTTGACCTCAGACACTTGACACTTACTAGCTGTGTGACCCTGGACAAGTCACTTAACCCTCATTGCCCCGGCCAAAAATAAATAAATAAACAAATAAATAAACAAACAAACAAACAAACAAACAAATAAATAAATAAATAGATAAATAAATAAATGAATGAATGAATGAATGAATGAATAACTAACTAACTAACTAACCAGGGCCCACTCCCTTGCCCCATAGATAAATATCCTAAGTGTTTTCCCTTTAATCAGAAGGGGAAAGAATGGCTGTGGGCATCATCTCCACAAGTACTGTTTTCCTTCCAGGCATGGCTGGGGCCAGGACAGGCTTTGGCAGTCATGGGTATTATCATTTAGTCTGTCATTGTTGGGGTCCAAGATACAGAAGTTCCTTTAGCATCTTCTGGAAGGGAGTGTGGAAGGATGCTATTTCTTTTGTCCTCTTCTCCAATAGTTTGGGCCAATGCTCGCTGTTGACCCTGCTAACAATCTGTGGCCTGCCATAGGCATATTCACTTCCTTGCTTAAAATCAGTTTTTCATCCCCTTTGTCTAGCCTATAAAACCCTTTCAGCTGTGTGGTGAAGTGATGTAATGGATGGAGCAATGGCCAGGACTCGGGAAGACCTGAGTTCAAACCTGGATTAGAAATTTACTGTCTGTGTTCCTGGGCAAGTCATTTAACCCTGTTTGCCTTATTTTCCTCATTTTTAAAATGGGAATAATAATAGTACCTGCCTCCCTGGATTGTTTTGAGGATCAAATGAGCTGATAAATATAAACCGCTTAGCACAGTGCCTGACATATAGTAGGTGCTATATAACTATTATTATTATTATAATACAAGGTTGTTGTTGTTTGTCCTTTGTTTTTGAAGAGGACCATGACATAGGGAGATGATGTCATGACTTGCACTGAATTGAATTGAAACTTTTTTTTTTTGGTAGGGCAATGAGGGTTAAGTGACTTGCCCAGGGTCATACAGTCAAGTGTCTGAGGCCTGATTTGAATTCAGGTCCTCCTGAATCCAGGGCCAGTGCTTTATCCATTGCGCCATCTAGCTGACCCTGAATTGGATTTAAGTAAGGCAGGGTTATGTAAGGTCACCAACCTCACTCTATCCTCCAGAGCCATCTCGGTCCAGTGGCAAGATATATATCAGGACGACTGGAGATAGCCCTGGATATTTAAGGCAATTGGGGTTAAGTGACTTGCTCAGGGTCACACAGCTAGTAAGTGTCTGTGGTGAGATTTGAACTGAGGTCATACAAGATAGTTTGGTAGGGAAAGGACTAGAGAAGGAAAGGTATTTTTAAACCTTAAGGAATTGGCTATAAAGATCATAGAATAATAAATTCATTGCTAAAAGGAGCTCTAGAGACCATGTTCAATGCCTACATTTCACACATGTGGAAACTGGGGCCCAGAGAGTTAAGTGACATATCCAAGGTCATACTGAATATCTCACAAAGCTGTGTCATCCATCCGAGGTGGGAGGGACTGGGTGGAAAAGTGTGGATGACCCAGGGCAAACCTATTCCCTCTGTTGGAAAAACTCCAGTTTGTATAGCTTAACAAAGATTTGTTAAGTGCCTTCTTTCTATAACAACTCAGTGGTGGGGGGCAGCTAGGTGGTGCAGTGGATAAAGCACTGGCCCTGGATTCAGGAGGACCTGAGTTCAAATCCGGCCTCAGACACTTGATACTTACTAGCTGTGTGACCCTGGGCAAGTCACTTAAACCCCATTGCCCCACAAAAAAACAAAAAGAAAAACAAAACAAAAAAACAAAAAAACACCCAAACAACTCAGTGGCAAGCCAGTGAGTAAATATTACTTGAAATGGTCTGGCTTGGAGAAAAGTCTCTGGCTCCGGGCAGCGTATTCTCTTACAGGGCCCTGTTTGACACAGGCCTTTCCTTAAGTTGGTTTGTCTCTAAGCTTGTGTTTTATTCTGTCTGTCATGGGGGAGGTTGGAGGAAGCCCTGAGAACTGAGGTGGGCCCTGGCTTGTGAGTAGTGGCTTATGTTACAGGAGTCTTAGGTTCTTTCTTAGTTTTGAAAAACTCAAGTGTGACTAAAGGGAAAAGGTGTTTTCTGGAAGGAATAAGAGCTGATTTTTGTGCATAAGTGGGTATATACTCCCTAATTAGAATATTTGTTTTGTTCTCTAATGTCACTGACTGTGTTTTCATTGCTACATGTCCTTGTGCGAATGAGGTTTATTTGTGTGTGTCATATGTGTGTGTTGGAGACATGGAGTCTTTCCATGTGTAGTTTTTAGAATTTGAATAAATAAAACAAATATTTTCATGAAAATAGCCAAATAGGAATTAACATTCAACAATGAGTGCTTAAAAATTCAAATAATTTATTAGAAATGTTAACAATTAAGCAACAATCCTAAAAAAGTCTTAGTGTAGTTTTAAGCCATTAACAGCTTGAATTCATTTAAATGTAAATAATTATTAATCAAGTTTCCTTGTTTATATTTTTTGTTCAGTCACTTTTCAGTCATGTCCTACTCTTCCTGACCCCATTTAGGGTTTTCTTGGCAAAGATACTGGAGCGGTTTGCCATTTCCTTCTCCAGTTCATTTTATAGATGAGGAAACGGAGGCAAACAGGGTGAAGTGACTTACCCAGGATCACACAACAAGTAAATGTCTGAGGCTGGTTTTAAACTCAGTCTTCTAGACTCCAGGCTCTCACTGGGTCACTTAGCTGCCTTTATTTATACAGGATGTCCCCAAAATTTTCTTGTGTTTGTAAGAGCTTGAATAGTTTTAATAGCTTAAAATGACACTAAGACTTTTAGGATACCCTGTATGAGCCAAGAAATTTGCTTAATAATTATTTACATTTCAATGAATTTAAATGCATCATGTATCATGAAACTTTTCTAGTTATTCCAAGTTTCTATCAAGATTCTTTGTCCAGTCATTCTCATTTATTTTTTTCAAGGGAGCATAGATTTAGAGCTTCAAGAGACCTCGGAGGCTATCTCTTGTCTAACCCCCTCATTTTACAAAATTGGAAAATGAAGGCCAAGGGAAGTAAAATGATTTTTCCCTTGGTTGAATAGGTAGTAAGTAGAGGTCCATGAACCCAAGTCCTCTGACTTTAAAGCTAGTTCCTTTTCCTCTGTACCTTTTATTCTGAGATCATCATTATCATAAACTCCATTCTTTTGATTTTACTTTTTCTTCCACTTTGTATTATTTCTTTGAAGTCTTTTTTTTTTTTGGGCGGAGCAATGGGGGTTAAGTGACTTGCCCAGGGTCACACAGCTAGTATTTGTCAAGTGTCTGAGGATGGATTTGAACTCAGGTACTCCTGAATCCAGGGCTGGCGCTTTAACCACTGTACCATCTAGCTGCTCCCTTTGAAGTCTTTCCTAAATTCTCTTTGTCATATTTTCTCATCTTTCCATTATATTAGTATACCACAATTTATCGGACCTTTCCCCTCTTTCTAGACATGTAGGTTGTTTCTCGTTTTGTTTGTTTGGTCTTTTTTGTTTTGCAATTACATATAATGCTGCTATGAAAATATTTGAGCAGATGATTTTTGAAAAGAAATGTCGTCCATTTATAGTTCCAACCCTCTGCGTGTATTTTTCTGTTTTTTTCAGTTCGTTCCTTTCTCTGTCTCTGCAGCCTTATGTGTTTCAGAATATGTATGTTTATGTGTGTGTATCTTTAGGTACTATGGGCTCCTTGGTGTATGCATGTTTTTCAGTGCCTAAATCCTTGTGTTCTCATGTATGTTCACGCATATTTCTGTGTGTGGTGTGCTTTTCATTTGAAGCCTTCCTTAATGAAGTCATGCAGAGAAGTATGGGAGGTTCGTGGCTGGGACTGACATTTCTGCTTTGCATCTTTCCCCATTTTCTTTCCCTCTGATTAGTTTTCTTTTTTTTTTTTTTTTTGTCAGATCCTTCTGACTCCAGGGCCAGTGCTCTATCTAATGCGCCACCTAGCTGCCCCTGATTAGTTTTCTTTTTAGGGATCTTACCCACTTCTTTATCTAGTCTGGGCTTTCAGGCCTAGCTTTGATGACTGGAGAAAGAAACAGCATGATCCTAAATTAAGATATGGAAGAAACATTTAGAGGAGATGGGTTGACCTTCCAGTAGAAGATGAGCCTTAGTATTTGGGGTAGTAGAAGTTGTCTTTTGGGAGCTGCCACAGGTTTTTGGCAGTATTCCTTTCTTCTAGGCACCTAGGTGGTGCCATAGTGCACAGAACGCTGGGCCTGGAGTCAGGAAGACTCATCTTCCTAAGTTTAAATCTGACCTCAGACACCTACTAGCTGTGTGACCCTGGACAAGTCACTTAACGTCATCTGCCTCAGTTTCCTCATCTGTAAAATGAGTTGGAGCAGGAAATGGCAAACCACTGTAGTATCTTTGCCAAGAAAACCCTAAAATGGGGTCACAAAGAATTGGACATGACTGAAACTGACCAAAGAAGTTGACTTTGGGGAGCTGCCACAGATTTTATGGCAATCTTCCTTTCTCCTAGTTCTGCTTCTTAAATATGAGAACATTCTAAGTTCCCTGAGAGGAAGCATGGTATGGTAGAGAGAGTGTTTGTTTTGGAGCAGACTGCCTGGATTTGAGTGACAGCTCCAACATAATTGTGTGATCAGGCAAGTCATTTCACATTAGAGGTAATGTGGCTTTGGGGATAGAATGTTGGGACTTGAGTACAGGTGGATAAAACACCAGGCTTGGAGTCAGGAAGACCCAAGTTCAAATCCAGCCTCAGATACTAGCTGTGTGACCCTGGACAAGTCACTTAACAGTGCCTGCCTCAGTTGCCTCATCTGTAAAATGGGGATAATAACAGCATCCACCTCCCAGGGATGTTGTGAGGATCAAATGAGATAATAACTTTTTTTTTTTGGGGCAGGGCAATGAGGGCTAAGTGACTTGCCCAGGGTCACACAGCTACTTAAGTGTCAAGTGTCTGAGGCCGAATTTGAACTCAAGTCCTCCTGAATCCAAGGGCAGTGCTTTATCTACTGCATCATCTAGCTGCCCCCATGAGATAATAATTATAAAGCAATTAGCATAGTACCTGGCACACAGTAAGTGCTATGTAAATATTGGCTATTGTTATTATCAGAGTCAGGAAGACCTGGGATTTTTAAACCATAAAGTGATACAGAGATCGAAGCTGTTATTATTTATCTGTTTATTCATGTATTTAGTCATTTATCTATCTATATATTCAATTATTTATTTATTCATTCATTCAGCTATTTACTTACTTATTTCATTCATTCATTCTGTCATGTCTTTCTCCTTCCCAGCCTCTCCCCTTCCCAGCTTTGAGCACTGGCTTAGTTACTTTGGCCCCAGTTTAATCTCCTTGAGTATTTATATTCCTAGGGTAATTGGATCATTGATCTAATTGATCATTGGGAGAGACTTTGGAGACCATCTGCTTCAGCTTTCTTATTTTGCAGATGAAGAAACTGAGGACCAGAGAGATTAAGGGACTTGACTATGGTCACACAAGTAGTCAGTGTCAGGGCTGAGATCCAAACTCTGTTCTCATGACTGATTTTTGCAGCAAAGTTCTCATGTCTGCTGGCTCACTTAGGGGTGTGCCATTCATCCCTAGAGAGGCTTAGGTGAGAATGTAGATGCAAACCCATCCCTACAACTAAAAAAAAAATCTATTCAGTGCAACAAACATAAATCTTGGGGTTCAGAGGTTTTTTTTTTTTTTTTTACAACTTCACTCCTAGGGATCTGTGGTTTAGGTTTGGGGTGGGTTGGTGATTAGAACTAAGAGAACAAGGTAAAAAAATAAATGTGTGGTTGGGGAATGAAGGAAGATGAATTCTGGTGTGCATGTGGATTAAGATTTGCTTTAGAAATCAGGGCTGAGGATGATATGGCCCTAAATAGAACTGTAAGTTCGCCTGGCCCTCATCATCCCTGTCTGTCTGTCTCTTCCTTCTGACCCCTATATAGCTTCAACTGCTTTGCCAGAGGGCCGGAAGAAACTCTCTATACCTTCCAACCTGGATATTTCTGACACCTGGATGAAATCTGAGCAGAAGTGGGAAGAGCCCATCCCTCCAGAGAAGCCCAGTCGGCTCAACAAGCCAGGTCAGCCTGGGGCTTTCCCTGCCCGTGGTGGGGGTCCAAGCCACTTCAGACTGCTTCCACCCTTCCTCCTCCCATTCCGCTGCCTCAATCTTCTTTTTTTTCTTAGTGAGGCAATTGGGGTTAAGTGACTTGCCCAGGGTCACACAGCTAGTAAGTGTTAAGTGTCTGAGGCCGGATTTGAACTCAGGTCCTCCTGACTCCAGGGCCGGTGCTCTATCCACTGTGCCACCTAGCTGCCCCTGCCTCAATATTGTTAATGCTTTTCCTTCCTTCTCCCCTCGGTTTCCCCTCAAGAGAAATAGCCCAAAGATTAAGGGAAAGCTTCATCAGGCATTTAGTATTTGTAGACCTGAAAACCTTGTGACATTCGTGTGGTATCTTTGTGGTCCTGTTTGCTCACCAAGAGGGCTCTGACCCTACAGAGAACGTTAGAGATTGCAGTCGGGACCTGAGGGGTTGGCTGAGTAAATAAGTGGTTAAGGGAAGGGGGGATGTGAATGAATGTGACACAGGCTACAAGGGGGCTATTTGTACCCTGTGAGTTTTGGAGGATCTTCACCAGGAGTTGAAGGGAGCCAGCGAATCCAGATGTAGATAAGGAGGGAGAGAATTCCAGGCATGGGGGACGGTCAATGAAATACCCAGCACCAGGAGTTGGAGTATTAAGAGCCCAAGTCTCACTTTATTGAAAATTTTGGTGGGTTTTGCTTCCTTTTCAGAAAAGCCCTACAACCCAATAAGCTTCTCCATCTCTTCAAAGAAGGAGGTGACATCTCCAGTCAAGGTGTGTTTGAAAAGAGAAATAGTTAGCAAGAGATTCGCAGGCTGGAAGAGATGGGGGGGAGTGGGTGAAGGTGGGGGCAGGGAAGATGATCATGAAGGGCAAATAGAAGGAACTGTCATTATAGGGAAAGGATTGGGCCTGTAATTATTATTATTTTTTTCATATTGGGAATGGGGGTAGCTAGGTGGCGTGGTGGATAGAGCCCCGGCCCTGGATTCAGGAGGACCTGAGTTCAAATTCAGCCTCAGACATTTGACACTTATTAGCTGTGTGACCCTGGGCAAGTCACTTACCCCAACTGCCTCACAAAAAACAAATTAGATCCTCATATTGGGAATGAGGGGAAGGCTCACAGTAGGTACTTATATGACAAATTAAATTGCATCCCTCCACACTTTGTATTACTCAAGAGATGAGTGATTACTGGAAGTGGGAGCAGGCAATGGTCAGAGGATCATAGATTTAAAACTGGAAAGCGCTTTATGGGTTGTCAGGTCCAACTCCTCATTTTGTAGATGGGTAAAATGAGGCCTAGGGAGATGAAGTGACTTTCCCTGGAACATTCCACTAGCGAGTATCAGAAGCAGGATCTGAGCCAAGCTCTTCCTGCCTCCAAGTCTAATTCTACTCTGCCATCTCTCGCGTCATCACCTTCCTCCTCTCTCTTTCTGCCTCTTAGCTCCACCCTGACTATGTGTCGGAGGAAGAGATCCAAAAGAAGATCCAGGACATTGAGAGAGAGCTGGACTCTCTAGAACTGAAAGGCATAGACCTAGAGAGGAAGCTCCGGGAAGCTGAAGGGGGTAAGTCAGCAGGAGGGCCCCAGGTTCCGGTGGGAAGAGCGTGGGGTCAGGGATGGGCTCCTGCCTGGTATGTTTCCTTGGCTACAGTTACCGGCCAGCTACCCCTGCCTGCTGGGACGGGGACTAGCCCAGCCCCTCCTCCCATGAGGAGGAACTGAGAAGGGAGGCCCCGTTCTTCAATATGACCTGGCATTCTGACCCATACCTTCTCTGAGTTCCCCTTGTTCTGACTTGTGACCCAGGCCTTGGGGTCTAATTTCTGAATCTTTTTGGGATAACTCTGTGGTTTGGGGGGTAGGGGGGGCGAGGCTTGGTTCTCTAGGCATTTTTTTTTTTTTGGTGAGGCAATTGGGGTTAAGTGACTTGCCCAGGGTCACACAGCTAAGTGTTAAGTGTCTGAGGTCGGATTTGAACTCAGGTCCTCCTGAATCCAGGGCCAGTGTTCTATCCACTGCACCACCAAGATGCCCCTCTAGGCATTTTTGCTTCGTCTCCTGATTCCCTATCCCCACCCTTGCCTTGGACCTTGAAACTGACCCCCTGCGCGCTTCAGTCTCTGGCCTCATTCTCCATTTCAGGTTTCATCTTCCAGTGCTCAACCCGTTTGGGGGCAGGGAGGGGCTTCTGCTGTTCAGAAGCTTTAAAGGACCCCCAGATGAGATGCTTTAACTGGGAGGTCTGTGCTGCATTAGCTGTGGCCTCCCCCAAGGCAGGGACCCCCAAAGCTGGGGTTTTGGGTATCTGCTCTTAGTTAGGTGTGCAGAAGAGCAGTCTTCATTGAGGTTCACCCTATTTGAGGCAACGGTGGACAGGGAACAGTGGAAGCATTGGGTGCCTCAGCTGCACACAGTTCCTGGTGGGTCCGGCCTGGTCACCTTTGGCATTCAGGGTGCCCCAGCTGTGTTGGTCTAAGACTACCTGTCCTCCCTTCTTGTCATCTAGATGACTCTGAAGATGCCCTCATGGTAGAGTGGTTCAAACTCATCCATGAGAAACAGCTGCTACTGAGGCAGGAGTCAGAGCTGATGTACAAGTGAGTATGACCCGAATCCTTGAAATCTCCGCCCCACCCCATGGCTTCTGTGAGCTGGGGGCAGGGCACATCACTCTGTGCTTGCTCCTTTATGCCCTTGGGATTGGAGATTGAGCAGGGGACTTCTCCCACCCCAGATTCTTCTTCTGAAGGAGAGAGCTAGAGCTGGGCTGCTATTGGGGAAGACTTTTTTTTTCTTTTTGGGCAGGGCAATGAGGGTTAAGTGGCTTGCCCAGGGTCACACAGCTAGTAAGTGTCAAGTGTCTGAGGCTGGTCTTGAACTCAGGTCCTCCTGAATCCAGGGCTGGTGCTTTATCCACTGCGCCACCTCGTTGCCCCAGGGGAAGACATTTTTTAACAGGGAGAGAACAGTATCCCCATGTGACCTTAGCCCTGAGTTGGGTGGCAAAGGTGAGGCCCACCCAGGTCACTTTGAGCCTATGGAATTCCACTATGGAATCTGTTTCTGTGCTGGATTTCCCCAGGGCCAAAGAGCAGCGTCTGGAGGAGATGCAGTTTGATATTGAAGGTGAACTTCGCCGCTTGGTGGAAAAACCAGGTAAGTAGGTGACCAGGCCCTTTAGCCTCCCCCCTGCCCCATGTAGTAAAAGGCAGAAGGATACCTGCTCCCACTGTCAAATGTTGGAATCATTGCTGGCAGGATCCTCTTAGAATCATATAGGTGTGTAATAATGCGCATACACTCAGATCCATTGAAGTGCTGGTTAGTTTTGCTGAACCTCTCTCTTCTTTTTTTAAAAAATCTTTTTTTTTGGTTACAAGGCATGGTTCTCTCACTAGGTGAAGGAGGAGGGATCTCTAGAAGGAAAGGTGATGTAAAAACAAGACTGCAATACATTGAATAAACAAAAAAGAATTTTTTTTTTAAAAAGGACAATTCCAGAATTCAGAGAATCAGAGAATATTAGAGCTGGGATGAAATTGAAGACTCACAACATCTTAGAGTCTTGGAAGGAAGCTAAAAGCCATCTAATCCCCTCTCAATCTTAATAGTATTTTATTTGTTTCCAGTTACATGTAAAGATAATTTTCAGCATTCGTTTTCATAAGATTTTGAGTTCCAAATTTTTCTCCCTCCCTCCGCTCCTCACTCCCCAAGACAGAAAGCAATCTGATATAGGTTATGTGTGAATCATCACATTAAACATATTTCCATACTATAATCCCCTCTCAAATGAACAGGAGACTGGTCTCCAGCATCCACTAAGAAGTGGTTATCCAGGGTCTCCCTGAAGACCTCTAGTGAGGGAGAACCCAGTACCACTAGGTGTGGCATGTTTCACTCTGGATAGTTCTAAATTTTAAGAATTTCTTCCTTATATGGAGCCCAAGTCTGTCCCCATACAACCTCTACTCATTGCTACTAGCACTATTTTTGAGGAGCCAAACAAGTCTGATTCCTTTTAGCCTTTGATGTACTTGAAGATAGCTATCCCATCACCCTCATGTGTTCTCTAGGTTACCCCAGTTCCTGCTTATGGCCTTTGGAGTCTTCTCACCATAGCATTTTTTTGTTTTTGTTTTTGTTTTTTTGGGTTTTTTTGCAGGGCAATGGGGGTTAAGTGACTTGCTCAGGGTCACACAGCTAGTAAGTGTCAATTGTCTGAGGCCGGATTTGAACTCAGGTACTCCTGAATCCAGGGCTGGTGCTTTATCCACTGGGCCACCTAGCCGCCCCAGTCACCATAG
This sequence comes from Dromiciops gliroides, assembly GCF_019393635.1. Classification (NCBI taxonomy): domain Eukaryota; kingdom Metazoa; phylum Chordata; class Mammalia; order Microbiotheria; family Microbiotheriidae; genus Dromiciops; species Dromiciops gliroides. The sequence continues at coordinate 535,364,980 of NC_057861.1, forward strand.
CATTTGAATCATAAAATTGAAAGCTGGAAGGGACTTTGAACGGTCTATCCCAAAGCCCTTATTTTGAGGAAATTGAGGCTCAGAGAGATGAAGCAACTTGTCTAAAGTCACACAGCTTAACCACTCATCCTGCGCTTTTCCCTCTACATCATTCTGAGATCTCTGTCACTTAGTTGAAAGCATTTAAAATACCCTCAGCTCCTGAGTCAAGGAAGGAGTCTTAATCTTGTCAGCCATAGAGGTTGAATTAGATGGCCTGTGGGGTCCCTACCAGATCCTCAGATTATATATGATTCTGTGTTTTTGGGAAGGCTGTTTTGTCATGGACTCCCAGTTACTTGACATCCATGCTGTCATCAGAGAGAAGAAGAGGTGCTGCCACCTGCAGGAGAAATAGGGACTAACCACTTAATGAGGAATATCTCTGCTCACTTTGAGCGACTCAGAACAGGCAGGGCAGGCTAAGCCATTATGCTTTTAAACCTGCAGAGTCATTGAAGACACCAAGGGAGAAGAAAAGGGAGCAGGAGCTTCTGGATCAGTATGTGAATTTGGTGAATGACCGCAGTGACATCGTGGACTGTCTGGATGAGGATCGTATCAGGTTAGGATGGGGAGGGTGAGCTGGATGATGGGAGGTATCAGGAATGAAAAGGGGAGAATGGGACAATCCAGTGGAGGTGAGCGACTTACCTCAGCCCCGGTGAGGGACCTGAAACGGGGCAGGAGGCAAGGACAGGAGTTGGAATGAACTCAGAAAGAAAGTATTCTGTTCCTGCCTGGGACAGAAAACAAGGATACTCTGAACCTTTCCAAAGTTATTTATGGTTGTGGTTTCATTCATCCCTTCAAGCTCCCTTAGCTCCAATAAAGAATGTGGCAACTCGAACAATTATTCATATCTCACAGGTGGGGAAACCACAGTTCAGAGAGGGTGAGCTTCTAGTTGAGCTCCATTATTTGAGCCAAGAGAGTTTCCTTTTTATGAGGTTGGGAGTGGGGAGTCTACTCTGGGTGATTAAGGGCTGTAGGGGAAATGGGAACTTAACCTGACATTTTTAGCATCTTGGGTGCTACAGTGGATAGAGGGTTGAGCCTGGAGTTAGGAAGACTCATCTTCTTGAGTTCAAATGTGGCCTCAGACACTTCCTATCTGTGTGGCCCTGGTCAAGTCACTTAACCTTGTTTGCTTCAGTTTCCTCATCTGTAAAAGTGAGCTGGAGGCTTTTTCTCTTCTGCCGCTTTCGAGTTTGCACTTGGTTCCCTCAGCTTCCGACATGCAGAACAATGCCGGCGAGTTTGTGGACCTGTACATGCTGCGGAAATGCTCTGTGAGCAACAGGATCATCGGGCCAAGGACCACATGTCCATCCAGATGAACGTGACTGAGGTTGACAAGGTCACAGGCAGATTCAATGGCCAATTTAAAACTTATGCAATTTGTGGAGCAATTCATAGAATGGGAGAATCTGATGACTCTATTCTCTGGCTGACAAAAAATGATGGTATTCTTTCAAAGAATTTCTTATTGAAGAAATCTTGTGGAATATGTCTTAATAAATCAGAAAAACAAACAAAAAAAAATGAGCTGGAGAAGGAAATGGCAAATCACTCTAGTATCTTTCCAAAGAAAACCCCAAATGGGGTCACGAAGTGATGGACACAACTGAAACAACTGAACAACAACAACAACACCCAGGGGTCATCCCAAGCATGTTGGCACAGCCTGGAATGAGCATTACCACTGGACCTATCCCTTCAGGGAAGGTGCTTGATTCTAGTTTAATTCAGTTCATCAACAAATATTTAAGTGCTGCTTGGATGTGCAGGGCCCTGAAGATATTGACATCATTGCTTCAAGAATTTGAGATGCTATCTTCCGTTTTCCCTCCACTGAAGCAGATTGTAATCTCTTTAGAATTTAGTCTCTGAGAAGTGCTGGCACTAAAGGATCTATTACCCGGTTTCCAAGCTGGTGATGAATTTGGTTTTTTGGTTTTGTTGTTGTTGTTGTTGTTTGTTTGTTTGTTTTTGCGGGGCAATGGGGGTTAAGTGACTTGCCCAGGGTCACACAGCTAGTAAGTATCAAGTGTCTGAGGCTGGATCTGAACTCAGGTACTCCTGAATTCAGGGCCAGTGCTTTACCCACTGCTCCACCTAGCTGCCCCTCTGGTGATGAATTTGGAAGGGCTGGTCACCTAAAAGACAGCAGCCCCTCAGCCCAGGAGGCAGAGCTGGTATTCCACAATGATAGGTCCTATGAGATCCTTGGATCACCTTCACAATTCAGTGAGGTCTCATGGTAGGACTTAGGGTAGAGGAGATGCCAAGACCCTGCAAAACACACATATCCAATGACATAGCCCCAAACTCAAGAGGGTCCCATTCTAATAATTTTATTTTTAGGAGGAGATAAAATATTACAAAACTACTGGATAGCGCATATAAAATACAGAACAGAGCAAGAACAGTATTGATTAGGGGCTAGATTGTATAGGATAAGGGCTAAATTGTGCTATATTAGCTAACAACATTTATATAGCATTAGTAAAGTTTTTTTTCTTTTAAAAAATTATTTTATTTTTAATTCATGGAATAAAACAAGCATTTCCATAACATAGTCTAATAAAAATGATTGCACATGAAAGCAAAAAGCTATTATGCACAACTTGCTATTCTATTTACATATATAATAACTTTTTATATATAAAATTCATATATAATAAATTAATTTTTTCTCCCTTTTTTTCTTCCCTCCCCCCCAAGATGGCTACCATTAGACACAAATAGATGTATATATGTGAAATTATTCTATACATACTTCTGTTTACCAGACTTTCTATTTATATGACTTTAAATAGGTAAGTCATTTTGACGATTATAAAAACCCAAATTAACTACAAAAGACACATGAAGAAAGATGCAATCTGCATCCAGAGAAAGAACTGATAAATAGAAGTATGTATAGCATACTAAAGTTTGCAAAGAAGAGGTGGAGAGGCAAGATCATAGATATAGAGCTGAAAGGCATGTTAGAGGCTACCTTGTCCAATGTTCTCATTTTACAGATGAGGAAACTGAGGCCTGAGAAGATTAAGTGACTCGAGTAAGTTTACAAAGGTTTTAAGTGTCAGGAAAGGGAGAAGGGAACAAGCATTGATTAGGTACCTACTATTTGCCAGGCACTGTGCTAAGCACTTTACAGATATAACCTCATTTGAGGTAGTTGCTATTATTTATAATATAACATAACATAACACAATATAACATAACACAATATAATATAATATATTTATAACATAATCCCATTAAACAGTTGAGGAACCTGAGGTAGACAGGGTAACTGACTTGTCCTGGTTCTCAAAGCTAGTAAGTGTCTGGGGCTGGATCTGAATGTAGGTCTTCCTGAATGTTAGAGGTGATGTTTGAAGCTGTCTCCTCTGACTGTCAGTGGTCTTTCCACTATTCCGTGCTGCCCCCTCTTATCGACATTATTTCATCTGATCCTTATAAAATCCCCGTGAAGCAAATACTACATTCAATATTCCCATTATACAGATGAAACTGAGGCTCAGAGATTAATTGACTTGCCCATGGTAACAAAACAAAGTGTAAGAAGTGAAGTGAAATTTAAACCTTGTTTTCCTTAGAATACATTATGACATGCAGGTGAATGAGAAATTTTAAAACCTTGCCCCATTAATGTGTGTGTATATCTATCTCTATCTCTGTCTTTCTGTCTCTCCTTATCCATATCCATACCCATATCCATATCTATATATCTATATCCAGGAGCCTTTGTATGCCTTTGAGCAGGTGACTGACATGAAGGAAGCTAGAGCTGTACTGAATGCAGTGTGCTAGATAGTCTAGAAGCATCAAGCCAGTTTAGAGGCTTTTGCAAGAATAATAATTCAGCTTCAGGGAAATAAGAGCCAGGAGCAAACTGCAAATAATGGAGAGGAAGGGATGCAGCTGGCAGGTGCTGAGAAAGAAGGAAGGATGGGGCTTTGTGACTGATTGGTTATGAGGGGGAGAAAGGAACCACACTGATAGACTTCTAGACCTCTAGTTTTGGTAACTGGGGTAATGGCAGAATCAGACCCACTGACAGACTATGGGAAAGGGATTGAGAAAAACTCCACTTGTTTGAAGTAGTCAGGCCAGTCTGGGGTTGGGGGCGGGGAGGTGTGTGGACACGAAATCATTCTTCTGGGTAGATTATCTAGTTGTTCTTAGCCCCTTCCCCAGCCCCCCACCCCTTTCCCCTCTGTGTGAGGAAAGACTTTCCGGGTCTCTTTGTAAGATAGGAAGCCCTGCTTTTGCTGGATTCTCCTTCCTTGTCTCCCGGGAAAGGGGAGGGGGGAATCTGGGGTGAGAGGTTAATTTGGTGAGATTTTTTTCTTCTGGTTTTAATATTTCTCCATAGACTCCTTTAAAAACATAGTCAGCTAATATATCAGCCGATTTGCACTAACTGTGAGGAAAATGCACCACTTGGCCCCCGACCTCTCTGAGAATGGCCAAGGGGGTCATTTGTGAGTTGCTAGTTTCTTCTGCCAGTAAATGCGTTGTTGGAGGGGTTTTTATGTGTGTGTGTCTATGTTTTCTGTTTGTTTTGGTTTAATTTCTTTTTATCTTTTTAAAACTGACAAGTATAGTTAACTGAGTCTAATCTTCCAGCCCAGAGCTACTCTTAGCAGTTGCAGATGCCAAGGCTGGAGTGGACATCTTCCTGCCTCACAAGTCCAGTGGGCTGGGTAGGGGCACATGACTAGTCACCTCCCTGGTTGTAGTGGAGTTCTTTTAGAAAGTGTCTGGGTATCAGAGCAATGTCCAGGTCTAGGGATAATTGTAGGAGCCTGTCCCGCAATTATCATTGCCAAGAAGGAATGCCCATCAATTGGGGAATGGCTAAACAAGCTGTGGTATATGATGGTGATTGAATATTATTGTGCTCTAAGAAATGACAAGCAGGATAACTTCAGAAAGGCCTGGAAAGACTTGTATGAACTGATGCATAGTAAAGTGAGCAGAACCAGGAGAACATTGTGCGCAGACACAGCAATATTGTTTGATGAACTGTGAATGATTTAACTATTCTCAGCAATACAATGATGCAAGACAATCCCAAAGGACTATTGATGAAAGATATTCTCCACCTCCAAAGAAAGAACTAATATTGAACACAGACTGAAGCATGCTATTTTTCACTTTCATTTTTTTCTTTTATTCAAGTTTTTTTTTTGTACAAAATGGTTTTTTTTTGTTTTGTTTTTAGTGAGGCAATTGGGGTTAAGTGACTTGCCCAGGGTCACACAGCTAGTAAGTGTTAAGTGGCTGAGGCTGGATTTGAACTCAGGTCCTCCTGACTCCAGGGCTGGTGCTTTATCCCCTGCGCCACCTAGCTGCCCCTTTTTTGTACAAAATGACTATTATGCTAATGTTTTACATAATCACACGTTAAAAAACAAAACAAAACAAAACAAAATTGTCATTGCCAGGATGCTTTTTGGGCTTGGTCTATTGACCTTTACCTCCTGTTGTAAACTCATTCCCCCCCCTTTTTTTTTCCAGGGAGCAGGAGGAGGATCAGGTGATTCAGGACATGATCCAGAAATTAGGTAAGCTATACATGCTTTAGACCATTCTGCCCTTATGGAGGAAGGCAGTCATTAAGACCCAAATTCAGATCCTGCTTTGGAAAAGATTGGAGGTTAGCAGGGAGGTCCAAGCTATTATCTGAGGGAGGGAATCAGAGGCCATTTTAAGGCCCACTAAGAATGTCACTTCAAAGGAGGGGGTTGGAAGAAGTGAAGTCTGAAGCAGTTGTCTAAGGTTGGGTGAGTTAGTCAAAGGAGAAGCATGGAAATGTTGATGAAATTAGAATGTCTTATGCCACTTCCTTGCCCAAGATGATTTACCTTTTTATTTTTTGGGGGGGGGCAGGGCAAAGAGGGTTAAGTGACTTGCCCAAGGTCACACAGCTAGTAAGTGTCAAGTGTCTGATGCCAGATTTGAACTCAGGTCCTCCTGAATCCAGAGCTGGTGCTTTATCCACTGTGCCACCTAGCTACCTCTAAGATGGTTATCTTTTTATCAATCATTCAATCAATGAACATTTATTAAGCACTTGCTTTGTGCTAAATGCTAGAGATACAAAGAAAAAGCAAAAACAGCCCCTGCCCTTGACCTATGTAAATCAACATATGAGATAAATACTGAGTAGATGGAAGGGAACCTTAGAGAGGATATCACTATCAGCTGGGGAGGGGGGTGGTGTATTAAGAATGGCCTAGGGGAGGTGGTAATTGGGCTGAGTCTTAAAGGAAGCCAAGGATTCCAAAAGCCTGAAGTTGGGAGAAAGTATTCTAGGCATGGGGAACAGCCAGTGCAAAGATGTAGAGAACAGGGATAGAATGTCCTAACTGAGGGACAGAAAGTAGACCAGTATGACTGATGAGTGGATAGAGTAGAGGGGAATAGAATGGAAGAAGATTGGAAAGGTAAGAAGGGACCATGAAACAAAGAACTTTCTAATTGATCCTTCAGGTAACAGGGAGCAAAGAGAGCTTATTGAGTAGGAGAGATGACATGGCCAGCCCTACACTTCAGGAAAATTATTCTGGCTGCCGAGTGGAGGAGAGATTGGAAAAGAGAGACTTGAGGCAGAGAGACCCAATTAGAAGGTTATTGTAGGGGCAACTAGGTGGTTCAATGGATAAAGCACTGGCCCTGAATTCAGAAGGACACGAATTCAAATCTAGACTCAGACACTTGGCACTTACTAGCTGTGTGACCCTGGGCAAGTCACTTAACCCCAATTGCCTCACTTAAAAAAAAAAAAAGAGAGTAAGAAGAGACATGGAGGCCTTGGAATTTACATGAAGAGATATAGGATGATAGCTGATGGTCATGGTAGGTTCTAGTGAGGGTTTTTTTTAAGGATGGAGGAAGAGTTGGCCATATTGGTAGGCAGCAGGAAAGGAGACAGGAGATTGGGGTGGGGAAGAGAGAGAAAGAGGGAGAGAGAGAAGGGAGAGTGTTGGTGACAACAACCTGTTGGGGAAGATGGGAAGGAAAGAGATCAAAGGCACTAGAGTGTTGCCCGTGCCTTTCCCTTGATTTTTTTTTTTTTTGGAAGGGCAATGGGGGTTAAGTGACTTGCCCAGAGTCACACAGCTAGTGTCAAGTGTCTGAGGCTGGATTTGAACTCAGGTCCTCCTGAATCCAGGGCTGGTGCTCTATCCACTCCACCACCTAGCTGCCCCCTCCCTTGATCTTCAATGTTGGTTCAGCCATAGGTCACCATTTGGGCTACATGCCTCCTTTCTCTCCTCTAGCCAGGGTTGCCATGATCTAAACACATTGAGCCAGTCATACACTCTTTCCTGGTTTACTTATTGGATCACTCACTTAGATTAGGGCTGCCAAGTGAAGGCCAGAAACAGAAGGAAGCTAAAGAGCCAAAAATTGCATCCAAATTTACTTTATCCTTGCTGATACAGCCCTCTAACCACTGAGAAAACCAAATCAGTTAATCAGCAAATCAATCAAGCAGTCAATCAACAGGTAATTATTAAACACCTATTACATATTCTTATAATAAACTTCTTCTTCTTCTTCTTATAATTATTATTATTATTTTGCGGGGCAATGGGGGTTAAGTGACTTGCCCAGGGTCACACAGCTAGTAAGTGTCAAGTGTCTGAGGTCAGATTTGAACTCAAGTACTCCTGAATCCAGTGCTGGTTCTTTATCCACTGCACTACCTAGCTGCCACCTACATATTCTTTATATTCTACAGCCCATGATGCAGCAAGGTAGTGCAGAAGATAAGTACCAGCTTTGAACTCAGGAAAGTTCAAATTTGGCCCCAGTTGCTTCCTAGTTGTGCAAGTCACTTAATCCCAATTGCCACAAAACAAACAAAGAAATGATAATATTCTATAGCCCCCAGATTGAATTGAGCATACTAGTAATTGTAATGAAATAATTTAGACTTCTATCAATAAAGATCTTATTTTCAGGAGATATAGCAGCTATCTTTTCTATCTGTACATTCCTGGTCTTAATTAGGATATCTTTCAAACAGAATTACTTCTCTATTTATCATTTACAGATCTATTACTGTATCAAATTTATAAACTCTGTGGGTCATAAACCCCTCCTAATTACATTAGAAGGACAACTAGGTGGCACATTGGATAGTGTGCTGGGACTGGAGTCAGGAAGACTCATCTTCCTGAGTTCAAGTCTGGCTTCAGACACTTACTAGCTGTGTGACTCTGGGCAAGTCACTTAACCCTGTTTGCCTCTGTTTCCTCCTCTATAAAATGAGCTAGAGAATGAAATGGCAAACCACTCCAGTATCTCTACCAAGAAATCCCCAAATGGGTCATAAAAAGTCAGACATGACTGAAAAACAATTGAACAATTGAACGTGAGGGCACTGTGTTGGGTACAGGGGATATAAGTACAAAGAATGGAACAATCTCTACCCTCTAGGAACTTCCATTCTGAAGGAGGAGACAAGTACATATAAAATGAACAAATACAAGCGCATACAAAGTAGTCAGATACAAGGTAGTTGGGGAAACAGGGCACTCATAGTCAAGGGGGACCAGAAAAGGCTCCACACAGAAGATGATGCCAGAGTTGTTTTTGTTATGTTGAATTTCACATGTTTCTAGGCCACCTGATTTGGAATGTTCAATGTGTATCTTGTGATGTGGGCCTGAAGCTCAGGGGTGAGACTGGGGCTGGATATATGTATTCAGGAGTCATCTGTGTAAGCATGATAGTTCAACACATGGATGCTGATGAGGTTACCCATAGAGACTATAGAGGGAAAAGAGATGGGGGTCTAGTCTAGGATAGAAATTTGGGGAGCATCCAGGGTTGGGGAGAGTAAAATGAATGATGGGCCAGCAGAGGACCCTGAGAAAGAAGAAAGGATCAGAAAGGTAAGAGTAGAATCGGGAGATAATATCAGTGTCATGAAAACCTTGAAAGGAGAGAGTGTCCAAGAGAAGAAGGTACAGAGAGTCGTGTTTAATGCCCAAACATTGACTACAACTTTATGTATTCAAAGCCCTGCTAGGCCCTATGGGGAAATAGAGACAGGTCAAAGTCCTAGCCCTCAAGTTCCTTAGAGGCCAAGGGGGTAAAACTAGTCTAACATGAAAGGAAAACCAGTCTCATTAGGCAGGATATAACAAAACCTGAATGTATGGATTAGGCAACTGTTATGTGGGGGGGGGGAGGGAGAGAGAGAGAGGAGAGAGAGAGAGAGAGAGAGAGAGAGAGAGAGAGAGAGAGAGAGAGAGAGAGAGAGAGAGAGAGAGAGAGAGATAGAGAGAGAGAGATGGGCTAATCAGGGAAAGACCTTATAGAAGAAGATTTTATTCCCACCTGGGCTTTAAAGGATTTGGATAATTTAAAATTGACATCCTCTGTTTTTTAAATTTAATTTTATTTTTGGTGAGGCAATTGGGGTTAAGTGACTTGCCCAGGGTCACACAACTAGTAAGTGTCAAGTGTCTGAGGCTGGATTTGAACTCAGGTACTCCTGACTCCAGGGCCAGGTGCTCTATCCACTGTGCCACCTAGCTGCCCCTGGATAATTTAAAATTAATAATTAATAGCTACTTACTAGCTACCCGACCCTGGGCAAATAACAATCCTGATTGCCTCCCCCCCAAATAGCCAATATTTATATAGCCCTTGCTTTTTACCATAAGCTGCACTAAATGCTTTACAAGTACTGTTTTCCTTTCATCCTCACAACAGTCTTGGGAGGTAGGGGCTATTATTACCCCCATTTTACAGATGAGGAAGGTGTTGGAGAGAATGGTTCGAGCTGAGCTTCCTAAGCTGGAAAACTCAAGGCAAAGAATACTAGATTTGGGGATAGAGGACCAGCATTCACACCCTAGTTCCACTATCTGTATGACCCTGGTATCTCCTCTTCAGGCCTCAGTCTTCCTCATCTATAGAATGAGAACATTGGACTCAGGTCCTGCAAAATGGGCATATACTTAGACAACTGCCAACGTCACGTATTTCTTTTCTTTTCTTTTTTTTTTTTTTGGTGAGGCAATTGGGGTTAAGTGACTTGCCCAGGGCCACACAGCTAGTAATTGTTAAGTGTCCGAGGCTGGATCTGAACTCAGGTCCTCCTGAATCCAAGGCCGGTGCTCTATCCACTGCGCCACCTAGCTGCCCCAACGTCACGTATTTCTGCTCTGGGTAGGTGAGGGTCTGGCTGGCCAAGGACTCAGCTGTGTTTCCCATCTCTTTCCCTGCAGACCTCCAGAAGGATGGAACAGAGAAGAAGAAGCCCAAGTCCCGGTTTCCCAAGATTTGGAAGCAAAAGAATAAGGGCAAATCATCAGAGTAATGGCCCCCACTCTCCAAGGAACCCCCCACCCCAAAGCAGATGAGGGTGATTCTGTGTCTCTATCCCCCAACTCTGTCCATCCTGGCAGCCTCCCCCACTACTTAGGATGGAAAGGACAAGAGGGAATCCAGGACTTGTCTGAGGGTGACAAGCTTGTCACCTCCCACAATGGGAAAGAAGGGACTGATTGACAGATGGCCCCAAATGCTGACTCCTTAGGAGGGGGAGGTCTGGCCTTCAAGAAGCAGCAGAGATTCCAGGACCAGAGAAGGCCAAACCCTCTTGCTGTTAAGTGGGGTCTTCTATGGCATCATCATAATAAAAATAAACCGATCCAAATCCAGCTTCCTCTTTTTTCTCTCCCTCCATCCTTGCCCTGCTATGTCCATGACTTCTACGCAATCACTAATTCCGGATGAAACCTCTATGATTCAGAAGAGCTGTCTGGGTTCTAGTAACTTCACGCTGTAACCTTTGGAAAGTCACCAAACCTATCTTATGCTATTTTCTTTCTTTTTTTTCTTTTCTTTTCTTTTTTTTTGCACGGGGCAATGAGGATTAAGTGACTTGCCCAGGGTCACACAGCTTGTACGTGTCAAGTGTCAGAGGCCAGATTTGAACTCAGGTACTCCTGAATCCAGGGCCAGTACTTTATCCACTGCTCCACCTAGCTGCCTCCATCTTATGCTATTTTCAAGGGATTGTGAGGATTCGGGGTCAGTGTGAGGATCAAGTGAAGTACATTGTGTGATGTATGGGAAGGTATTTCAGAAACATTATAGAAAACGTTTGGGAAAGTATCATAGAAATGTGAGGGTAAAAGAGAAAGAGATCAGGTTCCCATGGTAGTGGTAACTAGCACTATTTGGAGGGAGGAGGGTCCTAGGGTCTAGTTACAGTGTCCTATGTCTCCCCAGGACAACAGCTGTTTTTAACCATGGTGGACCTTTATCTTGCTGCTGAGGAAGGAGGCATTGTGGGATCAGGGTTCTAGATCTCACCACTCCTCTCCTAAGTTGTTCCCTACCATTCTACCCCTGTAAGATTAGTTCATTTGTTTAAGATTTATGTCCTGTCTTCTTCCAAGAAGCCTCTTATAGATGAAACCCAGAACAGAAAATCCTGGGGGGAACAGAACAGGGTCCATCTAAAGGGAGCAGAAACTCATAGGCACCTGAAATGAGTCGATTATGACAACTGGGATGGAATTCAGCTCTCAGAATTCCTGCCAACTTGGGAGGAAAGGAGAATAACAGTTACATTTGTTTGATTTTCAGAAAGGAGAGAACAGGCAGATGTGTCTGCTGGGATAGGTATTCCTGAGGCCAGATGTGGAAGGGGCAAGAGCCAACAATAAGGCTATATAGTTACCCCTTCTACATCATGACTTTCACCATCATGGTTTCAATATATCTTGGGTCAGCATAAGAAATCAAAGGAAAATTTGGGGGGAGTTTTGCAGAAGCTGCAAATGACACGTGAAGGCCAGCAAATGAGACAGAAACATTTTAGAAACTCAGAAATGCATAAGTATATGCATTTATATATGCATTGAATAATATCAACATATTTTATCTCAATACCAGAATAATTCAGACTTCTCTGGTAAATGGCCAAACATTTTTACATGGATTCCCCAGATTGTGGGGGCACCATGCCCCTTAATCCCTGTGATATGGAAGGGGTAACTATGTTCTCCACTGGTTTTACAAAAGATAGAGATGCTCTTATACTCCTTCCATTGCATTTTTACTTGGGGGAGGCATTTCTGGGGAGGTCATGGGTTTGTAGTTCAGGGGTTTGGGTTTCTTTTGGTGATCTAGGTAGAATTGGGGGAGACAGAGGTGTGATATTAGGGTGCTGGATTTGGAGTGAAAGAATCTGGCTTCAAACTCTGGTTTTGCTATATATCTGTGTGACCTTGGACAAGTCACTTAACCTTTTTCTTTTTTGGCCTAAGTTTCCTCTTCTGTAAAGTGAAGGGTGTATTAGTCTGGTGGACCAGTCAGTCATCACTAGGGTTCTAATTTCAAGGGACTGATGGTTACAAGAGACTTAAGGTTATAAATATCTATTAAATGATAAAACAGTTCATAAACCATAATGGATCATAGCTACAGAGCTGGAGGGAACTTTTGCAGCCACCTAATGCAACTCCCTCCCCATTTTACAAATGAAAAACTGAGTCCCAGGCAGGTTCAGTGACTTGCCAAAGGTCACACAGTAAGGAGTGGAATTGGCATTTGACCCTGGTGCCTCCAATCCCAAATCCTGCATGATTTTCACTGTGCCACAAATAGAAACTCAGTCCTATTTCATTGTCGCTAGTTCTGAGGCAGCACATCTAGGTCCAAGCCCTAGTTTCCTGATTTTTTTTTTTTTGGCAGGGCAATGAGGGTTAAGTGACTTTCCCAGGATCACACAGCTAGTAAGTGTCAAGTGTCTAAGGTCAGATTTGAACTCAGGAACTCCTGAATCCAGGGCCAGTGCTTTATCCACTGCACCACCTAGCTGCCCTAGTTTCCTGCATTTTAAAGTATGCCATGGGCACCACTGGTATCAGAGGTAGGGGGGGGCATGCTGGACACTGACCCATCCCTGACCCAGCCCAAGTCACACCTCATGGGAGAGTTCTTATATGCGCCAAAGGAAGGTTGGGTAGAAAAATATTGGTAGTGTCCTTGTAGTTTGTTCCCTGAGTCAGCCTTGTACAATGATACAAACTCTAGGGCCAGCTAAGGTCAAACCCCCTTGATGTCCTGTATACTCTCAATAAAGTAAATTGACCCAAACATAGGTCCCTGTCTATCTCTTTTTCTCTGTATCTGTGTCTCTAAGTCTGTGTCTGTATCTCTGTTTCTGTCTCTGTTCCTCTGTCTTTTTCTGTCATTGTCTCTGTTTCTATTTCTTCATCTGTCTCTATCTTTATGTCTCTTTCTGTTCCTATGGTTTTTTCTGTCTCCTTATATATGAAATGCAGATAACAACATCTACCATCCAGGCTTGTTGCGAGGATCAAAGGAAATATTATATATGCATGTATGTATATGTATATAGAATTTATTTTAAAAGTATATATTTTAAATAAATTTTAAATATAAAAGGATAGATATAATTTATTTTTATATTTTATAAATAAATAAAATAAAAATTATACACACATATATATATGTATATATAATCTCCTTTGATCCTCACAATAACCCTGAATGGTTGATGCTATAATCTGCATTTTACATACAAGGAGACAGAGACAGAAAAATACAACACGGACAGAAAGAGATATAGAAATAGAGACGTAGACAGAGAATAGAGAGAGATAATATGCATATATATACATATACATATAAAGGCATATATGTATAGGAAGTGATTTGCAAACCATAATGCACTATTATTATAGATATAATAACCATAAATGTTAGTTATTACTTTTGTAATTATTTAAGTTCTCTTGGCCTTAATTTCTGCAATTATAAAATGGACGTATTAATAACACCTCCCTCCCAGGGCTGTTGTGAAAATCAAAGACTATAACATGTGATGTGATTAGAGAATCTTAAAATGATATATAAATGCTATTGTTGTTGATGGTGATAACCATGCTTCTGCTGCTGTTATGTCTTAAGCAAGATCTGGGCATTGTTAGGTTGGTGTTACATTGCTACAATCAAACCCCAAACAAAGCTCTCAAAGGGCTTGCTTTCTCTGATGGCCCTGGACTGCCAATAAACAGGGTGGCAGGGTGGGATGAGCACTGGATTAGGGGTGAGGAACCCTGGATTTGACATTCTGCCTTGCCAGTTGTGGGGTAGCTAGAAAGAGCGCCAGGCTTGGAGTCAGGAAGACTCATCTTCCTGAGGTCAAATCTGGCCTCAGACACTAACCAGCTGTATGACCCTGGGCAAGTCACTTCACCCTGTTTGCCTCAGTTTCCTCATCTGTAAAATGAACTAGAGAAGGAAATGGCAAACCCCTCCAGTATCTTTGCCAAGAAAACCCAATGGACAGTATTAAAATGATAAAAGATATGACATCGGAAGATGCGCCCTTCAAGTTGGAAGGACCTGGAGTGCTATGGTTCACTGGGTCGCAGAGCTGGACACAACTGAATGACACAACAACAACAGTAACAACGACTCTATTGTTATTTATTTCGTCAAACACTTCCCAATTACATTTCAAGCTGGTTCTAGCGGCACTCTGGAGTGTTGCAGGCTGCATTGCAGTCCTTCGTCCACTGTACTTTCCAGTGGACCGCCCCCCCCCCCCCCCCCGCCTTTCCTAGGTGATCTCTAAGTCCCCTTCCAAGAACGACAATTTTACGACTCTGACTCTACAGTCTGTAGTTCTGGCTATAGCGAGTGCCATAAAGTTAGGGAACAGGTGTGAGGGTTGGCAAAGTGGATTTTGCGGAAGTTTCGTTGTGGAAGTTTCGAAGCCAGCCTTCTGTTCTCACCTGGATAAAGCATCCTGGCCATGATCAGTATGGGGGCCTGCATGGAATCAACATTGGGCTTTTTGTTTGTCTGTTTGTTTTTCAGCAAAGAGATTTGACTTTCCTTAAGCTCTCACACTACTGAGACTGAGCCTTCAAAGTTCTCCCCAGTGGAACGTGGAAGAGACGACTTTAGCTTGGGCATTCTCAGGGCTGGTATTGCCAGTTGACTGCTTTATTGTAATTGTAGTCCTGGATGCATAGCTTCCTGTAATCAATCTTATTTTAAGGAGAAGGAAGAAGCATCCTTGTGGACTCATGAGGAATTAACCATAAAATTAGCCTTTAGTTGAGTGAATTGACCTTTTGGAAGGGGTATTTGGGACTGGTCATTGAAATTGCGTAATGAGAGGCAGTGTAGCATAGTGGATAGCAGCTGGCTTCAGGACCAAGGTCTGTCTCAGGCAGATCCTGTTTGTGTGACCTTGGGTAAGTCACTTAAACCCATCAGTGCTCCCAGGCAACTCTCTCAAATGATAATTTGCTGGTATCCATTGCTAGAGCTCCCTATACCTCACCTTGAGTTCCTTGTACCAATGAAATCATAGGTTTGTCTCATGTAGGTGCCTACCCAGTACAGTGTATAATACAGGTTTGAGGTAATTAATGGGAGTGAAAAGACCTTGAGTTGAAACAGTAATGGATTTTAGGTAAGAAGACCTAATGTTGAATCTGACTTTGCTTCCTTGTGACCTGGGGAAAAACATCACTTAACCTCTCTGGGCCTCAGTTTCCTCACCTGTAAAAATGAGAGGGTTGGGCTAGAGAAATAAAGCTGGTCCCTCCCAGCTATAAATCCTATGATCCCTATAATCCTCATCTAGTCACCTACTGGTTGTGGGACCTTGGCCAAATCATTGAGTCTCTCCAAGCTTCAGTTTTTTCATACCAGGTAGGCACAAAAATACCTTTCCTACCCACCTGACCTCTATACTTCTGTCCGCCTTAATCCACTGGAGAAGGAAATGGCAAACCACTCCAGTTTCCTTGCCAAGAAAACCTCATGTATAGTAGTAGCATGCTCCATGGGGTCATGAAGAGTTGGAAATGACTAAATTGGCTAAACCAGGGCTTCTTGAACTTTTTTTCACTTGTGATCCCTTTTTGTCTGAGAAATTTTTATGAAACCCCAGGTATATAGGTCTATAAAATAGGTAGACGTAATCTTTTACTGTTGGCAAATTTTTCATGACCCCCACATTCAGTTATGTGACCCCATATGAGTTCATGACCTACAGTTTAAGAAACTAGGTACAGAACAACCCACCTGTCAAGGTAGTAAGGAGTGGGTAAGATAATGTACTTGGCAGTACTTTGAAAAACTATAATGAACACTATATAAATGCTAGGGATGCTGGTTATTACTATCTGTGGTGGTAGTTGTGGCTGTTGTTGTAAATCTGTTGACTATTCTAGCCAGAATAATAATTTGCTACTTGGAAACCCGAGTAGCAAATTATTATTCTGATAGGGATAGTCAGCATTTCCAACTGCTTCTTAAAGCCAGTCCTAATTTAAGACAATAAAGCCGTTTCATCAGCATAAAGGAGGATTCTTGTCTTCCTGTTTGTTATAGCAGGAGGACATGCATCAGTCGCTCTAATACCTAGTACTAAATTGTTAATAATAATAATAAAAAAAGGAGGGCTGCTTTGCTAGGACACAGCCCTGTTTGATACCATTTAAGATGGAGGTCCCATCTGTCACGAAGTTCCTCCTGCCTGCTCTGATATTAGCCAGGAGACTGTGCAGTTCCCAGACTAAGAGGGATTCTTTGTATCAGCATGCCAGGGAAGGAGATAACTGGAGGGAACAACATTGATTTTGGAATAAAAAAATCTGGGTTCAAGCCTTGCCTCCACTATTTGTCCTCTGTGTGCCTTTGGGCAAGCCGATTTTGTCCTTTGGGGGACAGGCTGGGGTGTGCACCACTGCTTTCATGATTCATTCTGGCAAAGAATGGAGGATTCTGGAGACATACTGAAACACAGAGTGGTGATATTATAAAGAGTGTTGGAACTGGAGTCCAGAGATTGGTCTGGGGGGGCACTGGATGGTGTAGTGGCTAGAATACTGGACCTAGAGCCAAGAATTGTTGTTATTCAGTTGTGTCTGACTCTTCATGACCCCATCTGAGGTTTTCTTGATAAAGATACTGGAGTGGTTTGCCATTTCCTTCTCCTGCTCATTTTACAGATGAGGAAACTGAGGCAAATGGGTTGAAATGACTTGCCCAGGGTCAAATACCTAGTAGATGTCTGAGGCCAGATTTGAATTTAGGAAGATGTGTCTTCTTGACTTGAGGCCTCACACTCTATCCACTAGCTGCCCAAGTGTCAAGAAGACCCAAGTTCAAATCCTGTCTCTGATATTTAATAGCTGTGTGACCCTTGGCTAGTCACTTAAACTCTATTACCTTAATTTCCTTACCTGTAAAATGAGAGGTTTGGACTCTATGACCTTAAAAATCTCTTTCATTTCTAAATCTATAATCCTATGATTTATTCATCTGGCCTAGCTTGGATTCTTACTAGTTTTGTCCTCATAGGCAAGTCACTTCAACTTTCTGATCTTTAGTTTCCAACTATTAAATGAAACTAATAATACATCCACTTTCACGGAGGAGAGAATGATGTAAATCGTAAAGAGACAGGGCAATGTGATTAAAGAGATAATGATGATTGTTGTAATGCCCCATTTCCATCACCAGGTGGAAGTAGAGCTCTCCTTCCCAGATTTGAAACCTGGTGGTTTAATTAATCCAGCTTGCTGGGAAGTAATCCAGTAACCCAGCCTGCCCAGCTGTGCGCTGTGTTTGATCCCTCCCGCTCCGTGCCTGCCCCCATGGGACACCCTAGTTGCGAGCCCCAGCTGAGCATGCGGAGGAGGGCATTGTGGGTACTGAGCTCAGGGCCAGTGGTGTGTACTACGGTGTGTCGTCTGGGGTGCCATGTGTTAGGGGGACCCTAAAAATGGTGTAGCCACTGAAAAGTAATGTATTAAAGATATACATATTCCCATAACCAGGGTAACCTTGTGGCCAGCCCTGGTTGCAGGACTTTATGATCCTGGAGGCTGGGAATGGGACCAGTTTTGGAGATTGTTAGCAAACCGTTCCATCTTGTCCCCCAAAACTGCTGAGTTCCTAAGGTGTAAACAGCATGGTAATTAGCTGATGGGGGTGGGGAGGGGGAACTACTAAGAGGCCACAGCCTCAAGGAGCTTAGAGTCTCGTACCAGGAACAGTAAAGGAAAACTTGTAGAGCAATAGATATACATGGATTAAATGGTATAGAGAATGCCTTAAGTATGGCAGCTAGGTGGTGCAGTGGATCGAACACCAGGACTGGAGTCAGGAAGATCTGAGTTCAAATCTGGACTCAGACATTTCCTAGCTGTGTGACCCTGGGTGAGTCACTTAACCCTGCTTGACTCAGTTTCCACATCTGTAAAATGAGCCGGAGGAGGAATTGGTAAACCACTCCAATATCTTTGCCAAGAAAACCCCAAATGGGGTCATGAAGAGTTGGACACCACTAAAAGGACTGAAGAACAACAAATGCATTAAGTACAAAACCTGTTGCCCAATGGAACCAGCAGATTCCCTGGCTGAACTTAGCCAGGGAAGTCTGAAGGTCATAAATGTTGAGCTGGAAAGGACCTTAGAAACCGTCTAGTTCAACCTTCTCATATTATAGGATACCTGGAGATGTTGAGGACGAGAGAGAGAGAGAGAGAGAGAGAGAAAGAGAGAGAGAGAGAGAGAGAGAGAGAGAGAGAGAGAGAGAGAGAGAGAGAGAGAGAGAGAGAGAGAGAGAGAGTTTGTGACTTACCCAAAGTCACATAGAATAGTAAAGGACAGAGATGGAATTCAAACTCAGGTCTGAGGACTCCCAAACCCAGCATACTTTCTGCTGTACCATCTGTTCCTGTCTGGAGGAGGGGAACAAACAGAGCAGGAGCTTAAATCAATTTACTTAATTAAATTAAACACATATTAATGAAGCCCCTTCTTTGTGCAGAGCACTGTGGTAGACTGGGGGAGACACAAAGCTTATATAAATGCCTGTCTTCATGGCACTTAAAGTCCAGCAGGGAGGCTGGGATATACATATAAATAACTTTAATATGAAATAGTATATAATAAGAGAGATGCTAAAATAGTGCTTTGTGGGAGGTCTGGGATGTGTGGGTACAAAAAGGTTTGAAAAGATAAGGTTCCAAGTCTAGAAGAGACAGACAATTCCATTCACCAAACATATATTGGTTAGTCACTTTCTGTTTGCAGAGCACACAGTAGGAGGCACTATGGGAGGGAAGGAACAACAATTAATTAAACGCCTACTGTGTGCGAGGCACTTTGCCAAGAACTTTACAAATATTATTTCCTTTGATCCTTCCAATGACTCTGGGAGGTAAGTGCTATTATTATCCCCATTTTATAGTTAAACTGAATCAAGGAGAGCTTAAGTGACTTGCCCAGGATCACACAGTGTGAGTGTCTGAGGTGGGATTCGAACTTGTGTTATCCTGACTCCTGTCCCAGAGCTCTGTCTACTGTACCATCTGTAGAAACACAAAGTTTAGCTAAAGTCTGATCAATGGGGGGGGGGGCAGCTAAGTGGCACAGTGGATAGAGCAGTGGCCCTGGATTCAGGAGGACCTGAGTTCAAATCCAGCCTCAGACACTTGACACTTACTAGCTGTGTGACCCCTGGGCAAGTCACTTAACCATCTTTGCCACCAAAAAAATACTATAAAGTCTGATCAGTGGGGCAAAACCAACCCTAGGCATCAATTAGGTAGTTATTTCTAGCCTCCATTCTCTATAGTGAATCTGGGCCCAGTCTCTGGAGAATATATGCAGACACAAAGAGGTCAGTTGGACAAATTGATTGCCCCTCATCCCTAGAATGCTGTTCCTCCTCATCTCTGCCTTTTTAGTTTCAGTTCAAGGGCCACCATCAACTTGAAGACTTCCCTCATACACCCTCCCATTGTCATGGATCCTCTCTCGCCCTTCAAATTCACTTCTTTTTTTCTCTTTCTTTCTTTCTTTCTTTCTTTCTTTCTTTCTTTCTTTCTTTCTTTCTTTCTTTCTTTCTTTGCAGGTCAATGGGGGTTAAGTGACTTGCCCAGGGTCACACAGTTAGTAAGTGTCAAGTGTCTGAGGCCAGATCTGAACTCAGATCCTCCTGAATCCAGGGCCTGTGCCTTATCCACTGCACCACCTAGCTGCCCCCATTCAAATTCACTTCTAATCCTTATCTGTGCACAAGAGGCATACCACCCCCTGCTCCTCAAGGGCATTTCATTTGTGTGGACTCTTTGTGACCCCATCTAGGGTTTGCTTGGCAGAGATACCGGAGTGCTTTGCTATTTCCTTCTCTGGCTCATTTTACAGATGAGGAAACTGAGGCAAGCAGGGTGAAGTGACTTGCCCAGCTAGTAAGTATCTGTAGCTAGATTTGAATGCATGAACGTGAGTCCAAGCCCAGAGCTCTCTTCTCTGTACCAGCTGGCTGCCCTGAGGTCAGGGACTGTATTTGTTTTTGTTTCTGTTTCCCCAGCACCTAGAACTGTACCAAGGCACATAGTAGGTGCTTAATGCTTGATTGACTGATGAGCCAAAGACAAAAATGAAGAGTTCCTGTACTCAAGGAGCTTTACATATGGGTAATAAATGTGAGCAATATATGGGTATTGATTGAATGAATGGCCAGTCAGCAGCTGTGACAGTTAAGAATCAGCGCATTAGAGCATCAGGCAACCCATATTCTAGCCTCTGGCACAGGTCTTGATGAGGCTCCATCCGAAATAGAAACAGGCAAAGTTTCTCTCTCAGCCTGCAAGTCCTTCCAACAAGATAAACCCCCTTCCCACACCTCACCTATGATGAGCCATCAACTTCCTGTGTGACTGCCTGTATCACTTTTCTTCTCTGGACCTCAGTTTCCCTATTTGTCAAATGGGGAGAGTTGGACTAGTCTATATGGATCTATATGGTATCTTGGAGTTGTGATGTTTAATAAGTTTTGAAGTTCCTAGTGGGAACCCAGGAATCCTGTGGCTCACACTTGTTTACTCTCAGTTGGAGTTACTCTGAATTTGCAATGACATTTTCCTGGACAAAGAGGGGTAGGGAAGAAAAAGTGCTGGAACTGGAATCCAGAGCCTGGTCTGGGAGGTCTCAAGGTGCTATAGTGAATAGAACCCTGGACCTAGAGTCAAGAAGACTTTAGTTCAAATCCTGCCTCAGATTCTGCCTGAGGTCCACAGCTAGGGACACCCTGAGCAGCTGTATTTCCTTTTGTTCTGTAGGCATCATTTAATCAATTACTGAGGTCTAGTCCAAGTCACTGTGTTAGGCATTTGGAGGTACAAGAGGAGCATAGAATAGTATCTGTCTTTGAGGAACATTATGGTCTAGGGTGGGGATGAGACACACAACCATGCAGCAGTAATATTGTGTAGTACAAAATATGCTAGAAATCCTAGTGCTGAAAGACCTCAGAGCTAAAAGAAATCAGTAGGAATTAGAATAGTTGGTCAAACTCTCATAGAGGAAGTGGGTCTTGAATCATGTCTAAAAGAATAGCTAAGGTGTAACCCCTTTTGTCCTTCATTCTCTGCATGAGGTCCTGCTAGGGGTAGAAAAGGGACTCAATGACCCCTAATTCCTCCCTGGATGTTGCTAGGAGGGTTGGTGCTGACCACATTAAAAAAAGAGAATATTTTATTTTCCCCAATTACATGTAAAGACAATTTTTAACATTCATTTTAAATAAATTTTTAGTTCCAAATTTTCTCCCTTCCTCCTTCACTTCCCCCTTCCCCCGAGATGGTAAGCAATTTGATATAGGTTATACATGTTCAATCATGCAAAATATATTTTCATATTAGTTATGATGTGAAAGAAGACACAGACCCAAAGGGAAAAAAAAACCATGAAAAAATACAGAAAGTGAAAAATTGTGTGCTTCAATCTGCATTCAGATTCTATCAGTTCTTTCTCTGGAAGTAGAGAGCATTTTCCATCATGAGTCCTTTTGGAATTGTCTTGGATCATCGTATTGCTCAGAATAGTGCCAACCGCATCGATCCACAAAGTTTTGCAAAATAACCCAGAAAGATGAGATGCCATGACAAGCCCTTGGGGGACTTTTAAAACCTGCCTTTTTTCTTTGTCTGAGGGGCAGAGGGGAAGAGACTTTTTCACAACAGTGATAGAAAGCCCAGGGGTAAATGTTCTAGGTTAGATCCTCAGCAGTCTCCTTGTCCATACATCATTCAGTCAATCAGTGAGCATATAAAAAGTACCTACTATGTGCCAGATGTACTAAATGTTGGGGATACAAAGACAAAATATTCCTGCCCTCAAGGAGCTTACATTCTAAGGTGGGTGATGGGGAAACATCCAAGACACATACAAAGCAGACACAATGTAACATTGGATGAGAAGGTGCTGGTAGCTGGGGAAACCAGAGAATGCCTCTTGCATATGGTGGTACCTAAACTGGTTCTTAAAAGAAATCGGGGGAGGGGGGCAGCTAGGTGGCACAGTGGATAAAGCACTGGCCCTGGATTCAGGAGGACCTGAGTTCAAATCTGGCCTCAGACACTTGACATTTACTAGCTGTGTGACCCTGGGCAAGTCACTTAACCCTCATTGCCCCGCCCCCCCCAAAAAGAATTAAGAAATCAGGGAAGGAAAGTTTCCCTACCTGATGCCTATCAGTATCATTGTGTGAGAAAATGTATGTCAAATACTTTGTAAATGTTAAAGCACCAGATATGTGTAATTGGTGACTATTATGGGGTTAGGATTAAAGTTTAAACTGGCTAGCTAAACTAAAGGACACAAGTCTGGGGTAACTCTCCTTGAGAAGCTAAACTCAAGCACAAACACACCTTGAGAAGCAAGAGAGATAAGCCCATTAGGTGTGGCTGCTGCCTGAGTGGCACCAGAAATGGAAGCAACTGCCCCTCGTGCCCAACTTTTCCCAGCCCCGCCCGCAAGGGCTCAGGTAATCACCCCATCTACCATCTATAAAAGCTATGGCCTTTCTCCTGTTGGAGGAGATAGGTATCTCAGAGGAGGTCTCTGTGCTATTTCCCCTCGAGACTCCTCTAGAGGTCTTCTTTCTCTAGCACTTAAATAAAAGATTATTTTATTCTAATTGGATTTGTGTGTGAGAGGGTGTAATTCTTTAAAGAGGAATACCTAAGGACACCAATTTCCCCTGTGACAGCGATGACGGACAACAGTGACCATGATGATGACAATGATGAAGATAGCAGCCTTGAAATCAACAAGAACTGGGTTTAAATCTCATCTCTACACATTGACTCCATGACCCTGGCTAAGTTATTTAACCCCTCATTGCCTCAATCCCTCTAGGATTATAAACTAAGGAACCATAGCCGATTCCCATTGGTACGAGTTTTCTCAACCAGAATTCCCTACATTCATGTTGGGACCAGACAAAGGAGGAAATTGTTCCCATTTCAGTATTGATAGGTAGGAGCTGTTTTCTTCCTTCCACCTGCCACTTGTGGTTTTTCTTCAGCATTCTGGGATAAACCAGCTTGATTCTGCTGCTGTGCCTCCTTGAGGGAATAGACAAATTCAGCTGCCCACATGGACTTAGTTTCATGCTCTCTGGTCTTAGAATGGTGGTTCCAGCCTTGGGAATTACCACTGTTCTGACTGATTTGTCTCTTTCTGGGAGAAGAAAGGAAATGTGCCCAATCAGCTGGGTGGGTGGGGTGGGGTTGGGGGAAGTAGGGGGTCCTGAGGGACAGGATGCCCTGGGGACACAGATGAGAATGTAAAATGCTGAGTATTCTGTTTGTAACAGTGGTTCAGGGTCATATGACCATGAAACTAGAGCTAGAAGTGACCTCAGATGCCTTTTAGTACAACTCTCTCATTTTACAGATGAGGAAACTGAGCACCAGAGAGTTTAAGTGAGGTAGTCAGCATTAGAGGCAGGATTTGAATCCAGGTCTTCTGACTGCAAATTTAGTGCTTTCCACTGAACTATACTGCCTGCATAGTCAAAGAGGTGCCCATAGAAGTTCCTTGAAAACACCATGATAGGGACAGGAGACACTGGAGGGATTTTGCCTTGTCTCATGCAGTATCTCCAGCTTCATTCTCTTGTGGCATCACAGTGCTAATCATTCTTCTCTTTCTTTGTTGTGTTGAGATGCTTGGTTCACCTAATTTAGGGTTAATTGAACCTGATGAGAAACCTACTCCTCTCTCCCAGATGAACTAATGATGCTTTCCTTACCACTGGATTTGGAGATAGAACCTTTGGGTTGGAATTCAGGCTCCACTAATTACTGTGTGGTCATTGGAATGAATGAATAAGTGAATGAATGAATGAGTGAGTGAGTGAATCAGTGAATGAATGAATGAATAAATGAATGAATGAAAAAACATTTATTAAGTGTTTACTATGTACTAGGCACTGACTGGGGATACAAATACAAAAGAGAGATAGGACCCAACCTCAATAAATTTATATTCGAATCTGGGATGAGAACACATTAAGGAGAGTAGAGACTAGGGAAGTCACAGGCATAGTCAATGAAACAATAGGGCAGTTGATTAAGGCACTTTTTCCTGAAGCTACAGTTGTGTTGATTTGATTACTGTTCCTAGAGCAAGGGGGTGGGGTGGACTAAGTGTGTGTCATAGAAAGAAAGATGGCTGGGGAAGGAAGAGTTCAAGTAAATATAGTGGGCTTTCATCCATCTGGACACCCCAGCCTTTGGGTGGAAGTTGCAGCAGTAGCAGCAAGACAGCAAGCCAAGAGCTTTAGGATGAAAGCATATTAGATAGAGGGTATTTTCCTTATTGGAAATTCCCCACATCAATGAAATCACAGATCAAAATTCTCTGTCTCTGTCTCTATCTCTGTTCTCCCTTCTCTTTCTTTTTCTCTCTTTCCTCTCTTTCTCAGTATGTTTCGTTCAGTGTGTCTGTTTCTCTCTCTCCCCCTCTCTTTCCTCTTTCTCCTCTCTCTAGCCGTTTCTCTCTCTTGCTTTCTTATTTCTTTCTCTCTCTTATACCCTCTCTTTTCTCTGTCATTCTGTCTCTGTCTTTCTGTCTGTCTGTCTCTGTGTCTCTTTCTGTGTGTGTGTGTGTATGTATGTGTGTCTGTGTCTCTCTTCCTGTCTGTCTTCTGCACAAGTCATTTAATCTACAAATTTTCTGGTCTATAAAATGAGGTTAATACTTATAGCACCTACCTCATAGACTTGTGGGAACCAAGTGAGGTAATGTATGTACATAAAGCTAACTGACTTCCCAGCTAACCAGATGGGTGGTCTAGAGCTGTGATGTCATTGGAAGGGAATATCTTCTACCAGTGCAACTATTTTGCAATTTAAAGTCTTAGAAAGTTGCTTGGGTACCCCAAGGGTACTCTTATTCAGGATAACAGAGACAATATTTTTAAGACATGGGACTTGAAACCAGGTCTTCCAGAATCCAAGGCTACTTGTCTTTTTACCAGGTCATACTGCATCTATATAAGTAATAGATAATAATAATAACAAGCTATTCTTATTATAGGAAATCTCTATCCACTCTTGGATACAAGGTAGACCAGGTAACAGGGTCTGGACCCCATCACAGCTATTAGAAGAACCTTCAAAGTACACATTCTGTTGATGGTGGGTTAAGAGCACCATCTTTGTGAAGGGTGGTATATTCTATTATTCTCCATTTGCTTGATGGAATCATAAAACCCTGGTCCTAGAGGGGAACTCTAGGCTATAACTGATCCAGTTCCCTGCTCTCTTGAAACACCTCGCCTAGCTCTGGTTAGGAGGGCACAATATCTGTTCAATTCAGACATGCTGATTGGTAGACAAAACAGAGATGAAACATGTGAATATTTTTCCTGAATTGTCCAGTTCTTCGGCTGTTGTGGTTTAAGACCTGTCCTGTAGCCTCCTATAAAAGTTCTCCCAAGGAGGAAGTTTTGTAAACCTAGAAGGCAAGTAATATTGGCCTTTTATTAAGGCGGGGAAAGGTGGGGGTAGTAAACTTTAAATCGACATATAAATGTGAGTTATTATTTTTATTATTGAAGGAAGAGAAGAGTGTCATGGACAGAGATATGAAGAAAGTTTATTCCAAGTAGGGGGATTATATTCTCAAATTCTAACTTTTTTAGACAGCCTTCCTTCA
Organism: Dromiciops gliroides; assembly: GCF_019393635.1. Classification (NCBI taxonomy): domain Eukaryota; kingdom Metazoa; phylum Chordata; class Mammalia; order Microbiotheria; family Microbiotheriidae; genus Dromiciops; species Dromiciops gliroides. The sequence continues at coordinate 535,391,089 of NC_057861.1, forward strand.
TAGCTAAAGCTCCTAAAGTTTTAAAATCTGAACTCTGATAGCGCTTCCTGTTTTTGCTGTTTCCTAGAGCTTGATTATATTCAACTCAACTCAACTCAATGCAATTCAGCAAGTATCTATAAAGTATCTATGATATGCCAGCTGTTGTGCTAGGCTCTTGAGAAACAAAGGCAACTATATGGCAAAAAGGATAGAACTCTGGACCGGAGTCAAGAAGAGCTGACACTAGCACTCACTGGGCAAGTCACTTAAACCTCTGTCTGCTTCAGTTTCCTCATTCATAAAATGGGGATAACAATTGCACCTACATCCTGAAGTTATTGTGAAGATAAAATGAAATAATATTTGTAAAGTGCTTTGTGAACTTGAAAACATTATATAAATCCTAGTTATTGTTATTATACAAAGACAGCAGTTAAAAACTCAGAATTGAACATGGTATTCCAAATTCTTATCGGTCTGTCCATTCATCTATCTGTCCAGCACTTTCATAGAAATCTGTTTTAAAATTAATATCCGGGGACAGCTAGGTAGCACAGTAGATAAAGGACTGCCCCTGGATTCAGGAGGACCTGAGTTTAAATCTGGACTCAGACACTTGACACTTACTAGCTGTGTGACCCTGAGCAAGTCACTTAACCCTCATTGCTCCATTTGAAAAAAAATAATAGAATAAAATAAATACCCAGTAACTCAAATTTATCTAGGATGGTCAAGAAATAGGAGTATGTAGTTAATTGAATATTCTGGCTAACTGAGAGTCATCATCTATGACTTTATGTTGAATGCTGATTTTTTTTTTTTTTTTAGTGAAGCAATTGGGGTTAAGTGACTTGCCCAGGGTTACACAGCTAGTAAGTGTGTCAAGTGTCTGAGGCCAGATTTGAACTCAGGTACTCCTGACTCCAGGGCCGGTGCTTTATCCACTGCGCCATCTAGCTGCCCCGAACGCTGATTTTTTCAAATAATTAGAAGACAAAAAAATGCAACATTAAAACTAGGTCAAGATGGGACAGCTTAGGTAGGGCAGTGGATGGAACTAGTAAGATTTGAGTTCAGAAATGTAGTAGCTGTGTCACCCTGGGCAAATCATTTGACTTCTGCTTGCTTCAGTTTCCTCATCTGTAAAATGGGGCTAGTAATAGCACCTCTCTCCTAGGGTTATTGTGAGATAATGAGGTAGTAATTATAAAGCACTTAACACAGTGGACATATAATAAACTTTCTATAAAAGTTATTATTTTCAAGAACTTTACTGATTGAATGGATACTTCAGGATGTCACAGAGCTTTAGGGCGATTGTTAGAATCAACTTTGGATGTTTAGAGATCATAGGATCATTGGGAAGGGATTTTAGAGACAAGTTAGTCCAAACCACTCATTTCCCAGATGAAGAAATGAGGCAAACAGAGCTCAGGATCACATAGCTATTAAGTGTCTGAAGTTGGATTTGAACTCAGGTCTTCCTGACTCCAAATCCAGCATTTTATTGGCTACATGGATTTGGGTTTGAGTGCCATCTTTTTTTTTTTTTTAGTGAGGCAATTGGGGTTAAGTGACTTGCCCAGGGTCACACAGCTGGTAAGTGTTAAGTGTCTGAGGCTGGATTTGAACTCAGATACTCCTGACTCCAGGGTCGGTGCTCTATCCACTGCACCACCTAGCTGCCCCCAAGTGCCATCTTTTACCAGCTAAATGACTTTGACAAGTGACTAACTTTTCTGAACCTCAATTTTTTCATCTGTAAAACTGGAATAATTTAACATGTGTTCTAGCTACGTCATGGAGTTGAGTCAAAATGAGCTAATAGATAAGGTTTTTCAAATATAACCACAATGTGTTTATACATGTGAGCTGCTATTATTTTAAACATCAATTAGTATTGTAAAGAATAATTTTTAAAAAAAAATTCCACTTCAATTTTGTTTTGGATTCTGGACAACTGTATGCTGTTAAGGGTCAACTAATTAGAACCCAGAATATTTGACCGTTCCCTGCTTTAAATGAAGAATGGTTTCATTGATGTCACTTCTCTCCAATGTTACAGATTGAAGGCCATCCACATTTGTTCATTCCACGTGTTTCTCACTCTCATAAATTCTCCGTTGAGGTTCTACCAATGCTGTCATGTTGCCTTTGAAACACAGACAACCTTGTCTGATTTCCCAAATGCAATCAGACCCATTTTCCTCTTCCTACTTAATTCTGTACTCAACTCTTCTCCAACTATAATTTCTGTTCAAGATGTAGGCACCGGATTGCCTACTCAACTACATCTCAAATCTGGGTAGTGGGCATCCATTATTGATTTGATTTTTTTCTTGTGTTTCTCAAATCTGACTTCTAATTCTTACTTCTTCCTATGGGAAATTATATAACTTCTCTGAGCTCCATTTCCTCGTCTCTAAAATGAGGGATTTGGACTAGATGGCCCCTTACTATGATCTTGAATTTGCTGTGTCTTTCAATCATGTGAAAACCTGCTTGTGTGGTTTTCATATTTTCATCAAGGATATTCTCTCTACATAAAGGCAATTCTCATGAAGAATTTTTTAGTCCAGACCTGTGATATCATTGGTATAGGATTGTCCAACTCTTCGTGACCCCATTTGGATTTTCTTGGCAAAGATACTGCACTGGTTTGCCATTTCCTTCTCCAGCTCATTTTACAGATGAGGAAACTGAAGCAAACAGGGTTAAGTGACTTCCCCAGGGTCACACAGCTAGTAAGTGTCTGAAGCCAGATTTGAACTTAAGAAGATGAGTCTTCCTGACTTCAGACCCAGCCTTCTATCCACTGTGCCACCTACGTGCCCCATTGGTATAGGATATTCCTTTAATAAAAATTCTGACTATTTTTCAAACTTCTTAATTTCCTTTTTGTTGTTGTTGTTTTTTTTTTTAGTGAGGCAATTGGGGTTAAGTGACTTGCCCAGGGTCACACAGCTAGTAAGTGTTAAGTGTCTGAGGCCAGATTTGAACTCAGGTACTCCTGACTCCAGGGCTGGTGTTCTATCCACTGCACCACCTAGCTGCCCCTTTAATTTCCTTTTTAAAAATTATTTTTTATAAAAAACACACACACACAAAATTATTTTTTATTTTGAACTTAAGCATAAAAAATGAGCATTTCTGTATTTCCATATAGATAGATAGATGGATGAACATTCATTAAATGCTTATTAGCTACTGAGTATTGGACTAAATGCTGAGTATATAAATACAAGCAAGCAAGACCGTCCCCACCCTTAAAGAAGTGTGATGAAATAATGGGATTTAGCAGATACTCAAAGACCCACCTGGAGATTAATCAAGACTGATTAAATCAAGTGAGAGTGATTGACTGCTGATTAAGCCTACTTCAAGTTAATTGGATTGTATCAAGTTAATTGGATTGTGATCATACCTGGCTATCCCTTAAGAAGGTGTAATTCTCAGAAACTAGACTGTGAACTCAACTTGAGAACACCTTCAAAGACAATGGATTTGGATGATGCCAACCAATAACCTTGAAGCAGTGTGTAAGGACCGCCTCTGTTCCAGATCTATAAATAAGCTTCCAAAAACAGCTTGAGGAGGAGTAGCCTTTTTTTTACCGGCTTGGCGGGACTCCTGGTAGCGCGGCACAGACGGTCTGACTCACTCCAAAGGTGGCCTAAATCGGTTTGGTGAGTTTTTATAAGGAATATAGACTAAGCCTAGATTTAAGACGATTTGTACTGTATTTCTATTTTCCTATCCTTCTAATCAACAACACCTTGTAGACAATAAAGGCTCTATCTAGAAAACCAGAAGCTTCTTCCATTTACTAGTCTGGGAGATAAATTAAGGGAAGGGTTAAGTAGGGGAGATTTATGATCTAATATCCAATTTTAAATCTCACAGAAGTTATGTCGTAATAGGGGGAAATGACACATACAGAAGCACTAGAAAGTAGAGATGCTGGTGGTGGTGGGGTTCATATGGTGGCAACATGACAGGGGAGAAGGACATGGAGTCAGAAGAACTCAAAAAAGAAGACTGTATGTGAAACTATAAATCTCCATATTGCGTTACTTTAAAAAAAAAGCATATGCTAAAACTCACATTACTTTCAAAATTATCCTGTCTCTGTTTCTTTCTGAACATCTTTTTATTTTCTTCTGTGCATTTTTGGAAATATTTCGTTGGCTTGCCCTTTTGGGGGGCATCCCTATTGCTAACCGTCCCCATCCTTGACCAACCTCCATCTCCCAATTAAATACAGGGAAAGAAAAAAATTCTTATAACTCATAAGCAAAACAAATCCATGAAGTGGCTATGATAAAAAATGTATGTGTGTATCTCTATCTCTATCTCCATCTCCATCTCCATCTCCATCTCCATCTCCATCTCCATCTCCATCTCCATCTCCATCTCCATCTCCATCTCCATCTCCATCTCCATCTCCATCTCCATCTCCATCTCCATCTCCATCTCCATCTCCATCTCCATCTCCATCTCCATCTCCATCTCCATCTCCATCTCCATCTCCATCTCCATCTCCATCTCCATCTCCATCTCCATCTCCATCTCCATCTCCATCTCCATCTCCATCTCCATCTCCATCTCCATCTCCATCTCCATCTCCATCTCCATCTCCATCTCCATCTCCATCTCCATCTCCATCTCCATCTCCATCTCCATCTCCATCTCCATCTCCATCTCCATCTCCATCTCCATCTCCATCTCCATCTCCATCTCCATCTCCCTCTCTCTCTCTCTCTCTCTCTCTCTCTCTCTCTCTCTCTCTCTCTCTCTCTCTCTCTCTTTATCTTTCTGCACCTTGAGTCTATTACTTCTCTGTCAGGTGGTAGCTAAAATGCTTCATTGTAGGTCCACAGGAGATATGATTGGTCACTACATTGATCAGAACTCTTCAGTTTTTCAAAGTTCTTGGTCTTAGAAAATGTTTATTGGTTTCCTGGTTCTACTCACTTCATTAAGTATCAGTTCTTTTACCCAGAATTCTATGAAATCAGTTCTTTTCAAATTCTTACTTAAATTATATTTCATTACATTCATATGCCACAATTTGTTCAGCCATTGTTCAGCTGATAGCTCTTTAGATTCTTATTCTTTGTTTTTCCTTTTAAAGTTCTCCCTTCAGGATCAGGAAGTTTATTTTCTTGACAACTATTAGCTTCCTGGGTATTAGCTTGCATCTTGCTCTACCCAAGTATTCACTTATTTCTTTGTTGAGTTTATGGTATTTCTACACCAAACTCTTTGTTTGGGTTCACTCCTTTTATTTCAGAAGAATGAGTTTCATCAAATGCCCCATCTCCTTCTCCATATTTGTATACTCTTCTTTTCACATACCACAATTATGAGAACTGGCAAGTTACATTACCTTCTTCCTCCTTTTTACCCAAGCATATTCCTTTTAACTTTGCTTTTCTTTCTTCTCTTTAAGCCCTCAGAATAGATCCAATCCATATCCATCCCCTCTGGCTCCTCTGTGTTTTTAAAAAATTTGTCTTTATTAATATACTTTCAAGGCATTAAGGTTATTAAGGGACACTTGTTTCTTCTTTTTTTAGAATGTTAGCAGTATATCCTCATATAGTTCCTTCTAATTATTCAAAAAATGTACCTTTCTAATTTTTTCTTGACTCTTGCATTTATATTTCAGAGTTCCTACTCAGCTAGGATCCTTTCATCAGAATTCTTGAAAGTCTCTACATCTGTAGAATTATATTCATCTTTGCAGAGTAATCACTCTTAGTTGTAAGTCTGAATTATTTGTCTTTTAGAACACCACATTCCAAAATCACCTCTCATTTGTGGTAGAAGCTATCAGGGCCTGTATAATCCTGACTGTGGTTCCTTTACACTTGAACTGCTTCTTTCTGGTTGCTTATAGTATTTATTTTTTGTTGTGGAAAGTCTAGATTTTGACTATTTGGCTAAAGGACTTTAAAAAAAAATTCTTTCAGAAGGTGAGCAGCAGAATCTTTCTTACTCTCTAGTTTTAATAGATGTAAGCAGTTTTAATTTATAATGTCTTAAAATATAGTGTCCTGATTATTTTTATTATTTATTTGTTTATCATTATATTATTATTTTCAGGAAGTCAATTTAAAAATTTGGAGCCATCAGTTTTAAATTTTTCTTTCATTGACCTGTTTACAAAGGCAGTTATATATATATATATATGTATATATATATCAGATATCTTACATTTTAACTTTTTTTAGTATTTTGATTTTGCTTTGTTATTTCTTGTTATCTCATGGAGTCATTGATTTCTGTTGGACATATTCCAGTTTTCAGGAAATTCCTCACTTTGATCAGTTTTTTTTATACTTTCTCTTTTAGGCTATTTTTTCTCAATTCTTTCCTCCAAAGCTTTTATTTAATTAAAAAAACCTTGCTTCATTTCTTCTAGGTATTCATGTAATCCTTGTGGAAGATCTGTTTTCCTTTGAACTTCTGCTTTGTTCCTTTGCATTTCTGTATTGTTATAGGGTTACTAGCCTTCCTTTCAGGGACTCTCTAGATCTATAGTAATCTTGTTCAGTGTTAATCTTGAGCTTTGGTTCCTTAACTGAGCCTCTATGCTGGGGCCAGGCTCTATTCCCTGCTGTGCTTTTGGGTAAGGTCATTGACTATGCATGACCTCACCCAGGGTCCTCTGGGTTCCAGCACTGATCTTCACCTTTGAGGTTCAGAGAATTCGATGTCTAGAGCCCTCTTTGATGTCTTAGAAAAGAGTGTTAGTAGCCTCAAAGGCCTTGAGTGGCTGGGCTATTCTGGTCTGATCACTGACTGTACTGGTTATTTCTATTCTATCCAAGGTTCTCATCCTGTGGCTTTCTGACCACCACAGATCTTTTCTGGGGAAGCTTCTACTCTTTTTTTTTCCGGTGGGGCAATGAGGGTTAAGTGACTTGCCCAGGGTCACACAGCTAGTAAATGTCAAGTGTCTGAGGCCGGATTTGAACTCAGGTCCTCCTGAATCCAGGGCCGGTGCTCTATCCACTGTGCCACCTAGTTGCTCCGAAGCTTCTACTCTTGATGGCTCCAAACAACCTTTCAGGCTATACATGTTTATGCTCTACAGCTGATCATGCCTAAAGGCTGGTCTTTTCTTTGAAATATTTTGCAGAAAATAGTTCACATTTCTCTAGTTCTTTAAGATATACAAAGCCCATTTCTCATTTTGTGGTGGTGGTGGGGCTGCATGAAATGTAGCTTTATAGATTACATAGATTACAGATTATACAATCCAAGTTCTTCATTTTACAGATGAGAAAACTGAGACCCATAAATGGGTAAAGGGCACACAGCTTTAGTGAAAGAATTGAGAATAGAACTCAGATCTCTTAACTCCCATCTATTCAGTGACTTGTTTCTCTACTTCAAATATCTTATTCATCTAATCGATTCCATTTTATAGGCTTTCTCATAAATTATACCTGTTCCTCTGTCTCTTCTTTTTTCTCTTCCTTCCTTCCTCCATTCTTCCCTCTCCTTTCCTTTCCTTTCCTTTCCTTTCCTTTCCTTTCCTTTCCTTTCCTCTCCTTTCCTCTCCTTTCCTCTCCTTTCCTTTCCTCTCCTTTCCTTTCCTTTCCTTTCCTCTCCTCTCCTTTCCTTTCCTTTCCTCTCCTCTCCTTTCCTCTCCTCTCCTTTCCTCTCCTTTCCTCTCCTTTCCTTTCCTTTCCTTTCCTTTCCTTTCCTTTCCTTTCCTTTCCTTTCCTTTCCTTTCCTTTCCTTTCCTTTCCTTTCCTTTCCTTTCCTTTCCTTTCCTTTCCTTTCCTTTCCTTTCCTTTCCTTTCCTTTCCTTTCCTTTCCTGTCCTTTCCTTTCCTTTCCTTTCCTTTCCTTTCCTTTCCTTTCCTTTCCTTTCCTGTCCTTTCCTCCTTCCTCCTCCTCCTTCCCTCCCTCCCTCTCTTCCTCCCTTCCTCCCTCCCTTCCTTCCTTCCTTCCTTCCTTCCTTCCTTCCTTCCTTCCTTCCTTCCTTCCTTCCTTCCTTCCTTCCTTCCTTCCTTCTTTCCTTCCTTCCTTCCTCTCATCCCTCTATCTTGGTATTTCTATCCATCTGTCTCTCTCTTATTTTCTAACTCTCCACTCAGTTTCTGACTCTATCTCTTTCTTCTTTCTCTTCTTCTCTCTGTCTCTGTTTTTTACCTTTTCAATCTTTCTAGCATTCCCTATTCATCTGTCCCTGTCTCCTGCTCCTCTTCCTCCTCTTCTCCCTCCTCCTCTCTTAATCAATCTCTTCTTTTTAATTCTGCATCTCTTTCACTCTCCCTCCCTTCATGGTGGCTTTCCTCCCTCCCTTCCTCTCAGTCTCACTTTCTCTCTGCTGCTGCTCCCTTTAATTACAATCTCAGAGGTAATTGCTGACGGATCATTAACGGCTCTGAATAAACAAGGGGCTTCTCAGAGTGTTTCTCTGTGAACACAAAGAAAAACAGACTTTCATCATGCAGTTCCTGGCTTTCTACCCCAGAGCTCAGCCTCCCAGGGTCCCAGTCCCAGGGCAGTAAGGACATTTATGTCACCTGTTCCCCAGGTAGAAGGTGTCTGACCTTGGAACTACTCTGAAGTAGCTCTGAAGCCTTCCTTCTTCCCCACCATCTTGCCCATCCAGTCCATGTAACCCAGGGCTAGCATTGGGAGGGTCTGCTTCAGGCTTGCTTGAGACAATACTGAGAACCAGGTCATACGTGTCTTTCATGCTATGGTGTCTCTCTTGGCTGACTTCTCTACCCAGTGCTTCAGATCCTTTCTTCCCTTCCTCACTCTTCTAATCTTTCATTTCCCCCCTGTTTCTTTGTCTTTTTCAGACCCCCTGTGGGAAGGAGAGGAAGATGGGAAGTCTTTCATCTATCTAGACAGAGCTCCCCATTTTTCTCCTCTCCTTCCCCCATCAAAGTCTACTTCCTGCCTTCCATATCCTTGGGAAATGAATATAAGAATCCGTGGGAATTCCTAGTGGGATCTTACTGTGTGCTACAATAGGCAATACATTTGCATCTTGACTTTGAGAAACAAAGATCTCAATGCCCAGGAGAAGTTTAACAGTTGTTAATTTCAGGCAACAGGTCAACATGGTGGAAGAATTTTGGTGGACCTTTCCATAACCCTTAAATCATATTATTTAGGTGGCTACCTAAATATGGCCCTTGTTCAAGTGTCAGGGGTCAAGTACGACTTCCATTTACAGACAACTGGATTGCTGGCTAGTAAAGGGAAAAAGAGTTATTACCTGAGAATGAGTAGCACTAAATGTGGTAGAGGGTAGTACAGGACTAGGGTTAGGTAACTAAACTGTCACTTGTCTGATTCTGCTATTGCTTCATTCACTGATTCATCGACTCATCAATTCATTCATCTCTTCAATAAACATTTACTGAAATAGCAAGGCATCCTTAGAGAGGCAGGAAATAGTATGTGCCAGGAAGTTCAAACCACCACAATTTCACCTTGACCACCACCTCCCCATAGACCCTGGTGGAGACAGATCAGAACCCTGAGATCCAAAGCTCCTAGAATAGTGGTATCCTACTTCCTGAGGCCACCATTCCTGCTTCCGGTCTGCCTTGCCACACACCATTATGGAGGGGAGCAATCTTTGTGGAGAAGGGGTCTGTCTCCCTCATCATCCTTGACACAAAACTGACCAGCTGCCACCATTGGGCAGAGCAGTCTTGGATGCAAAGTGCCCCCAGACCACAGGCCATGTTCCCACAGCAACCATCATCCAGGGGAACAATCCTTGTGGAAATGGGACCTGGTAACTGCCTCTGAAGGTCCCTCACTCCTTAGCAGCCACACATACTGAAGACCCAGACAAAGAGTTCTCCTCACCAAAGTCTTTGGCACTATGGAACAGTTCAGCTTCGGAAGTGGATGTAGGTTTATCAATGGAAATAACATTAGAGAAGGTACATTCCCCTCTATTTGGCCAAGAACCACTGGACTTTTCCAAATGCCTTGCAGATGAAACCCCCTACATAAATTGTTTCCCCTATTAGAATGTAAGTTCCATAAGAATGAGACTGTCTTGCTTTTTCATTTGTATCCCTGACACCTATTCAATGCTTGTTCATTCATTCATTCATTCATTCATTCATTCATTCATTCATTCAATGGACTGCATACTGGCCATTACTAGAAATTCAAATATGAAGAAATGATACATTTTACTTAAAAATCTTTTTAGTATAAAGAGAAATAGTATAGTATAAACAAAATATAAAGTTTAGTATAAGAGAGATATAATATATATACACACACCTATGAAGTCATATAACAATCTCAAACTATATATCTATTACTTTTTTTTTGGTGAGGCAATTGGGGTTAAGTGACTTTCCCAGGGTCACACAGCTAGTAAGTGTCAAGTGTCTGAATCCGGATTTGAACTCAGGTCCTCCTGACTCCAGGGCTGGTGCTCTATCCACTGTGCCACCTAGCTGCCCCTGTCTATTCCTTTTTGTTGACTGCTTCCCATTTCTGGAATACTCTTGTCTCCTCAGCTGTCTCTTATGTTTCCTGGCTTTCTTTAAGACTCAGCTCAAATCCCACCTTCTTCAGGAAGCCCCTCCTACCTTCGACAGTCTCTCCCACCTGCCCCAATCATGCTTCCCTTTATGATTGCTATCTTCTATCTAATTTCTATATATTGTGCATGTCTAGGATTATTTATGAGCTCTCTACCCCACTAGAATGTTAGAATGAGAGGTCCTTCAGGGCAGTGATGGTGTTTTTGCTTTTCTTTATATCTTAAGCATTGAGGACAGTTCCTGGCAGTTTCATTGTTGTTGGTCACCTTTCATTTTCTTCCCCCCCCTCCCCAGGGCAATGAGGGTTAAGTGACTTGCCCAGGGTCACACAGCTAGTAAGTATCAAGTATCTGAGGCTGGATTTGAACTCAGGTCCTCCTGAATCCAGGGCCAGTGCTTTATCCACTGCACCACCTAGCTGCCCCCTTATATCTTTTAATAAATCCCAAAAACCCTAAACTCATTTATCAGTGATTTTAGCCAGTTTCCTCCAAAACTGGGGGGACAGATTAGAACCCACATTTAGAATTTTAAATTACACAGTTAGGAAATTAAGGTGTGGAGGTGAAAATCTCTTATGTATTTTGGTTGGCAGTGGTGTGCAGGCTGGTTTAGCTAGAATGGAGGATTTCATTGAAGATTACTAGGGCAAAGGGTTAAATGATTCTCAGATACTTAGTAGCTTTGTGTCTTTGGGCAAATCAATGAACCTCTCTAAGCCTCGAATTCCTTATCTGAGAAATGGGGATAATTCTAGCACCTACCTCACAGGGTTGTTGTGAGTATCAAATGGGATGGGATATAACATGTAAAAATCTGTATAATAATTAAAGAGCAATATCAGTTCTAGCTATAAGGCAGGAAAGTAAGTTTGGGCTCAAGTTGTAGAGTTCCACAGGGAGCTTATGGGCAGCTGGGAGACACAGTGGATAGAGCAGCCGTCCTGGAGTCAGGAAGACCTGAGTTCAAATGTGGCCTCAGACATTTACTAGCTGTGTGACACTGGGCAAGTCACTTAACCCTTTTGCCTCAGTTTCCTCATCTGGAAAATGAGCCAGAGAAGGAAATGGCAAACCACTCCAGTATCTTTCCCAAGAAAACCCCAAATGAATTATGACTAAAAAATGACTCAACAAAAGCAACAGGGAGCTTGGATGAATAGTTTGGGCAAGTATCCTGAATCCCTGACCCCGCTATGGGTTAAAAGGCTCTGATGTTAGTGCTCATAGGTGTGCTAGGAGGAATGGTTTAGACTCACTCTCAACCATGCAGGGAGGACTTTAATAAGCATAGAAGATGCCTTAAAATGTGTGAAGGGTTGTCATTCAGAGGAGGGATTAAGTTATTTCTGTTTGGCCCCAGAGGGAAGAATTAGAATCAATGGATGGAAGTAGCAAAGAGGCCGATCTAAACGATGTCAAAGATGGCTTCCTAATAGAGGTCTATCTATAAGTAGCGTAGGCTGCTCTAGAAGGTCATAATAGAATCATAGACTGAAAGTTGGATGAGTTGGACCTCACAGGTCATTCAGTCCAACCCTTCATTTTACAGATGAGGAAACTGAGAGAAATTAAGTGATGTCCCAGATCATATAGGTAAGTAAAGAACAAAGGCAGGATTGTAACCAAGGCTTCTGACTCCAGAGCCAGTTCTCTCTCTCTCTTTTTTTTTTTGCGGGGCAATGGGGGTTAAGTGACTTGCCCAGGATCACACAGCTAGTAAGTGTCAAGTGTCTGAGGCCGGATTTGAACTCAGGTACTCCTGAATCCAGGGCCGGTGCTTTATCCACTGCACCACCTAACCGCCCCTCTCTCTCTATTTTTAATTTAAACTTTTACATTTTTATTCATTCATTCTTTCATTCATTTGTTCATTTGCTCATTTATTTACTTATTCATCCATCCATCCATCCATCCATCCATCCATCCATCCATCCATCCATCCATCCATCCATCCATCCATCCATCCATCCATCCATCCATCCATCCATCCAATCCATCCATCCATCCAATCCATCTATCTATCTATCTATCTATCTATCTATCTATCTATCTATCTATCTATCTATCTATCTATCTATCCATCCATCTATCTCTCTATCTCTCTATCTATTACTGTACTAGTGGATTTCTCTTCACCAGAAGTCTTCAAACAGAAGATGGATGACCATTTGTTGGTTGAGTTGCAGTGGGGATTTTTTGGGGGGAATGGGTTGGCTGATGAGGTTCCTTCCAATTATAAAATTCTGTGATTCTGTGAATGTGGGCTCACTCTTTTCTTAACCATAGAAAGAGGGGGTTTGGACTGGATGACCTCCAGGGTTGGGTGGTTTGTTCTGCTTTGTTTTGGTTTTGCCCCTGTGAACTCTCTGATATCATGATTCATGGGATTCATACATGGATCTTGAGTTAGAAAGGACCTCAGAGGCTATATAGCCCTACCTCCTCAGTTTGCAATTGGGGAAACCGAGGCCCAGGAAGGTTAAATGATCGTACCAAATCTGTCCACGAGGGCAGTCTCCTTTCACAGCTTTCATGACCCCTCTGATCCTACTCTTCTCCAATATAAACGTGTCCTGCCCCCTGCCCTAGGACCTTTACCTCAACCTCTCATGACATTGATTCAAAGCCCTTCACCATCTTGGTTGCTCTCTCCCAGAACTCTCCAGTTTATCAATATCCTTCCTAAACTGAGGTATTAATAACTTAAAAACAGTATTCAAACCTAGGCCTTCTGACCCCAAAGAAATTGACCCAGATGGATGCATCCACAGCTTTCTAGGAGCTAATCCAACAACACCTTCAGTCCTGCCATGGGAAAGCTTTCTTGGGTCACCTATGAAGGGGCTTTAGGCATCGGGACCCCTTTCTACAAGATATTGATGAAGCATGTGGGCATGGCCCAGCTCCAGAAAGATGGGTGACAAGGGGCTTGTTCTTTTGATGTGAAGAACCCGAGGCCCCCTCAAAATGGACTGGGGAGTCTGCTGAGCCCAAGAGGGCAGTGTACTTCATGGCAGTAAATCAAATTTCAAAGTCCATAGAGAATAAGCTTGAATCAAGGTCAAAAGAGATTTTAAGTTAGTCCCAAGGAGGTGAAAATGAGATCATTCAAAGTGTCAAAGTTGAGTAATTTAATCAAACTCCACACCCAATCCTACCCAACACCTTTCTCCAGCATGAACAAATAGCCTTGAATTGGTGAGGCAGGATTCAAGATCAAAAGGAGTCAGGTCGGAGGAAGTAGGGACTCTTTTTTCCCCCCTTCATTTATTTATTTTTAAAAATATACATAGATCACATTCCTTCCTTCCTTCCTTCCTTCCTTCCTTCCTTCCTTCCTTCCTTCCTTCCTTCCTTCCTTCCTTCTTTCCTTCCTCCCTTCCTTCCTTTCTTCCCTCCCTCCCTCCTTTCTTCTTTCTTTCCTTCCTTCCTCCCTCTTTCCCTTCTTCCTTCCTTCCTTCCTTTCTTTTTTTTGCAATCAGCAAGCATTTATTTTCTCTCCCCCAGTTATAAAAATACAAACAAAACCCTTCTAAAAGTAAACAAACAAAACAAATTCTCGCATTGTCCATGTCCAAACATGTTTGTCTCCTTCTGTATCTGTAGTCCATCCTCTCTTTGTCCAGAGGTAGGGGTACCATGCTTCATCATCGACCATCTGAAATTAAAGTTGGTCATTGCATTGATCATAGTTCTTAAGTCTTTCAAAGTTGCTTATAGCTACAATATCATTATTGTAAAAATAATTTTTTCTTGTTCCACTCACTTTGCATCAGTTAAGTCTTCCCAAGTTTTTCTGAAACCTTCACTTTTGTCATGTGGCACAATAGTATTCCATTTCATTCAGATACCATAGTTTGTTCAGTCATTCCCTAATTGTCAGATACTTCTTTAGTTTCCCTTTTTTGCTATAAATAGGTCTTTTTTCTTTCTTTGAGGCATAGGACTAGTGATAGTATCACTAGATTGAAAGGTATGTAGTTTAGTAACTTTTCGGGTACAGTATTTTCCAGAATGGCTGAACCAATCACAGTTCAACCAACAATTCATTGATATGTCTATTTTCCTGCAGTCTTTCCATATTTGTCATTTTCCTTTTTTTCAGGAAGTAAATCTTACTAGGGTCAAGGGGAAGAAACAATGAGTCAGCTTTATGTGTGGGCAGGAATTGCTCACTAAGAAGACTGATGAATCACACTGATTTCTCTATACTGCCTTCCCTCCTCTCTTGCCCTCTGTCAGAGTGTGCTGGAGCCAGCTCCAACCTGCTTGTTAAATTTTAAGTGTGAACACTTCAGAAATCAGTAAATTCTGCAAATTAGAGCTTGATTTATTGTTCTGTTGACTGTCTAGACTTAAGAAAACCACAGAGAAAATATTAATAATGCAGATTAAACTTAAAAGTATAGCATAGGGGGCAGCTAGGTGGCACAGTGGATAAAGCACAGGCCCTGGATTCAGGAGGACCTGAGTTCAAATCCAGCCTCAGACACTTGACACTTACTAGCTGTGTGACCCTGGGCAAGTAACTTAACGCTCATTGCCCTGCAAAAGAAAAAAAGGTATAGCATAAATACATTTTTTGGAGAGCTGGTTATTAAACACTTACCAGCACACCCCTGCCTGTGACCCTGGTGGATCTCAGGCTCTTTAATCAAAGTTCGTTTTGCCTCTCAATGCTCTGGACCATTCTCTAAGACTACACGTTACAAAGAAAATGAGCCCCAGCATTTATTTTCTCATCCAGGAGATCCCTATATGAATGAAACCACAAGTCCAGTATCTGCCCCTATCTCCATCACCTAATGCAGTGCCTGGAACTTGGTAGGAGCTTAATACCTATCGAATAGGAAGATCTCTGGCCAGTAAATCAGGATTTCAGAATGACAGCATGATGTCTATCGATATTTTCAGATCTCTGGAGTCTGTGCCCAGATTGGGCACCCAACTGTGGCACTTCTCAGACTCTTCCAACCATTTTCTACCCCCTTTTCCTGAAGTGGGTCTTGGGTACCAGTCTCACTGGATCATAGATTTAGAGCGGGAAGGGAACCTTGGGAGGCATCTGATCCAGCCTTCCTCTTTTTGCACGGGGAAATGGAGGTCGAAAGATGCTAAGTAACTGATCTAAGGTCGTACCTGGGATCAGCGAGGGAGCTGAGAATTGAATCCAGATCCTGGGGCTCCAAATTCAGTATGAATTCCATCTCACTCTTGTCTGCACTTTGTCCCTGATCTGCTTCCATCTTAAGGTATGGTTTGCTTTATGGTTGTAGAGGCCAGACCCATGAAGACAGCTTACTTTCATATCTGCTCTCCTCTTCACTATTTGTTAGGAAAGTCTTCCAGAGTTTGTGAGCAGATGCTTTTCCCATATCATCATGGGATGAGGCAGGAACACTCATTACCAATGCCCATCCTAACCTGTAACCATGTAGCCGGAGTCCCAGTCTACTGGTGTGGGAGTCTCCTCATTGGTGGAGATAAGTGCCCCAGCTGAGCGAGGGGCAGGGTAGAGATGGCAAGAGCAGAAGAGATAGCCATACTTCTCAAGTCTCTTCAGTTTCTTTGGGCTCCGTTGTCCCTTAGGAAGTGTCTGGCTTCCAGTTTTAAGAGAGAAGATGGACGATGCCAACCCTACTTCAGGTTTTTGAAGGGATAATGAGACTTTGGAAAGAAGCCAAAGTGAGAGGACCTAGTGATCTCTCTCATGTCCCTATGCCTAGCTTGCTATGCTAAAGACTTGGAAGTTCCTCTTGGGTAAGATGTGAGATTCTCTCGGTTGAACTGAGTTACCTTGCTCTTAATGGGAGAGCTTCTTCACTCTGTATTGTTTGGCATATATTTTCATCTGGATACTTTCTCTGATTATCGTTCTCCTGTTAGGTTGAACAAATGGTTTTCTTGGCTATTTGCTACATGTGTTCATTATGGAACTGATATTTGGTGGGGAGGGAGTCCATCCTTGGATATAAAATTAGGATCCTGCTCCTTTCCCCATTAAGGAAGCCAAGATTGGAAGTTTAGCTTGAACCTGAAAGTCACAATATTTAAGGGAGGAGATAGATGGTACCCCCTATCTCTGAGGAGAGCAGAGTGCCCAAGTTTTTTGCCCCAACCTCCTGCCTTCCCTCCTGGAGGAAATTAAAGTCTCCATTGGAGAAGTGTTGGGGGAAGAAGAGGCCAGAGATGTCTATTCTACCTCCCTTAAAGCCATATAATGATACCTCCATGCTACATGTGGGGGATACCCTTGCTCCATATGATTTTGTAGCTAAATCTTAGAGACTTGCCTGAGACACCTAGAGGTTAAGTGACTTACATAAAGTCACACAGCTATAAATTTAGAACTGAAAGGTTATCTATTCTTACCCCCTCATTCTACAGATAGAAAACAAAGGCTCTGAGAAGTTATTAAGTTTCTTGCTCAAGGTCAAATAGCTAGTATCCTGCCCCTGGCGGGATTTAAACCCAGTACCTCTGACTCTAAGAGTTCCATTTAGTCTTCCTAACTCCATGCTCAGCACTCTAGTCACTATACTATACTGCCATACCTAACATTTTACTGCTTAGGTAATGAATCTCCCCTCTATCCGCGGATGTGTGGATAAATGTTTAACAACCAGCTCTCTGGAAAAAGAACGTAGGCAGGACACACTTTTAAGTTTAACCTGCATTATTGAAATTTCTCCATCACTTTCTTAAATCGAGACAATCGCCAGAATAATAAACCCATCCCAGTTCGGTAGATTTGTCAATTTCTGAGGTGTAAATGCTCACATTGAAAATTTAACAATCAGTTTTCTCACTGGCTTCCACATACACCCCTGCTGCAATCCCTCCTCAAACATACATAAAGCGTCCTTAGTGGATAGTTGAGAAAAATGAGACACAGAGAGGAGGCTGGAATCCAGGTCCCCAGATTTCTGATTGTTTCCACTCTATCACCCCGCTTCCCATGATGATGTTATATATTTGTCATTTATTACGAGACAGTGGAAAGATTTGTAGATCAAGTGTCAAAAGATCTGGGTTCAAGTCCCAGCTCTAAGTAACCATGGATAAATCACCCTTCTGTTCCTCAGTTTATTCATCTGTAAAATAAAGCTCTAAATATTTGTGATCCCCTACTTCACAAGGTTCTTGAGAGAAAAGCACATTGTAAACCTGAAAGCACTCTATAAATGGGAGCTGTTATTATAATTTTAGACTTGTCCCAGGGGCCTCCTGGGAGATAAGAGACCCAGGGAGGGGCTCTCCAGATGGGTAGGCAAGGGAAATGAGTAGGATGGGATGAAGGGCAGCAAGAAGACTATAGCTCCAGTGGGTTCCCCCACTGCCATTCTGGAGGTGTTAATATAATTCATATCAGAAGAGTTAGTGGGTTGAAAATGAATTGGAGAAATCAATCCAGAGGGTATAAATGAATTAGCATGTAAATGAGGACACTTGCTCGACATAGTTTAATACCGCCTGCAGCTGTAAATAATTCCAGGGATGGCAGCAAAAGCCGCAAACAACTTCATTTGGGCGCTCCTCCCCCCACTTTCTAAGCACCTGCAGCCCCTTCTGGCCAGGCCCCCTTTGCAGGGAGATGGGCATCAAAGGGGTGGGAACTGGAGGATTTAAAAGGAGCCTGTTTCTCCTAACCACAAGCTGCCTGCCTCATGGACCTCGACAAGTCCTGACCGGAAAAGTGGCCGGGAGGGAGGCAGCTAGAACTATGTGTGTCCTGAATGGAAAAGTAGATGGCAGAGGGGAAACTGAGAAGGGGGTAGCAGCTGGGCAGGACCAAAAGGGAGGATTGGGGGGCAGCTAAGTGGCACAGTGGATAAAGCACTGGCCCTGGATTCAGGAGGACTTGAGTTCAAATCTGGCTTCAGACACTTTACACTAGCTGTGTGATCCTGGGCAAGTCACTTAACCCACATTGCCTCACAAAAGGGAGGATTGGTCAGTACAGCTCAAGGCTCCTACCTATTTAGAAAGGGATAACTGGGGAGTTGGGGGAGGCCAGTGTTCTGACATCTTATCTACCAACATCACTATATTCCTAAAAAGGTTTTATGGCTGTCTTTTATTTTTATATCACAGTTATTTCCCAGTATACCACTTGCCCTTCATTGAATCCTACCCATGAAACAAAGAAAAAGAGTTAAGTGAAACTGACTCAAAAATTACCACAGCGTATGCCAGCTTTTGCATCTATATTCTCCCACCTCTCTACCAAGAGGAGAAAAGTACATTTATTTATCATTTGTTCTTTGGGTCCAAGGTTATCATTACAATTAATCAGAATCCAAATACCTTTTAGTATCGCTTTCATTGACATTATTGTAGTATATATGTTAGTCTCCTGGCTCTGTTATTCGATTCTTCATTGGTGCATGTCAACCTTTTACTATTTCTCTGAATTCTTCATATTATTTTGGTGTTGTGATATTCCACTGTTATTCCCCGAGGAGTGCCTGGGGAATCCCCTTTCTCACAATTCACATGTGAGATCCTCCCCCGCAAGACGAATTTCCCTCCATTCAAGGTATTCCATAGGTCTGCACATACTCAAAAACAGTTCATAAGCTTGAACTGATGTGTTAGTGGTCATCTGGAGGATTGGCTTTATCATCCAATTAGTTTAAAGATAAAGTATTTATTGAAATAACATTGTAAGAAAAGAAGCAATGGAACATTTCCTTCTTCGAATTGGGAAGTATTATCTTGTAAATACTTACCATCAGTAGGAAGTGTGGATATGGAGAGGGAGTAAGCAGGGAGAAATACAATTATAGGAAAATGGGTTGCCAGAGTAGGCACGAGTCGGGGTAATTCATTCCCCTAATACAACAGGGTCACCTGTTTGCCGGCTGATGCTTCCCTCTAGTCTTTCACAATTGCTGCTTGTGAGTAGGGATTGTTTCATCCTTTGAACTTGCACCCTCAGCACCTGGTTCAGTGTTATTAATGGATAGTTCATTAATAAGTGCTTCTTCATGCATCGATGGGTAGCCTGGTAGACTTGTCCACTGGTCACTGCTATTCAATGCCAGGCATTATGCCCCTGGGAATTATAGTTGTGAAGTTTTCTTTCTGAGTCTACTTTCTGGCTTCAACTAGAATCCTTAGCTAATGGGCAATCTTTTCTCCAAGAGGAAGAGTGAGATCTTACATTTATCTTTTTGTTAAAGGAGCAGGAGCTTATATTATAGATGTTTTTAAAAGAAAGAATCTTCACAAATCCATCCACTGGACTAGGAGAAAACTTGTAGTGGTTTTGTTTTTTCTTTCCCCATATAAGGGAAGTTTTGTCAGTTCTCAGAGTTTTGGCTATAATAGGTGTTAAGGAGAGTTGTTTACAGGACACAGAACTGTCAGTCAGCTGTTGTTTGTCCTTCCTTATCAAAGAGGACCTTGACAGATGTCATGACTTGCAATGAATTGGATTTAAGTGAGGGAGAGCTGTACAAGGTCACCAACCTCACTCTCTCCTCCAGAGCCATCTGGGTCCAGTGGCAAGATATACATCGGGACAACTGGAGATGGCTGTGGATGTTTAAAGCAATTTGGGTTAAGTGACTTGCCCAGGGCCATATAGCTAGTAAGTGTCTGAAGTGAGGTTTTTAACTTAGTTCCTTCCAACTTCAGGGCCACTGGATAGAGACACCTCCTGATGTCATGGTCCTCTTAAAGAACAAAACACAAATAAACAACAAAGCCCTTTTCGATCAGGCCTCAGGCTCTGCTTCTGTGCTCCCAACTTCAGGTCTAGTGCTTTATCCACTGAGCCAGCTAGCTAGCTAAGCAGCCTCTACAAGCTTTCAGTATTTTTTTTTATCATACACTTTTTTGTTTGTTTTTGTTTTTTTGTGGAACAATGAGGGTTAAGTGACTTGCCCAAGGTAACACAGCTAGTGTCAAGTGGCTGAGGCTGGATTTGAACTCAGGTCCTCCTGAATCCAGGCCTATGCTTTATTCACTGCACCACCTAGTTGCCCCCATTTCAGTATATTTTAAGCTCCACTTCCTGATTGTGAGGGGTAGGGGGTTTTATCAGAAGCTGCACTATAGGTTAGGGTCAGAAATTATTTGAAATTTAATGTGCAGATTAACATTTGAACAATTAGTTTCAGTGCAGAAATTTAACTTGGGGTCCACAGAAAGGATCCATAGGTAAATAAAGGAGAATGGGGCAAAGGCAGGGGTGTATGCTGTGAACTTGGATAGGAAAAAAAAGCTTAACATCTTTATTTTCATTAACCTTTTACTGAAATTTAAGCATTTCCTTCAATTTTCAAAAACATTATTTTGAGAAGGGGTCAACAGGTTTCACCAAACTGCCAGCCATGATACAATAAGGTTAAGAATCCCTTGTTTAAAGCCAAAAAAATAAACCCTTCCAGCAAGCTGCCCAAAGCTCTCTGTGTCTGAACCACCTCTTCCCGATTTTTTTTTGGTCTTCCATGCAAATTAATGGGAGAGAGAAAGGCAAGGCAGAGAAACCCAGATCTCTCTGTACCTTGGTTTCTTCATTTGTGAAATGGGGATAATGATATTTGCACTACCTACCTCCCAGGATTATGTGAGGAAAGAGTTTTGTAAATGTTAAAATGTCATATAAATGTGAGTTATTATTGCCATTTCCTAGCTCCATCTTGGGACATCTGTTCACTTTCTTTTCTATATCCTACCATTTTACCTGCTTAATTAATATGCCAGCTGGGGTGGACCACATCCTGGGTTCCTCTGTCAGGAACAGTCAATCAACAAACATTTATTAAGCAACTACTGAGTGTAGAGTGAGAGTTTAACTTTAGACTTAGGAAAGAAGCTGCAGCCTATCTCTTCTACCAACAGCTTCCTGATCTGTTGTTGTTCAGCTGTTTGGTCGTGTCCAACTCTTTGTGACCCCATGAACTATATTGTTTGTGGCATTTTCTTGGCAAAGATACTGGAGTGGTTTGCCATTTCCTTCTCTGCTGGATTAAGGCAAACAGAAGTCAAGTGACTTTCTCAGGAACACACAGACAGTAAGTGTCTGTGGCCCAATTTGAACTCAGGTCTTCCTAACTCCAGGCCCAGTACTCTATCCACTGAACCATCCAGTTGCTCCTCTGCTATCCCCCCATTTATAAGGCACTTTGGAAAAAAAGAGCACCGGACTTGGAGTCAGAAAGATCTGGGTTCAATTCCTGCCTCAGACACATTAGATATGTGAGGATGGACACATCACATAGACAACACAAATTCTCTGAGCCTCTAGAATAATAATAATAACTGAAGTGTCTACTTTGCAGGGTTGTTTTCAGTATCAAATGATAAAATATGTCACTATATTAATGTCAGGTATTATTCCCCATTGCTATTATCCTATGGAGTTGGGTGGTGAGTTGATGTGTTGATGATGAAGAGCTGCTCTTTTAAATCCCTTAATAACCTGGTTGCTTCCTACCTTCCTGGTCTTCCTACTCCTGACTCTCCACCACTCTGTGATCCAGTCGTATTGGCCTCTTTGCTGTTCTTAGAACATAACATTCCATCGCTCTACTCTGGGCATTTTCACTGACTGTCCTCCATTCCTGGATTGCTCTTCTTCTTCATCTCTGCCTCTTGACATCCCTGGCTTCCTTCAAGGTGAGCTAAAATCCCATCTTCTGCAAAAAAGTCTCTTCATGCTAGTGCTTTCCCCTCTATGATTAATCCCATCTATTGTTTGTTTGTACCTGGTTGTGATGTTGTTTCTCCTATTAGATTGTAAGCTTCCTGAGAAGAGGGACTGTCTTTTGCCTCCTTCTGTATCCCCAGCACTCAGCACAATGCCTGGCACATAATGCGCCATCGCCTACTATAATAAATGTTTATTGAATGTCATCTCTCCTATTAGACTGTAAGCTCCTTGAGGGAAGGGAATGTTTTTTGCCTGTCTTTTTATCTCCATCCTTTAGACAGTGTCTAGTATGTAGTATTTTGTTGTTGTTCATCCTTCATTTCCTTTTTCTTTTCTTTTTCTTTTTTTTGGATGGGGCAATGAAGGTTAAGTGACTTGCCCAGGGTCACACGGGTAGTAAATGTCAAGTGTCTGAGGCCAGATTTGAACTCAGGTCCTCCTGACTCCAGGGCTGATGTTTTATCCACTGCGTCACCCACCTAGCTGCCCTCACCCTTCATTTTCTTTCTTTCTTTCTTTCTTTCTTTCTTTCTTTCTTTCTTTCTTTCTTTCTTTCTTTCTTTCTTTCTTTCTTTCTTTCTTTCTTTCTTTCTTTCTTTCTTTCTTTCTTTCTTTCTTTCTTTCTTTCTTTCTTTGAGGCAATTGGGGTTAAGTGACTTGCCCAGGGTCACACAGCTAGTAAGTGTCAAGTGTCTGAGGCCGGATTTGAACTCAGGTCCTCCTGACTCCAGGGCTGATGTTTTATCCACTGCGTCACCCACCTAGCTGCCCTCACCCTTCATTTTCTTTCTTTCTTCTTTCTTTCTTTCTTTCTTTCTTTCTTTCTTTCTTTCTTTCTTTCTTTCTTTCTTTCTTTCTTTCTTTCTTTCTTTCTTTCTTTCTTTGAGGCAATTGGGGTTAAGTGACTTGCCCAGGGTCACACAGCTAGTAAGTGTCAAGTGTCTGAGGCCGGATTTGAACTCAGGTCCTCCTGACTCCAGGGCCGGTGATCTATCTGCTGTGCCACCTAGCTGCCCCGCCCTTCATTTTCTAAGAGGACCAATGATATCACAGGATGATGTCTTGATTTGCATGTGAATTGGATTTAAGTGAGGAAGAATTGTGCAAAATCATCAGTTTCACTCTCTTCCAGAATCATTGAAGTCCAGTGTCAAGACAAAAGTCAAGATGACTGGCCCAGGATGCAGTGGATGACCTTGGCGTCTTCGATGTCTGACCAAGCTCTAGGGACTCCAAAGAACCTGCTTCAGCCACCCTTAGGGCCATCGGAACAGTGTTCCATCCACCTTTCATGTCCACTTGTCAACAAACTCACCTGTCACTCCAAGAAACTATAGGCATTTAACAGAGGCTCACTGCTTGACTTGGAGAAGATCATAATAATTTCAATAATTTTTCAAAACAAGGATTATGATACCTGTGATTTGGAAAATTCTCTTGCAGTTTATAGAGTTTGGATTACATGATGTCATAGTAGGCAGCTAGATGGTACAGCTGAACCCAGAGTCAGGAAGACCAGTATTCACATCTAGCCTCAGATACTTATTATCTGTGTGGCCTTGGGCAAATCATTTAACTTCTGTCCACCTCTGTTTCCCCATCTGTAAAATGGGAAAATAACAACACCTATCTCGCAGGGTTGTGGTGTGGTCAAATGAGATAATATTTGTAAAGTGTTTCGCAAGCTTTAAAGCAGTATACAAAAGCTAGCTGTCATTGTTATCGATCATCATCATAGATCCAGCTCTGCTTCTATTCTTATGATCCATCTCCCATTTCCAGAGGATTTTAGATTCTACCTCACGTTCAGAGAACCCTGAGTGAAGAAGAACAGTGGGATACAGTGGAAAAAAATTCTAGTTATGGAGCCAGAGGACTGGTGTCCAACTCAGGATTCCTCCCTAGAGAGGTCTTAATCAGATTAAAATGTAATTGAAAAGTGTCTAACAAACAAAAATTCAAGGATAATAAGGGAATCAATGAAAAAAAATGTGAAAGAAGGTGGTCTAGCAGTACTAGATCTCAAACTGTATTATAAGGTGGTAATTATCAAAACAATCTCATACTGGCTAAGAAATAGAGTGGTGGATCAGTAGAATAGAATAGGTACAATTTATATTATAATTAATGACCATAGTAATCTAGTATATGATAAACCCAAAGATCCAAGCTTTTGGAATACAAGCGCATTATGTGACAAAGACTGCTGGGAAAACTGGAAAAAAGTATGGCAGAAAC
This sequence comes from Dromiciops gliroides, assembly GCF_019393635.1. NCBI lineage: Eukaryota > Metazoa > Chordata > Mammalia > Microbiotheria > Microbiotheriidae > Dromiciops > Dromiciops gliroides. The sequence goes on from NC_057861.1 coordinate 535,415,525, forward strand.
TAGGCATAGACCAGCATCTCACACTAAATACCAAGATAAGGTCAAAATGGGTACATAATTTATACATAAAAAATGATACCATAAGCAAATTAAGAGAGCATGGAATAGTTTATCTGTCAGATTTATGGATAAGGAGAGAATTTAGGGTCAAAGAAGATATAGAGAACATTACAAAATATAAAGTAGATCATTTTGATCACATAAAATTAAAAAGTTTTTGCACAAATTAAGCCAATGTAACCAAAATTATAAGGAAAGCAAAATCTGGGAAAAAATTTTTGCAACAAGTATCTCTGATAAAGACCTTATCTCTGATAAGTCAAATTTATAAAAATAGAAATCATTCTACAATTGATAAATAGTGAAATGATATAAACAGGTAGTTTTCAGATGAAGCAAATAAAGCTATTTATAGTCATATGAAGAAGTGCCCTAAATCACTATTGATCAGAAAAAAGCAAATTAAAACAACTGTGAGGTACCACTTCATACCTATCAAAGGGGCTAATATGACTAAAAAGGAAAATGTTGTATGTTGGAGGGGATGTGGGAGAACTGGGACACGAATGCACTGCTGGTGGAGTTGTGAACTGATCCAACCATTCTGTAGTATAATTTGGAACTGTGTCCAAAGGGCTATAAAACTGAGCATACCCTTTGATACAGCAATACCACTGCTGGGTCTATATCCCGAAGAGATTAAAAAAGGGAAAAATACCTATTTGTATAAAAATATTTATAGCAGCTCTTTTTGTGGTGATTAAGAGTTGGAAATCAAAGGGATGCCGATCAATTGGGGAATGGCTAAACAAGTTGTGGTATATGATTGTAATGAAATATTATTGTGCTATAAGAAATGACAAGCAGAATGATTTCAGAAAGGCCTGGTAAGACTTAAATGAACTGAGGCATAGTGAAGTGAACAGAACCAGGAGAACATTGTACATAGTAACAATATTGTTCAATGAAGAGCTATGAATGACTTAGCTATTCTCTAAGACAATCCCAAAGGACTAATGATGAAGCATACTATCTGTTGTCAGAGAAAGAACTGATGTTGATTGAATACAGACAGAAGCACACTATTTTCACTTTCTTTCATTTTTTTCTTTCATTTGAATCTTCTTATACAAAATGACTAATTTTACATAATTGCACAAGCATAACCTATATCTGATTGCTTACTGTCTTAGGGAAGGGCATGGGGAAGGAGGGATAGAATTTGTGACTCAAAACTTTAAATAAAAAAGTTAAAAAAGATTGAATGGGGCAGCTAGGTGGTGCAGTAGATAAAGCACCAGCCCTGGATTCAGGAGGACCAGAGTTCAAATCTGGTCTCAGACACTTGACACTTACTAGCTCTGTGACCCTGGGCAAGTCACTTAACCCCCATTGCCCTGCAAAACAAAAAAAAAGATTGAACAAAAAAGTTTAACAAAATAAATTAAAATGTAATACGACATAGATGTGAATTGGATTTAAGTGAGAAAGTCAATATGCTGCCTGTAAAGATCCATTTCCATTTGAATTTGACACTACTGTACCAAATGACCTATAAGGTCCTTGTCAGATCAAAAGCTATGATGCTTCAGTACTTACTACAGTATATAATTACATGCCAGCAAAACAAAATTTAAAAGAAATAGAAGATTATAAAAATCTAAATACAAATAAATTATAAATATAGAACAGACAAATTGTAACAACACGAAAGAGGGTTCTTATACAATCCATTTTGAGAAAGGGAAATTTAATTAATGATAAAGGAATTGGGGAGGGACAGGGTAGAAATTTGGTCCAAATGGATCATCCAGATGAAAAATTTTTTTTTGAGGAGCAATGAGGGTTAAGTGACTTGCCAGGGTTGCACAGCTAGTAAGTGTCAAGTATCTGAAGCTGGATTTGAACTCAGGTCCTCCTGAATCCAGGACCAGTGCTTTATCTACTGCACCACCTAGCTGACTCCAGATGAATTTTAATAGATGTTTAAAGAACAATTAACACCTATGATACAAAAATTACTTTAAAAAACTGAGAGAAAAAACAATTTGTTGTGACTTTATGCTCAGAAGAGAACTTTTCAGGGCAGGGTCTTCAAAGGGAAAAAATAAGGATCTGGCCTCCTGAGGACTCCCCAAGGTTCTAGACCACTCTGTGAAGCTTCCCATTTGGTTTCAGACAAGAACAATGAAGACCCAGGCTGACTAGCAAGACTTCTCTTTTCAGGGAAGTAAGAAACCACCGTAACCCTGCCCCCAGGGCATAGTCAGTCTTTAGCCCTGAGCTACTTAGAATACAAGACCTCATACACAAGAATTTATGAAGAACTATCTCTATTACTATGCTGCTTCTTGTCTCCCTTGACACTGTGTTAGAATTTGCCATGCTTGACTTTGCTGCTTCTTATTTTCTTGAATTATATTCATCTAGGCCTTTAGATCACAGATCATTTTATGTTCTTTTAAAAATTTTATTGTATTTTTTCAATTAACAACCATTTATTTTATCCCTTTCCCAATTCTCTACCCTCCCTCTATCCCATTAAAAAATAACGAAAAACAAAAACCTTGTAACAAGTATTCATAGGCAAGGAAAACAAAATTCCATATTGGTCATGTTCAAAAATGTATGTATTATTACTATGTCCAAAAATGTATTAGTATCCAGTATGGTGTTGGCTAATTCATAACTACTGGGCTGTTGCCAATTTTCTTAACTTTTTGTTCTGCCACTGGACTTTGATGACTCAAGAAGAGAGAGTAAGACTGATGACTGTGCAACTCTGCCTCACTTAAATCCTGTTCACACAAGAGTCAAGACATTACCCTGTGGTGTCATTCTTTTTTTCTTTTCTTTTTTTTTTTTTCTCTTCAGGGCAATGAGGATTAAATGACTTGCCCAGGGTCACACAGCTAGTAAGTATCAAGTGTCTGAGGCAGGATTTGAACTCAGGTCCTTCTGAATCTAGGGCCAGTGCTTTATCCACTGTGCCAAGTCATTCTGTATCTTGAATCCGTAACCTCTTTGTCAGGAGTTGGATGCCACATTTCTTTATCAGTCCTCTGGAATCCTGGTTGGTCATTGAATTGCTAAGAGTTCTTAAGTCCTTTAAAGTTGTTTGTGTCTACCATATTGTTGTTATTTTTAAAAGTGTTTTTCCTGGTTGCGTTTACTTCCTTCTATATCAGTTCATATAAGTCTTCCCAAATTTCTCTGAAATTGTTTCTTTTCATCATTTCTTATGATTGTTATTTGTCCTTTTTTAAAAGGACCAATGACATTGTGGGGGATGTCTGGACTGGAGTGTGAATTGGACCTAAGTGAAGCAGAGTTGCACAAAGTCATCAGCCTCACTCTCTCTTCCAGAGTCATCGAAGTCCAGTGACAAGACAAAAGTCATTTTGTTCTGGGTGATGACCCAGGATGCAGTGGATGACCTGAGCATCTTCCAACATTTCTGACCAAGCTCTAAGTGCTTCCCAATAACTGCTTTTGCCACCTTCTTAGCCATTGGAACAAATTGTTCTCATTTTGCCCATCTGCTCATCTGCCAGGGAAAGTCTTCCCATGCTTGGGGTAGATACTCTACTAACTCACCAATGGGTTCGAGACCCTCATCCTGGCTACCCTCTACCTGGTTGAGCCCATCTCCTGAGATGGTTTACTGTTGTGTGGCCCTGTGCATGCTACAGCTTCTTGGAGACACTGGTGAGAGTTGGGTGCCAGGTAGACACCCAAGGTGGCTGAGCAGCCCTGGAAAGGGTTCATCAAGTTCTCACAGAAGAGGTGCTAGTCTTCCCTAAACACCTCATGCACCCTTTTCTTATGGTACAATAGTATTCCATCATATTCTATAATTTTTTAACTATCCCTCAATGGATGAGTACCCCCTTAGTTTCCACTTCTTTGCCACCACACAAAGAGATGCTTTAAATATTTCTGTACATATGGGTCCTTTCTTTTTTTCTCAAAAGATTATAGAATTTAGAGCTATAAAGAACCTTAAGGCTAATCTAGCCCAATCTCTTCATTTTACACATGAGGAATCTGAGAGTTTCCTAGGGATGGAAGTATCTTGCCCAAGGTCACATCCGCAATTAGTGGTGGGGCCAGTAATTGAATCTAATCTTGTATCATTAAATCCTGTGCTCTTCCTGACCCTCCCTCTTTCACCATTCTAGGCTACTGTCAGTATAGGTGAAAGAGGACTAGAACCTGGGTTCAAATCCTGCCTCCAATGGGTACTTCCTGTGTAACCTTGAGCAACTTAATCACTCTGGGTCAATTTCTTTACCTATAAAATGAAGGCGCTAGACTAGACCGCTTCTAACGTCCTTTCTAGTTGTAATTCAATGATACTAAGCCCTTCCTTAGCTACTCAATCTCTTCATTATCTTCTCTAGTCTCTGGCACCCCGGAAAGGACCCCAGTGAAGGACGGCACCTTCTGAAGGCCAACTTCCCTCCAACAACTGTATCCCCCAGTTCCCATTCTTCCTCCTTAGCTTTGTTTCCACATACCAACCAAAGCTGGTGAGCATGAATTCCACCTCAGATGCTTACTAGCTATGTGACCCACACAAGTAATTTAGCCCTACCTGGACTGGGTTTCCTTATCTCTAAAATGATGATATTGCACTCAATGATGTCTCAGGGCCTTTCCAGTTCTAAATCTACAATCCTCTAAGCAGGCCTCGGATAAGCATGAAGGAAGGCCTTGAACCCATTCAGGGGCTCCTTATTGTATAAGAGGCAGACTTAGCTGCCAGAAACTGGAGGTGATGTTGTAGCCATCACTGTTGGGTCTAAGCTCTGATGCCCCCCTCTCATCCCTGACACTGATGGATCATTCTGTTCCCTCTTTCATCAGGTTGGAGTTTCAGGTTCTGCACTAACGAGGCCTCCCAGGTGGGCTAGAAACACTGATTAAGATAGATAGAGTGAAAGCCAGTCCATTAAATTGTTAATAAAGAATATTACACACATACCTTAATCTGCAGCTAGCCTGACACTTTATAAAGTACATTAGGATGTAATCCAATTGAAACCACAATATCGAGAACATCTTATCTCATCACAAATTGAAATTATATCATATTCCTCATTTCTTAAATTAAAAAGCTAAAACCTTTTAGTTTGCTCTCATATGCTTGTGTAAAACTTAATCAGCGGCTTTAACAACATTATTTTTCAATATGGGCCATTTCTGTTCTCATTTATTTACAAGAGAGAACTTCCTGGTAGAGGAGGTGATTCAATTTGTTGGAGGATACATCAAGCACTTAAGAATCAAGCAAAGATTGATTGATTATTTATCATGTTATCTGGCCTGGAGGAGCTGGGCTCTCCTTCCACCTAATGTGCTGCCTGTCCCTTCTCCATCCTTATCTAGCCACATTTGGCTCCACTCCAAGCATATGGCAGAGGATGAGAAGGAAAAGAAAGAAGGAAATGGGAGTGGGCACAGGAAGGGTGAGGGTGATGGATCTAGCTCAGGAGCACTTGGGTTCTGGGAAAACTTTGAAGGATGCTCAGCCAACCAGGAAGATTATCAATCATCAGCATTTATTGAGCAAAGCACCCGGGAGATACCAAGATGCATAAATCAACAATACCATTTCTAAGTACTTAAGGTCTACCTGGGGATAAAACATATCTATATACCAAAAAGTAAGCAACAACAATAACACAAGGCAGTGTGTGACAACTCTGATGTGACCTCCTCTGAGATGCCTCCTTCCATCCTTCCCCACCCTCCACTGTTAGTGCTCTCTTTCTCTCTCTCTTCATACTATCCAGTATTCATTTATTTGTGCACAAGCTTTATTCCCCTCCCTCTATCCAGTAGAATGTAAGATTCTTGAGAGCAGAGCCTATTTTTTTTTGTCTTTATGGCTCCAACGTCTATCATAGTACCTTGCAATAGACTCACTAAAATGCTTGCTGAAATGAAATTTAGTGTACCTCCTGACATAGAGGGGATAGGTTTAGGGTGCAGAAGGACACATGCAATCTTGGACATAATCAATGTGGGAATTTGTTTTGTTTGACTGTATCTTTGTTATAAGGGGTTTGTTTTTGTTTCTTTCTCGATGGGGGAGTAAGAGGGAGACTTTAATTAAAAAATTTAAATTTAAATGCTCATTAATTTAAAAAATATTAAATGTACAAGAGGGGCTCAAATGAGCAACTTAGCAAGTACCTAGGAATTCAGAGGAAGAAGAGATCATGGAAGTCTGAGGTGGCCAGGGATGGCTTCATACAAGAGATGAGATTAGAACTTAGCTTGGAAATAGATGAGATCCAAAGAAGGGGAAAAGACCAGGACAGGTATTCTAAGTGGGGCAAATTTACAAAGTCTGAGAATGCTAAGTGGCAGATCAGTTTGACTGTGCAAAGGCTGAAAAGATAGGGTGGAAACAGGTTTTAAAACATTTTAATAACATTTTTCCCAATTGCATGTGAGAACAATTTTTAACATCCATTATTAATAATTTTGAGTTCCAAATTCTTTCCCTCCCTCCTCCTCTCCTCCTTCCCTGAGACAAGTATCAGAATTTGTGTGTATAGTGGTTTTGAGGGGACAGGGAGGAGCAGGGAGACTCTTGTACAAACCTAAAGAATTTGGACTTTGTCCCAAAGGTGACAGGGAGACATTTAAGTTGATCCAAAGTATCACCAACAATCCATCCTTGTCAAGAGTTTCCTTTCCTGAGTGTGTTTGACTATTTAGAGTACAATGGAGAGCCACTGAATAAGGAGACTATGATGGTTCTGTTCTCAAGAAGCATCTACTTAAAGGAGATGGGGAGTGTAGACAGATTGACAAATATTACTGTAAAAATATTCCTGCATTACAGAGCACATAAGATTGCATGTGCATTGTTTCTCTACATCCTGGCCAGTTTCCATCAATCAGAAGATTCAAAGGGGGCATCTATGTGGATACATCTGATCTGAGATTAATGGGTTCCTTTAACTGGTGGCTAATATATCCAGAGGGGGTCAGTAGTCATTCAATCCAATCTCCTGCATTGGTCCATGCCTTTATCATCTCTCCCCCAGAAGGCACCCTGCTCACTAGCCTTTTCACTAGTCCTATCTCTCCATCTCCATTTCCACTCTAGATTAATTTTGCATAGGCTGTCAGATTCATTTTCTTGTTTTAGTTTAGTTTTTTTTTAGTTTTTTTTTTTTTGCAGGGCAATGAAGGTTAAGTGACTTGCCCAGGGTCACACAGCTAGTAAGTGTCAAGTGTCTGAGGCCAGATTTGAACTCAGGTACTCCTGAATCCAGGGCTGGTGCTTTATCCACAGCGCCACCTAGCTGCCCAGATTCATTTTCTTAATGCACAGTTCTGATCAAGTCCCCTTACTTCTCAAGAACCTACCATGCCTCCTTATTGCCAATAGTCTATATTCTTCCTGGGCTTTCTTGGCCCTTCATGTCTTTCCTAGTTACTCACATCTCCAGCCTCAGTCTTGGGGCTTTGTGCTTGGGTTATACTCCATCTCTCTCTGTCTCTCTCTGTCTCTCTGTCTCTCTGTCTATCTGTCTCTCTCTGTCTCTGTCTCTGTCTCTGTCTGTCTCTCTCTCACACGCACACACAAACACACACAAACACACACACACACACACACACACACACACACACACACACACACACGCCCTTAGATGAAGCAGGCAGGCCCTGCTTAGTTGTGGATGTGGGTGGCTAAGATTAGACCTCAGCAGTTTCTAGGTTTGGCCTCCAGCCCCCAGTGACTCACTTTGGCTCCTTCTCTGTGCACAGATCCGAAACAGAGCTGGCTCCCTCCCTGGCAGTGAGCCTGACTGGCCCCAGATGTTACTGGTTGTGTTGGTAGCAGACCTTTTACAAGTTCCCACGTGTTTTGCTTCCCAGATGCTGCCCTGGTCCTTTCTCTTGCTGGGGCTTAACCACGGGCTTCCTGAGTGCTCTTCTGGTCCTGTATCCTACTGTGTGTTAGGGATAGTGGGGTGTGAGGAGTAGGTGTTGCTCTGGCCCTAGCTTTTCTGAAGTTTGAGAGGAAATACCCGACCCCTACCTGGGTGCTGTGTCTCTTATTCTGATTGTGCTCTTCACCTTCTAACTACCCTGGCTTATCATAGCTAATAATAATAGCTAATATTTATACAGCACCTACTATGTGCCAGGTGTTATGCTAAGTGCTTTACAATGATTATCTCCTTTGAGCCGCACAACAGTCCTGGGAGGGAGGTGCCATTATTATTAGCCCTGTTTTACAGATGAGGAAACTGAAATACCTGACTCCTTATGGCAGCTAGGTAGCTTAGCAGATAGAATGCTGGGGCTGGAGTCTTCCTGACTCCTTATGGCAGCTAGGTAGCTTAGCAGATAGAATGCTGGGGCTGGAGTTTGGAAGACTCATCTTCCTGAGTTCAAATCTGGATTCAGACACTCGCTAGCTGTGTGACCCTGTTGGCCTCAGTGTTCTCATCTGTAAAATGATCTGCAGAAGGAAATGGCAAACCACTCCAGTATCTTTGCCAAGACAACTCCAAAAGCAGTCACATAGAGTCAGACACAACTGAAAAACAACTGAACAACATTACTTTTATTTCTAAATATATCCCTTTCTGTTCCTTACCCAGGGAGTCATTCCTTGTAACACAGAATAAAAAAGAAAGAGAAAAAAGCCAACTCAGTAAAAGTAACCAACATGTCAGTAGAGTCTGAATTGTGTTCAACACTTATAGTCCCCTACTTTTGCAAAGGAGGGAGGTACATTTTTTATTAGGACCAGGCTTGATAAACCAACCAACCAACCAACCAACCCCAGATTAGAATGTATGTATGTATATATGCATACATGTGTACAAATATGTTTGTACAGACATATAAATACTGTAATATGTATATTGTTTTTCCTGCTTCTGTTTCCTTCACCCTGCATCAGTTCATAAGCATCTTCCCATACTTCTCTGAATTATTAAAAAAGATAATTTCTTAGAACACAGTAATATTCCAGCACATTCATGGATCGCCATTTTATTTATTTAGCCATTGTGTCCCTCCCTCCCTCCCTCCCTCCCTTCCTTCCTTCCTTCCTCATTCCCCAATTGGTGGGCCCAAAACTTTTCAACCAGTTAAGCCCGGATTTAATGGAGGGAGAATAAAGAAAGGAGCAGACAATCATAGAACTCTAGAATCAGGATGGTAGTGTTGGAAAAGACCTTTGACATTCATATATTTCAGTTTTCTCAAGAAAAGGAAACTAAGGTTCAAGGAAGTCTAGGGATTTACTTAATTTCCTACAGCCCAGCCAGTCAATCAGTTAACTACCATTTATGAAACTTCTATTATATGCCAGGAACTATGCTATGCATTAGGGGAACAAAGAAAGGTGGAAAAACAGTCCCTGCCCTCAAGGAGCTCATAGTCTAATGGGGAAGATAATATTCAAATGACTATGTACAAACAAGGTACATATTGGATAAATTGGAGGCAGTCTCAGAGGGAAGGTGCTAAGGTTTTTTTGTTTTTTGTTTTTTGCAGGGCAATGAGGGTTAAGTGACTTGCCTAGGATCACACAGCTAGTTAAGTGTCAAGTGTCTGAGGCTGGATTTGAACTCAGGTCCTCCTGAATCCAAGGCCAGCGCTTTATCCACTGCACCACCTAGCTGCCCCTAGGCGCTAAGGTTAAGGAGGACTGAGAAAGACTTACTGGGGAAAAAAAAGACATTGCAGAAGGTAGAACTCGAAGAAGTCAAGCTTGGCCCTAATGAGAAAATGGGCTTCCCTTCTTTGCAGAGTAGGGGACTAGGATACTGTCAGACTCTATTTTTCCTTTCTTTTTCAAGCTGAGATTTGAAGGAAGCCAGGTCTGCTCACTCAGTCTAAGGCTCTTCCTACTATACCACACTGCCCAACCTTCTTGTTATTGGTGGACCTTTGTTCTCAGAGAGCACTAATGACATCATGGGGTGTTTGTGAGTGAATTCGATATCAGTGAAGCAGAGTTGCACAAAGTCATCTGCCTCATGCTCTTCTTGAGAGTCATTGGAGTCCAGTGCCAAGACTAAGGTCAAGTCGATGGCAATGGCCCAGGATGCAGTGGGTGACCTTAGCCTTTCTAAATTAAGGTCTTTCCCAGGTCTTGGTTTGTCTGCCTAGGGCATTCCTCAGAGGGGCAGCTCCTTATTAGGGTACAAAAGCCATTAGAGAACTCACTGTGACTTGGAGTCCCTGCTCGGGCCTCCTCAGATACTTTTCTCAGTTTCCAGTGATTGTTTCACTCTACAACAGGGAAAGACTCACAGGGCTAGCCTCAAGAACAAAGGGTCTATCACCAGCAAAGTGGATTTCTTTTGGCATCTTTGATGCCCAGGCTGATGATAGCCACAAATACATCAGAAGTACTGGGGAAACTTCCCGGTGTCCTCCAAGTTCCCTTACACTGCTTTTCTGATGTCCTAACAGACTGGATGACTCCAACCCATCTGCTGAGGTCCAGCTCAAGTCTCACCTCTCCAAAGCCTTCCCTGATAATTCTTTTTTTTTTTTTTTTTGCGGGGCAATGGGGGTTAAGTGACTTGCCTAGGGTCACACAGCTAGTAAGTGTCAAGTGGATCTGAACTCAGGTACTCCTGAATCCAGGGCCAGTGCTTTATCCACTGTGCCACCTAGCTGCCCCCTTCCCTGATTATTCTTATCCTCAATGATGAAGCTTCCCTTGACTACTAATAGTGTTAATATCTGCACAATTGAGCAGCCTGTTTTCTACTGTTCACTGATCATTTTGTGTGTGTTCATATTGCTTCCCAAACTAGACTGGAAACTCCTCAAGGGCAAGAAGCAGGTGCCTGGCAGAACACAGCTGTAAATGCTCAATAAATCATCTTTAATCAATTCATCTAGTCTCATTGTTGTTCCTTTGTATCACTCTTTGTGACCTCATTTGGGGTTTTCTTGGCAGAGGTACTGGAATGGTTTGCTGTTTTCTTCTCTAGCTCTTTTTGCACATGAGGAAACTGAGGTAAGAAGAGTTAAATGACTTGCCCAGGGTCACACAGCTAGTAAGAGTCTGAGGCCAGATTTGAACTCCAGGCTATGCCACCTAGCTTCCTTCATCTAGACTCAGTCCCTGATAATTGATAATAATCTTACAGGTTCTCAAGGTCAGCATTCTGAACATCTGATGTCTGCCTGTTTACTATCCATGTGACCTTGGGGAGGTTAAATCATCTCCCTGGGCTTCAGATTCTTTGTCTGTAAAATGGGGGGATTGGACTGGAATCTGGTCACTCTACCAGAGATTCTTAACATGGAGTCTATTAACTGGTATATTCTTTCTTTCTTTCTTTCTTTCTTTCTTTCTTTCTTTCTTTCTTTCTTTCTTTCTTTCTTTCTTTCTTTCTTTCTTTCTTTCTTTCTTTCTTTCTTTCTTTCTTCCTTTCTTTCTTTCTTCTTTCTTTCTTCCTTTCTTCCTTCCTTCCTTCCTTCCTTCCTTCCTTCCTTCCTTCCTTCCTTCCTTCCTTCCTTCCTTTCTTTTTTTGGTGAGGCAATTGGGGTTGTGACTTGCCCAGGGTCACACAGCTAGTAAGTGTTAATTGTCTGAGCCCGTATTTGAACTCAGGTCCTCCTGAATCCAGTGCTCTATCCACTGTGCCACCTAGCTGCCCCAAATATTATTTCTTAATAGTTTGACATCCGGCATTTTGGTATAATTGGTTGCCTTTGTAATTCTTTAAATTATCTTTTATGCATCTAAAACATCATGCTGAGAAGGGGTTCCCAGGCTTTACCAGAGTCCCCAAAGGCTCCATGCCACAAAAAAGGCTGAGACCTCCTGTACTGCATGAACCCTTGAGTTCTCTTCCATTACTGCTCTATGATACTAAAATCTCTCTTTTTGCCATCTCATCAGCCCTTGTAAGTTCAGTTGTCATCTCTCTGCAGCTGATTCTTAGATTTGTAATTCATTCCTTCCTCCTGAAAACAATTTGCATTCACTTTGTATATATTTTGTGTCCTTGGCTCCCTCCTACTGGAGGCGTCTTGAAGGCAGGGACTCTTCATTTTTGTCTTTATATCTTCAAAGCCTAGTACAGTGCCTGGCCCATACTAGATGTTTTAAAAATACTTATTGAATTGGATTTAATTAAATCAGAAAAAAGATTCAGTTGTATTTACAAGGCTGGTCTCACTAAAGTACTCATCCCTGTGGACCGGAATACTTGATGGAGGCTTCACAGAGAATATAGGACTTGAGGGGGACCTCAAAGGATACGATTTGTTTAATTACACAAGGAGTGGGAAAGACATTCCAGATGATACAGCTGATGATGGAAGATTCAAATTCCCAGAGTTCCAAACCTCCCCATTCATCATCTCTGAGGCCTTAAATTGGAGAGGGAAACAATTTGCTCAAATCCCAAACAATAATGAACAAAGACACGAAAGCCAGAAAGAGAGTTAATGCATTTTGGAGATTTTTCAACAGGCAGGGTTGGAACAAAAAGGGTTTTCTGTTCAATCTCAGCTATGTAGAAAAATGTAATTACCCATAATGCCACATTCCATGAATATTTTGGTAAAAAAAAGTTTCTACTTACTGTACTTTGGATACAAAATGAAGTTTTATATTAACTTATTTAAGTGGTTATGGTACTTATCTATACAGTCAAATGTTTCCATCTTTATTTATTTATTTACTTATTTATTTATTTATTTATTTATTTATTTATTTGTTTGTTTATTTATTTACTTATTTATTTATTTATTTTAGTGAGGCAATTGGGGTTAAGTGACTTGCCCAGGGTCACACAGCTAGTGAGTGTCAAGTGTCTGAGGCCGGATTTGAACCCAGGTACTCCTGACTCCAGGGCCGGTGCTCTATCCACTGCGCCATCTAGCTGCCCCCAAATGTTTCCATCTTAATAGAATTGCAAACTTGATAAAGTAAAACTTTATTGAGGGCTTTAAGGATATCTTCCTCTGTGTGTGTGTGGACATTCCCTAAGAGGATAGATGACCTCTCCTGGTCATGTGTACTTATTGACCAATCATTTGTACTTCGTTGAAGATAACCATAACTTGATTTTTGTGGCATTTTGCTTTCATGATTGAGCCTCACAACAAGTTGGTGAGGTAGCTACATGTATTATCACCTATAGTTTACAAATGAGAACACAGAGACTCAGAGACATTAAGTGAATTGTCTATAGCCCCACAACTAGAAAGTGTTGGAATAAGATTTGTTCTTTTCTTTTTTTGTGTGTGTGAGGCAATTGGGGTTAAGTGACTTGCCCAGGGTCACACAGCTAGTAAGTGTTAAGTGTCTGAGACTGGATTTGAACTCAGGTCCTCCTGACTCCAGGGCCGGTGCCCTATCCACTGCACTACCTAGCTGTCCCCTGGAATAAGATTTGGATGGAGGTCTTCCTGATTATAATGTCAGAACCCTGTCCACTATGTCTCATTGCAGATGAATGTTTAGGTCTCAATGAATGAGGATGATTTTGGTTGCCTGGGGTTTTGTGGATTAGAACCACCTCTCTGCACTGGGTTTATCTATAAAAAGTAGCTAGCAGACCTGTGGTCTTTGGTGGGGATATCTGGAGAGATCTGAGAACAGAGAATTGAGCACAGACTTTCAATCCTGGGGTGAGTGTGTGTGAGGAGATGAGGCCTCTTCATTGGCACAACCCTTCAGAAACTTTAGTGTTCCCTGCCTCCCAGCCCCAGAAATGCTTCCATTTCTACAGAGAGGTCAGTGGTAAAACAGTAAGAATTCTTGGATCCAGCCATGCAGATGCAATGTGTAATTAAACATTGTATTCATAAAATGGCACCCGTGAAGGAGAGAACCATGTGTCCAAATGTTTGAAATTCCTGAAATTTAAACTCCTGAAAAAATATCGGGAATATCAGGAATGTGGCCCTGTAGCTGGAGGAGCAGCAAAAGTATGAGCATTTGGGGTTGGTTTTTAATTTTTTAAATATTTTGATAATTGGTATTTCAATATAATTGGTTTCCTTTATAATTTTAGATATCTTATAAATGAGCAAAAACCTGAATACTTCTGCTACTATACTGATTTTAGATAGTATATGTTTAATGGGAAAGGGGAGCTGTCTCTCCTGCTATTCCAGTTTCACTTTCTTTTTGATAGGAGTCCAAACCATAGGATGGCATCACAAGTTTGGAAAATTTTAGAAGTTTTGGGGGAGTGGGGTGAGAGTGAGGGGAAAAGGTAGGATTCACTATAGGGAAGAAAATTATATTGTCTATTTATGTTCTAGTCAGTCCTTTTTATTTCATGCATTTTGCCTATGTGGTATAAGAAAAGCTGTCCTATACTGAATATGCATTGTTACCTTAAGTGCTTGCAGAGAAGCTGGGTCTTCTTTTATCTACATCTCAAAATCATATTATAGACTTGCTGGAGAATATTCTGTGTGGAGGAAAAATGAACCAAGGAAATATGATTTTTAGAGAAGACTCCAAGATACACAAGGTTCATATGTTGGAATGGATAGAGTGTGGGACCTGGAGTCAGGAAGTTCTTAGTTAAAATCCTGCCTCAGATACTAACTAGCTGTGTGACCCTGGACAAATTGCTTTCACTATTGTCTGCCTCAGTTTCCTTATCTGTAAAATGGAGCTAGCATTGCTGTGAGTCTCAAATGAGATAATATTTGTGAAGTGCTTTGCAAATCTCAAAGTGCTGTATAAATTCTAGTTGTTGTTGTTACTGTTGTTATATAAATTCAGAACTTTGGGTCCTGGTAAATAAGTTTATATATATATACATATATATATATATACATATACACATATATATACACATATACATATATATATACATATACATATATACACACACATACACACACACACACACACACACACACACACACACATATATATATATATATATATATATATAACTTGGGCCTTTTCTTAATTTTCTGAACTCCATATGAATACCTGCATGCTTTAATAAATGTTTAATGCCCAAAGACTGGTACTAAAGCTTCTAATTTAAGGTGATCACACAATTTAGATTTTAAACATCTCACACACACACACACACACACACACATATATATATATTTTGTTTATCCGCCTGGGTGGTAACAACTTTCTCCCTTGGATCTCCCGTAGCATTTTGTTTTGTAATTCTCTATTGCACTTACTATTGATTGTTTTGTGTTATACTGTTGGATTAACAAATGGAATTATAACTTTGAAATGGTTTCTGACTCTTAAAAATGATAATTCATAGACCATTAGAGCTGGAAAGGATGTTTGAGATCATCTGGTGCGACACCCTCATTTTACAAATAAGGCAACTAGACCCATAGAGGAAAAATAATGTGCTCATGGTCACACAACGAGGAAGTGACAGGACTGGCCACGAGCCCAGCTTTCTGATTCCAATTCCAGAGTTCTTTTCGTTACATACAGCTATGATCAATTTGGTCAATGACCACATTTGTCCTTTAGTCATCTCTACCTGCCATGTCTCTTTTGAAAATCAATTCAGGATAAGGGTGGTGGAGGTGGGGCCGTAGTGCTAGAAACTGCTGAGGGAGGGAGGTGGGGTACACTTGGATGGGATGGGTTGGGGGAGGTGGGACTTCTGATTTTAAGAGCTGGATCTTATGATACTTCTTCCCCTTAGGTGGTATGATGCCAGATCTAGGACTCTTCTGCCCTGAACAGCTTCTTACCCCTTCCCACAGTCATCCTTTGAGAAATTAATTTGAGATTTGAACATATTGTCTTCTTCACCACCCTCTGACCATGTTGACATGTAAGCTGATGAATAGGGATGCTTGAGATTACCCTCTCTCTAGATATGCTTCCCAAAAGACAGGAGGGAGTTAATTATGATGGAGCTAGATTGCTGTATTCATTCAGGGAGGTCATGGTATAATGGATAGAGTGCCCAACTTGATGTCAGAAGATCTTGGTGTGAGTCTTGGCTTGGCCATTTAAAATAATAGGATTTTAGGTTTAAATAGTCAATCAATCAACATTTATTAAGTACCTGCTATGTGTCAGGCACTGTGCTAAACTCTGGGGATACCAAAAAAAAAAAAAAGATAAAAGACAGTCCCTGCCCTCAAGGAGTTTATAATCTAACGAGGGAGACAATTTATAAACAAATAAATACAAAGAAAGTGATATACAGAATAAATAGGAAGTAACAGAAGGAAGACATTAGAATTAAGAGACATTGGGCAATCTAGGAAAAGACTGGCTTTTAGTTGGGACTTAAAGGAAGTCAGGGAGGTCAGTAGGCAGAGAGGAGGTAGGAAGACATCTCAGGGACGGGTAGAGAAAGTGAGCTGAACCAAGAGATGGAGCATCTTGTTCATGGAACAGCCAAAAAGCCAGTGTCTTGGATTGAAGAGTACGCGTCGTGGGTGGGTGTAAGAAAACTGGAAAGGTAGGAGGGGGCTAGGTTATGAAGGGATTTGAATTCCAAACAGAGCATTTTATATTTAATTCTGGTGACCATAGGGAGCCATTGGAGTTTCTGGAGTAGGGGGAGGTGACATGATGGGATCTGCACTTAAGGAAAGTCACTTTGGTGGCTAAATGGAGAATAGATTGGAGTGGGGAGAGACAGTCAACAAATACTAAGTGTCTACTATGGGGCAGGTGGGTGGTATAGTGGATAGAGTGCTGGGTCTGGAATCAGGAAAACTCATCTTCCTAAGTTCAAATACAGTCTCAGACATTTACTAGTTGTATGATGCTGGGCAAATCACTTAACCTCTGCCTGCCTCAGTCTCTTCAACTGTAAAATGGGAATAAGAGCAGCACCTTCCTTTCAGTTTTGTGGTGAGAACCAAATGAGATAATATTTGTAAATTGCTTAGCACAGTGCCAGACACACAATAGGTACTTGATAAATATTTGTCTTTTTTCTTACTTGAGGCCAAGCTTGGACACTGTTATCTAACAACATTCAATTCCAGTGTTGTTGTCTTCTTTTAATTTACATTGTTACAGTCATTGTGCATATTGGTGTTTTTTCCTGCTTACTTCACTTTGCATCAATTCATATAAGTCTTCTAGTGCTTCTCTGTATTCTTCATATTCATTATTATTATTATTTACAGTTTGATAATATTCCATACATTCCTTAACCAATGAGCATCCACTCAGTTTCATTTCCTGGTTACTACACAAAGTATGAGGCAAGTTCTTTCTTTTAAGAAAATAGTACTCTATTTTTTCCAATTACATATAAAGACAATCGTCAACATTCATTTTTTGTTTTTTGCTTTTTGGCAAGGTAATGGGGCTTAAATGACTTGCCCAGGGTCACACAGCTAGTAAGTGTCAAGTGTCTGAGGTCATATTTGAACTCAGGTCCTGCTGAATCTAGGACCAGTGCTTTATCCACTGCACCACCTAGCTGCCCCCCAACATTTATTTTTAATAAGATTTTGAGTTCCAAATTTTTCCCCTTTCCCTCCCCCCTCCCCAAGATGGTAAGCAATTTGATATAGGTTACATATGTATAATCATTTAAAACATATTTCCACATTAGTCATGTTGTGAAAGAAGAAACAGAACAAAAGGAAAAAAAACTGAAAAAAACCAAAGAAACTGAAAAATAGTATGCTTCAATCTGCATTCAGACTCCACAGTTCTTTTTCTAGATGTGGAGAAAAGTTTCCATTATGAGTCCTATGGAATTGTCTTGGATCGTTGTATTACTGAGAAGAGCTAAGTCTATCACAGTTGATCATCATACAGTGTTGTTGATACTGTGTACAATGTTCTTCTGGTGTGAAGCTAGTTCTAAGTGGTTAAGTACTACAATCCAAGAAGCCATAAAGGTGTTATAGTGGAAAGAACAATAGATTTGCATTTAGGACATCTGGGTTGAAATACTGGTTTTTCTACTAAGTAGCTACATGGGTGACCTTGGGCAAGTCACCTCAGTTTCCTCAACTGTAAAATGAAGGGGTTGGACTAAGACAGCATCTAAAGTCTCTACCAGCTCTGAATCTATGGTTCCACATTCTCATGACCCACTGATGGAGTGTAATTCAGCCTTTATCAGTGCCTCTTGGGAGATTCCCATCTGAGGTGGGGGAAGGGCCAAGAGAAGGTGTTCCTTTAAAGAGGTCTCAAAAAAACTCCAGGGGAGTCATGGGTTAAAATTCCCACTGACTGGATAGGGAAACTGAGGTACCAAGAGATGACCCAATGGATGGAGCTAAGTTTTTCTTGTCTATCTGTTGGAAGCCATGGTCATTGTTGTTTAGGACTGGGAGTTTCAGCATACTGGTAAATATTTGAGAACTGGCTCTCTGGGCAAGAAAATGTACTC
Source organism: Dromiciops gliroides (assembly GCF_019393635.1). NCBI lineage: Eukaryota > Metazoa > Chordata > Mammalia > Microbiotheria > Microbiotheriidae > Dromiciops > Dromiciops gliroides. The sequence continues at coordinate 535,433,869 of NC_057861.1, forward strand.
AGGACACACTTGTAAATTTAATCTGCATTATTGACATTTTCTCCATCACTTCTCTAAGTCTAGACGATCAACAAAACAATAAATCAAACCTCAGATTTGTAGCATTTGCTGATTTCCAAAGTATAAATGCTCAAAGTGAAAATTTAACAATCAGCTCTTGTAAACCGTTTTGAACTGGATTCAGCATACCCCTAGCTGGAAGTCAGAATGCCTATCCATGTTCTTTTATTTTGTTTGGATTTTCATATATTGACCATTATTTGAAATAAGGGGGAAGGTTAGTGATCCTTTTGTTATATGGAGATTTCTTTTTTTTTTGGTTGTAATGAAATTTGGGCTTCTATTTCTTTTGGATTATCTGTCATCTTTTGTGACCCTGGGTAAGTCACTTAACCCCAATAGCCTCAAATATCCAGGGCCATCTCCAGTCATCCTGGTGTATATTTTGCCACTGGATCCAGATGGCTCTGGAGTAGAGAGTGAGGCTGGTGAGTTTGCACAGCCCTCCCTCACTTAAATCCAATTCAGTGTAAGCCATGACATCAGGATGTTATGGTCCTCTTCGGGAATGAACAACAACAACAACAAAAACCCCAACATCTTTCACTCTATAGGTTGCTTTTGTATTCAAGGTCCTCTATAATTTGATGCCTACTTTTATAGCCTTTAACTCTCCCAGCTCCTTGACACTCAACCCTCTGCTTTAGTCCATCTGTCATCTTTGTTATTTATTTATTTATGTATTTATTTTTGTTTTGTTTTGTTTTGGTGGGGCAATGAGGGTTAAGTGATTTGCCCAGGGTCACACAGCTAATAAGTGTCAAGTGTCTGAGGCTGGATTTAAAATCAGGTCCTCCTGAATCCAGGTCCAGTGCTTTATACACTTTGCCACCTAGCTGCCCCCTGGTATCTTTATTGATCCTCGATCATGGCTTGTACTTTTTACCCCTCTGCTTTTGCTAAAGAAGTATTATGTAGTGGAGAGATCTGGGTTCTAGTTCTGGGTCTGATCTTTCTGAGCCAGGTCCTTTCAATCCTGCGAGCCTTAGTTATTAGTAGAATGAGGAAAGTACCACCTCTACTATTTAGCCCAGAGGGTTGTGGTGACTTAAGAGCTTTGCACAACCTTAAAGTGCTACACAAATGGAAACAAATATAATTATACCTTTTCCTCTAACCCGGGTGCCCCTCAATTCAAATGTCATCCATCTTTCAAGCCTCAACCCAAGCCACACAACCTCCATGAAATTTTTCCTGACCATAATGATGTCTTCTCTCCCCCAATCCCCTACTATACGCCTTATTAACTGCGCCGTTCATTTGGCACTTCGCCTGTGCTCCCTTTAGCTGGTAATTGCCTTTCATTTGTCAATTACCTTTCATGCATGTCTTAATTTCCCAACTACATGTAAACTCCTTGAGGGTAGGAACTATATAGTCTCTTGTGCCCCCAAAGCACCTAGTACACAGTAAGGGCTCAATTAATAGCATTACTTGACTAATGGATTTATTATTTGGGGATTATTTGTACCTTTTCCCTCCGTTACTATGGGATATTTTGTTCAATTGGATTCGATTCAGTTGAAAAACAACAGCAACAGATTATATGATTACTTTGTAAATGCTGGGATTGGGGGTATACGATAAAAAAAAAATGATAGCTATTTAACCTCTTAATGCCCCAGGCAATTCTCTTAGACTTTAAATCATTGATAAAGAGAAAAGTTCCCTATTCCAATGAAACCACAGGGCTCTTTTAAAAATATAATGCAGCTCCTTCCCTCAAGGTGCTTAAAATCTAAAAGGGAAGATTAGAAATGTAAGTCAGTCAGTATGATATAAGGGAGGATGTGACAAGTACAAACAAGAATTCAGGCAAATTTGAATTTGAAAATTTGAAATTTGAATCTAAAAATCTGAAAAAATTTTGGAATGAGACATAACTTTTACTAGGTGGGGGTGGGAGTGGATGCATCATCACAGAAGGTTTTATGGGTCATGTGGCAGCAGACCGGGACCTTGAAGGACAAAATGTATTGAGATGTGGAGGGAATCTCTTGTTCCCTGTGTGGGGGAGGGTTCCACAGGGATGGAGGAGGGCTGTGACTGCTACTACTCCAGTTGGGCGGTAGTGAAGACCAGGGTTGGCAACATTCCCCAGGATGGCCTGAATCAAATTAAAATGTAATTGGGAAAGAGTTAACAAAATAAATAAAAATGCAATAAAATATAGATAATATATTTTAAAACTAAGCCAATATATGGCCTGGAAGGATCATTATGTATGGATTAATGGTCCCTGTTTCTATTTGAGTTTGACACCACTGGTATAGGTTTTGTGAAGGGAATTAGTCTCAAAAAAGGCTACAAAGGGAAAGTAGAATCAAATAGTAGAGGGCCTTGAAACCTAGTATTAAAAGTTTCTGATTTATGTTGTAGGTAATAGGGAGCCAATGCAGGTTTTTAAGCAGGAATGATATTTTAGGATCATAGTTTTAAAGTTGGAAGGGACCTCAAAGGCCAACTGCTGATCCAACTCCCTCATTTTGTAGATGAAGAAAGCAAGGGCAGAAGAAATTAAGTGACTTGCCTAAAGTCACTCAGGTACTTCATTAGAAATATGTATTAGGAAGATTACTATAATTATGGTTGTAAAGGAGGGCTCATAAGAATCTCATCAGAGATCAGAGGCAGTATTATTTCATTCAATATTTATGTCTACAATACAGAAGGCCTCAACCTTTCAGAAACCTATTGTCTAGGTCAGTGATGTCAAAATCAAATAGAAATGGGTGCCACTGCTCTTTTTGTAGTGGTTTAGAATTGGAAATCAAAGGAATGTCCATCAATTGGGGAATGGCTAAGCAAGCTGTGATATATGATAGTGATGGTGCTATAATTGTGCTATAAGAAATGACAAGTAGGATGATTTCAGAAAGGCCTGGAAAGACCTGTATGAACTGATGTATAGTGAAGTGAGCAGAACCAGGAGAAGTTGTGCATAGTGACAGTAACATTGTTTGATGAAGAACTGTGAATGACAACTATTCTCAGCAATACAATGATCCAAGACAATCCCAAAGGACTAATGATGAAGTATATTATCCACCTCCAAAGAAAGAACTGGTATTGATTGAACACAGACTGAAGCACGCTATTTTTCACTTTCTTTCATTTTTTCTTTTATTCAAGTTTTCTTATACAAAATGACTAATATGATAATGTTTTACATAATTGCACATGTATAACCTATATCTAATTGTTTACCACCTCAGGGAGGTGAGGGGGGAGGGAAGGAGGGATAAAATTTAGAACTCAAAACTTTAAATAAAGGAGTATTTACTGGGGGGAAAAAAGAATTGGGTGCCACTGTCTATACATTAGGGCAGCTAGGTAGCACTGGTTTGGAATCAGGAGTTCAAATTAGTCTCAGATATTTCCTAGCTATGTGACCCTGGGAAAGTCACTTCACCCTGTTTGTCTTAGTTTTTTCATCTATAAAATGAGTTGGAGAAGGAAATGGCAAACCATTCTAGTATCTCTGTCAAGAAAATCCCAAATGGGGACATGATTGGACAACAAAAAATCCACACATAAGGATCCCTGTATGTAGTATATAGGCAGGTTTTTTTTTGGTGGGGCAATAAGGGTTAAGTGACTTGCCCAGGGTCACACAGCTAGTAACTGTAAAGTGTCTGAGGCTGGATTTGAACTCAGGTCCTCCTGAGTCCAGGCCTGGTGCTTTATCCACTGAGCCACCTAGCTGCCCCCATATAGGCAGTTTTAAAATGTGTTATTATCTATGTTTCATTGTGTTTTTATTTATTTTGTTAAGAATTTCCCAATTACATTTTAATATGGTTTGGACTGCACTAGGGAATATCTTGAAAATGAAGTGAACCACTTCTAGCCTAAAACAGTTCTTCTAGCTCTTCCCATTGTCTCAAGACTATTTGGAATGTTTAAAAAAAAATGGGTTGTAGCTTCCCTGTTCTATGACTTCTCCAGGAAACGAGTATTTTTTTTTCTTTTTCTCTTCCTTATTTGCCTTCACTCTATAAGTTTGAATTTTACAAATGTATCCCTCACTTACAGTGTGATCTTGAACAAACTGTTTCATTTCTCTGTGGCTCAGTTTCCTGAAACTGCAAAAATGGGGATATCTGTACTATCTACCTCCTAGGAAAAGCATGAAGAAAGTGCTTTGAATATCTTAAGAGCACATAGGAATTCAAGCTATTGGTATTCCTACTATTATTACTGTTTGGCATATGTCTCCTTAGCTGTGTGACCCTGGACAAGTCATTTAACCTGTCAGTCTCTGTTGCCTCATCTTTAAAATGGACATCAAAACAGCACCTATCTCTCAGAGCTTCTGTGCGAATTAAATGAGAAAATATATGTGAGAAAATATATGTGAAGTGTTTTGCAAACCTTAAGTACTATATAAATGCTGTTTATTATTATCAATATCTTTGGCTATTTATTTCCTCCAAATCCTTTAATCCAGGTGCCTGCCACAATGTGGACAGTGGAACCTAAGCTAAACCTAGGAAATGATCAGTGTACTTTTACATATATATAAATGTAAAAAAGATATAAAACATATATACTATATATAAATATATGAAAATATGTATATGCACACATATACATACAAGGAAGACCTGAGTTCAAATCTGGCCTCAGACAGTTACTATCTATGTAACCCTAGGCAAGTCACTTAACTGGGTTTGCCTCAGTTTCCTCATCTGTAAAATGAGCTGGAGAAAGAAATGGTAAGAATCTTTGCCAAGAAAATCCCAAATGGAATCATGAAAAATTGGACATGACTGAAATGACTGAACAATACCACTACAAAATATGTCATATTGGGGGCAGCTAGGTGGCTCAGTGGATAGAGCATCGGCCCTGGATTCAGGAAGACCTGAGTTAAAATTTGACCTCAGACACTTGACAGTTACTAGCTGTGTGACCCTGGGCAAATCACTTAACCCTCATTGCCCCGTAAAAAAATGTCATATGTGTACATACACACACGGAATGCATATATTTACATAGTATCCACATGTATGATATACACATATACACAAATAGATAGACACATGCATATAAATATGTATTCCACACAGATGGAAAAGCACACTAATATATGTATGTGTGTGTCTATCTATGTGTGTGTGTGTGTGTCTCCTTTCCTTTTCTCCTATAATTTCCAAAAATGTTGAAATCCAGGAATGAACATAGCTACAGCTCTTTCAGGGGTTGCTTTCATCCTACCTCATGTCTTCACTGAGGGGTACAGAAGAGTGTGATTCGTCATAAGACTTTGAGCTAGATGGAACTAAGGAAACCCCATAACCCTTAGTTTACAGATGAGGATACTGTGTCCGGGAGAGATAGATGGAAACTTCTTCAAGTCATTCAGCCAGTGAGTAGCAGAACAGGGATTTGAATGAGGCTTTCCCGGCTTCAAATCCAGGGATACTTACACTATACCAGCAGCCTCTCAGCAACTCCAATCTTCAGTGAGGTTTTTTTTTTTTTTAAATCTGTCATTGGTGCTCTCTTCGGCAGCACATATACTAAAATTGGAACGATACAGAGAAGATTAGCATGGCCCCTGCGCAAGGATGACACGCAAATTTGTAAAGCGTTCCATATTTTAAAAAAAAAAATCTGTCATTGATTAATAGCTGAAACTCACAGCTTTGGAGTACCTTGGAGGGCATCTAGTTCAACTCTCTCATTTTACAGATAAGGAAACTGAGGCCTAGAGAGGTTTAGTAATCTTTCTAAGGGTTCACTGAACCAGGTCTTCTGACTCCTAACACTCTTTCCATTACACCCTTAATTAGGCCAGGCTTGCACAAAACACAGTATGGGTGTAGCGGAAAGAAGAGTGGTTTGGGAGGCAAAGGACATGGGTTCAAGTTCAGCCTTTGCAGTTGTCTACCTGTGTGGCCTTGCACAAGCCACTTAAACTCTCTGGGGCCTCAGTTTCCTTATCTGTAAAATGGAGGGGTTTGGAGATGATAGCCTGTAAGTAAAAATCTATGTGATCAGGAATTTGGACTTTAGTACTTCATTCGGAACACGAGGAGCATGCTGACAAACCCTGATTCTCCAGCTTCCTTACACCTTAGATTCGTAGGTGTGTACTCAAAGGTAAGTCTCCTCTTTGGCCCCCAAGTCTAGGCACGCTGCAGTGTACGCGACCCACCTCTAGGGGAGGCCAGAGAGCACAGAGGCCAAGCAGCAGCAGGCAAGGAGATAGTTCGCTGCAGTGCACAACTTGGAGCCGGCCGGCGGGTAGCTCAACCCAAACCCAGCCTGAGCTGGGGAGGGGGCTCCGGGGACCCCTGCCGTCACATGACCCGTCAGCTGACAAAACAGGATGACTCAGCCGGCAGCTGTCGGCCCCCTGAAATAATGACAAAAACAATTAGCAATCCAAGCAGTAGCCTCTCCTTAATTATCTCCTCGGAGTTTAATTAACTAGCTAAATTATCAGCAGTAATGTAGGCATTAATTATGTCAAATTACAGTGTAAAAATCACAAAGTGTGGAAAATGTCAATTCAGCTCCACTCACCTGCCAAGCTCAGTGTGAGTGCTTGTGTGTGTGTTTGTGCGTGTACGTGTGTGTGCACGTGTGTGCATGGGGGTGTTGCTCTTTGCAAAGGTGAGCGGGTGGGCGAGGGGCTGCGGAGGAGGTGGAAGCCCATCCTGCAGGTGGAGGTGGCTCCCTCCCGCCCCCTTGGGGTTTCCAATGGGAGCAAAGCAGCTGCAGAGGTAGAGATTGGGGGGGGGGGAGAAAGGAGGAAGGTTAAGAGGAGGAAAGACAAAAACAAATTAATAAAAAAAGAGGAGGAAAGATGAGTCAGATGGAGAGGAAGAAAAAACTGGAGAAGTGGGGAGAGGAGAAAAGAAAGGAGGAGGGTGGCTTTGCTTTCTGAATCAGCCACAGGGGACCCTCTTGACTGGAGTGGGCCAGCCAGGAGAGGCTGAGATGTTCTGGCTCAGACAGAGCGAGAGGAAGGAGCGGTGCTCCCCGAACCAGATGGCCAGGATGCTGAATTATTAAATTATGAATATTAATACAAATCAGACACGGAAGAGGTAATAATTTTGCTGCCCTACAGAAATAATTAACATAATTTTGATAAATTACATGATAAGAGAATCTCAAAATTGAGGTAGATTTATCTTAATTAATATCTTGGACCTGCTCCGAAAGGTAAATTGTTCCTCTGGGGGTTGGGGCAGGGTGAAGAAGGGGGCCCTGTCTAGGAGATTCAGACCTAGTGCCAAGGTTTATCTCTGTCACTGTGGCCTGAAGGGCAGGGAATAGCAGTTCTGAGTATATCATCAAGGGAAAGGTGAGGAGGAAGAGGACGTAGGGCTAGGGTGTATGGCTCCTTGACCTTTGGTTTGGCCAAGAGAGCTGCCCCAGTATTCTTTGGTCCCAGGGTGGCAAAGAACTGGACAGAAAGTGCCAAGTGCCTGGAGGTAAGCCAGGCCCAGGTGTATCTAGGGTAGAGGTGAGGTAGAATGTGAGGCCACCAAGATGAGTGTCATGGAACGCACCCTGAATTTGAGGTTGAAGGTCCTGAATTCCAATCCTGGCTCTCCTACTTAATATCACTTGAGAAGTCTTTGAGTTTCACTTTCCTTGACTGTCAGTTTCCTTATCTGTGAAATGAGAGGGCTGGCCTATAATCTAGGCCCTAGATTAGATAGGTCTCTTCTAGACATATATCTTATGATCCTATAAAATCAGTCATTGAGAACTCTCCTGTTGACTAATTTCTTTTTTTTGTTTGTTGTTGTTTTTGGCGGGGCAGTTGGGGTTAAGTGACTTGCTCAGGGTCACACAGCTAATAAGTGTTAAGTGTCTGAGGCTGGATTTGAACTCAGGTCCTCCTGAATCCAGGGCTGGTGCTCTATCCACTGCGCCACCTAGCTGCCCCTCTGTTGACTCATTTCTAAAGTCTTCTTTACTTAGAGTATTTCATGATGTTGATGGTAGCTTTCCAGTATTCACTTGTCTCTGTGGACTTTTTGGACCTCACCTGTCCACTGTGCACACACCTGCATTGGTATGCACCTGGGTTGGTATGTAGCTGGAGGTGCACACCTGGATTTCCATCCTTATCAGCATTGCTGCTACACAATGTGGCCTGTGGTACTTGGGGGCAATTACAGCAGAACCTGTCTGTGAAGATGCCAAATGGTCTGACCTAAAGGATAAGAGGCCCCTTAGTGATATCAGGAAGGGCATCACTAAATCCATCCCTAGCCAAGTCCCTAAAGCTCTCCCCATTAACTTGGCCTTTGGGGAATTTGTTGGGTAAATCAGAGAAGTTGTTTGACCCTCCTCCCCACCCATACTATTGGTGTATACTCTATTTTGAATTCACTGCCCCCATCTGTTGTCCAATATTTTCAGTCTGAAAAAACATTTGGGATGGGGTGGCAAGTATTCCCCAAATTCACATTTGCTTTTATATGACATTTCAAGAGAACCTCAATCCTTTACTAGAACAAGGAAGGAAAGTGAGGCCATTTTTAATGAGATGCCAGAGAAGGACAGGAAGCATCAATGGTTTCAGAAGTGGTGTAGGGGGCCAGCTAGGTGGCACAGTGAATAGAGTCCTGGATTCAGGAGGACCTGAGTTCAAATCTGCCCTCAGACACTTAACGCTTACTAGGTGTGTGACCCTGGGCAAATCATTTAACTCCAATTGCCTCAACTCCCCCCCCCCCCCGGAAAAAAGAAGTGGTGTGGGTACATTAAATGATAGGGTTAAACTGAATGATTTCCATGGGTTCTTCTAGTTACAACACATGGTGGTTCTCTGTGTTAAATGTCTTAATACAAATGTTATGAAACCAGCCTGTCTTACGTGGTCCGTGTGCCATAAGGAGTCATGACTGACCTTATGCTGCTGTGATTTGAGGAAATCCAGGAAGGGCTTATTGCTTCCAGATCATGACGTGGTAGAAAGAGCACCTCATTTGGAGCCAGGGCACCTGGGTTCAAATCCTGGCTCTGACACTTACTAGCAGTTTGACCTCGGACAAGTCATTTAAATTTTTTCTGGGCCTCAGTTTCCTCATTTATGAGATGGTCTCTTAAAAAAGGTTTCTTAAATAGAGGTCTGGTCCATGAACTTGGATGGGAAATTTCAATATCATTGATTTCCTTGGTAATCCTGTGAATTTTACTTTACAGACTTAAAAATATTATCTGAGGAATCTATAGGCATCACCAGACTGCCAAAGGCATCCATGATTCCAAAAAAGTTCAGAATTCCTGGTCTAGATGATCTCAAAGGTCTGTCTCAGAACTAAATGTAATCTAGGATTCTCACTGATGTTTGAAATTTCGCCCTTAGAGATTAATTCCTTTAGGTGCAGCATTGTCCTTTTTAGAGTACCGCTTTTAAAATGCCTAAGGGAAAGGGAATACATTATGTCACTAATCTCTCCATTTGAACAAGTTTTTAATGCCCCCTTTTGTCTATCTCAGGACATCATGAAAGAACTGGAGAGCCTCATTCAGCTATGGGGAAGAAGGAACAGGAGTGGAGGTAAAGGTACCAAAGACAACTTACTTCATAATTCTGCCTCTGCTCAAGCAATGATGTAAAACAATGGTTTTCAAGGTATGGTCCAGGAGTCTCTGAGGCCCTTTCAGGGGGCCCAGGAATTCAAAACTATTTTCATAATACTATTAAGATGTTTTAATTTCTAAAAGATTCTGCAGGTTACACCAATAGAAATAACCCACATAAACAAAAATATTTTAGGGGATGTGTCTTTAATAATTTTTAAGACTGTTAAGGGGTCCTGAGACCAATAAGTAGAGAACTTCTGATACAGAACAACAAGAAACTGGGAAATGAGCTATGCTGGATTCTTATACATTTGGTGTATCTCCTCAGAGAAGATAAGCTCTCTGAGGGTAGGGACCATATCTCAATTTTTGTATCTCCTTCCTACTTCCCCATATAGCATATTGGAGACTAAGTTGTTAAGAGCCCAAATGTAGTTGTTCCACTGGCATTTAATATGAAAAACGAATTGTTATAGAAATGCTAGTAGATCTGTTCCATTTTTCATCTATTTGTTGCCCTTCCAATTTCATTTATAAATACTCTTGGATATGATGCCAAGATCTATGCAGGTGTGTTTTTCTCTCCTCTGCTTTTCACTATTTTCTTGAGGTAATGTTGATTGTAATCATCTATCATCTTCCTCCGTTGTATTTCACCAATGAGTTAACTTTCTAAATGGGTGCTGCTTTTGACTAACATGTCTTTTCCTTAGGCAAACAGATCAAGTGTTTGCTGACTAATGTGGTTTCTGGGCTTCTCTGGCTTCCTCCTTGTGGCAAATCTTTGCATTTATTAAACTTCGAAAGGAAATGATAATAACCATAGTCTGTATATTTGCCTTTTTTCCATTTCACATTTTTCAGGATTGATAGTTTTCTTGGATAAGTAAGGCTAAAGCTATCATAGCTATATTCAGTGCCTTCTTATCTATTTTAAAATTTTTCCTTCCTTCCTTCCTTCCTTCCTTCCTTCCTTCCTTCCTTCCTTCCTTCCTTCCTTCCTTCCTTCCTTCCTTCCTTCCTTCCTTCCTTTCTTTCTTTCTTTCTTTCTTTCTTTCTTTCTTTCTTTCTTTCTTTCTTATTTAATTTATTTTGGGTTATATTTTAAGTTCCAAACTTTCTTTCTCCCTCCCTCCCCAGCCCATACCAGAGAAGGCCACCAATGACACAAATATGTGTGTATGTACATATACATACATACATACATACATATTTACACCCCCCCCCATATATATAGTATAACTTCTGTTTATCAATTCCTTCTCTGGCGATGGATAGCATCTTCCTTTGTAATTGATTTTAGTATTTATAATACTCAAAATAACTTAGTTGTTCACTGTTGTTGTTTTTTTAACAATATCACTGTTATTGTATGGTGCCATTTAAAAAATATAATAATTCATTTTTTATATCCAATCAAAACTAGTTAATGATTTAACTATCCATAGAAAGCTGATATCTGTTTTGATTTTGGAAGTTGTTTTCTGTTTGTTAGAATAAAGTAAATCGCATTTTTGGGGATGTTTTTCAATAATTATTATATCTAACACCTTCTGATTCTTCATCTAATTCTGTTTTTTTAGTGAGGCAGTTGGGGTTAAGTGACTTGCCCAGGGTCACACAGCTAGTAAGTGTTAAGTGTCTGAGGCCGAATTTGAACTCAGGTCCTCCTGACTCTAGGGCTGGTGCTCTATCCACTGCGCCACCTAGCTGCCCCTCTTCATCTAATTCTTAAAGAAAGAATTCCATATATATAGTCATGAGACTTTAGAGTAGTCGATAAGCCTTTGGCCTCTTCCATTGAAACCTAACGTTTTTGAACATGCTAGCTGCCATTTTCCCCTGTGTCCATCTCTGTAATGAAGTCATTGAATATCAAAACATGTTGTCTTGGTTTGGAGAATCTTGTCAAGTCTATCATTCAATTTATTCACCTTTCCATCCTCTACACCAGATGTTAGTGCCTAAACTACAGTAGTCTTCATGGTATTTTTTCTTATATTTTTTATGAGCATTGCAAGACAAGATAACTAAGTGTCCCATGAAGTGATGCTTCTTATTCCCTTTGAGTGTCCACTGAAATCAGCTCTGCTGACATCTTTGTCTCCTCAAGGGAGCCATCCTTACATTTTGTTGTAACTTCCTTTTATCTTCTAGCTTTATTTATCAAAAAAGTGTCAATATTGATATGGTTCAGTTCTAATATATTGGTCATTATGGAAATAATAATAAAAATGATGATAATAATACCTTAGATTTGTGAATATGAAAAAGTAGGCTGGGAGGTTGGTCTATGGCAACCTCTTATTTTCCTGTTTTTCTTTTCTTTTCTTTTCAAGATAGAAAAACTATCTTGAAAATAAATGTCTAGGAAATGGCTGACCCAAAGTTGACTTCCTGATGAAACTGATTCTCTGAACTTCTCCATCCCCACAAATTATTCTAATGAGGAAGAAGAGATGGAGCTGCTTAAAGGGTATGTGGCTGCATAGGGAACACATTAATCAACTCAGATGTTATAAATGATAGAAGATGGAAGCAAGGGCAAGTAATAGAGAGTGAATGCAAAAGAAAATTGCAGTCTTGTAAGAACAATGCAAGAAATACTGAATAGAATAAACAGGAATTTTAAACAAACTTCCCATTCTAAGAGCCCTTGGGAAGGGGCTGCTTGGATTTGGAACTCTGATAATAATCTGTCCTGTTGTGTTGTTTGTCCTTTGTTTTTTGTGTGTGAGGCAGTTGGGGTGAAGTGACTTGCCCAGGGTCACACAGCTAGTAAGTGTCAAGTGTCTGAGGCCGGATTTGAATTCAGGTCCTCCTGACTCCAGGGCCGGTGCTTTATCCACTGCGCCATCTAACTGCCCTGTCCTTTGTTTTTGAAGAGGACCAAGGACATCAATGGATGATGTCTTGACTTGTTTTTGAATTGGATTTAAAGGAGGCAGTTGTATAAAGTCGTCAGTCTCACTCTCTCTTCCAGAGTCATTGAAGTCCACTGGCAAGACAAAAGTCAGGATGAGTGGTGACGGCCCTAGATGCAGTGGATGACCTTGGCAGCTTGTCTGATCAAGCTCTAAGCAGTCCAAAATGGCAGGACAAAAGTCAAGCATGCTTTATCAGTGGTCCTCTGGGATCATAGTTGGCAATTGCATTAATCAGAGTTAGTAAGTCTTTCAGAGTTTCATGTCTTTACAATATTGGGCTTTTTTCCTCCCTCCCTCCCTCCCTTCCTTCTTTCTTTCTCTGCAGGGCAATAAGGGTTAAGTGACTTGCCCAGGGTCACACAGCTAGTAAGTGTCAAGTGTCCGAGGCTGGATTTGAACTCAGGTCCTCCTGAATCTAGGGCCATTGTTTTATCTACTGTGCCATCTAGCTAGCTACTCCCTACAATGTTGTTTTTATGTTCAACTTTACTTGGCATCAGTTCATACAAGTCTTTCCAGGTTTCTCTGAAACTATCTTTTTCATCATTTCTTTGAATACAACAGTATTCCATTACATTCATGTAGGAAGGATGAATATAAGTATTTATTAAGTTCTGACTCTGTGCCATCTTATTTGATCCTCAAAACAACCCCGGGATGTAGGTGCTGTTATGTTCCCCATTTTGTAGTTGAGGAAATTGAAGCAGAGGTTAAGTGACTTGCTCAGGGTCATATAGCTAGTAAGTTCTTGAGGCTAGATTTGAACTCAGATCTTCCTGATTCTCGTCTTGTACTCCACACCATGCCACTTAACTGCCTCCAAAGTATATAGATATCCCTTTAGTTTCTAATTCTTTGTCACTAAAAAAAATGCTGCTATAAATATTTTTGTATGTATGGGTCCTCAGCCTCTTTCTGTGATCTCTTTGGGCTACAGGCCTAGTAGTGGTATTGTTGGGTCAGTGGGCACAGAGAGTTTAGTAACTTTTGATGCATACTTGTCACATAAAATTAGATATTTGTAAAGTATGTCATAAGCCTTAAAGTTCTTTATAAATACTAATCACCAACACCATAATTTTATCAGCATTATCTGGTGCTTAGCACATTGCCTGGCATATATTACAAACTTACTAAATGTTTATTGATTATTGTTATCATTCTTATTAGAGCTCCAAATTCAAGCAGCCCTTTCCCAAGGCCTTTGGAAAGAAGGTCCCCACTCCTGTTTAAGGTCTGTTTCTCTTGCATTAAATCATGGATGATGGGATCCTTTCAGCCGATTTGCCTTCAGAGCCTAGAATCGAAATTTTAGCCATCTTAGTCATTGCCTATGGGATGCTGTGGCCAGAGAAGTTCCCAGGGGGCTCTAGACCTCCCAGTTAAATCTTCATTGCTGAGTGCCCCTAACCCGAATCACTGCTTCTCAACATCAAGTTATAGTAAATGTCAAGTTCAGGGGCAGCTAGGTGGCACAGTGGATAGAGCACTGGCCCTGGATTCAGGAGGACCTGAGTTCAAATCCGGCCTCAGACACTTGACACTTACTAGCTGTGCGACCCTGGGCAAGTCACTTAACCCCAATTGCCTCACCAAAAAAAAAAAAAAGTCAAGTTCAGATTCAGCCTCAAAGGGAAAAGGAGACATCACTAGGAAATTCAAAGAGGACTTAGAAGAAGGGGAGAGGCATCCCAGTGTTTTGCTTTGGTGATGGTAATTTACAAGCTGGGTGTTTGTATATGAAGTGGCAGTGTGGTGTAGTAAAAAGCGTCTTTACTCTTGAGTTTGAGGACCTGGGTTAAAAGTGTCTTTGATACTTCCTGATCTGGGCTTCAGTTTCCTCATCTGTAAAAGGAGGGGGTTGGACTGGATGACCTCTGAATTCCCTTCCAGCTCTGAATCTATGATCCTGGGTGCTTTTTAATAAGGTGGCGGGGGGCAGCTAGGTGGAGCAGTGGATAAAGCACTGGCCCTAGATTCAGGAGTACCTGAGTTCAAATCTGGCATCAGACACTTGACACTTACTAGCCGTGTGACCCTGGGCAAGTCACTTAACCCCCACTGCCCCGCAAAAAAAAATAAAATAAAATAAAGTGGCGGTAGGGGTCACTAAAAAGATCATCGACAAAGATGGGAACACTCAACTTTCATGGGGCCTCCACAATGAGGCAGTTCTCCAAATTCTCCCACAGACCTAGTCTTGTAAACTCAGAGTCTTGTAAACTCAAGGATTGTTGACATTGGCCTTAGAATATTTTGATAGGATGTACTCTGACAAATCACACACAAACAGATTTCTCCTGGAAAACCGGGGGTTTATTTGTCAAACCCAAGAAATTAAAATACAAATGGACTACTCTGAGGACAGTTTTACACAAAAGCAAATATGCTAGTCTACTAAAATAACCTCTATGCATGGGGAATTTTAATAGTAACACAAAAATCCTAAAGGTCTATTCATACATGAAGCATCCAGAGGAGATAGACATGGGTTATATACCTCTCCTGGGTCCTAATGGGTGGATGCTAAATTCATAGAAAATTTTAGAGACCATAAGGCAGAGAGAAAGTCCTAGTGCATCCAGAAAGATTCTAGACACCATAAGCTATATCTAAAGAGCAGTGAGCCACTGTATGTACAAGTTGGGAGATTTATGTGCTGAGCCCTGTCCTAAGCCCTTTACAAATACAATCAATCCTCAACATTCACCCGTTTAACTTTGGTGACTTCAAGTATTTAGGTGATGTTATTAATAGCCTCATTTTCACTTTCAATTAGCAACTGAGCACATTCCTATCTATGCACAGTAGAGAAAGAAATGAGAGGTAGGTGTGCAAGGCACATCACTGGCCTCATTTTGTTCTTGTTGTTCGTCCTTTTTTGAAGAGTACCAATGCCATATAATTCAGCTGGTCTTGTTCACCCTACACCTTATGCATTATATTTTCATTGTTTGCCTTTAAATTCAAGTTTTGTCTTTCAATTATAACCCCCCCCCAAAAAAAAGGGTAGTACAAGTCCTCTAGGCTCCAAGGTGATGTCAAGACTTTGATAATCTCAGCATCTTCCAACAGTAGCAACTAAAGTCCCAGCAACCTCTCCCTTGGTTTTCAGAGGGAAGCCAAGGTTTACAACACCCTAACACTGCCATCTGACACAAGGAAAGATTCAGGTTTTAGTTTTAAGAGTTTTATTTGCTGTACATTATTTATGGTATTGTAGCTTTCATGTGTAATGAAAATTGAATATTGTCAATTTTTGGGGTTTTTTTTGTTTTTGTTTTTGTTTTGGTGAGGCAGTTGGGGTTAAGTGACTTGCCCAGGGTCACACAGCTAGTAAGTGTTAAGTGTCGGAGGCCAGATCTGAACTCAGGTACTCCTGAATCCAGGGCCGGTGCCTTATCCACTGCGCCGTCTAGCTGCCCCAATATTGTCAATTTTTAAAAAATTCAGATGTTAGCACAAAAGGTCATGGAATTCTAGGCAATTACTATTGAGAAAAAATGTTTTGCATGTTACCAATTTTATTTTTTTTGTGTGCTGCTTTTTATGGGTTATTTCATGGTTATTGTGTTAGGAAAAGTGAGTATTATCAGTTATTATATAAATAATTGTATGCAAAAAGTGTTTTTTTCAGCAATCTTTAATGAAACATTATAGTTTTTGATGATCATAGGAACCTACCCTCTTATTTCCTATTGGTTTGCATTTTTTACTTTGCTGCCACTTTCCCCTAGTGAAAATTGAGGATTGATTGTACTATCTCATTTGATCCCTCACAAAAATTCTGTGAGGTAGGGTTTATTATCCCCATTCTCATTTGCGGAAACTGAAGAAGATAGCAGTTATGTGACTTGCCCAGGGTCACACAGCTAGTAAGTATCTATCTAGTAAATATCTAGGGTCACATTTGAACTCAAATCTTTGTGACTCCAAGCCCAACTCTCTAGTTACCATACCACCTTTATGCAAAGCACTTGTATAGGCACTAGCTAGGCATACAGACATGAAAGCTGGACTTCCTTCCAACTTTTGTAGCATTCTGAGCAAGAACCTATGATACACAATGCCTAAGGGAGCTTCCCAGCTTCCAAAGTTGAAAATTTGTACATTTACTTTATCATTATACTACTGTAATTTAGCATTATACTGCCCTACATGAAATTAATTTGGTATGGACAGATTTTATGTTGCATGCTATTTTAAATTAAAAATGCATAGTTTAGGGCAATCAAATTTCAGATATCTCTCAGTGCAAGGAAAAAAAAAAGCAGTTTGAGAAGAGATGTTTAATCTGAAATTTTGCATATTTTTAAGAGCAAGGACAGTTGCATGTCCTTGGTCAGGTCACTTTTAGCTTTCTTATGCCTCAGTTTCCTCATCTATAAAACATGGCGATTTAACTAGATGACTTGTAGGCTCCCTATCATTGCTAAAGTTCTCTGCTTTTAATTTTTTTAAAGATATTCTTCATTTCTAGCTTGGTCATAAACAGGCCAGAGGTCATGGCCTATATCCAAGGTCATGTTATCTCCCTTGGAGACCCTAGCTACCTATTGGCTTTGAAGGCCTGATAATCTATCGTCCTCTAGCTTCTCCTTGAGTTTGGAGAAGAAATTGTATTTTCTTGCCATCAGTATTGTTATCACTATCATTGTTTTAGCTGTCATATCCCATGCCCTGCATATGGTTCAACAGCATTCTGTTTTGGGGAGAGGAAGAGGAGGCACACTGCATGGAATGTGGTACAGTGAAGTGGCTAATGAATCCAAGGACCTGGGTTTTAATCCTGACTCCCTCCCTTACTACCTGTGTGATTTTGAGCAAGTCACCAAAATGTTCTGGGTCTTGGTTTCTGCCCCTCAAAAATAAAGGGTTTGAACCAGATAATAACTAATATCCCTTTCTGCTCTAAGGTGCTATAAACCCTGCTGAGGTCAGAAGGAAACCCTCTCTCCAATTGAATCATGCTGCCCTTAGTTTCCCCTTTCTTGCGATCTCTGCTGGTGTAGGCAGCCCCTCATAGGTGTTTCACCCCATCCAGAATAGGCAGGGTTCACTACTTCAGCTGTCCCTGGAAGGCTGACAACAATCTACTTCCTTCTCTCTCTACCTCATTAAGCTACTGTCATTAACCCAGGTTCCACAGTGCTTTGACACCTGGCTCCAGAGCTGTGCTAGAGTCAGCTCATACTGTCTCCCAAAAGCTGATTGTTAAATTTAGAAATCAGCATTAGAAATCAGCAAACACTATCAATCAGGCCTTGATTTATCATTTTGTTGATTGTTTACACTGAAGAAAGTGATGGAAAAAATATTAATGGTACAGATTAAACTTTGAAAAGTGTGTTGTGCTTTTTTTTTTTTTTGGCAGGGCAATGGGGGTTAAGTGACTTGCCCAGGGTCACACAGCTAGTAAGTGTCAAGTGTCTGAGGCCGGATTTGAACTCAGGTCCTCCTGAATCCAGGGCCGGTGCTTTATCCACTGCGCCACCTAGCCGCCCCTGTGTTGTGCTTTTTAAAGAACTGGTTGTTAAATATTTTATCAGCACTCCCCTGATAGAGTCAGACATGTGTTCAGGACTGAGCATGCTCTAGTAGGGACTAGGCAGCCAGGATCTCAGGTCTCAGTCATGGAAGATATTTTTCTTTAGCATTTAAATCCAGCCGTCTTCCAGAAGGACTTAAGGCAGTATGCAGATTAAATAATAACTTGCACATATATAAATGTGTTTGTTGTTATTAAGTAATTTTTCAGTTGTGTTTGACTTTCTGTGACCCCATTTTTTTTTTTTGTGGGGCAATGGGGGTTAAGTGATTTGCCTAGGGTCACACAGCTAGAAAGTGTCAAGTGTCTGAGGCTGGATTTGAACTCAGGTACTCCTGAATCCAGGGCCGGTGCTTTATCCACTGAGCTACCTAGCTGCCCCCATTTGGGGTTTTCTTGGCAAAGATACTGGAGTGGTTTGCCGTCTCTTTCTCCAGCTCATTTTATAGATGAGGAAATTGAGGCAAACAGAGTGAAGTGACTTGCTCAGGGTCACATAGCTAGTAAGCGTCTGAGGCTGGATTTGAACCCAGGGAGATGAGTCTTCCTGACTCCAGGCCCAGCACTCTATCCACTGTGTCACCTAGCTGCCCTGTATAAATATATAGGTGATGTTATAGTGGGATTTCCTTTTGTGTATAGGTTAGACTGGATAGTTGCCGAATTCTTTGATACTTTGGTTTTGTGATGGTTTACAAGATGCTTGCCTCACCACAACCATGAAAGGTAAGTAGGATTAACCCCATTTTACAGAGAAGAAAACCAAGGCTTAGAGAGAAAGTAATTTGACCCCTGTCATAAGTCTAGAAAGTACTAGAGCTAAGTCTTGGGCATAGTGTACCCTTCACTACACTAGGGTACCATGAGGATCATGATCTACCCTTCTTGGGGGGAGTTAAGTAATTTGATTTTGGAACCCCACCCTAGGACTGAGCTGTTCTGATTCGTGAATGGGCAAGTGAAAATTCACCTAACCCACTGTTAGTATCCAGGCAGTCCCAGAACACGCTTGGCATCCCGTCCAGCCATCTATCAGGGAACTGACATCTGCCCTGTCCTCACTCATTGCTTTTCTTTCCATTGCTGACTCTGCAACCAGGAATGAAATCATCATTGCCCTAGAGTGGGCATCACCATTAACTGCTTTCTAGCTTGACTCCACATCCCGGGATTCTCCAGGCCAAAACTCCCTTCCCTTTCCATCACTCCGCTATACATGTCTTCTCACCCTATTAGAGCATAAGCTAATTGAGGGCTGTCTCACTTTGGCATTTGTATTCCATTTGTATGTGGCACATAATAAATCCTTTTTCATTAATTCATCCATCCATCCATCCATCTATCCATCCATCCATCCATCCATCCATCCATTCCTACAGGCAAAATAAAGCATTTAGGGAGAAGACAGAAGAAAATAGACTGTCCAGAAAACCATGATTGTTATCATCATTAACAAACTATTACTAAAGGAACTGAGGATTCTTAGCCTTGAGAGGAGAAGGCTAAGTGGGAACATGATAGTGGTTTTCAAGTATTTGAAGGCTGTCATATAGAAAAGGGATGTGATTTTTACTCTATTTGACTTCAGAGGGCAAAACTATGAACAAAGGGTAAAAAGGGTGGAGAAGATTTCATCTTGATAGAAGAAATTTGTTGTTGTTGTTGAGCTGTGTCTAATTTTTCATGACCCCATTTGGGGTTTTCTTGGCAGAGCTACTGGAGTGGTTTGCCATTCCCTTCTCCAGCTCATTTTACAGATGAGGAAACTGAGGCAAACAGGGTTAAGTGACTTACCCAGGGTCACACAGCTAGTAAGTGTCTGAGTTTAGATTTGAACTCAGCTCTTCCAGACTCTAAGCCCTGCACTAGGGTCCTATATATACCTTACCCCCTCAGGGCCAGGTTCTTCCTGCTTTCCAAGGTGACAATGGGATGGAATCTAGATGCAGATTGAATCATACTATTTCTATTTTTTTTTGTTTTTCTTTTTTGAGGTTTTTCCCTTTTGCTCTAATTCTTTCACAGCATAACTAATGCAGAAATATGTTTAATGTGATTGTACATATATAACCTATATCAGATTGCTTGCTGTCCTGGGGAGGGGGGAGGGAGGGGAGGGAGGGAGAAAAATTTGAAACTAGAAATCTTATAAAAACAAATGTTGAAAACTATCTCTACATGTAACTGGAAAATAATAAAATACCTTTATGGAAAAAAGAAGTTAATGGGAAAAGGTTTACCTCCACAGTTCCTCTCCTTCACTTCTTCACTCAAATGAATTATATCACGGCCTCTAGAAACAATAAAAGGTTATTATTTAGTCTGTCTATTGATCTGCATTAACTTGTATATATTAAATAATTGTAAGTGACAGTGGTAAGGTAGAGAAAACATGGGCTCTGGAGTTTGAAAACTTGGGTTTAAATCTTTATCTCCCTAAACCCTCCCCAACTCCCCAACTCATACCTTCTCTATCACTATAGAGAGTAACACCATCATCCTTCCAGTGTCTCCCCCCACCCTCATAACCTTAGAGTCCTCCTGGACTCCTCACTCTTCCTCACTCTCCCCTGTAGCCAAACTATTGCCAATGCCAGCTGATTTCACTTCTACAACATATCCTGAATATGCCTGCTCTAGTGCAGGCTCTTATCACCTCATATCTTAATTTTGCAGTAGCCTTCTGGGGGTGGGGGGTGTCTGCCTCCCTCAAGTCTCTTTCCACTTCAATCCATTTTCCATTCAGCCAGTAAAGCAGTTTTCCTAAAGTCTAGGCCAGATTGTGTCACCCCTAGACTCAATAAACTCCAGTGGCTTCCTATTGCTTCTGGGAGTAAATACAAAATGCCTTGTTTGGCATTCAGACCCTTCATAACCATGTTTTTTTCAGTCTTCTTATATCTTACTCTCTGATGGGTACTCTTTTGTCTAGTGACCCCTGGACTGTTCATGAACAAGAAATTCCATCTCTCAGCTCTGGGAATTTTCTCTGACTCCCTCACGCCTGGAACATTCTCTCCCCTCCATTCCAGCTACTGTTGTCCCTGACTTCCTTTAAATCTCCACTAAAATGACACCTTCTAATGGACCTAACTCCTCTTAATTACAGTGCCTTCCCTCAGTCAACTATCTCCTATTTATCCTGTATATAACTTGCTTTGTATATATTTGTTCACATGTTGTCTCCCTCATTAGATTGTAAACTTCTTGAGGGCAGGGATTGTCTTTTGCTCCTTTTTTATCCTTAGCACTTAACACAGTGCCTGGAATATAATAAATGCTTACTGATTGATTGATTGATTAATCATCACAACAAGCCTGTGAGATGGATTGTATGATTACTGATTTATAGATAAGTAAACCAAGGCTCAAAGACATTGTCTCATGGGAACAGAACTAATAAGTACTAGAGTCAAAATCAGGAAACTGGGGCTCAGAGAAATGGAGGACATGTTCATGGTCTCATAGCTAGTAAATGTTGGTAGCAGGATTTGAGTCTAAATCTCCCTTTATATCTTTCTTGTCATCTCACCACATGATTCTGCTTGAGAAAAAATGAATCTATATGAACCTAGTTGGTAGAAAATCTCTCAGGTATTAACTGTTAAAAATTATGTAGGTATGTATGTACATATGTGTATATATATCATATACATTTATATTAATGAAATATAATACAACTTTTTTGCATTATAAGAAAGGATGGAAAGGGTCAATGATAAAGATGGCTGCAAAGTTTGTATGGTAAATTATTACTCAGCAGTTGCCATTTTCTGCACTTTCCATTTCTAGTTAAAGTCTCTTCAGATGATGAACTTGAGGGATGAGAGGATTAATGATAATGGGAACCAGATAGGTCATATGGTGAAGGCCTCCACTTCCAGGCTACATTTGGTTTAGAGAGCCACTTCATTTTTCCATCTATAAGCTTAGATAGGAACAAAAAGGAAATATGAGCTGACTAGTCCTGATTTATTATAGACATCCAATAATATGGTACTATCTGGCACAAGTAGCAGGCCTATTCATTCTTTGTATTTCTCGCTGACAATATAGCTTTAAAAAGCATTTTATTCTTTGCATTTTCCGCAAACCTTGGTTCCTTCTGAGATTTAGTCTTAACAATATCCTTAAAGACTGCATCAGGGGGGGCGGAGCCAAGATGGCGGAGGAGAGGCTGTGACTCCCACAAGCTCCAGATAAACCTGTCCATTCACGCCCAAATAATGCGGTAAAAATCAAAACCCAGAACAGCCTAATGCACATAAGAACAGAGTGAGACTGTTTCTCCGCAAAAAAGGGCAATTCTGATCACCTACTGATCAGGCTGAACAGCTCAGCGCGCGGTCCGGACCCAGCCAGGGACACTGCTTCCAGCGCACTTCAGCGTCTTCAGCACCAGCAGCTTCTGAGGCTACAATCACGGACTGGTGAGGGGGTTCAGAGGTAGGCCGGGTGAAGTGGAGGCAGTATCTGCTGGAGTTGGGGCAAAGCGCCCTGGGTCTGAACCAGTGGGCTAAATCGAGTGGTAGTGGCCCAGTGGGGGAGGGGTAAAAGCACGCCAAGCTTCTGACCATAGAGAATCAGAGTTCAATCAGACTTCTGTTTCCGGGTCAAAGAGAAAGCAGCTGTGATTACTCACAAGCCAGGCAGGCTGAGAAGAAGCCCAATCACCCCCTGGGCCACGCTGTAGCACGAACGGTGTGTCCGGGAAGCAGCACTACACTTTAAGGAGTAAAAAGCCAAGAAACAGTAAGCCAGGATGAGTAGGCAGAGAAAGCAGAAGACCATCGAAAACTTCTTTGGGGAAAAGGTAGACCACAATACATCCTCAGAAGAAGAAGAAAATAATAGGGTCAAAGCTCCAACGTCCAAAGCTTCCAAGAAAAATATGAACTGGTCTCAGGCCATGGAAGCTCTCAAAAGGGACTTTGAAGAGAAAGTAGGAGAGATAGAACGAAGATGTAGAGAAAGAGAGGAAGGAATGGAAAGAGAAATGAGAGCAATGCAGGAGAGTCATGAGAAAAAAGTCAACAGTTTGAAAAGCCAAATGGAAAAGGAGATTAAAAAACTGTCTGATGAAAATAATTGCCTAAGAATTAGGATTGAACAAATGGAAACTAGTGAGCTTATGAGAAACCAAGACACAGTAAAGCAAATCCAATTGAATGAAAAAATAGAGGGCAATGTGAAATATCTCCTTGGAAAAACAGCTGACCTAGAAAATAAATCTAGGAGAGATAATTTGAAAATCATTGGACTACCTGAAAACCATGACCAAAACAAGAGTTTAGACACCATCCTCCAAGAGATTGTGAGGGAAAATTGCCCTGATATTCTAGAAGCAGAAGCTAAAATAGAAATTGAAAGAATCCACCGATCACCTCCTGAAAGAGATCCCAAAAGGAAAACCTCCAGGAATATTATAGCCAAATTCCAGAACTCCCAGGTCAAGGAGAAAATATTGCAAGCAGCTAGAAAAAAGGAATTTAAATACTGTGGAGCTCCAATAAGGATAAAGCAAGATCTAGCAGCTTCTACATTAAAGGACCGGAGGGCATGGAATATGATATTCCAGAGGGCAAAGGAACTGGGACTACAGCCAAAAATCACGTACCCAGCAAAACTAAGCATCATCTTTCAGAGGCAAACATGGAACTTCAAGGAGAAAGAAGACTTTCAGGCATTTGTTATGAAAAGACCTGAACTGAATAGAAAATTTGACCTTCAAATACAACACCCCGGAGAAGCATAAAAAGATAAACAGGAAAAAGACTTCATGAGGGATATTAAAAGATCAAACTGTTAACATTCCTATATGGGAAGATAATACAGAGGACACAGGTCTGAACTGAATATGAAGGGAAGTTATGTTTTGTTCTTTGTGGGGTGTCTTATGTATGGGGCCGGATTTGGGCTTGGGGCCTCCTGGGTCCAGGGCTGGTGCATTGTCCACTGTGCCACCTAACTAACCCATAATGACATCCTTAAAATAGGGTTGAGGTGTAGAAGAAATAGACTGGGGGAGGGGGAAGGGGAGAGATGGTCTGGGGAGAGGTTGTTCATATGAAGGAAACAAGAAAAAAGCTTATGGAGGGGAGGGGAAGAGGGGGAAGGAATTGGGGAGTGATTGAACCTTAATATCATCAGAATTGACTCAAAGAAGGACTAACATACATACTCAAGTGGGTATAGTAATATATTTTGCCCTGAGGGAGGGGAGGGAGATAAGGGGGGGGAGGGGAAGGAGGGAAGGGCAGATTCTGGGAGAGAGTAGTAAAAAGCAAAATACTTTCAAGGAAGGTGAAGATGTTCTGCATAACGGCACAAGTATGAAATATTGAATTGCTTGATTTCATAGGGAGGGTTGAGGAGAGAGGGAGGAAGAAAATTTGGAACATAGAATTAGCTCAAAGACCTTAAACTCATCAGAGTTGGCTCATGGAGGGAATAACATTCACACCCAGTTGGGAGGAGTAATCTATTTAACCTTACAGGAAAGTATGAGGGGAAGAGGATAAGGAAGGAAGGGTGAAAAAAAAGGGAGTGCAGAGTAGGGGAGGGGACAGTCAGAAGTAAAATACTTTTGAGGAGGAATAGTTTAAAAGAAGATGGAAAATAGAGTAAATATCATGGGAAGGGAATAGGATGGAGGGAAATAGTTATGATGACATTGCTGGGCTAATACGAAGAAAATTCTTTGTCAAGTTTAAGGTACATTATTTAGGGTATGATGAACAGGATACTATTAGAAAAACCTGGAAAGACCTACATGAACTGAAGCAGAGTGAAATGCACTGTATACGAAATAACAGCAATAGTGTAAAATGATCTGCTGGGAAGCATGTGGTTATTTTCAGCAAGGCAATGGTCCAATATAACCCTGAAGGACCATGAAAATGGCAACCCATCTACAGAGAAAGAAGTGATAGTATCTGAAATAGATGGAAACACATTTTTTTTCTTTTCTTTTTTTTTTTCTTTGTTGGTGAGGCAATTGGGTTTGGGTGGCTTGCCCGGGGTCATGTGGCTGGTGGGTGTTGGGTGTGTGGGGCCGGATTTGGGCTCAGGTGCTCCTGGTTCCAGGGCTGGTGCTCTGTCTGCTGCACCACCTAGCTGCCCCTGGAAACACATTTTTAAAAAAAAATGTTTTTTCTCTTTGACAATTCCACAGTCTGAAGTTTTGGGAGTTTTTTGACTGTTTTTTTTCTCACAACCTAGCTAATGTGGGAATGTTTTCCATGACTACTCATGTATAATTTATTTTGAAATGCTTGAGTTCTAGAGGGTGGGGGTGGGAATAGAGGAGGAAGATAAGTTGGAACAATTGTTTTTTAAAAATTGATGTTAAAATTTGTTTTTACATATAAAAAAAAAAAAAGACTGCATCAGTCTTTTGTACTTCTCAGTTATATTGCCTTTCATCTTTCTTTACCTGTTCATTTAGAAATATGAACCAGAGAGTGCCTTGTGCAGCCACATCCATCTCTTTAGATGACCCCCCTTTCTTCTTTATTGGAACAATAAATGACTATATTAACAAAACTTCATTTTTACTAGCCTCCCATCATCCCTTTTGATGTGACTTCCTCTTTTAGAGTGTCAGGTTTTGGGATCATCTTTCAGTTTTTAGAATCTTATCTTCTAATGTCTAGGATACATAAAATATTTTACCTGGTATTCACCAACTTGGTTTTCATGAACTCTAAGGTGATCTAGTTACTTTCCCTTTCTATTCATATAATCCATTTCCTCTTTTTTTTGGGGGGGGGGAGTTCTTCTCTCTTCCATGGATTCTTCAATCTCTGAGTCCCTGGAAACACTATCTAGCCTTCCTGCCTCTGAAAGATTGCCTCAAGCTGTTTAGTGGAAAAATCCCTAGACTTTGCATCAGAAGACCCCAAAACAGTATGGTTTTCAGCAAATCATTCAACCTCTCTGACTCAGTTTCCTCATCTATAAAATAGAGATGATTTTACTTATACCACCTACCTAACAGAACTGTTGTGTGAATCAAAACAGATTATATATGCAAAGCATTTTGTAAATGTTAGGTGATGTATAAATGTAAGTTGTTGTTGTTATTGTGTGTTTGTTGTTGTTCTTTGTTATTGTAGTTATTTCACTGTGGCCCAGGCTTGACAGTCTCCTGGCCAGGACATCCCCAGCCAGGTCCTTACAAAGACATCAGCTCTTCTCAGATCAGGTTCCTTTTCTGCTGGGACACTAAGGCCTTCCCACTTCCCCCCTCCATTGGGGCATATAATTACTTCCCAACATGCTTCGGGAGTAGCCAGGGAGTCTGCGGAGGCTAGCACAACAATGGTGACAATGCAAACATTAATTTCTGGAGTTCTTTTAATTAATTCATCAGGAGCCGTGCTGTGCGGCATGATTACGTTAAAGTGTTTAATTACAAATTTCTATGTAATGATGCACTTTAATTACTTTGGACTCATGCAATATTATCGGGCCCTCTTCCCAAGATTCCTGGCACTGGAACCGGGTGGTGCAGAGCTGTGCTATGGGTGCCTAGGCCTCTGAATTATTTATAGGGCATGGGAAGAATCCAAGACTGATGGATATAGTGGTGGAGATGGGATGGGAGATTGCTCACTGTAGTCATTGGGTGAAGAGGTAGCCTGAGGATCACTGAGCATCATGGGACTTAGATTGAGAGCTAGAAAGGATTGTAGGCTAGCCAGTCCAACCCTTTCATTTTATAGATAAGGAAAATGAGGCCCAGAAGGGTTAAGCAACTTGCTCAGGGTTACAAAGCTAGTAAATGTCTAGGCACAAGCCAAATGTCTAGTCCAAGACTATCTGTGACACACTATGCTGCTTCTAAAGATGAGAAACTCATTAGGCTGAAGGTTTTCCATCTAAGATAATCCAGTTGAAAGTGTACCATTAGACAGGCTGATATGATCAATGTATACTTATCAGGGCTCAGAGGTCAAGACCCTAGAATCACCATAAAAAGGGTGAATTCAGCCTAACTGTAGAAGAGGGGAAGAGGAAGGGAACAAGCATTTATTAACTGCCTACTGTATGCCAAACAAGGGTGGCTAGGTGGTTCCACAGTGCACCAGGCATGAAATCGGGAAGACTCATCTTTCTGAGTTCAAATCCAGCCTTAGACATTTACTAGCTGTGTAAACCTGGGCAAGTTATTTCACCCTGTTAGTCTCAGTTTCTTCATGTGTAAAATGAGCTGGAGAAGGAAATAGCAACCACTCCAGTATCTTTGCCAAGAAAAGACCCCAAATGGGGTCATGAAGAGTCAGACACGACTGAAAATGATTAAATAAATGTGCCAAACACCATTCTAAGCAGTTTACAAATATTAAATGACCTTGTGAAGTCATTCAGTAAGAGCTGAAGAAACTAAGGCAGACAGAGGTTAAATGATGTGCCTCGTGTCACATAGCTAGTAAGTGACAGAGGTCAAATCTGAACTCAGGTCTTCTCGACTCCAGGTCCAGTGCCATCCCCGTCATACCACCTAGTTGTCTTAGGACTAAAGGATACAGTAAGATAACCATTGTCCTTTCTCATTTTTCGATCTTTTACCCTTTTCTGTTAAATATGTGTGTGTTCCTTCTGTCCCAAACATTTTCCTTTTTTTTTTTTTTTTTTTTTTGTGAGGCAATTGAGGTTAAGTGACTTGCCCAGGGTCACACAGCTAGTAAGTGTCAAGTGTCTGAGAATGGATTTGAACTCAGGTATTCCTGACTCCAGGGCCAGTTCTCTATCCACTGTGCCACCTAGCTTCCCCTGGGGTAATAATGACTGAAATTTACTGCAAATGCTTTGGGTACATTTGTACATTGGCTCCTTTTTTCCCCCAAACATTTTTACTAGGCTCTTCCAGTCTTAAGATTCAAGGGGTCTGCATACAGTGAGGTTCACCTGATATCACGTTGATATTTTTACTGTCAGGACTTTAATTTGAAATGTGGTGCAGGTGTTACCCTGTCACTATGAAACACAGAATTTCTGAGCCTGTAAGGGTTGGCACAGGACTGCATTGGGAGGGCTTCGGGAAGAGAGGGAAGAGATTATTCAGACAAGTTAGATTCTGGGCTAAATCAGATAGACCTTAGTCTTCTGGCCAAGGGGGCAATTCATAGCTGCATGTGAAGGGTTCAGAAGACCAATGTGGGCTTAAATGCATCTTGGAATATTAAATTATAGTCCCTGGAGCTAGCTGTATTCCCTTGGGACATACTGTTTTAACCTTCAGGTAGCTGCCACCAGCCCAAAAGCCTTCCTCTTTTGTTTGTATCTGAACTTGAACTTGACTGTTTATTGTTGTTTAGTTGTTTCAGTTGTGTCCAAATCTTCATGACCCCATTTGGGGTTTTCTTGGCAAAGACATAGAGAAGTTTACCATTTTCCTCTACAGCTCATTTGATAGATGAGGAAACTGAGGCAAACAGGGTCAAGTGACTTGCCCAGGGTCACACAGCTAGTAAGTATCTGAGGCCAGATTTAAACTCAGGCTAGGCATTCTATCCACCTCACCATCTAGCTGCCCCAAACTTGACCCTACAAATAGGCAGAGGAAGTGACCATCCGCCATGATCTTGAAAGCAGTATAATTTATTAGGAAGCACACTGATCTTGGAGTGAAGAAACTTTAGATTTGATTCCAGGTTCTAACTCTTTTTTTTTTTTTTTTTGCAGAGTAATGAGGGTTAAGTGACTTGTCCAGGGTCACACAGCTAGTAAGTGTCAAGTGTCTGAGGTTGTATTTGAACTCAGGTACTCCTGAATCCAAGGTCTGTGCTTTATCCACTGTGCCACCTAGCTGCCCCCAGGTTCTAACTCTTAACCAGCTGGGAAACCAAGATTACACAGGTAAGTATGGGGGGGGGGCTCTGACTCCAGACTCAGTGTTCTTCCCACTATACCACAATTCCTTCTACCTTACTTCCCTTGAGTCTCAATTTCCCCATTTGTAAACATCAGATCATAACACTCACCCTACCGATTTTCTATTGGTGAGGAGTACGCTTTGTAAACTATAAAGTCCTAGATAGCCTATTGCTTGGTACATAATGGGCACTTATGTTTTTGATTGATTCACTGCAAGACAACATACATTTTGTTGTTGTTGTTCACTCATGTCCAACTCTTTGTAACCCCCTTTTGGGGTTTTCTTTCCTTCTTTCTTTCTTTCTTTTTTTTTTTTGCAGGGCAATGAGGGTTAAGTGACTTGCCCAGGGTCACACAGCTAGTTAAGTGTCAAGTGTCTGAGGCTGGATTTGAACTCAGGTCCTCCTGAATCCAAGGCCAGTGCTTTATCCACTGCACCACCTAGCTGCCCTTTGGAGTTTTCTTGGCAGAGATACTGGAGTGGTTTGCCATGTCCTTCTCCAGATCATTTTACACATGAGGAAACAGAGGCAAATGGGATAAAATGACTTGCCCATGGTGACACAGTGAGTTAGCATTTGAAGCCAGATTTCAACTCAGATCTTCTTGACTCCAGGCATGGGCCATCTAGTTGTCCACAACAAACATTTATTGAGTATGATTGGGGTTAGAGTCCAGTGTGGGGTGGGGAGGTCTACTCTGGAGGACATTGAATTTAGATAAGGCTCAATCCTTGTCTAAGGGTCAAGGGTTCTACAATCTCGAGATCCACAGGACATAAATGCACAGACCGATGATATACAAGGTTCCATAAGCACACAAGAAGGATATAAAATAAAATGCAATGTGAGGTATTGGTGGTGTGTGTGTGTGTGTGTGTGTGTGTGTGTGTGTGTGATGATTGTACAAGGGGGATCAGGGGAAAGCTTCATGAAAAAGCAAGCATTTGAGTTGAGTTTTAATGGGCAGGAATTCATAGGGTGGTGGCGGGGAGGAACAGACAAGCATTTATATAGCATGTATATATGTATTTATATATACATATATAAATAGCATAATATATATATATATGTATATATATTTGTATTTATATATGTGCCAGGCATTTTACTGAGCACTTTACAAATATCTAATTTGATCCTCATAACAACCCTGAGAATTAGGTGTGGCTATTATTATCCTAGTTTAAACTAGAGGAAACTGAGGCAGATAGTGGTTCAGTGACTTGCCTAGGGTCATACAATTAGTAAATCTCTGAGGCTGGATTTGAACTCGGGACTTCCTGCTCTAGGACAGCTAGATGGCCCAGTGCACAGAATGCTGGGCCTGGAATCAGGAAGACTCATCTTCTTTTGTTCAAATCCAGCTTCAGATACTTACTAATTGTGTGACCTTGGGCAAGTCACTTTACCCTGTTTGCCTCAGTTTTTTCATCTGCAAAATGAGCTGGAGAAGGAAATGGCAAAACACTCTAGTATCCTTGCCAAGAAAACCCTAAATGGGGTCATGAAGAGTCAGACATGACTGAAATGACTGAACAACAACAATGTGAAGTAATACTGGAAAGATAGTCTAGAGACAGATTGTGAAGGGTTTTAAAAACCAAACAAAGTAGCTTGTATTTTATCCTGGGGACAGCTGGGAGCCATGAGAACTTCTTGAGCAGGGTAGTGACAAGGTACATATGTGCTTTAGGAAATGAAAGGGATGTGTGGGTCTGATACCTCACTGGTAAAGGTTAAATGACTTTCCGAGGATCACACAGCTAGTAAGTGTCTGAGACTGGATTTGAACTTAGGAAGCCTGGCACTCTATCTACTATGCCACCTAGCTGCCCTAACATAGGACATCAGTACAGAAGAAAACAAAGACATGATCTGGTCCACTCCCTTGTTTTATAGAGAAGGAAGCTGGCACTCTGCAAGGTTAGATGACTTGTCTGAGGTTGCAGAGTTCATTAGTGACAGAGCTGGGAATAAAGGTCCAAGTCTCTAGAATCCTAATTTACCTCTGTTTCTTCTACCCCAAGCTGTGTCCCAGATGTAGTAGCCTCTAGTCCACCTTCTGATTTTGCAGATGAGAAAACTCTCTTCCCCTTGTTCTAATTCACTCTCTTTTCCTGTCTCTTGCTCATCTGGGCCTCTCCCCATCACTTTTTTCCCTCCCACCATATTCTCTGACTTCTTCTCATCACTATCCCATCTCCCTCACCCAGCCCACTGGCCTCATTCTAGCAGGTACCCCCTCCCCTTTCCCCCTCTCCCTCTCATCTTTCCCACCTCCTCTGTGTTCTCCTTATCCTTTGGCTCCAGATGGGGCTGACCTCCTCCCTACCCTGCCCCCATTCACCCTTTCCTTCCAGGCCTGGTGATGGTAGACGCCTCCTCCCCAGCCCCCGACAGGTGTAGGGATGAGTACAGCATATGCCACTGTGCTTGGCACTGGCTCACAGCAACGGCGGCTTCTGCCTGGGTCTCTCAGGGTAGCGCTCAGCTGGGGCCTGATACTCCATGCCAATGCCATCTGTCCCTGGCAGCCCCAGTACCCCAGAACCATTGCCCCCTCTTCTCCCCCTCCCCAACATAGTACAAGGCGGGGCTATGGCGGGGTGTGGGAAGGGTGAGTTCTATTCAGGTCAGCAACCTTGAAGGAGACCCAAGATCATTCAGCAGAGTTACAGGACTGTGATGCAGAGCTCTGGTTGGGTACCTCTGGTACTTCCCTGTAGGCTCGGTCCAGGGAATAATGGTCAGCTTGGTAGAGGAGTCCCTGCTTTGCCTTTTTCTTACCTTTTAACATCACCTTCATTTGCCCTCCTTAACTGACTCATTTTCCCCTTTCCCAACTCAAAACCTGCTTTTTGGAGTGAATTTGGCATCAGCCACTAGAAGCCCAGCCTTTCGCCCGTTGTAGGAGAATTTGTGATGTGAGGATCAGCTCTGAGACAGAATGAAGGGCTTTGTTCTCTGTTAGTGATAGTCCAGAAATCATGCATGGGGCAGGTGGGGAAGAATTTGGGGGCTGGGATGGGACCTTCTAGAGTAAATAAGTGGTGCAGTGGACAGAGAGCTTATCCTGGAGTCAGGAAGATTCATTTTCCTGAGTTTAAATCTGGCCTCAGACACTTACTGCCTGTGTGACCCTGGGCAAGTCACTTCACCCTGTTTGCCTCAGTTTCCTCATCTGTCTAATGAACTGGAGAAGGAAATGGCAAACTACTCCAGTATCTTTGCCAAGAAAAGCTCAAACAGGGTCATGAAGAGTCTGAGAAGACTGGAACATGCCTGAACAATGGAGCCTTCCCATAGATACTTCTGAAATCACACCATGGGGGTGGCCAGCTATTTTTACTAAGTCTGGAATTGATCATGCTCACACGAATCCTGTCCACATTTCATGATTGAATGAGGAAGATCAGGGAAAGCTTCATGGAAAAGGTAGCATTTGAGTTGAATTTTAATGGGCAGTGCTTCATGGGATTATGGGGGAAGGAATAGACAAACACTTTACAAATATCTCATTTGATCCTCACAGAAACCCTGGCAGATAAGTGCTGTTATTACCCCCATTTTACATCGAGGCAACTGAGGCAGACAGTGATTACATAGCTAATAAGTGTCTGTGGCTGTACTTGAACTCAGGTCTTCCTGCCCCTATTCCAGTGCTCTGTCCATGCCCCACCTATCTCACTTTTTTTTTTTTGGCGGGCAATGGTGGTTAAGTGACTTGCCCAGGGTCACACAGCTAGTAAGTGTCAAGTGTCTGAGACCAGATTTGAACTGAGGTACTCCTGAATCCAGGGCCAGTACTTTACCCACTGTGCCACCTAGCTCCCCCCCATCTCATTTTCAATAGGTAAAGAGGGAACAAGAGGACAGACTAAGTTTAGGAAACAGCCAAGGCAAAGAGATGGAGGTGGGAGAATACAGAGCACATTTAGAAGGCTAGGTGATGGGGATACAAAGAGAGGCAAAGGTGTGCTACAGGATTTGGAGTCAAACAATATGATTCAGATCTTGGCCCTGCTATTTGCTACTGCCATGACTACAGGCACATCACGTAACCTCTCTGCGTCTCAGTTTTCTCATCTGTAGCATGAAGACGTTGGACCTCTAAAATCCTTTCCAATCCTAGATCTGCCATCTTGCAAACCTTCCAGTAGCCCTGAATCACAGCCATGGCTTGCCCCTTCTATGAACTAACAATGACAGAGGCTCAGGTGACCCTACACATAAGCAGAGCAGGTGGCCTCCCACACCTTATGATTTCAGGAGCTCTGAGAAAAAAAACAAAACATCTTGCCTCTGAAATTTGAACAAAAAGATTTTGATTTCCTGACCTTGCTGTTTACTTTCCAATGACATCAAGTTAGAATTGCCATTGCTATCATCATCACTTAATTTATACAGTTCTCGGAGCATTATTACATTTGGAAGGGACCTCAGAGATCATTGAAGAATTCAGAGATTCTTAACTTGGGATCCATGAATTTGGGTTAAACAACTTTTTGATAACTATTTCATCATACTTGGCTTCCTTTTTATTTATTTTTTATTTTAATTTTTTGGAATAAAAGTATTTTATTATTTTACAGTTACATGTAGAGATAGTTTACAACATTTGTTTTTATAAGATTTCCAATTTCCAATTTTTCTCCCTCTCTCCCCTCCTTCCACCCCTCCCCTAGACAGCAGGTAATCTGATATAGGATATACACATACACATACATATATACATATATATACATATATACATATATATGTATATATAATAACATCAAACATATTTCTTCATTAGTCATGTTATAAGAGAACAATCAAAGCAAAAAGGAAAAACCTCAGAAAAGAAAAACCACACCACCAAAACCCAAAGAAATAGTATGGTCCAATCAGCATCCATATTCCACAGTTCCTTTTTTTTCTTCTGGATTTGGAGAGCCTTTTCCATCATGAGTCCTTTGGAACTTTCTTGTACCATTGGATTGGTGAGAAGAATCTAGTCTATCACAGTTGATCAACACATAATGTTGATGATACTGTGTACAATGTTCTTCTGGTTCTGCTCATCTCACTCATCATCAGTTCATGCAAATCCTTCCAGGTTTCTCTGAACTCCTGATCATTGTTTCTTACAGCATGATAGAATTCCATTACATTCATATACCACAACTTGTTCAGACATTCCCCAATTGATCGGCAGCCCCTCAATTTCCAATTCCTTGCCACCACAAAAAGAGCAGCTATAAATATTTTGGTACATGTGGGTCCTTTTCCCTTTTTTACGATCTCTTTGGGGAAAGACCCAAAAGTGGAATTTCTGGGTCAAAGGGTATGCACAGCTTTATAGCCCTTTGGGCACAATTCCAAATTGCTCTCCAGAATGGTTGGATCAGTTCACAGCTCCACCAACAATGCATTAGTGTTCCAATTTTTCCACAGCTTCTCCAACATTTATTATTTTCCCTTTTTGTCATATTAGCCAATCTGATAGGTGTCAGGTGGTACCTCAGAGTTGTTTTAATTTGCATCTCTCTAATCAGTAGTGATTTAGAGCATTTTTTCATATGGCAATAGATAGCTTTGATTTCTTCATCAGAAAACTGCCTGTTCATATCCTTTGACCATTTCTCAGTTGGGGAATGACTTGGATTCTTATAAATTTGATTTAGTTCCCTATATATTTTAGAAATGAGGCCTTTATCAGAAGTACCGGCCATAAAAATAGTTTCCCAGCTTTCTGCCTCCCTTCTAATTTTGCATGCATTGCTTCTGTTTGTACAAAACCTTTTAAATTTAATGTAATCAAAATAATCCATTTTGCATTTCATAATATTCTCTATCTGTTGTTTGGTCATAAACTGCTCTCCTTTCCAAAGATCTGAAAGGTAGACTATTCCTTCCTTTCCTAATTTACCTATGGTATCACCTCATATGTCTAAATCATGTACCCATTTTGACCTTATTTTAGTATAAGGTGTAAGATGTTGGTCTATTTGGCTTCCTTTTTAATCCAATGTATTTTATTTTATGCATTTTAGTACATTATTCTGAGAGGAGGCCCATCCACAGGCTTCGGCAGAGGAATGAATGTCAAGAGGGACTCATGACAGAAACAAGATTAAGAACTCCTGATCTGGTCTAACTCCCTCATTTTACAGAGAAGGAAACCAAGGCTCATATAGGGGAAGTGATGTTTAAATTTTCATTTTTTTGAACATATATAACTTAACAAACACCAAATAAAACAAGCATTTGCATGTACGATGCAGATCAGAAAGAGAGAATTGTACATCAGCTGCAAATCTCTGTTGTGAGGTTTGCAGAGAGGGAAGTGAGTTTTCCAAGGTCACACAACCAGTTGGCAAGACTGAGATTAGAACTCAAGTCTCTACATGAACTGATGCTGAGATGAGAAGAACCAGGAGAACATTGTATACAGTAACAACAACATTGTGTAATGATCAACTGTGATAGACTTAGCTCTTCTCAGCAATACAATAATCCAAGATAATTCCAAAGGACTCATGATGGAAAATTCCAAATCTAGAAAAAAGACCTGTGGAATCTGGATGCAGATTGAACCATACTGTTTCTACTTTTTTTGTTTTTGTTTATTTGTTTTTTGAGCTTTTCCCCTTTTGTTCTGATTCTTCTTTCACAACATGACTAATGCAGAAATATGTTTAATGTGATTGTACATATATAACCTATATCAGATTGCTCTCTGTCTTGGGGAGGGAGGGGAAGGAGGGAGAAAAATTTGGAACTAGAAATCTTATAAAAACAAATGTTGAAAACTATCTCTATATGTAGCTAGAAAATAATAAAATACTTTTATGATAAAGGGGAAAAAAAGAACTCAAGTCTCCCGACTCCCAGCCTGGTTCCAGTTGTCTGAGAAGTGTATCTGAATAAAGGGTTTGGTGGAGTTAATAGAGTTAATATTTTCATTGCCCCCTCCCATGCCAATGGACTATTGTGATGGAAGACCTTGGAGGGTAGGCACTGAATTCTCTCTTGTCCTGGTCTTCTTTGGACACTGTCTGGGGTTTCCCCAGTTTCCTTTCTGTGTTCTGTTGTGGGTGTCACCCAAACTCAGCCTCTGGGACGTACCAGAGGCAGCTGTGCTTCCAGAGAAAGGCTGGCCCTAGATTTGGGGTCAGAGGACCATGGCCAAAATCCTGCCTCTAGAGGATGCTTACTACCTGTGTGATTCTAGGAACTCAGTTTCCTCATCTGTGAAATGTGGCTGACACTTCTCAGCCACAGACGGACCATGGTAACCCTTTCATTGTTTACAGATGAGAAAACTAGATGACCTCTAAGGATGAGGTGACCTCTGAGGTGCCTCTCGGCTCTAAATCTGTGGTCCCCTGACCTGCTCATTGAACATGTAGTTTGTCCCTCAGGTCTGATTCATGGTGACCACCCTAATCGTCTAGGCAGCGAGGCGTTGTGGAGTCAGAAAGACCTGGGTTCAAATGTGGCTTTAGACACTTCCTAGTTGTGTGACCCATGTCAAGTTATTTAACCTTTATGTGCCTCAGTTTCCTCAGCTGTAAATTGGGGATCCTAATAGCAGGATTGTTGTGAGGATCATATGAGATGATGTAGGTAAAGTGCTTTGCAAATCTGAAAGCACTATATAAAGGCTATTATTATTATTACCATATCTTGCAGGGTTAATATGGGAATTAAATACAATCATGTCCTTTTGTAAGCCATCATAGGGTTATGTAAATATCAGGAGGCAATGTGGCATTGGAACCAGAAGACCTAGGGTTGGGCTCTGGGATCACCACTTACCAACTAACTGCATGACCTTATCAACTTACTTAACTTTTCTGACCTTGTTTCTTTATCTGTAAAATGGGTAAAATCATATTTCTGTTAACTACTTCATAGGGAAGCTGGGGCCTAGGCAGGTAGGTGGCACAGAGGACAGGGTGAGAGGCCTGGAGTCAGGAAGACTCATCTTCTTGAGTTCAAATCTGGCCTCAGATGCTTCCTAGGTGTGTGACCCTGGGCAAGTCGCTTCATCCTGTTTGCCTCAGTTTCCTCATCTGTCAATTGAGCTGGAGAAGGAAATGGCAAAGTACTCTAGTATCTTTTTGCCAAGAAAACCCCAAATGGGATCATGACCAAAAGGACTGAACAAAAACAAGGCAAGCTGTGAGGATCAAATGAGAGAATGTTTTGTCAAGCACTTGATAATCTTTGCCACACAATGTCTAGGGGGAACAGGTATTGTTATTCATCTCCTTTTTCTGTCTCCTGTCTCTTCCCTGTGCTTCCTATGTCCTGTCATTTGAGCCCCCTCTTTACCCAGAGGCTACTCTGCTGACATTGCTCAGCCACAGATGGGACATCGCACCTCAAGATAAAACGTTCCCTGAATGTAATAATAACAATAAGAGTCGACAGTGTATTCTCTCATCTATCATTGTGGCGTAATGGAAAACATAATGAGTTTGGAGTCAGAAGACCAAAGGCTTTGATTCTGAATCTGCTGCTTGCTACCTGTGTGACCTTGGACGAGTCCTTGCCTTTTGGGGGCATCACTTTCCTCAGCTGTCAAAGAAGGGAGTTAGATTCCACAATCTCTGAAGTCTCCTCTATCTCTGAATGTTATGACCCTGTCATCTAATATGAACATCACAACAACCCAATGGGGTAAGAAATTATAAGTATTACATCATCAGTCCACACAAAGGCTGTACTTCATCTACCAGTGAGCCATCGACAAACCCAAGTCTCTCCATCGACAGAGGCAGTAGATATGCCTCAGGGTTGGGCCCTCTTCTCTTCTCCCTCTGCACTACTTTACTTGCTGGCCTCATCAGCTTCTATGCTATTTATATTCTGATAGCTCTCAAATATACCTCTCCTACCCCAGTCTCTGCTGACCTCTGATCTCGCATCTCCAAACATCTTTCAGACATCTCAGACTGGATGTCCAGTAGACATTTTTTTTTTTGGTGGGGCAATGAGGGTTAAGTGACTTGCCCAGGGTCACACAGCTAGTAAGTGTCTAGTGTCTGAGGCCAGATTTGAACTCAGGTCTTCCTGAATCCAGGGTCTGTGCTTTATCCACTTCACCACCTGGCTGCCCCTGTCCAGTAGACATCTTAAGCGAAACATGTCCAAAACAAAACATTATCTTTCCCCCCTAAGCCCTCCCCACAACCCTCCACCTTCCCTATCACTGTAGAGGGCAACGCTGTCCTCACAATCTCTCTGGTTCACAACCTAGGAGTCCTCCTGGTCTCCTCATTCTCTCTCAGCCCACATTCCCATGCTATCTTATTTCACCTTTTCGAATTCTTTCCCCTGACCCCGCCACTACTGTAGTGCAGGCCCTGATCACCTCACACCTGTATCGTCGTAATAGCCTGCTGGTGGGTCTGCCTGCCTCAAGTCTCCCCCCACTCCAGTCCTTCCTTCATTCAGCCTCTAAAGTGACTTTCCTAAAACGCAAGTCTGATGACATGGCTCAGACCTGCTCAGTAAACTCCAGTGTTTCCCTATTTGCTTCCAGCATCAAATAGAAAATGCTCCGTTTGTCATTCAAAGCTGTTCATAACCTAGCCTCACCTCCCTCTCCAGGCTTCGTACACCTTACTTCTCAACATGTACTCTTTGATCCAGCTGTTCTACAAAGGCTCTTCTACTTCATCCTTTGGCTCCCGGCCTTGTCCCCCTAGCCTGGAATGCTGCCCCTCCCTCATTCTAACTACTGACCTCTCTGACTTCCTCTAAATCCCATCTAAACTCTGAAAACTCTGAAGGAGAGAACAAGGCTGAAGACTTTGCACAGTTCTGCCTCATTCAAATCCAGTTCTCGCTCCAGTCATCCTCGTGATGCCATTGGTCCTCTCCGGGAACAAGGAATGGAGAACAAAATTCCACCTTCTTCAGGAAGCCTTCCTCAATCCCTCCTAATTTCAGCGCCTTCCCTCTGTCCCTCAGTTAACTACTTCCTATTTATCCTGCATATATCTTGCTTTGTGTATATTTTTTTTTCTTGTTGCCTCCCCTATTAGATTGTAAGCTTCTTGAAGGCGTGGATTGTCTTTTTTTTTTTTTTTTTTGAGAGGCAATTGGGGTTAAGTGAGTTGCCCAGGGTCACACAGCTAGTAAGTGTTAAGTGTCTGAGGTCAGATTTGAACTCAGGTCCTCCTGAATCCAGGACTGGTGCTCTATCCACTGTGCCCTTCATGGACTGTCTTTTACCTCTTTTTTTTGTATCCCCGGCATTTAACACAGTGCCTAACACACTTGATAAATGTTTATTGATCGATTGATAAATGTTCTCTCGGTAAGAGATTAGCGATAAAGGTATTGAAAATGAAGGAGTAATTATGATGAAATTATGACACTCTAATTGAACTGCAATATTTGAATGACATTCTAATATGAATTCAATTAATCTATAAGCATTTATTAAGTGCTTACTATATGACAGGCCTTTGTGCTAAGTGCTAGGATTATAAATTAAAAAAACACAGTCCGTGTCCTCAGAGAGCTGACATTTCATCAAGGGAGTCAACGCATACTCAAATAAGTATACACAAAGCATATAAGAACAAATACAAATTAATTTCAGGAGGGAGCTATTATCAATTGGGAGGAATCAGGAAAGAAAGGAATCTAGCTGTTCTAAGAGGTGGAGGAGAGGGAGTGCTGTCCAGGCATGGGAGCCACTGCATAGGCACAAAGATAGAATAGATAGGACATCATGGGTGAAGGCCAAGTTCAGCCGGTTTAACTGGACCTTCGAGTACCTGAAGGAGAGTAGTATGTGATAAGACTGAAAAAGATGAAATTAAAAGAAATGTTAAAAAAAATCCCTAACCTCCACCAAGCCTTTTTTATGCTAGATATTTATTTTAATATGGTAATTTTGTTCTTACCTTTGAGAGTATCCTTTATATTTTCCTTTAAAGAAAACTCATTCTAAGGGTGTGATTGATATTTGACCAAGAGGGTCTTATCCCCATTTTATAAATGAAGATACAGAAACTAAGAGGAGTGAAAAAGTGATTCACCTAAATTAGGACAAGAAGCTACATGTTTTGATTCCAAGTTCACTTGGCTGTCCAGCAGATCCCTTTTTCCTAAATACTAGATGTGGCATCAAAAGACCCACGCTTTTGAATCCAAGATCCTTCCTTTGCTGGCTGGTGTGACTCAATTGCCTCACTAAAAACTTCTCTTTCTTTCCCCTCTGCCCCTACTTCAAACAGTCATCTCTGCCCCAGCCCCCTATAGTGTCCTTCACCTCCTCTACTCCCTAGGTTCCGCAGCCCCCAGGAAGTCTTCCCCAACCACTCCAAAACAGAGCAATCTTTCCTTTTTTTGACTTATGAAAAGAATGGTCTATATTAATCTTTGGCACTTGGCATATGAAGCCTGCTATGATTAGTTATCCTTCCATGTGATTTTACTTTATCTCATTCACTCATTCATTCATTTATTTAACAATTATATTAGTGAATGGGGGAAAGTCTCAGACAAATCTACATCAATTTCAGCATAGCATTTGACAAATATCTGTCATGTCTTATAATATACTTATGGACAAGAGAGGTATGGGTTTGATGATAGTACAGTGAAGTGGATTTGGAACTGTTTAACTGACTGGAACCAAAGAATATTGATTAATGGACCAATGTCATTTTGGAGAGAGATTTCTAGTAGAGTCCGAAGGGTCTTGGTTTTGTTTTATTTAATTATTTTTTTAAAAATCACTGATAATAACTGCATAGATTAAGGACAAATATTTATAAAGTGCCTCCTATATCTTAGGCACCATGATAAGCACTTTACAAACATTATCTCATTTGATTTTCACAATAATCCTAGGAAGTAAGTGGCGCTATTATTTCCCCCATTTTATAGTCAAAGAAACTGTTATGAAACTGAAACAGATAACGGTTAAGTGACTTGCCCAGGACCACACAGCTGGTAAGGGTCTGAGGTCAGATTTGCACTCAGATCTTCTCATTCAAGTGGGTGCTAGGTGGTGCAGTGGATCACCTCGAGGCATGTCAAAGGTTACCATTTACTGGGTATTGCTAAGAGGGTGTTATGGGCTAAAATTCTAGCTAGTCTGTCTAAAATATCTAATGAGTGGTCGCCAATAAATTATAAGCTTTAGCAAGAGTTAGACTTTTAAGCGTTTATTAAGGAGAATAAGAATTTGGTAAAGAGAGAGAGAAAGGCCTAGATTCCTATTTATTAAAGGGAGAGCACATTTCTCGCCCCCTTCTCCTCTGGAGTCCTCAGGAAAAAGCCTGAGACTGAGTGCCAGTCTCTTCCTTCCTCCTCCCACTAGCCCGCGTCATTTCCTGATGCCAAAGAAAAGACTCCTGGTCTTGCCCTCAAAGACCTTCGCTTCATGGGCGGAACTCTTCTACAGTAAGTCTCCAGCAGGTGGCATCATTCCAATCATTACAAGGGCCAAGCCTTTAACACCCACAGAAGGAACAAAAAGAAACATTAGGTTTCGAAGTCTCTAACACTGGAGTCAGCCTGACCCAGTGGAAAGAGCCTTGAATGTGAGAGTCATGGAACCCGAGTTGGAGTCTTTGCTTTGTCCTTTACTATGTGTGTGACTTTTGACCTCTGGGTCTTGGTTTCTCTATCTGTGAAATGAAGGGATTAAGCTAGATGACCTGTACAATCTCTTCTACAACTAGGAAAGTGATCTATGTTTCCAAATGTTGTTGTCCCCCTTTAAAGGAAACCCAAAGGGGAAGTCAATCCCTTTTTTAAAAAAAATAAACATTTTTATTTAAAGTTTTGAGTTCCAAATCCTATCCCTCTTTCCCTCCCTCTCCTTCCCCTCCCTGAGGCAGTAAGCAATCAGATATAGGTTATACACATGCAATTATGTAAAACATTACCATATTGGTCATTTTGTATAAGAAAACTTGAATAAAAGAAAAAAAGTGAAAACAGCATGCTTCCCTCTGTGTTCAATCAATATCAGTTCTTTCTTTGGAGATAGGTAGTATGCTTTATCATTAGTCCTTTGGGATTGTCTTGGATCACTATATTGCTAACAGTTAAGTTCATTCAAAATTCTTCATTGAACAATATTGCTGTCACTGTGCATGATGTTTTCTCCTGGTTCTGCCCACTTCACTATGCATTGATTCAAATAAGTCTTTCCAGGCCTTTCTGAAATCATCCTGCTTGTCATTTCTTAGAGCACAATAATATTCCATCACCATCATATAACACAGATGGTTTAGTCATTCCCCAATTGATGGGCATCCCTTTGATTTCCAATTCTTAGCCACCACAAAAAGAGTTGCTATAAATATTTTTGTATAGATAGGTCTTTTTCTTTTTTTCAGATATATTTGGGATATAAACCTAGCAGTGGAATTGTTGGATCAAAGGATATGCACAGTTTGATAGCCCTTTGGGCATAGTTCCAAATTGCTTTCCAGGATAAGCCAATTCCTCCCCTCCTCTTTTTTTTTTTTTTGGCCGGGCAATGAGGGTTAAGTGACTTGCCCAGGGTCACACAGCTAGTAAGTGTCAAGTGTCTGAGGCCAGATTTGAACTCAGGTCCTCCTGAATCCAGGGCCAGTGCTTTATCCACTGTGCCATCTAGCTGCCACAAGTCAATCTCTTTTAACAGAACCTATCCCAAACTCCCCAGAGAGATAGATTACGAGGTAAGTTATTGGGAAAGAGGTGCTGTGGGAAAAACACCAGGAAGATACCTGGTCCCTGTCCTTGAGGAGTTGATGGTCTAGTTAGGGAGATAGGACAGTGTGAAAGGGTAGAAAGGGCACTGGATTTGGAGTCAAAGAACCCCAATTCAGATCTTAGCTCTTTTACTTCTTAGCTATATGACCTTGGACAAATTACGGTCCCTGCTGAACTTCAGGTTTTCTATTTTTAGAATGGGGAAAGGGTAGATTAAATTACCTTTCAGGTCTCTTCCCAGTTGTGTAAATGGGGTATACGGGGTACTCAGGGAGAACTAGCACCTCTGGTGTTGGGGCTTGCTGAGCCGCTCATCCCCCTTTGGGGTTTACCTGGCACCTAACTTTTGCCTGTGGCTCCAAGAAGCTGTAGCATGTGCAGCAGCCACACACTTTAATGGACTCAGCAGATAGACTAAACTAGGTTGTGAGTTCACACAGGCCTCAAACCAGGTTGTGAGTTCACACTGACCTCAAAGCCATCAGTGAGTTAGGAAGTTATCTATCTCAAACATGTGAAAGCTTTCCCTAGTGGAATGGGTGGATAGAACAATTTGTTCCAAAGGGCCTGAAGGCAGCTGTGGAGTGCTTAGAGATTGGTCCAACATTGAAGATGCCAAGGACGTCTACTGCATCCCAGGCCAAATCCAATCGTCCTGATTTTTGTCCTCCCACTAGACTTCAGTGATTCTGGAAGAGCGAATGAGGCTGATGACTGTGGAACTCTGCCTCACTTTAATTCATGCACAAGACATCACCTCATGATGTCATTGGTCTTCTTCAAAACTGAAGGATGAACAACCACAGTAACTGGCTCGCTACACACTTTTAACTTTAGTCTTCATTATTGACATCTTCTCCATCACTTTCTTAAGCCTAGACAATCAACAAAATAATAAATCAAGCCTGATTTTGTACTTTTTGTGGATTTCCAAGGTATGACTGGTCACGCTGAAAATTTAACAACAGGCTCTCCAGAACTCATATGAGTTGGCTCTAGCCCTATCCTGCTTCTCTAAAACCTACAAAAACCATAAATTGAACAGAAAAGATTATCAGTTTTATGCACAAAAATGCATACCCATTTCTCCTTCCTTTCTTCCAACAAGGTTCTTTAAATAGGAGTTCCACAGCACATTTAAATTTGTGTTTGTGTCTTTTGAATGACTTTGAAGGTGGCATGGGGAAAAAGGTATTGGGGGACCAGAGAAACTCCTAGAAAAACTATTAGGAACTTCTAGTTGTTTGCATACTGTCTCCCCTGTTAAACCTGTGAGTTTCTTGACAAAAGGTACTGTGTTTTGCCTTTGTCTTCCTAGTACTTAGCACAGAGCCTGGCACATAGTTATTCAGTCATTTTTGACTTGGAATTTTTTTTGTTTGTTTTTTGCAGGGCAATGAGGGTTATGTGACTTGCCCAGGTGTTCAGTCATTTTCAACTGTGTCTGACTCTTCATAACCCTTCCCCCCATCCCCCCGGGGTATATTCTTGGCAAAGATTCTGGAGTAGTTTGTCACTTCCTTCACAGCTCATTTTACAGATGAGGAAACTGAGGAAAACAAAGTAAAGTGACTTGTCCAAGGTCAAACAGCTAGTAAGTGTCTGAGGCCAGATTTGAACTCAGGAAGTCTCCAGGTTTGGTGCTCTATCCATTGCACCACCTATATTGACTAGTGGATGAACCAAAGAATTATAGAATGAGAAATAGAAAGGGTCTTTGAGATCATCTCATCCAGGAATTCTTTACCTGGTGTCCACAAGTTTGTTTTTTAAAAAATATTTTGATAACTATTTCTTCTTTTTTTTTTTTTTAGTGAGGCAACTGGGGTTAAGTGACTTGCACAGGGTCACACAGCCAGTAAGTGTTAAGTGTCTGAGGCCAGATTTGAACTCAGGTCCTCCTGAATCCAGGGTCAGTGCTTTATCCACTGCGCCATCTAGCTGCCCCTTGATAACTATTTCAATAGAATCAGTTTTCTTTATAATCCTATGTATCTAATTTTATGCATTTCTTCT
The DNA here is from genome assembly GCF_019393635.1 of Dromiciops gliroides. Taxonomy (NCBI): domain Eukaryota; kingdom Metazoa; phylum Chordata; class Mammalia; order Microbiotheria; family Microbiotheriidae; genus Dromiciops; species Dromiciops gliroides. The sequence goes on from NC_057861.1 coordinate 535,478,586, forward strand.
GAGAAGGGGTCTGTGCTCTCTACCGGGCTTCCAAGGGGTGCATGACACAAACAAGGTTGAATCCCTCCTCCAGTATGGTCTCTCCCCCTCTCCCTTAAATTTTATAGCTGAGGAAACAAAAAACCAGAGAGGGCCAGTAACTAGCCCAGGGTGACACAGGCCGTAAGAAGCAAAGCTGGAAGTAGAATACAAGTCCCCTGACTCCCAATCCAGGGCTCTTTCGAAAGTGCCACACTATCCTAAATAGATTCTTAGCTTCTTAAAGGCCTAAATCATATCTACTCCTTCTTTTGCATCTTCCCCACCTCCAGCACCCATCGCTGGGCTGGGCCCACTCACAGTTGGTGTTTAATTATTTGCATTGAATCAGAGCCATTCGGGATTATGGGAAAATGGGATTTTTTTTTTTAACTGGCAACTTTCAGGACCCTGGCTGTTGCACAAAGGGAGGCTCACCTCCATTTATTGCATGTGTAGGTAAGCCCAGTACGCTTTCTGATCCAGGCCCTTTGTCTGCCTTTCATTCTAAAGTCTATTTATGGAAAGAACATGATTCTCTTGACAGATTCACAGGGTTATCCTTTGTCTGGACAATAGTATTTTGTCTGGATGATAGTATTTTGGCACCTTTCAGTGTTCTTTGGGTTAAAAGACCTCCAGGTTAACAGATGTGCTGCCCTTGGGAATCCGAGGCTGTAATTCACGGAAATGAAATGGGCTGGAAGACAGATTCATCCTGGACCGCTCAGCCTCCATTGCTCTTTATACTAATCACGCCTCTTGCTTCCATTCCATGGATCCTGACACGCTGGTCTTAGTCTTCCTCCTCAAATCACTTTTGGTTCAGCTCGGCCCCATTCAAGATTAGAAGCCAGTTGGAGTCAGCCCATTTTACAAGTGGGAAAGCTGAAACCTAGGCCGAGATCTCAAGGGATGTTGAGATTTTGATTTAATCTGAGTGCATCATTGCAAATAAATCCCCAGTGTTTTCCAGCCCATATTTTGGGGGATTTCCAACAGGCTGAGATGTGGTATTACTTAGTATCATAAACCAGACCTGGAAGGGACCTTGAGCTTGTGTAGTCTATCCCACTTAATTTAAGGATAAAGCTGTGACAGAGAGCTGATGGAAGTTGCCTAAGGCCACACAGCTAGAAAGTGGTAGGGACAAAATTTGAACCTGGGTTACTGGGTTTTTGTGTCACCCTACAAATCAAATCAAAATAAATAAATGAACAAATAAATTGATAAAAGAAAGAATGAATAATAGCTTGCATTTATATAGTGCTCTAAGGTTTGCAAAGCGCTTTACTATTTTTATCCTGACTATTATTATTATCCTGACTTTACAGATGAGGAAACTGAGGCAGAAAGAAGTTAAGTGACTTGATAAAGGACGCCCAGCTAGCAAATATCTGAGGCAGGATTTGAACCCAGACATTCCTGATTCATAAAGTCCAGTGCTCTTTCCACTGTGCAATATTACCTCTCCATCTCTTGACCTGGGCCTTGAAGTTTGTGTTTGGCCTTCAAGTGGGCAGAGATGTTTCCGGAGGGGCTAGTCTTACTCCCATCCAGTTCGTTCTCACTTCAGTGCCATGTTGTTTTCTCTTCCTTCCTTTCTGCCTCTCCACATCTCATTCATCCTTCATAGCCCTGTTCATCTTACCTTCTCCAGAAAACTGTTCTTGAAGATGTCTGCCTACGCTCATCTAGAGTTGTCCAAATTTCTATAGTTTGTGACATGTATTTGATGATGCTTCAGAGGTCAGGTGAAGGTTATTGTGGTCCCCAGGAAGCCAGGCCATTGAGCAGAGTGTCCATGGGCTCAGGCCATATCTGCTGCCAGGCCCTGAATAATCCTTTGCAATATCCCCACTTTTGAACAGCTCTAATTGTTAAAAGGGGCAGCTAGGTGGTACAGCGGGTAGAGTTCTGGGCCTGGGGTCAGGAAGACACATCTTTGTGACTTAAAATCTGGCCTCAGACATGTGTGATCCTGGACAAGTCACTTCACCCTGTTTGCCTAGAGAAGGAAATGGCAAAACGCTCCACTATCTCTACCAAGAAAAACCCACATGGGGTCATGAAGAGTCAGATTCATGATTGAAAAAAACAACTCAACAACAACAGCAACAGAATTGTTAACAAAATTTCCCTGACACCAAGATTAAATTAACTTACACCCATCACTCCTGATTCTGCCTTCTTGGGCCAAACTCAACAAGTCAATCTCTCTTCCACTTAAGAACTCTTCACATCCTTGAAGGCAGATGTCATGTCTTCTCTAAACATCCTTGGCTCCTTCCACTGATTCTTTTGTGTGTGTGTGTGTGTGTGTGTGTGTGTGAGGCAATTGGGGTTAAGTGACTTGCCCAGGGTCACACAACTAGTAAGTGTCAAGGGTCTGAGGCCAGATTTGAACTCAGGTACTCCTGAATCAAGGGCTGGTGCTCAATCCACTGCGCCACCTAGCTGCCCCCGGCTGCACAAAGTCTTCACCCTCACTTTGTCTTCCAGAGCCATCCAAGTCCAGTGGCAGGACAAGTCAAGACAACTGGCTTGATGCAGTGGATGACTGGCGTCTTTAATGTCTAGCCAAGCTCTAAGAGCCCTACAGCAATTGCTTCAGCTGATTTTGGGGTATCTACCTCCCTGCCTAGACACACACACACACACACACACACATATGTATGTACCTACACACCTATGCATGTCTGTCTCTTTCTCTCTCTCTCTCTCTCTCTCTCTCTCTCTCTCTCTCTCTCTCTCTCTCTCTCTCTCTCTCTCTCTCTCTCTTGTCTTCATTTTGACTTGTGCTATTTCCCTCCCCTGAATTAAAATCATAGAATCTCAGGATTGGAAAGAGCCCTAATGATCTACTCAGACTTATTTCCCCAAATGAAAATTGCATCTTGCAAGATGGGATTAGGCCTCCAGTAGGACATCTGCACTCCTCTTTGGGGTAACCCATTCTACTACCACATAATTCTACTTGTTAGAAAGTTCTTTAAGGCTGCCCCGCTTTGAGGTTAAATAATTTGTGCAAGGTCAGAAAGATAGTAAAAAGTGGAGTCAGGATTTGAACACAGGACCTCTGACTCTAATGCCAGTGCCTTTTTTAACTGTAGGAACCAGAGATCTGGAAGGGACCCCAGAGGCCATCAAGTCTAATCTCCTCATTATACTGATGAAGAAACTGAGGCCAAAGGAGGTTAAGTGACTTGGTCTAGGTCATGAGATAAAAAGCTTCAGAAGTGGAATCTGAACCCAGGTTCTCTTACTCCAGAGCCAAAGTTCATTTTCTAGGACCATGGTGCTGCCTCCTACTACTGCTTTCTGTGCACAGGTAGATAATTCGAATCTCTAATTCCCATCAGATCTTCTCTTTCTCTTTCTATACGTAATAACAATAATTGACATAATAACTAAAAAGCAACATGGTGAAGTAAATAGAGGGGCAGTCTTGGAATCTGGAAGCCCTGGGTTCGAGGCCTATCTCGGACATGTACTTGTGTAGCCCCTAGATAAGTTGCTTTACGTCTCAGTGGTCTCCAAAGTGAGAGCCCATGGCTGGACCCCAAACAACTGGAGGGTGGGAAGATGGGTCACATGGCCTCTGCCCCTGGCCATAGCATCATGGGGCTTATCTCCAACACAACCATATCATGTTACCCTTACTACCTAACATTGCCCCAGGCTTCCCAAGCCGCAAAGCCAGTATGTGTTAGAGTCAGGATTTGAACCCGCATCTTTCCTGATTCTACATGTGGCACTCATCCCACTAGACCATATTGTCTTTCCTGGGCTCTTTCAATTGATCTTCTTGTGAAATGATTTCCAGGTCTCACACCATCTGCCTCTGGATTTGTTCAGTTTGCTAACATTCTTCCTCAAACATGGTGCCAAGAATGGGATGTAATACCAGTGATGTGGCCTGATGAATGCAGACTTCAATTGGACCTCTCTCGCTCTGGACACTAGACTCTTACTAATACAACCTAAGACTTCATTAGCTTTTTTGGCAGCTGCATCATACTGTTATCTCGTTAAGCTTGTAATCAACTCAAGTTCCCAGGTCGTTTTTATATGAATTATTATTTTGATATAGCCCCCCCACCTATTCCTGTGCAGTTAATTAAAAATTTTTTTTAAATGAGTAAGTATAGATTTCCCCTCCCTCTAATCACACTCCCCATTCACCCGCCCAATCAGGAGAGAAGAAAGAAACACAAAAACTTTGTAACAGATGTATTTTTTTTATTGTTCAGTCCTTTCAGTCACATCTGTCTCTTCATGATGCCATTGGGGTTTTCTTGGCAAAGACACTGGAGTGGTTTGCCATTTCCTTCTCCAGTTCTTTACAGATGAGGAAACTGAGTCAAGCAAGGTTAAGTGACTTGCCCAGGCTAGTTGCTTTAATTGAACTTGGAGGCTTTACGAAGACCTTTCCTGACAAAACCATTTTTTTTCCCGCTCCGTCACTGCTGCTAGTTCATCCTCCAAATTTGATCTGGGTTCATGAAGAGTTGGGCACGACTGAACAACAAAAATTTTTATATATGAAAAGAGTTTGGAATCATGTGTCTTCTCTCTCAAAGCTGGAAACCAAAAGACAGTTCCAGGATTTGTCTCATCTATTGAAATCACTGTAACCTCTTCATCCTTTTCTGTAATTGCTTCATTTTTGTTGGACAGTCTTCAGAGGAACCCACATTAGTGAGGCAGCACAGTGAACAGAGCACTGGACCTGGAGTCAGGAAGACTTGGGTTCAAATTACATATAAGCCGTGTGACCCTAGGCAAGTCACTTAATCCCTGCCTGCCTCAGTTTCTCCATCTGGAAAATGGGAATAGTAATAACATCCACCTCCCAGAGTTGTGAGGATCAAACGATCTAATATTTGTAAAGGTCTTTGCAAACTTTAAATAGGTAAATGCTGACTGTTACTAGGTTTTCATCCTGCAAAAATACCAAGAGTTTGGGTGATCTCCTGTGACTCCAGAGCTGACTAAGTCAGACTTCTGGATAACTCCTTCAGCAATCTGGCCCATCTGGCCACTATGACATCTTCCTGTCTATGACCTGTCTAAACACACAATTCTCAGGCACTCCTTCCTCCCTCACTGGTCTATGCTATGTTCCGCCTCCCCAGCCTGGAAGAGGTGCATGGTGTATTCTCTAATAATCTGCTAAAGCCGGAAGGAACATTGGAGGTTACCTCATCCAATCCTCCCTCTCAAGTTACAGATGAGGAAACTGAGGCAGACCTTGTCTTTCGGCTTTTTCTTGGTTCCATAATTGAGCTGCCCACTACAACACTGGCAGGGGAGACCCAGGAACCAACAGATGGCGCTGCCCCGTTTGCTAACAGGGAGGAAACTGACGAGCTTTTCACCAAGAGTCTTGTTGGCTTGGGCACAGTCTTTCTATCCACTCTGGGGAGTGGGCAGCTCTCCACTTGGGCTTTAGGGCACTTACTCAACACCTTCAGGTTGGAAGAGAGTTGGAGCCCCACCTCTTGTCCTTTGGCATTCTCTGGTTGGCTCAAGGCATGGCCACAGACATCTCCATGCATGCATGGATGGGAATGCATCCAGTTGTATAGACACCTATACAGGAATGCCCATAAACCACCCCAGCAGCCCCTGAAACGAAGCTCCACCTCTCCTCTGGGTGCCTATTTAGTTTGCAATTAAAAGAGGCCGAGGGAGCCTCTGGTGACCTATTTGCCTTGGGGGCTCAGGATTTAGCTCTCCCTGTGTGTACTAGTCATTCCTATATCAGCTATTTTTGGTGTAAAGCTTAGTGTTTTCTAACACACACCTGGTCTTTGTAGCTGGGACTTAACCTTGGACCCACAATCACTGGATGGAGTTCAGGGGGACATTGAACTTGGATGGGAAGAAAAAACCTGACATTTTTATTTTCACTAAAAACCTGTAAAAATTTATTATGAATGAAGGCAACCAGAGCCTTCCCACTGGTATAGCTTGTAACAATAGATTTTAACTTGCTTATGTCTTAAATGGATCATCTTGTTATTAAATGCATTAATAAAATTGTATATATATATTACTGCATCAGATTTCTTTTAAAAAATATTTTGATAACTGTGTTTCAATATAATTGTTCTCCTTTGTAATTTTTGAATTTAATTTCATGCATTTAAAAATGTTACTCTGAGAAGGGACCCCTGGCTTTCACCAGAGGGCCTAGTGAAGGAAACAAGTATTTATTAAGCCCCTACTATGTGCCAGGCACTGTGGTAAGTGTTTTACAAATATTACCTCATTTTATCCTTGCAACAACTCTGGGAGGGAGGTGCTATTATTATCATCCTCCCCATTTCTTTCTTTTCTTCTTCTTTTTTTTTTTTTGCGGGGCAACAGGGGTTAAGTGACTTGGTCCAGGGTCACACAGCTAGTAATCATCAAGTGTCTGAGGCCGAATTTGAACTCAGGTCCTCCTGAATCCAGGGCCAGTGCTCTATCCACTGCGCCACCTAGCTGCCCCTATCCTCCCCCTTTCAAGGCAGAAAGTGACTTGCCCAGGTTCATACAGTTAGCAAGTGTTGGAGGCTGGATTTGAACTCAAGTCTTCCTGCCCTGAGACCCAGCACTTTTATCCACTGAACCACTCAGCTGCCTCTCAAGAGGGAGCTCACAAAACAATGAAAGTGAAGAAACTCTCTTTTGTAGAGATCTTCAGGCTGATCATACACCACGTGAACATTCATGCTTATTCTTACAGTGACCTTCCCACCTGGAATGCCCGTCCAGGCCACATTTTACCCATTTATTAAGGCCCATTTCAAATTCTGCCTTCTCCATCCAGTCATTCTGACCTACCGCAGCCAGTGTGCTCTGTTCCTCCTCTGAATGAAGGCAAAGCTTCCCTCGGTGCAGTTCACCTCCCGCTTATCATAAACTCCCTTAGATCTACAGACTCTGAGTTGGAAGGGACGTTGGAGTGTAGGTGTCAGTGTAGTAGAAAGAGAGCTGGATTTGGGATTCTAGGACATTGGTTGAAATAGTGGTTCTGGCTAAACTAAGTAGCGGGTCACCTACCCATGTGGACTTGGGCAGGTCCTTTCGCCTTTCTGTGCCTCAGTTTCCCCATCTGCAAGATGAAGGATGTCCAACCAGGTCCCCTTCTACCTCTAAATCTATGATTCTAGTGAAACCTCCCATCATCTGATAAAAGACAAACTTGAGACTTTGTATTATTTATGTCCTATCTCCTAATTAGACTGTAAGGTTCTTTTTCTTTTTTTTGAAGATTAAATGTGGGGCAGCTAGGTGGTGCAGTGGATAAAGCACTGGCCCTGGATTCAGTAGGACCTGAATTCAAATCTGACCTCAGACACTTGACACTTACTAGCTGTGTGACCCTGGGCAAAGTCCCTCATTGTCCTGCAAAAAAATAAATAAATAAATAAAAACAAAAACAAAACAAAAAGAGGGTAAATGTGTTTTTTTCTTTTTATTTTTTAATCATAAAAGAGACTGTAAGGTTCTTGAAGGTACTTTGCTCTCCATACAATGCCTTTTCCATAGTAGATACGCAGTAAATATTTATTAGATCAACTGTTGTGTGTCAGAGATTGTTGTGCATGCCCACATATACACACTGTCAACATTGTATAGGTATACAGTTTTTTTTGTTTTTGTTTTTTTGGTGGGGCAATGGGGGTTAAGTGACTTGCCCAAGGTCACACAGCTAGTAAGTGTCAAGTGTCTAAGGCCGGATTTGAACTCAGGTACTCCTGAATCCAGGGCCAGTGCTTTATCCACTGCGCCACCTAGCCGCCGCCAACATTGTATAGATATACAGTTTTGATTATCATAGGAATAGGATAGGTAAAAGACATATTCATGCTATGTGGATAAACAATTGTTTCTGTTCTTGTCAGAAACTCTGCGGGGGGTGGGGGTGTTTCCCCTCCCAGAGTGAGTCTTTTGTGAAGGCAAATACCTTTTTGCCTCATTTCTTACCTAGCCTTTAATCATTGAATAGGTGTTGCCTAGACCCTAGCTTCTTAAACTGTGGGTTTAAGAACTGTAACTGAATGTGGGGGTTGTGAAAAATTTGGCAACAGTAAAAGGTTATGTATACCTACTTTATATACCTGTATATCCAGGGCTAGGTAAAAATTTCTCTGTCAAAAAGGGGTCACAAGTGGAAAAAGTTTAAGAAGTTCTGGTCTAGACAAACTGAGACCTCAGAAAGACCTTAGCTTAAAAAGGCCACTGTCTCCCACTGCACCCAGGCCATTCCCTATATCTTGACCTATATCTTGCCACTGGATCCAGATGGCTCTGGAGGATAGAACGAGACTGGTGACTTTGCACAGCTCCATTTCATCTAAATCCAATTCACTTGTAAGTCAAGACATGACCTTTGGGGGCAGCTGGGTGGCTCAGTGGATAAAGCACCGATCCTGCATTTAGGAGGACATGAGTTCAGATCCAACATCAGACACTTGACACTTACTAGCTGTGTGACCTTGAGTAAGTCACAACCCTCAGTGCCCTCCTCCCCCTCCCCCCAAAAGACATCACCTTCCTGATGTCTTTAGTCCTCTTCAGGAATGAAGATAGAACAGCAAATGTACTATGCAGATCTAGGCCATTTTACCCATATAAATGGTTTTCTCTGATCCATTGTTTTTCCTCTTCACATCCCTCACCCCCAAGGAGGGGGGACCTTTTGGACTCTGCCCAGAAAACTGGAGGCTTCTTCACACCTATAGATAGTAAAGCATTGCCCTGAGTCCCCTCATATCTCTCTGAGAAATCGTATGGCAATTTCAGGGAAGACCTAAGTCAGGGAGTTGTGTGTCAGTGAGGCTGAATAATTTAATAATAATAATAACAACAATTAACATTTTTATAGTGTTTTAAAATTTGCAAAGCTCTTTGCCTAAAAGGTGCTCATTAACATGTTAAATCTGTTAAATGGTGCCCCATTTAACAGATGAGGTCAGAAAAGCCAAGGCCCTTAATTTTTTTTTTTGCTTGCATTTCTTATGCACTTACTATATATGCCAAGTACTGTGCTAAGCACTATGGATATAAATACAAACAAAAAGATGGTCCTTGCCCTCAAAGGGCTTACCTTCTATTGGGGGGAGATAACACATAAAAGGAAGCTGAAAAATAAGTGTGTGGGGAAGGGGGTATGTGAAACAAAAGGAGAAGGGAATGACCTGGATCTTTCTCCCAAATGGAGGTCCTGGGAGGATTCACCACCAATAGGAGGAGGAGGACAGCATGGCAGAGGGATATTTCACTGTGAGGCTACAGGGGCTGGTGGATGTTCATGGGTGAGGAGGTCCCAGATGCTAAGGGAGGCTCCAGAGTGAGCCTGCAGCTGAGGAATGATGTTAAAGTCTGGAAAGTCAGAGGTACAAATAGGAGAGGAAATGATGAGGAACCTGAGGCAGACTGAGGCTAAGTGACATGCCCAGGATCACATAGCTAGTAAGTGTCTGAGGCTCAGGTCCTCCTCTTGACTCCTATGCCCCGTAGCGAGAATCAATCCAGTAGGTAAGAAAGGTCTCTTCCAGTGGCTTAAGATCAGGCCATTTTTCATTTTGTCTTTGCCCGGGCCAACCAGATTTCCATTTGCCATGGGACTGGTATTCCTAGAAGTGACTGTAAGAACAGAGGGATCAAAGAAAGAAAGAAAGAAAGAAAGAAAGAAAGAAAGAAAGAAAGAAAGAAAGAAAGAAGGAAGGAAGGAAGGAAGGAAGGAAGGAAGGAAGGAAGGAAGGAAGGAAGGAAGGAAGGAAGGAAGGAAGGAAGGAAGGAAGGAAGGAAGGAAGGAAGGAAAAAGAAAGAAAGAACAGAGGCATTGCAAAGGGTTTTGTCCACTGGAAATTCTACCGAGTAGACCCCTGCATCCTTCAGATTTTCCCAGAATTCTCTGGGGAGTTTGTTCACTCCTATTGGCAAGGAGGTCATAGAATCCCACTTTCTCTATCAGCTTTGGCTCTCAATTCACTGTTTAACATCTAAAGAAGTTTACGGTGGCAGAATGAGGAGACTTTTGTCTCCTGGAGAGGAATTGGCAGACTACTGCAGCCAGGTGGTGCCATAGTGCATAGAGCGCTGGACCTGGAATCAGAAAGACTCATCTCCGAGTTCAAATCTGCCCTCAGACACTTACTAGCTGTGTGACCCTGGGCAAGTTATTTCACCTGTTTGCCTCAGTTTCCTCATCTGTAAGAGGAGATGGAGAAGGAAATGAGAAACCACTCCAATATCTTTGCAGAGAAAACCTCAAATGGGGTCACAAAGAGTTGGACATGACTGATCAACAAGAGCTGTGACTGGGATCTTTTATATCTGGGGTAGATGGCATGAAGTTTGACCTTAATTGAATCAGGGCAGGTGTGAGAGAAACAGAAACCCCACGACATCGGTGGGGATTGGGAGAAGGGGAGGAGCAAGGTAGGAAATGAACTCACTTTGGCTGGACATCTGGTCCCTTCTGATTTTAGCTAATTATTCTTCTGTCATTGCCTACTAAATTTGGTGCCTCAAGGCAAAGTGCCCTGCCCCCTTCCCCTGGGGCGAGGGGCTTCTCCAGTTATAGCTCTGATAGGCAGGAGAAGGGCACACAGTAGAGTAGTAAGGAGAGGAGAGCAAGGGGGCTGAGGAGAAGAAACAAAGGGCCTGGATAATTGGATAGTCATCCCCTCAATCATTAAAAGTCACAAAGCAGAGAGGGGCCATAGAAAGCATCTGGTCTGGCCCTCTTATTCTACAGATGAGGAAGGTGAGGCATGGCAGGAAGAAGCAGCTTGGCCAAGACCCATTGTTAGGCAATGATAGAACCAAGACTATAGACCGAGGCTTTTTGACCCTCTTGGGCAGAGTTCTTTCTATTCCGCCATGCAACTTCCTAGATCACAAAATTACATTTCTGGATTTCATAGAACAAATAATTGATTATTTGTTCAAAAACTTAGATTTTGAATAAATTTAGATTTTGTTTTATTTTAAATTTTAAATTTAGATTTTTTTTTGGTTTTAAAATTTTTATTGATATCTTTTGTTTTTACAGCATTATCATTTCTTTGAATGACCTCTCCATCATAGCCAGTGGCCTTCTCACATTGGCAAAGCATCCACCTTTATGACCCCTTCCTCTGATTGGATTTCCACCTGAACCTTCATTTAAAGAAGTTCTCATACCTGCCATGTTCTCTTTAAACTTGGACCTGGTCATGATTCTCTGATGACCTCTTCTGCTTGTCCCTTGTGCACACCCTCCCTGTCTTCCCCTGAATTTTAGCTCTCTTTGCTGTGTTGTCTTCTCTCTCTAGAATATAAGCTCCTTGTAGGCAGGAACTTTCTTTTTTGCTTGTAGTATAGTGCTGTCACATAGTAAGTGCTTAATTAATGCTTTCTATTTATTTCTCATCCATCCATCCATCCATCTCTCTATCCCTCCCATCCATCCATCTCTCTATCCCTCCCATCCATCCATCCATCCATCCATCCATCCATCCATCCATCCATCCATCTATCCATCTATCTATCTATCTATCTATCTATCTATCTATCTATCTATCTATCTATCTATCTATCTATCTATCTATCTATCTATCTATCTGTCATCATCATCTGTCTGTCTATGTATCTATCCACCTAATGCATACTTCTTCCCCTCGCAGATGAATAATCCACTATGATGAAGGATAAAATAGGTAAAACATAAATTGACAAAACTAACCTATCTACATAGTTGACAAAGTCCACATCTACAAAGTCAAATTATCTTTCCTGGATCTATTTTCCAGGTCATCTGTTTTTCCAAGGAGATATTTCACATTGCCCTCTATTTTTTCATTCTTTTGATTTTGCTTTATTTTGTCTTGATTTCTCATAAAATCATTAGCTTCCATTTGCTCAATCCTAACTCTTAAGCAATTGTTTTCTTCAGAGAGCTTTTGTATCTCCTTTTCCATTTGGCTTTTCAAGCTCTTGACTTTTTTTTTCCATGACCCTCCTGCATCACTCTTGTTTCTCTTTCCATTTTTTCCTCTACCTCTCTTACCTTATCTTCAAAGTCCTTTTTGAGCCCTTTCATGGCCTGAGACCAATTCATATTTTTCTTGGAAGCTTTGGATGTAGGAGCTTTGACTTTGTTATCTTTTTCTGAGGGTGTATTTTGATCTTCCTTGTCACCAAAGAAACTTTCTAGGGTCCACATTTTTTTCTGTCTTCTCATTTTGCCAGCCTATTTTTTGACTTTTAACTCCTTCTTAAAGTGGGGCACTGCTTCCAGGGCACACTGTTCCAAGCTTCAGGGGGTTCCAGGGGGTATCGTTTAAGGAGAGGCATGTTTCACACTCCCCTGGCCTGTGCTCTGGTCTGTAAGTAGCCACAGACCTGCTTGCTCTTTAACCTGGGAACAGAAATCTGTTTCACTGTGGTTGCAAGCTCTGGCATGCCTGTGCCCCTCCCCAACATCTACAAAGTCAAGCATTATATTCAGTATTGAATACCCATTTCTCTCTAACTCTGTAAAGAGGAATGGGAGGTATATTCTCAGATTTATTTATTGGGGCCAAGCTTAGTCATAATTTCACAGCATCCAGTTTTAACTTATGGTCATTGTTCTTCCCATTTACATGGTTATAGTCATTGTGTATATTATTTTCCTGTTGCTACTTACTTTGATGAGCTGTATCAGTTCATTGAAATCTTCCCATACTTCTCTGAATTCTTCCTATTCATTGTTAGTTATACTGCAGTAATGTGTCATTACATTCATGTGCCATGGTTTGCGAAACCATTCAGGATTATGGATTTAGAACTGGAATGGGCCTTGGAGAGCATCTAGTTTAACTTCATGGTTTTAGAGATAGTTTGTTGAACCCTGCCTAGAGGTAGCATGACATAGTAGATAGGACACTGGACTTGGACCTTACTCTTTGTGTGGTCTTGGGCAAGTCACTTAACTTTTTTCTTTCTCATTTTTCTCTTATGTAAAATGTGTTGGGGGTGGGGGAGAAATGGAGGAGAAGAGAATGGCCTCTGAGGTCCTTTCTAGCCCTAATCTATGATCTTAGGATCTGGCATTATATTACATAGAATTGTTGCTGATCTGTATGTATGCGTGAAGATATACCTATATACATAGATATATACATATACATCTATGTATACACAGACATATTTACAAATGTGTCTCTATGTATACATAGATATGTATATGTATCTATAGAGACATATGTATATTTAGATATATACATGTATACATGTATATATTCATACACATTGGTATATATGCATGCATATACATAATGGATATAAAATAGGCATATACAGATATACAGATACATATGTATGCATCTATGCATACACAGACATGTATATGTATCTATAGAGATATATCTAGATATATATGCATGTACACATGTGCATACACACACACAATTAAATCATATCTGGCCCAAAGGAAAAGAAGGCCATTTCTGTGAGATACACAGGAATTTTCTCCCATTATACAGATGAAGGAACTGAGTGTCAGGGATCTGAAGAGACTTGCCCAAAAGAAAAGAAAGCCATTCTTGTGAGATAGGCAGGGATTCTTCTCCCATTATACAGATGAGGAAACTGAGTTTCAGAGAGCTAAAGGGACTTGCCCAGCATCCTACAACAAGTAAGGTGAATATATCTTCCCTCTGCTACCCAAAAAACCACCCCTTGAAACAAAGATTTTAAAAGGGGATGGTGGGGGCAGCTAGGTGTCACAGTGGATAAAACACTAGCCCTGGATTCAGGAGGACCTGAGTTCAAATCTGGCCTCAGACACTTACTAGTTGTGTGACCCTGGGCAAGTCATTTAACCCTCATTGTCCTGAAAAACCAAACCAAACCAAACCAAAGCAAAACAAAAGGGGATGGTAAAAATAGCAATTTAATAAAGCCAACCAATATAACAACCTGAACTTGAACCCAGGCCTTCTGACTCAGAGACCAGTGCTCTTTACCATCTCTACTTGAGCATGTGCCCCTCCTCACATATATTTTTATCAAGAAAAGCACAATAATGCCAGGCAAGCCTGCCGAGGAGGCGTGGGCTGATTACACAGCAAGGTCTAGCTGCATGAAGAGTACATGTTTCCAGGAACCCCAGCAGAAATGAACAGCACACGCGCCCGCATGCTCCTCAGAATTTGCAAGCACAATTTATCTTTGCAGGTCAATAGCTCATATTGTCTGCTCCGCCGAATTGTTCAAACATATATAATGCTCTCAAAACATTGCTTAATTAGATTCCAGAGAACATTGACACACAAACAAAAGATATTAATATCAAGCATTCCAGCATCAATTGTAGTTTACACAGATCAAAGAACATTTTTGGTGCAAAGAGGTTGCGAGTGTGACAGGTTGTTACTTTACAAGTTAAGACCGCCAGCTCACAAGAGAAGACGAAGCAGCAGTGATCAGAGGAGCCCACACAAAGGGAGCCGAGGGGCCGTTGGGAGGAATATGTACAGAGATCAAAATCGCCTTGGTTGGCAATGTGGGGGAAAGCCAAGATTGCGGGAACATGTGAGGGAAATTAGAGCTTATTAAGGAAGACGTGTAGTGGGCCAACTGATACAGGCTGATCTCCGCCAGGAAGGGGAGATAAGAGACAGGCTGGAGGCAGCTGAGGAAGGCGCTGGAAAACCAAATGGCCCTTCTGAGAACCACTGGATTCTAGGATGTTAGAGCTGGGAAGGGCTGTAGGAATCGTCCCAGTGGCCCGTTTTAGAGAGTGGGAAACTGAGGCGTAAAGAGAGCAAGTGGCTTGCCCTAGGTCACACAGTGAGTTATTGGGAGAGCCAGGACTAGAACCCATGTCTTCAGGTTACCAGGCTGGTGGATTAGACCCCTAGATCTCTTTTTACTGTGCTGAGCCTTAAGCAGTATGGTCTAATAGACAGAGCATTGAACATGGAGCCAGAAGACTTGGATGTGAGTGTTAGCTGTGTTACTATCAGGAGCAGGTCTTTCATCTCTTTCATCTGTAAGATGGGACTAATTAAAAATATAACTGAATTACATACTTTATAAGGGTTGTTATGAGGAAGGTGCTATGTGAATTATAAAGCATTGTATAAATGGGAGTTATTATTATTAAACTTACTCTCACCTTTTTCAATGTTGTAAATCACTCTCATTTACTTCCCTTCCCCCGCCCCCCACCAAAATGTTTTTGATCCCTTGGGGCTTCTACCTGGCAGTGAGTTCTTTGGCCCGCCCAATGGGCCATCATCTCATCTGATTCTCTCAACAACCCTGGACACAGGCCTGGAACAAGTTGCTATCCTACTATTATTCTGTTCTGTTTAATGTTCTCTGAACTATTGGCTCAGGTGGATAAAATAACATTTTTTCTTTCATTGAGTGAAAGTCATGAGATATAAGCTCATCTTCTGTGGGTTCACTGAGAACATTTTCAGAGTAACTCCAGTAGCAGACAGGATGACCCCTGATGATATCTGCTTCATTCCTGCTCCCATGCGGCACTGACGTCTTCTCCTAGGTCTCTGCTTTGAAAAATGTTCATTCCACGTAGAGAGCTCATCAACGTCATCGTCATCATTGTTATCATTACTCTTGGCTTCTGGAAACCAGTGATGGCAGGGTCCATGCTCTTTGTCCTATGACCCACAGAGGGATGAGGATGGTGCTGAAATATGGTCAAGTAGGTGAAGATATATTGGAGGGGGGAGAGCAAAGCAGGAGGTGTAACCCTCTGCTTGTCTATTCTTTTCCCTCTATTCCCCTACAACACCCCCAAACACACATGCACACACACACATACACCTTCCCAGCAGCTCTCGGGTCAGCATTGTTGTTTCAATCTGGAAAGGGCTGAATAAATACTAGCAGATGGCCAGCTCATTGTACAGTAGCAAGAAATGCACTTATCAGACTATGGGGCACATTTGCATCTTGATGCACAGACATTTGTGTGTGTATCTTCCCTTCCCATTAATGGGCATTTTGTTTGCAAATCCCCACGCATCCAGAAATGAATATGCCCCAGCAAAGAGCATTTGTTTTGATAAAATGATCTCCCTATTGTGACCAGATTATTTTAAAGCCCCAGTGCCAAAATAGCAAAATGGTTTTGGCCTAGGAAGCTGGGAGGCGTCCTAGAAAGCCTAACGGATTAGGAGGTAGGAGAGCCGGGTTCTAAACCCATCTCTGCCACTAATTCGCCATGGGACATTGGGCAAGTTATCATTCAGCAAATATTTATTAGGCACCTACTGTGTGCAAGGCAACGAAGGGGACAAACATTGGCCTGGCATCGAATGGAGGTCCCTCGCCAGGTGGGAGATGAGAAATGTTTACCTCTCTAGATTGGCGGCAGTGTATTATAATAGAAAGAATACTAAACTAAAAACCAGGAGACCTGGCTTCTAATCCCAGCTCTGCTGATAATTTGCTGTGTGACTTTAGGTAAATTGCTTCCTCCTCTGGATCCCATTTTCCTCATCTGCAAAACAATTGGGTGGGACTAATGATTTCCAAGATTCTGCCCCTCCTCCCCTTACTTTGAAATTCTAAGGCTCTCTCACTAGGTTCTGCAACTTATATTAAGGTTGAATTCATATCCTGAATGCCGGGCAAAGTGCTAGTTCAGACGAGGCTAATCTTTATGCCATGCTAAGTAGTGTCATTAGGGGGAAAGCAACACAGTTGTTGTTGTCTAAGGGAAAAACATGATTGTTTAAAAGAAAACGCCTCAAATGTATTCAATTATATATAATTTATATAATGACTGCAATAGTTTCCAGCCAAAAAAATAATAATAATCGCCTGATTTTCCTTTCATAGCCCTAGAGACAAATTAAAATAATGTAAAGTAAGTTCATAATTGGCCCGGGCTGTGGTGCACTCTGGGAGTTATGCGACTGCCTCCAGGTGTGTGCTACTGACAAGGCAAACTGTACTGCATCCCAAGGGGAGCGCCTTCTCCCCTCTACCTGGATGGTGCCAATGCAGGAGAAGAGGCCTCCAACACAACTGGCTCTCCCAAACCAGTCACACTCATTCCCCGTCAGCCTGTGGTGAAGACAGGTGTAAGGTGAAGACAAAATCCCAGAGGGGATGAGCCCCCAGTCAAGGACTCCTACTTGAAGCAGTTTCTCTCCCTGTAGGCTGGTGGGAAAGGGGCAAATTCTAGAGTAAACTGAGACCTTGAATACCCTCCTGTTGCTTGTTACCTAAGCAAAGTTCTACCCATCCTCCAAGCTCTGGCTCAGGATTAACAAGTAAAGAGGCTGTTGAATGAATCTTGGGGTAGAAATAACAATAGGGAAAAAATAAGAACTCTGTATAACATTCATCCCCCCCCACCCCCGCAATTAAGAACATTTTAAATAGACAACATTCTATCAAATATGATCTCCAAGCTCTAAGGGATAAAAAGCTTTCAAAATGTAAAAAAAAGAACCTCCCCAACTCCCCTCCCCAAATATAGAGACTTATGGAAAGAAATAAAAACCATGAAGAAAATGGATGAGGAAATGTCCTCACTGCTTCTGGAACTGTCTCCATGAGTTTGTAGAAGATGAGCTTTTTATTCAATTACAAAAATCAGTCATTTTATATACTTGTACGATATGCCACAGAATATTACATAGAACAGCATAATACTGGGACTGCTTCTCTTTGAATTCCCTTGAAAAATATGAAATTAATAATAATAATAGAAGACAATAAAAAGTAACTTGAAATAGTAGTGGTTCAAGTACTGGATTTGGAAACAGGAAGATATGGATTCATAGCCTGTCTCTGACTATATTAGTTCTGTGACCTTGGTCAAATCACTTAATTTGTCTGAGACTCAATTTCCTTTTCAGTAAAAGGATGGCTTCTAAGATCTCTTCTAGCTCTAAATCTAGGATTCTAGATTCTAGAAATGGATTCTAGAATAAAGAAATAAGAACGATAATAGCAGTAACTAAGGGAAGGTAGTAGGTATTATTTATATAGTACCTACTATGTGCCAGGCACTGTGCTAAGCATTTTACAATATTATCTCATTTGGTCCTCACAATAGCCCCTGGGAGGAAGGTGCTATTATAATTCCCATTTTACAGATGAGAAAACAGAGGCAAACAGAGGTGACGTGACTTGACTGGGGTAAGGGTCTGAGGCTGGATTCAAACTCAGGTCT
This sequence comes from Dromiciops gliroides, assembly GCF_019393635.1. Classification (NCBI taxonomy): domain Eukaryota; kingdom Metazoa; phylum Chordata; class Mammalia; order Microbiotheria; family Microbiotheriidae; genus Dromiciops; species Dromiciops gliroides. Next base: position 535,496,794 of record NC_057861.1, read on the forward strand.
TCCAGAGTCCAGACTTGGATTTCCACCCACTGAGCTACCTAGAACTGGAAAGAACCTCAGACCCCATCTATTTTGTTGCCCTCATTTTACAGATTAGGAAAAATGGGGTCCAAAGATGTTAAGTGGGGGCAGCTAGGTGGCGCCATGGATAGAGCACTGGCCCTGGAGTCAGGAGGACCTGAGTTCAAATTTGACCTCAGACACTTGACACTTACTAGCTGTGTGATCCTGGGCAAGTCACTTAACCCCAATTGCCTCACTCCCCCCCCCCAAAAAAAAATGAAAAAAAGATGTTAAGTGAGGAGCCTGAGGTTGCACAGTTTATAGGTGTCAGAATTGGGATATGAACCGAGATCCTCCACCTCCAAATAAAGCTCACTTCCATAGAACTTGTAAAATCCAGGTAGCACAATTATTCTTATTCTCCTTTTACATATGAGGAAATTTGAGGTTCAGAGAGAGATTCAGTGAGCTGCCCAGGGTTACACAGCTAAAAAGCTATGGGGCCAGGATTGGCCAGTTGTCCTGATTTCAGGCCCAGATGGTGTGTGAGGCCTCATTGGGGCAGATGCCTTTCATCTGAGAGTACTAACCTTCAGTTCCATCAAGGAAAGGAACCTGGCTTGAAATCAGTGCATCTTCCTCAATAATAACTACCTTTTTTTCTTTTTCTTTTTTTTTAGAGAGGCAATTGGGGTTAAGTGACTTGCCCAGGGTCACACACCTAGTAAGTGTTAAGTGTCTGAGGCCGGATTCGAACTCAGGTACTCCTGACTCCAGGGCTGGTGCTCTATCCACTGCGCCACCTAGCTGCCCCTAAAACAACTACCTCTAAAATAGAGCTTTTAACATTTACAAACCACTTTACATCTCATCTGATCCTCACTCCAGCCCTTTGAGGAAACAGCCTCAGAGAGATTAAGTAATTTGCCCAAGATTACAACCTCATAATTGTCTTTGTTTTTTGTTTGTTTTTGTTTTTTGTTTTGTGGGGCAATGGGGGTTAAGTGACTTGCCCAGGGTCACACAGCTAGTAAGTGTCAGGTGTCTGAGTCCAGATTTGAACTCAGGTCCTCCTGAATCCAGGGCTGGTGCTTTATCCACTGCACCACCTAGCTGCCCCTCAACCTAATAATTGTCAAACGTAGGATTTAAACCCAGGTCTTTCTGTCTTAAAGTCCACCACTTTATCCATTATTCCAGAAGCACTGTGCCTGAATCAGAGTATGGTATCTGAAATAATACCATAGTATCTGAGATAATGGGTATTTCATATACTCGATTCTCACTTATCTACTTCAAAGGTTTGATCTGACTTTCCTCTCCCATCCAGTATGAATCTGGAACCCAGCTGATAGCTGCTTAAGGCATGAAAACTCATTCTGAGCATAAAATTAATGTAATGTTTTCCAAATCTAGGCACAAATGACTTTTATTTTCTTGGAAGCAATGGAGTACATTGATGTGAACATAGGCAAATCCTTCCTCTGTCCCTAGGAATCTAAGGGAATAGAGAGGACAGTCTAAGTCTAGCAGTGGTTCACCTAAGGCATTCTCCTTCCTCCTATTCACCTTGGTTCTCAGCATAACAGGATTGGATCAGCCTCTGAAGCTTGGCATTGGTTGCTGCAGGACAGGGCTGAGGGTGTGAGAGGGTGGCAACCCCTTTATTTGCTTCCAGCCTCCGCATCTCTTAACAGCCTGGCCTGCTACCTTTACCATGTGATGGGCCCTCTTGTGGCCCAGGCTGTGGTCCTTCAGGCTGGACCACCTTGGATCTCTGCATTCTCCGAATCTCTGATCAGGAAAATAGGACAGAATGACTGTCCTGGAGGCATCTGGGAAATTCTTCAGGGAAGGGTCTAGGGGTTCAGGACACTTCTATTCACATCCTCCCATTCATCTGGCTTAATTACCCTACTATGTCCCTCTCTTCTTTTATCATTTATAATTAAAACTGTTCCTATTAAATGGGTCTGTGTCTTTGTCCTACCCAGGTTTGTGCATCTTTGCACTTGTTTATGAATGAAGATAATAATAATGATAATAACTGATGATGATAACTGCTCACATTACTACACTATAAAGTTTGCAAAGCACTTGAGAGACATTATCTCATTTGATCTTCACAGCAATCCTGTGAGAAATAATGCAAGCATTATTCCCATTTCATAGATGAGAGACTGAGGCCAAAAGAAGTGAGGGGACTTGATGAGCTAGTATAAGTCACAGCCAGGATTTGCATCCAAACCTTCTGATTTAAATTCCCAGGGATCTTTGAACTGTACTAGATAATGATACCACTTGAAAATAATTACTTTATCTTGCCTCTATCCTCCAGAGTTCAAAGTGCTATTGTTTCCTTCTCCTCACATTACCTTGCTTTTTTCATATATACTTAGTAACTAAGACTTCAGAGGCAAAATGACAGAGACAGAAACAGCGAGAGAGAGAGAGAGAGAGAGAGAGAGAGAGAGAGAGAGAGAGAGAGAGACAGAGACAGAGACAGAGAGACAGAGAGACAGAGACAGAGACAGAGAGACACAGAGAGAGACAGACAGAGACAGAAAGGAAGAGAAACAGAGAGATACACACAAACACAGAGAGAGGGAGAGATGCAGACACAGACACAGAGAGAGGCAGAGACAGAGAGACAGGGAAGAGAGACAGACAGGGGAGACAGAAAGAAAGAGACAGACACACACACACACACAAGCACCCACAGAGGGACAGAGACAGAGACAGGGAAACCAGACAGACAGACAGACAGACAGACAGACAGACACACACACACACACACACGGGGTTGTGGGGGGAGGGAGGGAGGGAGAGAGAGAGAGAGAGAGAGAGAGAGAGAGAGAGAGAGAGAGAGAGAGAGAGAGAGAGAGAGAATGAATACAGGAAGATCTGGTTCATGATCCTGTCTCTAACACTTATTATATGACCCTGGGCAAGTCACTTAACATCTCAGTTCTCGAGGTGACTCTCTAAGTCTATAAGCCAGAATGAAGGTGCTGTCCTGCATTGGTAGAAGGAATTTCCTCACCCTGGAGTTCCCCATATCAATGAAATCATAGGTCCAGTCCTTATCCATATCTGTGTTTTGCATTTACTTTTAAGTGTATATTGTTCCTCAGCCTCTGCCTCCACTCCCTGATATAAAGCTTCTTGAGGGCTGGGTGTTTTGTCTTTGAATCCCCATTGTCTAACACAGTGGCTGACACATAGTAAGAAGTTAATCAATACTTATTGATCAATTGATTGAAAGTGATCCCCTGTGGCCATCAGTTAAAGAAGAGATGATATATGACTGCCATGGAATATAGTATCATAAGTAATGACAAAAGAGACCATGTTAGAAAAACCTGGGAAGACTTGTATGAATTGGTGCGGAGTGAAGGGAGCAGGGCCAGGAGAACAATTGATACACTACAGTAACATTGTAAAGGAAAAAAACCTTGGAAAGACTTAAGAACTCTTACCAATTCAATGACAAGCCCTGACTCCATAGGACTAATGAGAAAGCATACTACCCACTTCCTGACAGAAAAATGAGGTTTTCGAAATTCAAAATCAGACATACATTTTCTGATATAGTCAATGTGGGAATTTGTTTTTTGTTTAACTATGCATATTTGTTATAAGGATAACAATTAGTTATGGATAACCAGGCTAGGAATTAGTGGTAAACCTGGGAATGGTACTTGGATTTTTCTTTTTTTTCTTTTGAGGGGGAGGGAGGGAATAGGACTGTGCCAGAAAGGAAGGAAGGAAGGAATAAGGAGGGAAGAAATGAAGGAAGGAAGAAGGAGGGAAGGAGGGAAGGAGGGAGGGAGGGACGGAGAGAAGGAGGGAGGGAGGGAAGGAAGGAAGGAGGGAGGAAGGGAAGGAAGGAAGGAGGAAAGAGAGGAAGGAAGGGAGAGAAAGGAAGAAAAAAAATAAAAAAGACTCATTGATCTATTTTTTTTTTTTGATGCACTGAAGAGAACAGGAAAAATAATCCAGAATGAAACACAGACAAGCAGGATAGTTTTGAAAGTTACACGTTGAATATAGTATAGATATTCATTTGCTCTTCTGCCCCTTTCCCTCCTATCCCTTTGCTATATATCCCCGCCCCCCATACTACCTTCTTCCCATTCTGTCTGTGTCCTTGTCAAGATTTTGTCTCCCCTCCAGCCTGTTTCTGGCTCTCCCTTCTTCATATACACACATATATATTCAGTGTATATATGTATATATTTATATACACACATACTCATATGTATATATATCTACATGTGCATACATAAAATACATGCACATATATACATACATGTACATACATTATCTCTATCTACTGAAAAGGAAACACAAGATGTAGGTAATAGAATTTTGTGGTTTTGTGCCATCCTTTTCAGTTCTTTGTATATGGAAATGCTCACCACTATTATTTGATGTTGGTTAAGTTCAGAATAAAAAAAAAGATTAAGATAAAAACAAAACAACAACAGAAAAAAGTAGAGGTCCCTTATCTCATTGGTCTTTCTAATAACTCTACTGTGTTATAAAGGGACAAGGGTTTTTTTTTTTTTTTTTTGCTTCCATTTTACCGGTGGCCAAACTGCAGTCCAGAGGGACTGACCTACTCAAAGTCATATAAATAGTAAGACACCTGATTTGCAGTCCCAGGTTTGCTACTAATCCCTGCTCTGTTGCTTTAGCATCTTGCTGTGAATTTATATCTGCTTGTTAAGAGGCACATATATCTGTGTGTCCGTATGGGTGTGGAGAGCACATCGGTACATACACATGTGGGCACCTGGTCAGGCACAGAGCCAGCCCAAATCTGGAAGCCCAAAGCAGAGAATGAGTCCCTGGTAGAGAGTGGTTGGCATGTCTAGGCACTGTGCCCTGAGAAGCTGGACTTTAGAGCTACAGAAATAATGTGGAACTGCAGGTATGCAGATAGGGCATCGGTGAGTGGATCTTGAAATAGATCTTCAGTGGCTCCCCATTGCCTACAGGGTAAGAAGTCGAAATTCCTTAGCCTGACATTCAAAACCCTTTACAATCTGGCCTTAGTATACCTTAGCTTTCAGTACATTCAATCCCCGCTCTCCCTTCCAGCCAGACTTCTAGAATTCCCTAGGAATAAACACACACTTCTGGTCTTTGTTCACACAAGTCTACCCACCCAAAGCATCCCCCCACCCCTTTCTACCTATCCAGATTCTATCCTTTAAGGTCTAGTTCAAGTCTCAGTTCCTGTGACTCCCTCTAAGACCTTCCTGTGCATTTTCTTTCCCTTGTATCTATCTCTTCAAGTAGATAGATTGTAAGTGCCTTGAGGGCAGAGACTGCTTCTAATTCCTATCTGTATCTCCTGTGCTTTGTACATAGTAGATTCTGTTTATTAGTTGAGGGGGGGAGGAGGGGGGAGAGAGAAAGGGAGGGAGGGAGGGAGAGAGAGAGGGAGGGAGAGACAGGGAGGAGGGAGGGAAGAAGGAAGAGAGAAGAAGGGAGGGAGAAAGTGAGGGGAAAGGAGAGGGAGGGAGAGAAAGGGAGAAGGGAGAGAAAAGGAGGAGGGAGAGGGGGAGAGAGTGAGGGGGAGAGAGGGAAGGAAGAAAGGGAGAGGGAAGGAAGAGAGGGAATGAGGGAGGGGGAAAGGGAGGAGAGGGAGGAGCGGGGAGGGAGAGAGAGAGATAGAGAGAGAATCTTGGGACTAGGTAGCCTAGTAAACAGTCACAGAGAAAGACTGCAGGGTTTGCTTTGTAAGGGTGGGGGTTTGAGGTGAGGACCATAGGCCTAGGCTCCAATACTCAGTCTTTCCTTTCTTCCCTCCCTTCTCAGCAGAGATTTTACGGCCTCACCACCCTCCTCTGGCCCAGTCCCTGGCCACTTTCTGGGATTTGTATCTTTCCATTCTGAGACCCAGGGACAATGGTTACCCAGGGAGTACCTCGAAGCTCCCTGTGAAAGATGCATGGATCAATTAGCTCAGTTGCTGGGTTTCGCTTTTGAATCAATTAACTGGAACTGAAATTAACTAAAAATATCCTTTGCTTATTAACAGACTGAACTAATTGCACTAAAATGGGAGAGAGAGAGAGTGTGTGTGTGTGTGTGTGTGTGTGTGTGTGTGTGTGTGTGTGAGAGAGAGAGAGAGAGAGAGAGAGAGAGAGAGAGAGAGAGAGAGAGAGAGAGAGAGAGAGAGAAACGACATGGACACCCTATTTATCTGATAAAGCCTTGTCCAGCACCCTGTCCTTATCACACGGAAATATTCTTCTTTTGCTAAACAGCCTAACTATTTACCCACCTCAAAATCAATATCTTAATTCTTTGATAAAGAGGTGACTTTTCCAATGACACGCTGACCTCTGACCCAGGTGGGCTCCCTCGGAGAAGGGAACTTGGCAGCCAGGCGGCCTCCTGTTGGGGCTTCCACAGGTGCAACAGTTTAGCTGTTTGGTTTGCTGGGCCCCACTGAAATGCATATTCATGATTGGCCGGGCTCTTTGTCTGTCCTCCCCTCTCTTTGTTTCGGAATCTGGCTCCTCTCTCCCCCCAACTTGTCCCCTTCTCATCACTTCCCTTCATTCCCATTGCCCTCTGTCTCTGGCTCTGCCGCCCCCCAACCCCATTCTCTTCCTCCATCATCTCAGCTCTGTCTGGTCATTTCCCTCCTCCCCTCCATCCTCATCTTCTTTTCTGGCCCTCACCCCCTTCCACTCCTCCGCTACCCCTTGCCCCCACTCCTATCTTCTCATTCTATGTCCCTTTTGCCTCCATTTTGTTTCCCTTCCTTCCTGTTTCTGGTCGTCTTTATGTTTTGTATCTCTGAGTGTGTTTCTGTCTCCCATTCCGCCGGTCTCTCTCCTTCTCCTCTCCAGCCCCCTTTCCTGCCCCCTCTACCCCCTTGTCTTTCCGTCCCTCACCCAACCCACCCCCTTTCTTCATCTTCCCTCTCCCTGTCTCTTGCTGCAATTAGAGCTAATCAGATACCTGAGCCACTCGGCAAAGCTATTAGCTGTTCTCCCTCCCCCCTATGGGAAATCAGCAATGCTGGACAATTAGGTTTTTACTTGCAACTCAGATTCTGATGCAAGCAATAAACAACCCAGCTTTAGCCAGCCTTGGTTGGGGCTCTTGGCTCCAAGGTAGAGGGGGTGGGGCAGGGACCTCCCTATTCTTCCCCGCAGAAGCACACCTGGATGTCCTCCACAGCTGGTTGTATCCAGTGAGATGGCTCCTTCTAGCGGGCTGGCAGGGGACTGGGTGGATGGGTGGGGGGGGTTGTCCTGAGACTATCCCTGATCCCATCCAGCCAGACCTCCTCTTAGGAGTGGGAAAGAAGGGGATGGGACCACTCCCACTGCCCCTCTCTCTTGCACAAAATCATACGACCTCAGACTTGCAAGAAACCCTTGGCCCATTGGAGTCCCTAAGAGAGGGGGGGGGGTTAGGGGATGAAGGCAGTGACGTGCAGGGAGGAAATGTGTATTTTTTGGGGGGTAAGCTTTCAGGGAATCCTGTTTCTTGCTTGCTTGGGTAGCTGGTACACACCGTGGCTGCTGAATCTATGAGCTGTGTGTGTGTGTGTGTGTGTGTGTGTGTGTGTGTGTGTGTTTTGTAATTAAGCAGTTAATTGCACTGGAGTTCTTGATTAGCTTTGGGGGATGGTAATGTTCTAGCAAGATGAGATGTTGTGTACAGTTCAGAATCATTTACAGAAATTGGAGCTAATTTTGCTGTCTGTGCTTATTACTGCATTAATTTAATTTGGGTTGCTTTTAGCTCATTAACACATCTAATTAATTCGTTGACATCACTATTAAGATGTCTCTTTGAAATTGGCGTCTCCAGATAATCAGGATGGAAGAGGCTGACAGATCAGGCGCGAAGCTGACTGGGAAAATGGAGAAGGGGGGAAAAAACCCAGACGACTAATGAATTTTCCATCAGAATCGCACGGTTTGGTTTGTCAGAGTCGGTATCAGGGAGGGAGAGCAGGCTAGGGAGGGAGACAAAGGAAGGCGAAGAGAGGGGGAGCCAGAGAGTGAGAAGGAGAGAGAGAGGCTGTAGTTATTTTTTAAATATTGAATTGGTTATGAAAACAAACAAGCCTCACCAGAGGACAATAAATATTGTTAAATGAACACATATCAAGGCCCACATATTTCGTGTTTAATTTTCTTCTCCTGCCTGGATTTCCATTCTGCTATATTTCGGGATGGAACTTCCCTCAACTGTGAATCATTTTTTAAGCATAGGTGCTGCTGCTTGCCTCCTGGCCAGACCTGTTCCCTGAAAACCCTCTCCCTCAGGATCCCAGGCTTGGAGCTCAGGACCCTGGGTGCTGTCCAGTCTCCTGCTCAGTTTTTATTTCTTTGAGGCTGCATCGAAACATGAAGAATCCTGAAGAGGGCGAGGGAGACTTTAGGATGGAACAGCAGGGAAGAGGTGAAGAGGCCAGCTCAGCCAAGGACTTCATATCTAGCCGGGTCCTACATAAAGACAGAGAGAGGATGGCTGCCTGCGTGGTTCTGATTGAGGGGCCTTCCTCATGCTGCCTAAAATTCCCACCCACTCCTGTGAGATTAGACACTGTCTTGGGAAGGCCCCTTGATAAAATACAAGAGTATTATTGAGGAAGAATAACACATGTGTGCTTCAGCCCCATTAATTGAAAAGTTCCCTAACAGAGAGCGGTGCCCAGAGGGAATGGGACATAGGAGAGGGAGCTTTATTGGGGGGGGGGCGGAGAGGAGCAGGCCTGAGCTGGTGCCATGGTGGGGACCTTTGGGCATCGATGGAAGGACTGGAAAGCTAGTGCCTTTGAGAAGACTATATCTGGGGGACAGCTAGGTGGTGCAGTGGATAAAGCATCCGCCCTGGATTCAGGAGGACCTGAGTTCAAATCCGACCTCAGACACTTGACTCTTCCTAGCTGTGTGACCCTGGGCAAGTCACTTAACCCTCATTGCCCCCCACACAAAAAAAGTAGAGAATATTATATCTGAAAGGAGGATGTAGGAAGGAGGTAGGAATTAAAGACAAGCTTCTCTGACAGGGAGAAGAGAATGAGCATTTATTAAGCATCTACTATGTGCCAGGCACTATGATAAGTGCTTTACAGATATTATTTCATTTGCTCTTCAAGGCAATCTAGGAGGTGGGTGATGTTATTATCCCCATTTTATAGTTGAGGAAACTGAGGCAGACAACAGTTAAGTGCTATCACACAGGGTTCGAGGTCAAATTGGAATTCAGATCTTTCTGACTCTAGGCTCAGTGTACTACCCACCATGCTACTTAGCTGGTACATCTTTTCAATCCTAAATGGACTGTGGTGTTGGCACGGGGTAAAGGAAACCTCATGGGGGCCTTTTAATCTTCAGAGCTGTGTGGTACTAAAAACCAGGCATGCCAATGAGGCAAATGTGTAGGATTTGCTAAAAATTTATACTGAGAAGTTTATAAGAATTAATGAATAAAAGTTAGACTGGACTGCTAAATAATGCCCTTTACTGTATGCTCCTGGATGTTGGAGCTGGGAGAGCTGGAAGGAAGGAAGGAAGGAGTGAGAGAAGGAAGGAAAGAGTGAGGGAGAGAAGGAAGGAAGGAGGGAAGGGGGAGAGAAGGAAGGAAGGAAGAAAAGAAGGAAGGAGGGAAGAAAGGAAAGAAGAGAGGGAGGGAGGAAAGCGGGGAGGGAAGGAAGGAAGGAAGGAAGGAAGGAAGGAAGGAAGGAAGGAAGGAAGGAAGGAAGGAAGGCGAGAAGAGAGGGAGGCAGGAAGCATTTATGTGCCACTGAGTGCTAAGCATTTTACAAATATTCTCTCATTTGATCCTCACAACAACCCTAAGAGGTAGGTGCTATTATTATTCTTCCCATTTTACAGTTAAGAAAACCGAGACAGTCAGAGGCTCAATGACTTTCCCTTAGCTATTATCTATTATCGCCTTCTCTGCAGGAGGGAGAGTGTTATATTGGCTATATTGAAAAGGGTACCAAATTGGGCTTCTGAGGACTTGGGTTTGAATCCTGACTGCTATTTACCTTGGGCCAATCATTTCCCCTCTGTAGGGTTTGGTTTCCTCAAATATAAAATGAAGGGGTTGGAGTGGATGCTCTCTACGATCTCTTTCAGTTCAAAAGCATTTGGTAACACCAGGAATGGAAAACACCTTCAAGTCACAGATGGGGAAGCTGAGCCCTAAAGAGGTAAAGAGGGGCAGCTAGATGGCGCAGTGGTTAAAGCACCAGTCCTGGAGTCAGGAGTACCTGAGTTCAAATCCGGCCTCAGACACTTGACACTTACTAGCTGTGTGACCCTGTGCAAGTCACTTAACCCCCATTGCCTAAAAAAAGAAAAAAAAAAAGAGGTAAAGAGACAGAACCAAAGCTTTCCATCTTAAAGGAACTGGAGCTCATCCAGCCTGATTCTTCTCATGTTATAGAGGATGAACAGAAGTTCATAGAGCTTAAGTGATTAAAATTTTTATTTTTTATTTTGTAGGGCAATGAGGGTTAAGTGACTTGCCCAGGGTCACACAGCTAGTAAGTGTCAAGTGTCTGAGGGCAGATTTGAACTCAGGTCCTCCTGAATCCAGGGCCGGTACTCTATCCACTGCGCCACCTCGGTGCCCCTGAGCTTAAGTGATTTGACCAAGAGGCAGAACTGGATTTTGAACCCAGGCCCTTTAGTTTTGAATCCAGTACTCTTTTCACTATCCCATACAACCCAAGGTCACACAGCTAGTTAATGTCAGAGCCAGGAATATAACCTAGATCTTCTGACTCCTAGTCTTGCCTTGTGCCATTACCTCCTAAAAGCTACATATTTAAAGCAAACAAAACATGTGGCATTCATTTTCCACCTCCACGCCTTTGTACAGGTGATCTCCCATGTCTGGAATATATTCTATTTTACCTTTGCACCTTAGAACCCCTTTAAGGTGCAGTTCCAACGTCACTTCCTACCCCCTAACCCCTTGCCCCACCTCTTCCAGTTATTAACCCACTTAAGTTTGGAAACTTATTTGTATTAAGTTGTATTTAATTATCATAATTATATTTAATTAATTATGTATGTATTAATTATGTGTACATGTTTTATCTCTTCAATAGAATGTAAATTCACTGAAGGCAGGGACTGCTTTACTCTGTGTTTGTGTGTATAAATACACATATACATATATGTGTATATAAAATTTAGATATATGCAATGTGTGCATATATACATATACAAGGTGTATATGTATGTGTGTATATATAGCAGATGCTTAATAAAAGTTTACTAACTGACCAATTATTAAGCACCAACTATGCATAAGGCACTATACTAGGTGCTGAGGATACAAGGAATAATAATAAAAAAAAATTAACCCCTGTCTTCAAGGAGTTTATATTCTACTGGGATGATGAAACCCTGCACACATTTAAGCAAATACAAAGTATATATAGATATATGTATATATTTACTTTGTATCTAGATCTATTTACCTATTTCTATGTGTCCATCCTACCAATCTATTTATCCATCTATTCTATCTATCCATTCTATCTACCTACCTATTAATCTATCCTATCCATTCATCCATCCATTCTGTCTATCCATTCTAACTACCCATCCTCTCTATCCATCCAATCTATCTATCCATTCTATTTCTCAATCTATCTATTCTATCTATCTATCTATCTATCCATTGTCTGTGAAGGTATGTATGTATCTATCCATCTATCCACCCATCTATCCATTCTGCCTGCCTGCCTGCCTGTCTATCCATTCTGTTTATCTATCTATCCTGTATGTCAACCTATGTATCTATCTATGTATCTATCTATCCTGTCTGTGTATGTATGTATATATGTATCCATCCATCCATCCACCCATCCACTCATCCATCCATTCTGCCTGCCTGCCTGTCTATCCGTTCTGTTTTCTATCTATCTTGTCTGTCTGTCTATCTATCTATTTATCCATTCATCCATCCATCCATCCATCCATCCATCTACCCATCCATACATTCTGCCTGCCTGCCTGTCTATCCATTTTATCTATCTATCTATCTATCTATCTATCTATCTATCTATCTATCTATCTATCTATCTATCTATCTATCTATATCTATTCTGTCTGTGTATGTATGTATATATGTATCCATCCATCCATCCATCCATCCATCCATCCATCCATCCATCCATCCATCCATCCATCCATCCATCCATCCACCCATCTACCCATCCATCCATTCTGCCTGCCTGTCTGTCTATCCATTCTGTTTTCTATCCTGTCTGTCTGTCTGTTTATCTATCTATCTATCTATGCATCCATCTACCCATCCATCCATTCTGCCTGCTTGTCTGTCTATCCATTCTGTTTTCTATCTATCCTGTCTGTCTGTATATCTATCTATCTATCTATCTATCTATCTATCTATCTATCTATCTATCTATCTATCTATCTATCTATTTATCTATCTATCTATCCATCCATCTACCCATCCATCCATTCTGCCTGCCTGCCTGTCTATCCATTTTGTTTATCTATCTATCTATCTATCTATCTATCTATCTATCTATCTATCTATCTATCTATCTATCTATCTATCTATCTATCTATCCACTTTGTATATGCAGTGGGATTTGGAAAGACTTCCTGCAGAAGGAGGGTCTTTAACTAGTATTTGAAGGAAGGCAGGGAAACCAGGAGGACTGGCCTTCCAGGCATGGGGGACAGCCAGTGAAAATGTTTATTGAATTGAACTGAAAATAATAAAACATGTATTCATTGGTCCTCAGGACCTGTCCTTGGCCCCAGGTCACATGCATGCAACAGCACCTCCTTTTTCAGAGAAAGACAAGATCCAAGTCATTCTCCTTCTTAACAAGTGACAATGGCCAAGTTCCTCGCTTGAACTGGGTCTTTTTTGTGGTCAAATGAAATAATATTTGTAAAACACTTAGCAAAGGTCCTGGCACACACTAGGCAGCATATAAGCCGAGGCCCAGAGAACATAATGCTAGTCATTATTATTATGAATAATAATAAACGTAGAATTTGATGATCTCTGAGGTTCCTTCCAGCTCTATGTCCTTTGATCTTTGAACCAGAAAGACTCTTCCTCTCCCTCTAGAAGAGGAAGAATGTATGTAAGGGGAGCTTATCCAGAAATCCTTGTGCACAAATTTTGTTGGTTCGGTTGTTTTTCAGTTATTTCTGACTCTCCATGACCCCATTTGGGGTTTTCTTGGCAAAGATACTGGAGTGGTTCACCATTTCCTTCTCCAGCTATTTTATAGATGAGGAAACTGAAGCAAACGGGGTGAAGTGACTTGCTCAGGGTCACACAGCTAGGAAGTATCTGAGGATAGATTCTAACTCAGAAAGATGAGTCTTCCTGATTGCAAGACTAGTGCTCTATCTACTGCACCACCTAGCTGCCTTTAAACTTCAACTAAGTGACTCATTTTCCTTATCTGAAAAAGGACGGAATTGGACTAGATGACTTCTGAGGTCTTTTATTTTTTTTTAGCTGTAAATCATGATGCTATGATGTTATGGTATCTTGAGTCTAGACTGCCTCTCCTCCATTTCTTGAGAGCAGGTCAGGATTCTCCTTGAAGGCATTTTAATTTTTCCCTATACTCAGTCATTCTTGTCTTTCCTCTCCCTCACTGCCTACAACCAATCAATTGCCAAGTCCTGTTGAGTCTGCCTCTGCAGTATCGATCCCATCTACACTCTCTTTTTCAACCCCAGTGCTGTCACTCTAGTTCAGGTCATTATCTTCTCTTACCTGGACTATTTTGTATCATAGGCCATAGATCCAGAGCTGGAAGGTACCTTCTCAACCCTCTCCTTTTACAGATGGGGAAACCAAGGTCCGGAGGTTGTCAGAAAGTCAGTCAAACATTCAAGCGACTCCAATGTGCCAGGCATTGTTCTAAGTCCTGGGGAGACACAGGAAGGTAAAAGATGGTCCTTGCTCTCAAGGACCTCACAGTCTAATGGGAGAGACAACCCAGAAACTACAATGTACAGCCAAGTACATATAGGAGAAATGGGAAGTCATCAGCAGGGGGGAGGCTTCCTTGAAGGTTGTCAGGGTAGCCAAGAGGCAGAGGTGAAGATGGGAAACAGCCATTGAAAATGCTGGGGATTCGGAGATGCCGTGTCTTTTCTGAGGAACAGCAAGGAGGCCGATGTTACTGGATCACAGAGAAAGCGGCCCCACATAAAATGGAAGAAAACTGGAAGGGGCAGCAGGAGGGAGGGCTTTGAATTTTATATTTGATGGTGGAAGTGATAGGGAACCCCTGGAGTTTATTGAGTAGGGCTGTCATATGTTTAGGCCTGAGCTCTAGCATCTGACTGACTCTAGAATCACTCTGACAAATGAGGGGAGGAAGGAGAGACTTGAGGCAGGAAGACCAACCAGGCGGCTTCTGCAGTAGTCCAGGCATGAGGTGATGAGGGCCTGAACCAGGGTGGTGGCCATGTCCAGTGAGAGAAGGGGGCATAGGAGAGAGAGGTTACAACGGAAAAATCAGTAAGTCTTGTCAGAAGATTGGATATGGGGCTGAGAGAAAGTGAAGAGTTGGGGATGACACCTAGGCTTCAAGCCTGGGCAGCAGGGAGAATGGAGGTCTTCTCAACAATTCTGGATAAGAACAGGTGGGATGGGGGCAGCTAGGTGGCACGGTGGATAGAGCACTGGCCCTGGATTCAGGAGGACCTGAGTTAAAATCTGGCCTCAGACACTTAACAATTACTAGCTGTGTGGCCCTGGGCAAGTCACTCAACCCCAACTGCCTCACCAAAAAACCAAAAAAACCAAAAACAAAAAAACAGGTGGGATGAAAGTCAGGGACAAAGCATGCTAGTTAAATGCCCCTGCCACATCTTTGTCCTTATTTAATGGGGAAGGACTTCTTCCTTTGGTCTTCACATTTGGGCTCTCTGTCTGCTGTGTCAGGCTGGGAAATGCATTAAGAACTAGCCTCAGGGACAGCTAGGTGGCACAGTGGATAGAACACCGGCCCTGGAGTCAGGAGTACCTGAGTTCAAATCTGGCCTCAGACACTTAACACTTACTAGCTGTGTGACCCTGGGCAAGTCACTTAACCCCAATTGCCTCACTAAAATAAAAAAAAATAAAAAGAACTAGCCTCAGAGGGAACACAGAGGAACCAGAAGATGCACACCTCAGATTAAGAAGTCTTTGTGTGGGCAGCTAGGTGGTGCAGTGGATAAAGCATTAGCCCTGGATTCAGGAGGACCTGAGTTCAAATCCAGCCTCAGACACTTGACACTTACTAGCTGTGTGACCCTGGGCAAATCACTTAACCCTTATTGCCCAGCAAAAAACCAAAAAACCAAACCAAAACAACCCCCCCCCAAAACAACAAACAAACAAAAAGAAGTCTTTGTTTAACAGATAGGGCAGCTAGGTGGCACAGTGGATAGAGTGCTAGAGATGGAGTTGGGAGGATTCATCTACCTGAGTTCAAATCCAGCCTCAGAGACTTGCTAGCTGTGTGACCCTGAGCAAGTCACTTCACCCTGTTTGCCTCAGTTTCCCCATCTATAAAATGAGCTGGAGAAGGAAATGGCAAACTGCTCCAGTATCTTTGCCAAGAAAATCCTAAATGGGGTCATGAAGAGTTGGACAACACTGAAAAAATGACCTGACACACAACACCTGTTTTACAGGTCACATTGTTGTATAGCCAGCACTATAACAAAGAGAAAGTGGTGTGGATTAGCGGAGCCATGGGTAATCCAAAAGTTCCTTTTATTTAGCTACAGGTCTACATTATCTCTTTCTCTCACTTTCTTGCAAGGCAGCTTCTCATTCTAGGGCAACTCACAGAGCCACTCAATTTATCAGTTCCCAGACCCTCTGGACTTTTAGACCAAGAGTATTTCTAGTCTCCATCTCAGAGTCAGCTGTAATTTCCCAAACTGAATTTTCATTCTGGATGGTTTACTCCCATAAATGAGAAGGATTTACTTCAGTGTCCAGTTCTACTACTAGCTGTAACCAAGTTAATACATCTCTTCTCTTCTATTTGGTCTCCTCACTTGAGAACCTCCTTCCTCTCCTACACCTTTCTCTCCCTAGAACATTCCTCTGCCAACCTAGTTCCCTTTTCTCCTTGATGAGTTTTTTTTTTTTCAGGGCAATGAGGGGTAAGTGACTTGCCCAAGTTCACACACCTAGTAAGTGTCAAGTGTCTGAGACTGGATTTGAAGTCAGGTCCTCCTGAATCCAGGGCCGGTGCTTTATCCACTGTGCCACTTAGCTACCCCTTCTTTGATGAGTTCTTCCCAGGGACTCCATTTTGAGGAAGGGGCCCCAGGCCCCTTCAATCTTCCCCCAGCTGTGCTTCTAATTTTAATGTATCTCTGCCAGAGTACGTATCCTACAACCTCCCTCCTCCCATTAGCTTTTCAGCTCACTTTTTGTGCATGGTCTTCCCCAATTAAAATGTAAGCTTCTCCAGGACAGGGGTTGTTGTTGTTGCTACTGCTGTTGTTGATTTTTGCTTGTTTCTTCATTGCTTAGCATAATGCCCGGAATATAGTAAATGCTTAATAAGTTCTTGTTGCCTTGCCTTTTATTTTCTTCTCCTCCTTTTCCTCAACTTCCTCCTCTTTAGCCTCCTCCTCTTTCTCCTTTTCTCCTTTTCTCCTTTTCTCCTTTTCTTCTTCTTCTTCTTCTTCTTCTTCTTCTTCTTCTTCTTCTTCTTCTTCTCCTTCTTCTCCTTCTTCTCCTTCTTCTCCTTCTCCTCCTTCTTCTTCTCCTTCTTCTCCTTCTTCTCCTTCTCCTCCTCCTCCTCCTCCTCCTTCTCCTTCTCCTTCTCCTTCTCCTTCTCCTTCTCCTTCTCCTCCTCCTCCTCCTTCTCCTTCTCCTTCTCCTTCTCCTTCTCCTTCTCCTTCTCCTTCTCCTTCTCCTTCTCCTTCTCCTTCTCCTTCTCCTTCTCCTTCTCCTTCTCCTTCTCCTTCTCCTCCTCCTCCTCCTCCTACTTCTCCTCCTCCTTCTTCTCCTCCTTCTCCTCCTCCTCCTACTTCTCCTCCTTCTCCTCCTCCTCCTCCTCTTTCTCTTTCTCTTCTTCTTCCTTCTCTGTCTGTCCCTTGGAACCCAGTTGAAGCCTCAGTTGTCATGGATAATCCCTGAAGCAGATATGAATAACAAGGCATTGGGTTTATTTATAGATTCTCCATACCAAAGCAATTCAAACCACTTGTCTGACAGAAGTTCACAGATATAAACTGAATTGAAGTTCATAGATATGCATATGAATCTACTTAATAGATATGGAAACCATAGCTCAGAGATGGAGAACAATCTCCCTAAAGTTATAGGCAATAGTCAAGGATCCCATGTTTCCAACTAGTGCTCTTTGATCTCCCAAGATCTATCTAAGGCTACAAGGACACATCTGTACTTGGAGAAGGGGAATACAGGATGGGCAGAGAAGGGGTTGACTCAGCTAAGTATCTCACCCACAGAAAGAAGCCAAAAGCCTAATAAGGGTGTTTGTTGATCCTGTCAAGGTGATAATCCCCAAGCTTTGACGTGGTTTCAGATATTTGATGTGGGCCACTGGGGCCTTGCTCCTGCCACTGACCAGTGATAGATCTCCCTTGGTTGCCCCCTTGTCATGGGGTACAGGAAAGGAGGGGACATCTGTACTGCTGGAGGAAAGAATAGATGGAAGTGACTGCTCTATTTTGAGATGGGAGAGGTCTCCAGGCTCAGGAAGTGGGGAGGGATAGGGGCTGGAGCCCATGAAGCATCCATTTTTCATTCTGTGTTCCCTCCTCAATGACCTGTAACTTGCAGAGAGGGAAAGAGAAGGAATCAGTAACGTCTTCCTAGGTTAAAACAAGGTCAAAAGGGATGAGGTGGAGAAGGAAGAGGAGAAAGAGGTGTCACCATCAGGCTGCAATGGCAGAGTCCATGGACCTGGGGGAGGGTGTACTAAGAGGGAATCCTAGGATCCCCTCTCTTAAATAGATGTTATTCTTAGAGCATTGTGGTAACAACCTTTCATTATCTGACCTAAAAGATTGAGTGTTCTGTTCCATCTAATGATTGGGTTTATTTTATCTCTTTTTATGCCCTTTTTTTCCAGTTTGATTAGTTTGAGGCAGACAGGTGGGGTAACAATAATAATGGTAATAATAATGATAATATATGTAACATATATAATAACAATTATTATTATCACAGCTAACACTTTTGTTGTGCTTTAAGGTTTACTTTACAAATATCATCTCATTTTATCCTCACAACAATCATGGGAGATTTTTGTTATTGTTGTTCAGTCATTTCAGTTGTGTCTGACTCTTTGTGACCCCATTTAGGGTTTTCTTTGCAAAGATACTGGAGTGGTTTGCCATTTCCTTCTCCAGCTCATTTTACACATAAGGAAACTGAGGCAAACAGGGTAAAGCGACTTGCCCAGGGTGACACAGCTAATAAGTGTCTGAGGCTAGATTTGAACTCAGATGACTCTTCCTGACTCCAGGCCTAGCACTCTATCTACAGCAACACCTAGCTGCCTAACCAGGGCTGGATCATGGGTAAAGTTGGCTACATGTCCTGAAGACAGACAGTAACTCCTGGTTCCTCAGTCTCCACAACCTGAAACCTAATTTATGAAACCAAAAAGAGACCCACATCTGAAGGATTGCTCAAAAAAGTTGTTTATTATTATCATCATTATTATTGATATTGTTGTTGTTATTTTTGTCTCAGTTCCATCCAGCTCTCTGGACAGTGAGAGGTTTCAGCCTCCATCTAAGAGCTGCATGTAACCTCCCAAACTGGGTATCATTCAGATGCTTTGTACCTATAGGTGTGAATGATTTCTTCTAGAGTTGGTCACTTGTGTCTTAACCTCACTTTAGCCACTTGCTAGCTTTTCTTCTGTCAGCTCCCACATTCATTCCCCTTTCACTCTCTCTCTCTCTCTCTCTCTCTCTCTCTCTCTCTCTCTCTCTCTCTCTCTTTTTTTGGTGAGGCAATTGGGGTTAAATGACTTGCCCAAGGTCACACAGCTAGTAAGTGTCAAGGGTCTGAGGCTAGATTTGAACTCAGGTCCTCCTGAATCCAAGGTCGGTGCTCTATCTACTGCGCCACCTAGCTGCCCCTCTCTCTCCTCTTCTTGATGAAAAAACAAAAAACAAAAAACTCTAGCCCTGATTTATTCTAATAATTAGACTCTAGTTAGGTCTCATTCCTCACATTTCCTTCAAGCAGACTCCAAGAATTCAGTGCCTAAATCATTAAAGGGAAAAGTGAATCTAAGAATCTAATCAGGCAAAGCAGAAATCCCTAAATCCCCTGTCCCTCAGTGAGGGTAATTTGGATGCCCAGTGGATCAAAAGATATGAAATCAAAGTATTCCCAGATCCGCAATACATTTCTTGTGTTTGTTTTGCGGGGAAATGAGAGTCAAGTGACTTGCCTAGGGTCACACAGCTAGTAAGTGTCAAGTGTCTGAAGCCAGCTATGAACTCAGGTCCTCCTGAATCCAGGGCTGGTGCTTTATCCACCTATTTTGTACCAACTAGCTGCCCCTTTCTTATTTTTTCAAATGTAAAAACAATTTTTAACTTCTGCTTTTTAAAATTTTGAGTTCCAAATTCTCTCTCCCTCCCCTCCCCACTCCTTGAGAAGGCAAGCAATTAGATATAGATTATACAAATGCAGTACTGCAAAATGTATTTCCATATGAGCCATGTTGCAAAAGAAAACTGAACAAAAAAGAAAAATAAACAAGAAAAATAAAGAAAGTAAAAAAAAAAGTATGCTCCGATATGAATCTTAAATTGTCAGTTCTTGCTCTGGAAGTGGATAGCATTTTTTTTTATAAAAGCATTTTATTAGCACCGGCCCTAGATTCAGGAGGACCTGAGTTCAAATCCAGACTCAGACACTTGACACTTACTAGCTGTGTGACCCTGGGCAAGTCACTTAACCCTCATTGCCCCACCCCCCAAAAAGTATTTTATTATTTTCAGTTACATGTAAGGATAGTTTTCAACATTTGTTTTCATAGGATTTTTAGTTCCAAATTCTTCTCCCATCCCTTCCCTCCCCCCTCCCCAAGATGGAAAGCAATCTGATATAGGTTATATATGTATAATAACATTAAACACATTTCTGCATTAGTTATATTGTGAAAGAAGAATCAGAGCACAAGGAAAATCCCCCAAAAAGAAGGGAAAAAATGGCCCAAAAGTAGAAACAGTATGGTTCAATCTGCATTCAGAGTCCACAGTTCTTTTTTCTGGATGTGGAGAACATTTTCTGTCATGAGTTCTTTGAAATTTTTTTGGATTATTGCACTGCTGTGAAGAGCCAAGTCTGTCACAGTTGATCAGTGGATAACATTTTTTATCCCAGTCCTTTGGAATTGTCTTGGATCTTCGTATTTCTGGGAATAGCTAAGTCATTCACAATTGATCATTGTACAATATTGCTGTTACTGTGTACAGTGCTTTCCTGATTCTGCTCACTTCACTTTGCATCGGTTCATAGAAGTCTTTCCAGGTTTTTCTGAAAGCATCCTGCTCCTCATCTGCACAATAATATTCCAGTACACTCATATACCACAACTTGTTCATTCATTCCCCTATTTATGGGCATCCTCTCAATTTCTAATTCTTTGCTACCACAAATAGATCTGGTATAAATATTTTTGTACACGTAGGTTTTTCCATTTTCTTTTAAAAATCTCTTTGGAATACAGACCTAGTGGTGGTATTGCTGGGTTAAAGGGTTTGCACAGTTTTCCAAATTGCTCTCCAGAATGGTTGAGTCAGTTCACAACTCCACCAATCACAATACATCCCTATTTCTTGCTTCTTTTCTATTGCATATATGATGCACCTAATGCTTATCACTGATAATCCAATGGGTAGATTATACTGTCAACTCAGTGGTTTGTTTCTTTAATTGATGGCTGCTATATTTGTTAGGGGCTGGTGGTACATCAAAACAGTGTTGCTTGAACCTTTATAATATATAATATTTATAATATATCATCATAATCACCATTATTATATAATTTATTATTATGTTAATATATCATAAATATTGTTTATGTAATATTTTATTTATTATTTATATAATAAGAAAATTATTCTTGTATTTCATTTCCCCCAATAGTCTCATTATGTATGTAATACTGGACAGACTAACAATGCGGTGGACAGACAACAGTGGGAAAGATTACTTTAGAATCAGAGGTCTTGGGTTCAAATACTGCCTTTGCGTTGAATCACAGACAGAATCTGAGAGTTGGAAGGGACCCCAGTGGTCATCTAATCCAACCCTTACATGAATGAAATCTTCATTCCAACATATTGAAATGGTCATCTAGTTTATGCTGGAAAACCTCCTAGCATGGAGAAGCCATTCTGTTTGTTATTGTTTTCCAGTCATTTTAGTCATGTCTGACCCTTTGTGACCCCATTTGGGGTTTTCTAGGCAAAGATACTGGAGTGGTTTACCATTTCCTTCTCCAGCTCATTTTACAAA
Source organism: Dromiciops gliroides (assembly GCF_019393635.1). Lineage (NCBI taxonomy): Eukaryota > Metazoa > Chordata > Mammalia > Microbiotheria > Microbiotheriidae > Dromiciops > Dromiciops gliroides. The sequence goes on from NC_057861.1 coordinate 535,518,340, forward strand.
TAAAGAAACTAAGGCAAACAGGGTTAAGTGACTCACACAGGGTCACACAGCTAGCAGGTTTCTGAGGCCAGATTTTAACTTAGGAAGATGGCATCGCTTCAAATATTGGGAAACAGCTGTCACTCCCTTCCTTGTGTCTTCTCCAAGCAGTTCCTTCAACCTTGGGTGAATTGAGCTTCTCTGGTCCTCAGTTGCCTCATCTGTAAAATGAAGGGTTTGGACTTAGCTGGCTTCAGAAGCCCCTTCCATCTCAAACTCTATAACCCTCTATATGTAACAGCTTGCTGACACACTAAAAGATCCTCATGAATACATTTAAATAAGCAAATTATCAGCTAGAGAGTAGATGTTTCAATGTAGCTTTAATCTTTTAGTTTTCTGAGGAGTGATAATAATAATCTTCCATACTTGCACAGCTCTAAGGTTTGCAAAGTGCTTTGCAATATGTTATTTCATTTGATCCTTACAATAGTTCCATGAGATAGCTACCACAGATATTATCACTCCTATCTTGCAGTTGAGGCTACTGAGACTCCAAAAAAATTAAATAACTTGCTTTTGATCCCTCAGCTAATAAATGACAGAGATAGGATCTGAAGCTGGAACTCTGTGGATTCCAAGTCTAGCACTTCATTGGAAATCATCAAAGATATACCTAAAATGGCAGCTAGGTGGTTCAGTGGATAGAACACTGGGTTTGGAATCAGGAAGACTCATCTTCGTAAGTTCAAATCTGGCTTCAGACACTTACTAGATGTGTGACCCTGGGCAAATTACTTAATCCTGTTTGCCTCAGTTTCCTCATCAGTGAAATTAGCTGGAGAAGGAAATGGCTAAGGAAATCCCAAAATGGGGTCATGCCAGTCAGCCAGGACTAAAATGACTCAACAACATACCTAAAACAACTTCACAAAAATTTTTCAAAAACAATCTTACTCACAGCCAGCATATCCTAATTTTTACTTCCTTTATGACATTCCAGGCTCAGAGATTTCCAGTGTACTTAACAATATATCTTCCCCTTTGCCTCCCTCTAAAATGAGATGTCTGTGAAGGTAGATAGAGCTGGAAAAATAGACTTGTAGTCAGGAGGACATGGGTCTGAATCCTACCTCAGATACTTTGTAGTCGTGTGAGCCTGGGCACATGGCTTAACTGCTCTGAGACTCCATTTACACAAGTCAACCCTGGGCAAATCATTTTACCTTGTTTGCCTCAGTTTCCTTATCTGTAAAATGAACTGGAGAAGAAAATGAAAAAACTATTCCAATATTGTTGCCAAGAAAACCCCAAAGTGGGTCACAAAGAGTTGGACCCAAATGAAACGACTGAACAACAACTTTGTGCCAGGTACCAGGCTGAACAAAACAGGGATAATAATAACACTACATACCTCAGAGGGTTGCTACAAGGCTCAAATGAGATAATGTATGTAAAGCATTTTGTGAACCTTAAAGGGCTATATAAATATTAACTCATTATTTTTATTACGCTGCTCATTAGTCAGGTCTGATGCCTGATTCTCATTAGCTGGTCTAGGCTTCTTTTTGGCACCAGGCATGTAGGCCAGTGCTTATCTGCATGGATGAAAAACCACAGCACACAAACCATGTAACCTCTACTCCCCACCTCGCCCTCAGTGGAATGTCCCATCCAGGGTCCCATAGCCAAGGAGAAATTTCTCCTCTGTTTAATGGGATTCAAAGGGAGAATGTTAGAAACTCCTGTCTTTAGCACTTCATTAAACACTTTAGTTTAATAACATTCTCTGGGGAATGCCAACCCTGCATCACGTGGGCAGGGAGCAAACAGCTGCATCAATTAACCCTATAATCCCTAGGGTGCTATTAGGAGGTGAGATACCCTTGGAAAGTGCATATGGCTGCAATTAGACTTAAAATACTTATGTGTCAATAGCTTTGGTTATTTGTGTTCTTCCCTATTGATCTTGCTTATGTTTTCCACATTAAACAGTCTCTCTTTCTTCATTAATAAATTAGGTGGTCCTTGGATTCATTTACCTTTTCTTTTTCCATGTCAGTAAATGTTGCCACTGGCCCTGACCCTGGGCAGAGCTGGACTTTGAGCTTCTGACCTTATTCATGGGCAGATGTTTGTCTCCTCCCCCTTGCCTTCCATATCCTGGTGATTAACAGACAATGTGAGGAGAGAAGAATCAAGCCCTTGGCTCAGCTGATCACTAAGGCCTCAAGCTCTGAGAAGTTTCTGTCCAGACTCTCCTTGATCTGGCCTCTGGCCCCAAATTGAATGTGCAGTGGAAGATGGACAGTGGCAAGGGAAGGTGGGGAGATGGGAAATTCTGTCCTGTTTTGGCAAACATGGCCAAATCAAAGAAAGGTGAAATAATTAAGTTGGGATTGATCTTCTGTTCTAATTGCCCTGACATTTCTAATCTCCTTGGGCCTGTTCATGCAATTAGTTGGCTGTGAACGGTGAGACAGGATTTGAATCCAGGTCTTTCCTGAGTCTGAGGAACCACCACCATTTCAAAGGGATAGATGTATGCCCCTTGGTGCAGTTAGGTGGAGCCATAGTGCACAGAGTTCTGGGCTTGGAATCAGGAAGACATGAGTTCAAATCGGGCCTCAGACACTTACTATCTGTGCGACCCTGGGCAAATGATTTCACCCTGTTTGACTCAGTTTCCTCATCTATAAGATAAGCTAAGAAAGGAAATGTCAAATCACTTCAGAATCTTTGCCCCCCCCCAAACAAAAAACCCAAATGGGGTCACAGAGAGTTGGACGTGACTGAAATGACTGAACAACAGTGACAAAAGTATGCACCTCGGATGTTTAGAGAGGCAGAGCTGGTGTTAAACAAGGAGCCTAAGCTTCAGGCTTGAAGGGACCTGGTTAGTCATCCAGGCCAACCCTCTTATTTTGCAGTTGAAGAACCTGAGGCCAAGAGGGGGTGAGACTTCATACATCATATGCCTAAAGTCTTCTAAAGGCATTTTAGAGGTCATCCCGCTCAGTCCCTCCATTGAAGTAGATGAAGACACCGAGTCCCCAAAAGGAAAAGGGATGTTCAGAATCACACAATTAGGAATCATTTCCTATCGGTGACTCCACAGAACATCATGCCTCCCCCAGAATAAATTCATCACCTGAAATCATCACCTTAAAAATTGACTAACTCCTTCTCAACTTCCTCAGAGGGCTTCTCCCCTCTGATTGGAGGGTCTGAGGGTAGAACAACACTCCCCTAACTCCCCATCCCCCTCAAAGCCTCTTTTATAGATGGCATAGATCTGAACTTTCCAGGTAACTTTCCATTTACCATCAGTGGCTCTATTTGGTTTCAACTCCACGGGACATCATCTCCCCTGACGCCCCCATCCCTCTACTTTTCAGCTGGTGTGTTTTCTTGAGGTCAAGGACTATCTTTTTCTTATTTGTATCTCCAGTGATAAGCATAATGCCTCACACATACTAGGTACTTAATAAATGTTTATTATTAAATTAATTGGATCAATTGAAGCAGCAGAACCAGAATTTGAATCCAGATCCTGTGTCCAGTACTCTCTTTGCTATACTACCCTGTGTCAAGGCCTTGATTCTTCCCTCCTCACCTGACTATAAGTAGTTTGGGGGAGGAGGAGAGGGAAGTATGCTTTGTCCAAAAGAAAACTTTCCTTTTCTTTTTTTTTTTTTTGTTTTTGCAGGGCAATGAGGGTTAAGTGACTTGCCCAGGGTCACACAGCTAGTAAGTGTCAAGTGGCTGAGGCTGGATTTGAACTCAGGTCCTCCTGAATCCAGGGCCAGTGCTTTATCCACTGTGCCACCTAGCTGCCCCTTTTCCTTTTCTTTTTATCAGAAAAGGAGCAACAGGGGCCAGAGGTCTTTGGAAGCTCTATGCCTGATTTGTTCTATGAATATCTAGAGTTTGGCAGCTTCTCTCCTCCCTTTCTGAATAGAAAACCCAGATCTGTATTTTCTCTGAGAGAGTATGAAGGAGTATTTTTCTTTTCCAAACCAGGTGCCCCACAGGAGCCAGGAACCACTTTGGAAATACATCATGTATTGATTTACCTGGGAGGTCCAGCACAATGCTGCAGTCTTATCAAAGAAAGGGCCAGTGTCCTCAGAAAGGGAGCTTCTCATCCTACTCAAGATTCCCATAGCGCTGCTTGGAGAAATAGCCCCCTGGGCCCGATCACATGGGGGCCTGGTGGATATTCAACACTTTGTCTGGTGTCAAAATGCACAGAAATCGTTCAACCCCTGTTGCTTTCACTCAATCTTCCTTCTCTTCCCCCTCAACCCTTCCCAACTTCTCAAGTCCCTTGCTGAGTCAGAATAGACTGATGAAGTCTTTAAATATGATTGGCTAAGCTTTGTGAATGTGTTTTTTAAAAAATTATTGCTAAAACTGTATTATTATTTTTTTTTGGTGGAGCAATGAGGGTTAAGTGACTTGCCCAAGGTCACACAGCTAGTGAGTGTCAAGTGTCTGAGGTCAGATTCAAACTCAGGTCTTCCTGACTCCAGGGCTGGTGCTTTATCCACTGTGCCACCTAGCTTCCCCCACTAAAACTGTATTTTATAATTAATTGCTATTATACCAGTTTGGGCAGTAAGCACTTATTATTCTTAATTGTATGTATCAGTAAAGTATTGACCGAGTGTCTCCCTAACTTCTCATGGTCTCAGGCCTTCAGACTGACATTGTCCTAAGAGGAAGAGTGTGTACCTAGAGAGCATCAAGAGTCAAGAGAGAGTGAGACCTTGGCATGGCCAAGGGTTTTATCCTCTTTAGATAGAGCAAAGCTAATTGGTTAGCATCATTCAATTCCATTGGTTGACATGACTTGAGGGTGGTCTAAATTAAATTAAAATGAACTCTACAGATGACATCAGAGAAGAGTATCCAACTCTTCATTAAAGGGGAAAGTCCAGTATCTAGGTGTGGTTCTTCACTAAACTAGACAAAAGAGTCTATCTCCATTTCTTTTGTTCTCTTGGGTTTGTCCCAGATTAGAGCTGAACTTTCTGGAGTGGGGAGGGGAGAAAGGACTGAAACTCATCTCTGGGTCTTCCCTAGAAATCTATTACTAATAATTATTTTCTCACAGGAAGGTGAAACAGGCCTGGACTAGGGGATAGATATCATGTAACTTGGATGTCTTCAGTTTGGAAAGGTCAGAGAAGGGTGTGTGTGTGTATGTGTGTGTGTGTGTGAGCGAGAGAGAGAGAGAGAGAGAGAGAGAGAGAGAGAGAGACAGAGAGAGAGAGAGAGAGAGAGAGAGACAGAGAGACAGAGACAGAGACACAGAGAGAATGAGAATGAGAGAAACAGAAAGGACAGAGAGAGAGAGAGAGAGAGAGACCCAAAGAGATTCATACAGAGACAAAGAGAGAGAAAGAAGAGAGAAAAAGATGAAAGATATTTTATTTATATACTGTCTTAGAGCAGTTTTAAGCTTTAATAGTATTTTTTTTGGGGGGGGGCCATGGAGGTTAAGTGACTTGCCCAGGGTCACACAGCTAATAAGTGTCTGAGGTCGGATTTGAACTCAGGTCCTCCTGAATTCAGGGCCAGTGCTTTATCACTGTACCACCTAGCTGCCCCTTTAATAGTATTATATACACATACACATATACATACATATACACACATATATACTTTAATAGGTATTAACAGCTATTAGATAGTCATATAGTCATTAATATTAATAATATAGATATTAATATCAACATTAATGATATAGCTGTTATATTATTAAGCTATTAAAACTTAAAACTAAGCTAAGACTTCGGAGACCCCCTGTATATGACACACATATAGATTCTAATATTAATAACTGATATTTTATAGGCTTGAAGCTTTGCAAAGCACTTTACAGACATCATCTCATTTGAATTTCATCATAGCCCTGTGAGGTAAGTGCTACAGGGGTAATTATTCCCATTTTATAGATGAGCAAACTGAGGCTAGGGAGATGAAGTTACTTGCCTGCGGTCACACAGCTAGTAAGTATCAGAGGCAGGATTCTAACCCAGGTCTTCCTGGCTCTGAGGCCAGCACTGGAGTCACTATAACACATTATATGTATGCATATAAATATACACATCTGTATATTCAGATACTGTAAGTGAGAATGATATAAGGTAAGCATACTCCTGAAAATTTTCTCAACAGCATTATTTATTGATATCTTTTATTTTTTTTAGATCACTTTCGTTTTCAAATGTATTTCTTCCCCTATCCAGAAAGTCACCCTCTGTAAGAATAAAAAGGAGGAAAAGAAAGGCAGTTCTACAAAACTAAGCAACACAGCAACTAAATTTGAAAGTCAGTGTGTACGTAATACTCCACACCCCTGGTTCTCCCCCTTTGTCAAGGAGGTGGGGATGTGCATTTTCTCATCTCTTCCAGACTGCATTATCAAATGGATGGTTTGTTGAGCTCCCAGGAAAGGAAGGAGGGTCATGCCAGACTCATCTCATTTCCTTTTCTGACACGGTTCCTAGATTGATAGTTCAAAGGAAGGCTACAGTCGCAGTATGCCTAGATTTCGGCAAGGTTTCTGGCAAAGCCTCCTTGAGAGCAAGAGAGAGAAATGTGGGTTGCAGGATGGTACAGGTAGGTAGATCAGACAGGTTAAATGACCAGATCCAAAGCACGGTGATTAATGTATTGATGTCAGCTGGGGCGGTGGAGGAGGAATCTATTGATATATTACAGAGCTCTGTCCTTGGTCTTTCTTGTTCTATTCAATATTTTTATCAATGATTTAAATGAAGGCACAGATGACACATTAATTAGACAGGAAGTTGGGAAGGATAGGTAATGTTAGATGGCAGAATTTGCATCCCAAACCTGTCAGAATGAGAACTTTAATTGGGACAGATGTAATGCCCTAATCTTGAATTCAAATAAATCTTCTCCACTGGTATCAGTTAACAGCAAAGGGAGGAGTAGTTAGTTGCTGTTGAGTCATTTCAGTTGTGTCCGACTCTTTGTGACCTCATTTAATGATTTTCTTGGCAAAGATACTGGAGTGTTTGGCATTTTCTTCTCTGGTTCATTTTTCAGATGAGTAAACTAAGACAACAATTTATGTGTAAAAGACCTGAGGGTTTTTTTTTTTAATGGATTGCAAGTTCAATGGGGAGGGAGGGAAAGAGGGATAAAAATTGGAACCCCAAACTATAAATAAAAATGTTTATTACATAAAAAAAGAGTGTGATGTTGCAAACCCTTCACCCCCCTGCTCCAAATCATTGGTGCAACCTCAGGCTACCTTAAGAAAGATATGGTATGGGCGGCTAGGTGGCGCAGTGGATAAAGCACCGGCCTTGTATTCAGGAGTACCTGAGTTCAAATCCAGCCTCAGACACTTGACACTTACTAGCTGTGTGACCCTGGGCAAGTCACTTAACCCCCATTGCCCCGCAAAAAAAGAGAGAGCGAGAGAGAGAAAAGAAAGATATGGTATGCAGGATGAGGATGGTGCTATTCCTGCTCTCCATAAGACCACACCTGGAGAAACTCTGGATGCTGAATTTTAGGAAAAACATTGATAAGAAAGCACAGCCAGAAGATGGGTACGAGAATGATGAGGGGACTGAAAATCATGCCATATGCGAATCACTTGAGAGAACTAGGGAATCTTTAGTATGGAGAATAGAAGGCTTAGAGGAAAGCTGATACTTGTCTTAAAGCATCTGAGAAGTTCTCATGAGGGAGGGGAATTAGATTTGTCTTGATTGGCCTGAAATGAGGGTCCACGATCAGGAACCATGGGTGAAAGCTGCAGAGGAAGAGTTCAACTTGATGTGAGGAAAAATTCCCTGATAATTAAAATTGTCTAAAGTGAATTCTCCAGCACTGGGGGGTCTTCAGAAAGAAACCTAATGACTGCTTGTTGGTCACAGAGTTCATTTCTCCTCAGGAATGGGGCATACTAGAAGACATTTGAGGTCCCTTCCAAATAAGAGATGCCACAATTATATATTTATTTACATTAATATTTTAAGGACCCAAGATTTCATTAGCAAGTGTGTTCATTCCACTGACACATATTCCAACCTCTTTACATCCTAAAAGACAACTCTCATGAAGGTTTTGTTTTGTTTCGTTTTGTTTCTGGGGGAGAGGTAAGGATGTACAAAACTGTGATTTCATAGAAATTCTCAGTGTGGCAAATTCTTAAAAAAATTTTTTTAATTAATTAATTAATTAATTTATTTATTTTTTTGGTGAGGCTATTGGGGTTAAGTGACTTGCCCAGCTAGTAAGTGACAGCTAGTAAGTGTTAAGTGTCCAAGGCCAGATTTGAACTCAGATTCTCCTGAATCCAGGGCTGGTGCTCCATCCACTGCGCCATCTAGCTGCCCCAGCAAATTCTTTTAGCAATGCAGATGAGCATCTCAGTCTCAGAGGACTGCCTGGTGGCACTGAGTGGTGGTTAAGTGACTTGTCCATAGGCACACAAAAAGCAAGACTTGAACCCAAGTCTTCTAGACAGCATGGCCTGTTTTCCATGAACCATGCTCCTCTGCCTCTCTCTTCATGGGACATCATGCATAGACCTAGTGTTAAACTGGGTGCCCATCAGTGGAAGACAAGGCTAGTTAAATTTGGAGATGCCCACTGCCAGGTGATACATTTTTTAATGTTCTTTTTTTTGGGGGGGGGTGAGGCAATTGGGGTTAAGTGACTTGCCCAGGGTCACACAGCTAGGAAGTGTCAAGTGTCTGAGGCTGGATTTGAACTCAGGTCCTCCTGACTCCAGGGCCGGTGCTCTACCCACTGCGCCACCTAGCTGCCCCTAGGTGATGCATTTTTTTACTATAGTCACATGCACATGATGTAGCTTACTTTATGAATCTCTCCTGCTCTCCCAATTTAATTGCCTAGTACCTGGACCTTTGGTAATGGCCTTGCTGAATTTAACTAGACTTGTCTTCAACCAACAGACACACAGTCTATGACCAGGCCTGTTCTTGACATTTTTCCATCTTCATAAGATGATGTGGCAGAGCATTCATTCTATTGGCACTATCCCTTGACAATCCCTGCTCATCTCCAGGACCAGAATGAAGCATCAGGGTAGGACCCATATGAATGTGTATGTGTTCATATTTGTTTGTATGTATGTGCATGCATGCATGTATGTATGCATGTATGTATGTATGTATGTATAGGTGTGCATGTAAGTATATATGTAGATGCACACCTGTATTTGTTGTGTACGTATGTATGTGCTTGTTTACACATGTATGTAAATGCAGACATGTATAGCACATAAATGTATATGTGAATTGCATATATAGATGTCTGCATTATATTATACATGTGTGTCGTGATGGGTATATATGCATGCACATGTGTACATGCATATTCATTTGTGCATATATGCACTCGTGTAGCTGTAATGTGTCTACATGTGTCTGTGGTATGCATACACATGTCTGTGTATGTATAAGTGTATTGCATTGTGTAAGTGTATGTACAAGTGTGCATGCATGTGTAGTATATGTTTATTGTGTTGTATATTTAGAGATAGGATTTTTATGTTTTTATATTTTACACATGTATATATTATATGTGCACATATATATATGAATAGGTATATGTGTTTCTCTACATGTGCTATACATACATTTGTATGTGTAAGATATATGTGTATTACAGGCATACATGTATCTGTATATGCACATGTATTTCCATGTGTATGTAAATGGAACCTTGCATGAATATATGCAAATGTGATGTGTATCTGCATGTACACATATATAATGTATACACATGTAAATGTGTTGGGGTATATGTGTGCATATATAAACACACATACAAATGTATGTACACATATAGAGCACTGTATCTGGAGCCAGAAAGACCCAGGTTCAAATCCCTCATCATACTTATAAGCTGTGAGACCCTGGATAGGTCACCCTCTGTGCTTCAGTTTACTCATGTGTTAAATGAGGAGGTTGGACTCCATGGACTTTCCTGATCTAAATTTGTGATCCCATGTGTATGCTTATAGGCACATCTTTGGATACAGGTAGATGTGTATGTATGTCTATGTAGATATGTCTACACACATACTCCCACTCATAAAGGGTTATACATACACAGTACATATATATGATATCTATCTGTATCTCGTATCTGAAGGTCTGCTTTGTGGAAGGAGGACTACACTCGTTTTGTTTGGCCTCAGAGGGCAGACAATGTTGGAAGTGCAAAAAGGCAGATTGTGGCTCAATGTCACTTTCCTAACAATCGATGCCCCACCCCCTCCCCGTAGGCTGGGCCACCTTCAAAGGAAGCAGGGGTTGCCTCCTTGGGGCTCTTTAAGCAGAAGCTGGAAAACCACCTGTGGGGGCCAGTAGAGTGTGTGTGTGTGTGTGTGTGTGTGTGTGTGGGGTCCTTTCTAGTATGGTTTGGACTAGACTAAGATCCTTCCCAGCTCTAGAATTCTGTGATTCTGAGATATATACACATATATTTATATAATGCATACATATACAATACCCGCATACATACACTAATATAGATATAAAATATGTGCATGCATGGTTGTATATGAGCCTATACATTCATCTATATACATAGATATTCATACATGTATATATGTAGGTATATCTTCTATTCACATAGATAACCTTGGACTTCTGAAGACTACATCAGCAGAAGCAACATGCCATAGTGGATAAGAAAGCAGGCCTGGAAGTTAGGAAGACCTGGGTTCAAGTCCTGTCTCTGATACAAACTAGCTATGTGACCCTGGGTGAGTCACTTTACCCTGTTTGCCCCAGTTTCTTAATATGTAAAATAAGCTGGAGAAGGAAATGGCAAACCACTCTGGTATCTTTGCCAAGAAAACCGCAAATGGGGTCACAAAGAGTCAGACTCGATAGAAATGACTGAACAACAACAAATACATATAAGTATATGTAATTACTTGTATAACAACCTAACATAAATGTAGAGAACAATTCCTGTCTAGAATTGTCTAAAGATGACAAAAATATAGGTCTTGTATACGTTTAAAGCTAAGTTCCAATTAATGCAAATAACGCATCCCTCTAATTGGTCACATATATTCAGTTCATATTATCTGAAGTTATAATTATATAAAATACCGTAATTGGTTCTGGTCCAAATGGAAATATACAGTGCAAATTTGAATAATGTGGCTACTTTGGGGGATTCATTATTTTCACTACAAATTTTCACTACTATACAAATACATACAGACATATGGAGAGAGACAGAGACAGAGACAGAGAGAGAAACAGAGAGACAGAGACAGAGAAACAGAGAGACAGAGAGGGAAATAGAGAATTCGTGTATAAGTGAGACAAGATAAGAATGAAGAGATGAATGTGAAAGAGAAAACCTGAGAATTTGGATGAGGAAAAAGCCACATCTAAGGCTGATTTCTCTTCCTCAAAGGATGATGGGAACAAGCCTGTTGATAACGATCAGCTTGCGATGACTGCAGAGACCTTCGGACAACTCATTGAGAAACACCAGGGCAGGCCTCTTGGGATGGCTACTCCCCATTCTTTTTCTTTGTCAGGCTCTTCTCTCTGTACCCCATTTCCCCCATAGTTATTTCTGGGCCTCAAGAAATAAAACTGGGGGAGAATTGGTCATAGGAGAGATTGAAGGCAAGGAACATTTAGGAAAGTTCCCACAGGGTGAAAAACCAGAATTAGGAGGGTGAGAGGAAGAGAGTTCCAGGTGACAGGAGGGCTTAGAGTTGGGTGGGGAAGTGGGGGAGGAGGGCGGAAGCCGTGTCCTTGAAGCCGTGAAGTCAGGCCTGAGAACTATGCCACTCAGAACATCCTGCCCCATCCCAAGGTGGGGGTAGCGTCATTAATCTTCAGCACTTTGTTTGCAAAGCATCATTATTATTTATTGGATCAGTGGCCTTGGAGACCCAGGGCTCAGGATCCTTTTGAATTTACCTGAAATTATTTAGCCTTATGCCTCCTTTGGCAGGACTCAGCTTCCTGCTTCCTGAGCCACAGGCCTCGTGGGTAAATTGGTTGTTGTCCTTAGAATCAGTGAACCCAAGGGTTCAGGGAAGAGAACATGAGAGACTCCCTAGTCCATGCCCCTATATTTGGGTAGAACCACAGCTAAACCAATGCAAACTCATGATAACTGACCCTAGTTTCTGACTTCCAAGGAAAGAAATTCCTTTGCCTTCTTAGGGAAATTATTCCGGAGTTTAGCAAATCTCATGGATTGGATGTTCTTCCGTACATCTAACCTCAATTCCCCCCTGTTTTATTTTGTTCTTTTCCCCCATGATGAAACTTGAAAGACTTCAGGAAATAAACTTTCCCAATCCTTAGACTGACAATCTGCTGTTTTTCTTTTTCTTTTTTTTCTTGCGGGACAATGGGGTTAAGTGACTTGCCCAAGGTCACACAGCTAGTAAGTGTCAAGTGTCTGAGGCTGGATTTGAACTCAGGTACTCCTGAATCCAGGGCCGGTGCTTTATCTACTGCTCCACCTAGCCGCCCCTATCTGCCGTTTTTCAATGCAGAACTTTTTGGGAGTCACATAGTGGCAAATCCCTTTAACTCTCCTTTATGGCTGACTGATTTCTGTCTTCCCATGGCTGAGAGCTGTTGATGAAAGTGACCATTGAGCTCTCCTTTGGCAGCCATTTTGTAACTCACTGGTGACCTTAGTGGCTTAAGGACCTTGAAAAGAGCCTTGGTCCCGAGAGCCAGGAAATGTTCATTCAAGTGTTGGTTTTTCTACTCACTAACCATCTTTAGGCAGATCACTTATCTCTCTGGGCCTTGGTTTCCTCGTCTGTAGAATAAGGGGGAAACCTTTCAGCTCCGACATCCCAGGATTCTGTCCCCCGCGCCAGACTTGCAGGGAAACTCTGCTGCACAAGATGGACGCCATTCTCTCTTAATGTGCTGAAGTGAAGGCAAATTTCAATCTAATAATGTAAAGCAGCAATAACCATTATAATTAATTTATACAAAAGACATTATAAAATTACACTTTATGCATTCAAATCCCATCCAAGAGGCGTGCTCGTTTTCCAGTTAAGCTATGGGGCCTCATGGAGACAGACGGGAAAAGAAGTATTTCAATATTTCTTATAATTTTATATTCTTTCTAATATCTCTCATGCTAATTTCATTATGCAACACAGTCAGCACGGTGATGTAATTATCGAAAAGTAATTTTGCAATAAATGGATTTAAATGTGTTCGAGTCCATTGTAAATTCAATCTCTTGGTGAAGGTGGATTGCGCAGGCGGGGGAGATGGGAGCAGGGATGAGTTCTGGGTGGAAATTGAGAAATCCTGTATGGCCCACGCCAGGGATCTAATTACACCTACTAATAACATCACTTGAGATGAAAACTGATCACCAAGCTTGCCCTTCTACCCTCCACTTTCTGTGTAATCCCAGCTTCTGTGTATCTCCTTAGGAGTTGCTTTTCTGACCCCCAGGGCGTTGCTTAGACAGTCTACAATTCTTGTCAACCCATTCTCCACTACCCTCTTACAGGAACTCTTTGCTTCAATTGGATTAATTTATTCACCATTCCCCCAAAAGGACATCTTGAAATTGTTAGCCTATGTACCACTGACTTCTCCTCTCATCCTTGCTTTGTTTCCCACTCTATCTCCTTTCCCCACCCCATAACTCCTATTTCCTAAGTCTTACTCAACCTTCAAGGTCCAGTGCCAATCCCAACTCTACCATTCTTGAGGGCATCCTTGGCTTCCCTAATTGTTTACTTTTCCATTCTCTAGCACCTCTAATGAAGGTCACCTTTGAATAAACTACATATAATTGCCGTCTTGCTTCTTCCCAACTCTCTATGTTACAAAGACCTACCCTATAATCAAAATCAAGACCTCTTTTCCAATTGCCTCACTAATGAAGATCAAAAGAAAGAAGGGCAGGGAAGGAAGGAGTGAGGGAAGGAGGAAGGGAGGGAGGGAGAGAGAGAAATATTAGAAGGAAGGAAGGAAAGAAGGAAGGAAGAGGGGAAGGAAGGAAGGAAGAGAGGGAAGGATGAAGAATAAAAGAAAGAAGGGAAAGAGGGAGAAAAGGAGAAAAAGAAAATAAAGAGTGGCAAGAAGAGACAGAAAGAAGGGCAGGGAAGGAAGGAGTGAGGGAAGGAGGAAGGGAGGGAGGGAGAGAGAGAAATATTAGAAGGAAGGAAGGAAAGAAGGAAGGAAGAGGGGAAGGGAGGAAGGAAGAGGGGAAGGGAGGAAGGAAGAGAGGGAAGGATGAAGAATAAAAGAAAGAAGGGAAAGAGGGAGAAAAGGAGAAAAATAAAATAAAGAGTGGCAAGAAGAGACAGAAAGACAAAGACAGAAAAATAAAACAGCAAGAAAGAAAGGAAGGAAGGAAGAAAAGAGAGGCGATGTGTTGCTGATTTATTATAAGGTAACTACTTGGTTTCCATTAGACCTACTATCTGATTTTATTACACACTTAGAATCTGAGTTTCTTTTCATGACTGTCTGATTCTGAAATCTGTGGTGGGAAATCCTTCTTCCATCTTTCTTTCAGGAGGCTGGTAAGGGATCGTTCCTAAAGTCAAGATCACTCTAGAATATCAATGTAGAAAATTCAACAACAACAACAACTTAAAAATCAGAGAGTCTTGATGCTTCAAGAGGCTGCTTGTCTGGTCTAAGCTCCTACCTCTTGCAGGAACTTCTATACAATCTTTGGCGGATGGTCATCCATCATCCATACAAGGACTTCCAGTTATGGCATGTACATTTTTGACCATCTCTAATTATTAGAATATTGTTCCCTATAATTAACTGAAAGCTATTGCTCTTACATATCTTCCCCCCTGGTCCTTGTTCTGTTCCCTTGCATGATGCAGAATAACTCTTATCCTATGTGACTTACATGAGTCTTCTGAATATCCGAAGCAGCAAGGTGGCAGAGTGCATAGAAGGCTGGTTTTGGAGTCAGGAAGACCCAGGTTTGAATCTTGCCTCAGACACTTGCCATTTTACCCTCAGCAAGTCACCTAACCTCTTTCAGCCTTAGTTTCTTCTTCTGTAAAATTAAAAGAATAATAATAGCACCAACCTCATAGGGTTCCTGTGAGGGTCAGACAAGATTATATATGTAAGGTGCCTTGTAAATCTTAAAATGCTATGTAAACGATTATTATCATTTGGTCCTTCAGTCGTGTCCAACTCTTCCTTTTCCCTGTGGACCATAGCATGCAATACTATCTATAGAGTGTTCTTGGTAAAGATACTGGAGTGGATTGCCATTTAACTTCTCCAGGGAATTAAGGCAAATAGAGGTTAAATGACTTACTCAGGTTACCCAGCTGGTAAGTGCATGAAGCCAGATTTGAACTTAGGTCTTCTTGATTCCAGGTCTATAGCTGAGCCAACTAGCTGCTTCCATATAAATGGTAGCAAATATTATTTGAAAAGAGATATCATATCTTCTTTGTATTGTCTCCCCGTCTGTCTCACTTCCTCTCCACTCCCACACCCAATGCTGCCAAATCTTTTCTTCTCTAGGTTACACATTTCCATTTCCTTCAACCAATCACCATCTAACATGGCTTCCAGACCCTTCTCCATCCTTGTTACCTATCTCTGAATGTTCTCTGTACTTTGCACAACTACAGAGAAGAACCTCCCATCAGGTGAGAATCTTGCCTCTTTTTTTATATGAAACACCATGGAGTGCTCTGTAAGTCCCTCAAAATTCAGTTTGTCAAGCAACCTGCTATCTGGAAGGGGGCTCCTATGAGAGGACTGTACAGTCCAGGAGAAAGGCAGAGAGGTTGCTTTTGTTGAGTGAATTCTGTCGCTGAATGGACACCCAGTGCAGGTCCTTGTCGTAGGTGTTGTAGGGAACACAAAAAATGTAAGAAAAGAAATGTAACATAGTCCCTGGCTTTGAAAGGTACTAGACACTGAAGTAGAGAGAAAAGAAGGAGGGAAAGAAAGCTGAGAGGGAGGAAGGAAGGGAGGAAAGAAGAAAGGAATGGAAGAGGGGGAGAGAAAGAGGAAAGAAAGAGGAAAGAAGAAAAGAGGGAAGAAAGACAGAAAGACAAGAAGACAGACAGGAAGGAAGGAAAGACTAGAAAGAAAAGAGAGGGAAAAGAGGAAGGAAAGAGAGAGGAAAGAAAAGAAAGCAAGAGGGAGGGAGGAAAGAAGAAAGGAAAGAAGAATGAAAAGAGAGAAAGGAAAGAGAGAGGGAGGAGGGAGGATGGAATGGAAAAAGAAAGGAAAGAGGAAAGAGAAAGGAAAGAAAGAGAAGGGGAGGGAAGGAAGGAGGGAGGAAGGAAGGAGGGAAGGAAGGAAGGAAGGAATTAAACCCTCCCCAGGGCACCAAGGACCAGACTCCTCTTTCCTCTTTCTCACATTGAGCCCTAAATCCATCTGGAGAGTGTAATGTTGTCTTTGGACATGACCACGAAAGGCTTCTACATTGAGGAGGACAAAGCTTACTTTGTTGCACATCAGGACCTGCCTTAACTGGCCAGATCCTTTTAGGAGCATCTTTATAATTGATAAATTCCTAGTCTATTTGACCCTGAAAGAATTTGAGTCTCTCTGGGCTTCAGTTTTAATATCAGTAAAAGGAAGGCATTAGACTCTGTGACTGAACCAAGATTAAAAGGGAGATGTCTAGATTCTAGTCTCCTTAACCTTCTTGTTTGGTTACAGTGAAGAAAGACTTCGTGAACCTTAAAATATTTTTCAAATATGGGATAGAGAGAGAATCAGCCTCAGAGTCAGGAAGAGCTAGGTTCAAGGTGAATCTGACACATATCGTCTGTGTGACTGTGGTCATGTCACTTAACACCTTAATGACCCAGGAAACTCTAAAATGAGCATCTGCAACAGTTGCCAATCTTTATTGGTAGATGGGGAACTCCCTACACTGAGGACATCACAAATTGTTCCCCCACCCCCATTTGTTGTTATTATTATTACCACCAGAACAGCTACCTTTGTACTTGGAAATATGGATTATTCAAAGAAATCATAAAATTTTAGAGCTGAAAGGGAATCTTAAAGGTAACCTAGCTCATATAGCAAATGAAGAAATAGAGGCTTCAATAGTACCATGTATAAACACACACATTCTATCTATCTATCTATCTATCTATCTATCTATCTATCTATCTATCTATCTATCTATCTATCTATCTATCTATCCATCCATCCATCCTTCCATCCATTTATCTAATCCACATCCACAAACACATGTATATATACATACACGCATATATATACACACACACACATATATACATATACAATACATCCATATAGTACTATACTATATATACACTATATAATAGTATAGTATATATTTTATATATAGTATAGTACTGCTTTAGAGCTCACTGTCCTTCAAAAAAAGTATAAGGCATTGTCTTTGCCCTCAAGCAGCTCATAATTTATTTATTTGCTTATTAGGGATTATTCCATTCATTTGATTTTTTTAAACAATTAAACTTAAGTTTTTCAATTAACAAGAAAATCTATTTTATCTACTTCCTTTCCCCAATGGGGGGAAAAAGAAAAAAGAAAAGAAAAACAGAATCTTTGTAATAAATGTGCATAGTTAAACAAAATAAATTCCCTCATTGGCCACATCCAAAACATAGACTTCTCACTCTGCTTCTTGAGTCCATCATCTGTCAAGAGTAGGG
The DNA here is from genome assembly GCF_019393635.1 of Dromiciops gliroides. Taxonomy (NCBI): domain Eukaryota; kingdom Metazoa; phylum Chordata; class Mammalia; order Microbiotheria; family Microbiotheriidae; genus Dromiciops; species Dromiciops gliroides. The sequence continues at coordinate 535,536,029 of NC_057861.1, forward strand.
GTATCTGGCCAGCTAGATGGTGCAGTGGATAGAGCACCAGCCCTGGAGTCAGGAGTACCTGAGTTCAAATCCGGTCTCAGACACTTAACACTTACTAGCTGTGTGACCCTGGGCAAGTCACAACACCAATTGCCTCACTAAAAAAGAAAAAAAAGGGGCGGCTAGGTGGCGCAGTGGATAGAGCACTGACCCTGGAGTCAGGAGTACCTGAGTTCAAATCTGGCCTCAGAGACTTAACACTTACTAGCTGTGTGACCCTGGGCAAGTCACTTAACCCCAATTGGCTCACTTAATAAAAAAAAAAGAAAGAAAAAAAAAGAGTAGGGGTATCAGGCTTTGTCATCAATCTTCTCAAAAAGGGCACTAGTCATTGTGTTGATGAGAGTTCAGCCGTCCTAGGCACTTCTCTCTTTGAAGGAGTGACTATGATGGGCACAACTTTGTGTTCTTCAAATGAAATAGTATAGTACCTTGATCATCATATGTCTTCAGTAATTTTTTGTTCAAGGAATGGATAGGAGACACAGTCCCTCCTTTCAAGAAGCTTATATTCTAGTTGATTTTATATATATATATATAAAATAAATAAATAAATATATATATATATATATATAGGTATAGGTATAGATAGATATAGATGATAGAGATAGATAAAGATATAGGTATAGCTATAGCTATAGATATACACATACATATATACACACATACAAACACACACATATATAGTATATGTATACACACATATTCTATGTGTGTATATATATATGTATATATATATACACACATATAAATTTGTTGTTTCTTATTATATATAATATTATTGTATATAATATTGTATATATGGGCAGCTAGGTGATGCAGCAGATTGAGCACTGGAATCAGGAAGACTCATCTTCCTGAGTTCAAATCTGGCCTCAGATGCTTACTTAGCCATGTGACCCTAGGCAAGTTGCTTCACTCCGTTTGCCTCAGTTTCCTCGTCTATAAAATGAGCCAGAGAAGGAAATGGCAGACCACTCTAGTATTTTTCCCAAGAAAACCCCAAAGTGGGATCACAAAGAATCGGACACAACTGAAACGACCAAACATAGTACAATGATATTCCATTATATTTAAGTACCACATTTTATTTTTCCATTCCCCAATTTATGGACAGCTGCTTTGTTTCCAATACTCTGCTACCACACAGGCTATACTACACTAAGACATATTAGACATGACAATCATAAGTCAATAAGAGGTCATTCTTGGTATGAACATGGTAGGGATGTTAAATCTGATGGCATTTAAGAGAATGGGGAGGGGCAGCTAGGCCCTGTGGCCTAGTGGATAAAGCACTGGCCCTGGATTCAAGAGGACCTGAGTTCAAATCCGCAATCAGACATTTGACACTTACTAGCTGTGTGACCCTGGGCAAGTCACTTAACCCTCATTGCCCTGCAGAGAGAGAGAGAGAGAAAGAGAGAGAGAGAATGGGGAGGTCATTGTGTCCTGGAGGAATAGAGAGGCCTTCATTAAGAACGTGGGACTCAGGAAGGCCTTGAAGGATGGATAGAATTTGGGTCATGGCAGAGGATGCAAGTGGGACATTTAATGTGGGGAACAATGTGAATGAGGGGACAGGTGTGAAAATGAGCATGGCAGGAGCATAGGACGGCGAGGAGACAACCAGGGCAATCTACTTGGCAGTTTGAGGATGTGTCTTTCTGGATGGAGAACATCTTTTCAAGTCACACAAGAGTTGGCCTTCAGGCAGTCTGACCACTTTGCATCTGTGTCAATCTGAGAGCGCTTCCATTGGCTGATGCGTCCCCCTTAGAGTTCCTAAGGTCGCAGAGTCCACTGGAGATGGGGCCCCCATATGCCCCCAATTGGGTCACTTCTGCAGTGTCAGTATTTGTGTGGCATCAAATTCTCAATTATAGACCAAATTGAATTTACAATTTGCTTTTGGGCAATGTGTAAATTGGCACTTCATTGATTATTAATGAAGTGCTAATTGCTCTTTGCAACCAATTTTTATGCAAATGATGCTGGTGCTGTTTGCACAATTTTGCAATTTACAGTTTTACATTTGCAGCACTGGGCATGGGGCTGCAGAAAGCGGCAGGTTTGTCAAAAAGAATTGCAAAGCTCAGAGTAATTAACAGGAAAGGACTGAAGCTTTTAAGGGACAAATCCAGTTTTTTTATTGATTGCAAGAACTCTCAGTTTGACAGGGGGCACTGAGAACTTCACTGACCCTCCAAGTAGACATAAGGCAATTGAAGGGCTGCTTGCTGGTGAGGTGAGTATACAAATTGGCCTGTGAAATTCTCGCAGGTTCATTAGTGCTAAGGCTATGTGTGTTTTTCATTTGAGGCATGGAAAGAGGCTTTCCACTGAGAGAATGATGCAATATTGGTTTGTTGATCAAATAGCCCATCAGTTCCTCAGCATCACAATTTGCTCTCAGTTTTTCCCAGCACAAGCACCTACTTGAATAAGTTGAGCCACTCAAAGAATTGGAAATCAAGGCAATGCCCATCAACTGGGGAGTGGCTGAACAAGTTGTGGTATATGAATGTAATGGAATACTATTGTGCTCTAAGAAACAATAAGCAGGCAGATTTCAGAAAAACCTAGAAAGACTTCAGTGAACTGATGCTGAGTGAAGTGAGCAGAACCAGGAGAACATTGTACATAGTAATAGCAACATTGTGTGATGATCAACTGTGATAGACTTGGCTCTTGCTCTTCTCAGTGGTACAATGATCCAGGACAATTCCAAAGGACTCATGATGGGAAATGTTCTCCGCATTCAGAAAAAAAGAACTGTGAATTCTGAACACTGATGGAAACAAAATGTTACTACTTGTTGGGTGTGCTTTTTCTTTTTTGAGGTCTTTCCCTTTTGTCCTGATTCTTCTTTCACAACATGACTAATGCAGAAATATGTTTAGTGTGATTGCATATATATATATATATACATATATATATGCAATCACACTATATAATTTTATTTTATTTAATCACACTATATAATACCTATATAATTTTGCTTTCTGTCTTGGGGAGGGGGGAGGGAAGGGAGCGAGGGAGAAAAATTCGGAACTAAAAATCTTATGAAAACAAATGTTGAAAACTATCTTTACATGTAATTGGAAAATAATAAAATACCTTTATGATTTTTTAAAAAGAAAGTTGAGCCACTATTTGGTCTTAGGTGTTTTGAGGGCTGATAATCAGATTGGGTGGCTACCCTGCTAGTAGTACCCTATGAAAGTCAAGGTTCCCCATCCTGGTCTGAAAGAAAAGGTTTGGGGCTTTCCTGGGAAATTAGTGGTGACATATTATAGTATGAATTATGAAGTTAGGATCGTAAAACTTTACTTTTGGAAGGTAGAAATGAATTGGTCTAACCTTGTCGCTTTTCAGATGGGAAAATGGAGGTAGCCCTGACCCAGATCTCACTGAAACAGAGATGGGAACTGAGGTAGATGATATAAAGCATGGGTGTTTTCTGAAGTAACCAACAGAGTGTAATGAAATGGGCTCTGGATTTAGAATAAGAGGACCTTGGGCCTGTATGTCTGCCTTTTCTACCTTTAGGACCTCGGGCAAGTCATCCAACTACCTTGGGCCTCAGTTTCCTTAGCTATAAAATGAGGAAAATGGATTGATTAGATGGTCATTAGGTCAACAAACATTTATTAATTATGTGTGATTATGCCTATTATGTGCCAGGCAGGGCATCTAGGTGGTGCAGTAGAAAGAGCACCAGGCCTGAAATCAGGAAGACGTGTCTTCATGAGTTCAAATCTGGCCTCAGACACTTACTAGCTGTGTGACCCTGAGCAAGTCACTTAACCCCATTTGCTTCAGTTTTCTCACCTGCAAAATGAACTAGAGAAGGAAACAGCAAACCACCCCGGTATCTTTGCCAAGAAAACCCAGATATATCTGAAAAACGACTTAACAAGAACAAATGTGCTGAGTACTTTGTTAAGTGTTAGGGATACAGCCAAGAAGGTGGAATTGACAGGACATGTCGATTTGGATATGCGGGGAAGAGAGTGAGGAATCCAAGATGAATCCTAGATTTTAAACCTGAGTGACTAGAAAGATGGTGGTTCCCTCAACAGTAATAGGAAAGTTAGGAAGCAGGGAGGGTTTTGTGGGAAAGATAATGAGTTCTGGTGTTGACAGGATGAATTTAAGATATCTATGGGACATCTAGCTTGAGATATAAAATAGCCAGTTGGAGAGGTGAGGCTGGAGGCCAGGAAAGAGGTTAGGGCTGGATAAATCATTCTGAGAATCATGCAGAGATGATAATTGAATCCATGTGCACTTATGAGATTACCAAGTGTAAAAGAATTGAAGGCTAAGAAAAGGGTCTGGGACAGAGCCTTGGGGAATACCCACATTTAGTGGATGTGACCTGGGTGAAGATCCACAAAGGAGACTGGGGAGAACCAGGAAAGAGCAGTGTCAAGACCCTCTTTGGCTTGAAATCATTTACTCTATGATCGATTAGGGGTATGCTCTTGGCTCTTTGTATTTTTTCTACTTGTTTTCTTCATATTTTTTTCTTTTCCTATAATCTTTATCTCTTAGGCCTACTAGTGGCTCTCATAGGCATTGCTTAGTCTAAAAATGACCCTCAGGTATAAAAAGGTAGTAGTGATTCCTGTGCTAAAAATTCAGATTAATGGACACATCATAGGCAGGGGGTGTGGGTATGGTGGTGGTGCAGAAGCCTCTACTTGATCCTTTGTCCCTTAAATTCTGGAGGTTAATATTTGAGGTTGGCTACTTCCAAGGTGACTTTTGCCACTTAATGGGATTAACGCTTAATCAGTTGATTGTTAATGTATTTTAGTCATGTCTGACTCTTTGTGATTCCATTTGGGGTTTTCTTGGCACAGATACTGGAGTGGCTTGCCATTTCCTTCTCCAGCTCATTTTACAGATGAGGAAACTGAGGCAAACAGGGTAAAATGACTTGCCCCAGGCCACACAGCTAGTTTCTGAGGCCGGATTTGAATTTAGGAAACTCTCTATCCATTGTGTCCACTGTGGAATCTAGCTGCCCTTTGAGCTTGGTGTAGGGTGGGCCTGACACATAAAAGGTCATGTTAGTTGTGTAACTTTCTTTCTTTCTTTCTCTTTTTTTTCTTTTTTTTCTTTTTTGCAGGGCAATGAGGGTTAAGTGACTTGCCCAGGGTCATAAAGATAGTAAGTGTCAGGTGTCTGAGGCTGCATTTGAACTCAGGTCCTCCTGAATCCAGGGCCTGTGCTTTATCCACTGCATCACCTGGCTGCCCCCTAGTTGTGTAATTTCAAGAGTGTCAGAAAATTCTTCTGTACCTCTAAAACTGCCCTCTACCATGCAGCTCCAAGATATCTGAAAATGGATCCTCAGAGCATCATCTCTTTTCCTTAAGCCAAACACTGTGGCTTCTGTTAAAAACATATCTCCTTCTGGGAGAGGATATAGCTTATCAGTTACTTGTCCCTAAGTGTAAATGAGCTTTCTTAGGTTTCTCGAGTGATTCTTATTGATAGGAATGAGTGTGGGCATAGTCACTGATCCCCTAGAATCTTGGAGTTAGAAGAGGCCTCAGAGTCCCTGTTCTGAATTATGCTTGAAGGCAGGAATCTTTTCTACACTACATATCTCTGACATTTGCTCATTCTGTCTCCACTTTGAGATCTCCTGGGGTAAGGAATCCACTGCTTCTTGAAGCAACCCATTCCATTTTGGGGCAGTTTGAATTGTTAGGGAGAGTTGTTTTTGTTTGTTTTTTGTTTTGTTGTTTTTGTTTTATTACATAGAACCCAATATCTTCTTTGAAACATCCCCTCTGGGGATAGGCCTAACAAATCTAATCCATTTTTCCACATGATAACCTTTCAAATGCTTGAAAACAAGACACCATTTCTTCTAAATCATCTCTTCGTTAGGCTAAATTTCCCAAAATTCAAGCCATTGAGAAGGGGAACTACTGAGGTGAAGGCATCTGACAAGTTTAGAAAAGGTTAGCCATGAATGAGCAAGCAAATAAATTGCAGCTAGTTTGCAATGGTCAGCCCTGAATGGGTGACTTCCTCTCCTTTGCCACATCCTATTTTGGTGATTGGTTCCAACCTCCTTCCAATTTGGAAGCAAAATAATTTCTTCCTTGAAGGGTCTGGAGGAAATGACATGCTAGGAACTAACAGCAAAATGGGGAGCCTAGGAGAGAAGAGATCACTGGAGGTGTGAGGTGGAAGGGGGTGTTGCCTTGGTCACTGGAATCAATCAAGATGGCGGTTGCCAAAGGCTGCTTTAGTTGGTTGCCTAGCAAATAAGCACCAAGGGACTATAGCACAGAACAGGAGGAGGCTGGTCAGGGGAGTGGCTCCTAAGGGAAAATCCTCCTTGATTTCCCCATGGAAGCTTTCTCCAAGTGTTTGGTTAAGAGTTTGTAAACCTTTGGTCAAGACACTTCACAGCCATTGGTAGGGATGAGAGGGTTGTGAAAGAGGACAGAGAGTCAAAATTAGTCCTTTCCCAGAAAGAAACCTCTGCAGCACATGATGACCAAGTGTCGCATGAGTATGAACTCACTTAGTTTTCTCTGTCTCCAAAGTCTAGGCCCATTCTGGGTTAAAACCAAGGCTGTAACTCAGGAGGATAAGCACTTTGCAACCTAAAGTTAACCAGAAAATGAAATAAAATAAAATAAATTAAAAATAGATAAATAAATAAAGTTAACCAGATAATCAGAAAGCATCTGGCGCCAGGATCAGATCTGGTATTAGAGACAGAGAGAGACAGAGAGAGAGAAAGAAAGGAGAGAGAGAGAGAGAGAGAGAGAGAGAGAGAGAGAGAGAGAGAGAAGAGGAGAGAGATCTAGATATATAAATCAACTAGGTGGCACAGATAGAGTGCTGGGCCTGGAGTCAAGAAGACTTATCAGGAAGACGAGCTGTGTGACTCTGGGAAAGTCATTTAACTGTTTGCCTCAGTTTCCTCATCTGTAAAATGAGCTGGAGAAGGAAATGGCAAACCACTCCAGTAACTTTGCCAAGAAAACCCCAAATGGGGTCACTAAGAGCCAGACATAACTAAACAACAAATACATATGGAAGGTAGCTACTTCTGTGGTAAGTTAATAAAGGGAAAGAAAGGCCACTGACACCCTGTTACTTTTACCACTAAAATCCTGGACCAACTGCAGGCTACTGTCTACAATTTTACTTCAGAGTATTATCCTTCTAGCCCAAGGGCTCTTAACCTTTTTTGGGTCATAGATTCCTTGTGCAGAGAAAAAAACTGTTTTTTTTTTTAAAAAAAGCATAAAACACCTACATAGTATTATAAAGGAAACCAATTATAATTCATCAAAATAACGTTTTTTTTTAAAAAGCACTCACAGATGCCAGGTTAAGAACCCCTTCTCTAGCTTAAGGCTCTGGTCCCAGTGAAAATGCAATTTCTCCAGGAGAAGCCATATTTTAAGTATACATTCACTAGCTATGTGAACATGAAGAAGCTATTTTTACCTTTCTGGGTCTCAGTTTCCTCATGTATGAATGGGAATAATTTATATCACCTACCTCACTGGGTAGTTCTTGGGAAACACCTTGTAAACCTTAAGGAGATTATAGGAATATGAATTTGGAGGATTACAGAGGCTCTATTATAGAAACACACAATCTCCAAAATGGAAGGGACCTTAATGTAATGCATATCTGATGGTTAGGAAATTTGTCCTTATAGAAAACTAAAACCAGGGGCAGCTAGGTGGCACAATGGATAGAACACCAGCACTGGAGTCAGGATAGACTTGAGTTCAAATCCAGATTCAGACACTTACTAGCTGTGTGATCCTGGGCAAGTCACTTAACCCTGATTGTCCGAAAGAGAGAGAGAGAGAGAGAGAGAGAGAGAGAGAGAGAGAGAGAGAGAGAGAGAGAGGAAGGAAGGAAGGAAGGAAGGAAGGAAGGAAGGAAGGAAGGAAGGAAGGAAGGAAGGAAGATCAATCATTCTCTGCTTTTTCTACCCAGTTCCTCCTGGTTCTTCCTTCTGGGGCCAAGCTGAACAAGTCTAATCCCTTTTCCACAGGACAGTCCTTCACATACTTGAAGTCAGTAGTACTCATGGCCCCTCCAAGTCTTTTATTTTCTGGGCTAAACATTTCCCAACTACTTCAATGGATGTTCAAGAGTAATGGGCTCAGAGGCAGCTGGGTGTTGTGGATTCCTCCTGTATTCAGGAGGACCTGAGTTCAGATTCAGCTTCAGACACTTGACACTTACTAGCTGTGTGACCCTGGGCAAGTCACTTAACCACATTGCCCCCCCCCCCCCGCAAAGAGTAATGGTCTCTCCTGGCCCTTCGCCATCCTGGGCACAAACCTCTGGATGCTCTCCAATATATCATTGCCCTTCCCAGACTGGAATACCAAGAGCTGCACATGGTACCCCAAGAACTCCCCCTTTCAATATAGCTGGCACAATGGTGCCCCACTAATAGCCCTAAAATACCTCTTTTATCTTGTCACTCCTCTGCTTAAGATGCCATAGTAACTTCCTATTTCTTATCAGATCAAATTCAGACTCCTGGCTTTAATACTCTCTTCATTTTCTGGCTCCATGATACCTATACAACCTCATCTCCCACTACCCCCAACATACAATTTCTGATCCTTGCAGAAGCTTCCTTCCTAACTCAACCAATACTGTATTTTCTGTGTCCTTCTGAAATGCTTTCATAAGGATCTTGGGATTTAGACTTGGAAAGAGCCTTTGAAATCACTCACTCTAACATCTTTTCTGCTGTTCCAACCATTGCTCACCTAATCCATAGCTAGGGTACAGTGGGAAAAAATAAAAACATGCCACTGGATTTGGAGTCAGATGACTTGGATTTAAATCTCAACTTTATCATTTGTGACATTTGTGAACTCATGGAAGTCACTTCTCTTTGGGCCTCAATTTCCCTTTTTGTAAAAAGGCGGGAGGGGTTGGACTAGAACAGGGATTTTTTTTGGGGGGCAATGAGGGTTAAGTGACTTGCCCAGGTTCGCACAGCTAGTAAGTGTCAAGTGTCTGAGGTTGGATTTGAACTCAGGTCCTCCTGAATCCAGGGCAGGGTGCTTTATCCACTGTGCCACCTAGCTGACCCTAGAACAGGGATTTTTAACTTTTTTTTGGTCATGGACACCCTTGGTAGATTGGTGAAGCTTATGACAAATGTTTTTATTTAAAAACATTTAAAAAAATAAAAAATAAAAGCATTAAATAAAATGTATAGGATCACAAAGGAAAGCAGTTATACTGAAATATAGTTAACAATATATATATATATATATATATATATATATTTTTTTTTTTTGGTGGGGCAATGAGGGTTAAGTGACTTGCCCAGGGTCACACAGCTAATAAGTGTCAAGTGTCTGAGGCCGGATTTGAACTCAGGTACTCCTGAATCCAGGGCCGGTGCTTTATCCACTGTGCCACCTAGCTGCCCCAACAATATATTTTAAAAAACAATTTCATAGACCCCAGGTTAGAACCTCAGGGAAGGGTTTCCAAAGTTCCTTCTGGGTCTGTTTCCTATGATCCTTCTTTAATATTCTCTACCAATCCTCATCACTCTGTTGGATTTCTATGGCACTTAGACACACCATTTAAAGTGTGTAAATCTATATCATCTATATTTAACATCTACCGATCAATCTATTTCTCTACCATTTTAGACTTTTGTGTGTGTGGTTTATGTGTGTTGGACCCTACACTGTTGGAGTTAAAAGTCAAGGTAAACAAACAAGAATAAATCTTCAGAATTTAGAAAAACATGGGAAAACACGAACTGATACAAAGTGAAATAAGCAGAACCAGAAAAATAATATATGTAACCATAACAATAGTGTGAATAGAAAGAATAACAACAAAAATAAAAACTCAATGTTGAATAATTATAATGATCTTGTAGAGGAGATAGGAAGATGTACCTCCCTTCCTTCTTTGCTCAGGTAGGGAACTATGGCTGTGGAACACTGTGTAGGTTATTGAAGTCTTGGTTAGTTTTATTGAACTGACTTTTAGTTTTTCTTCTTAAGAATAGAATTTTATTGATATATGTTGTTTTTATGTAGCCTAGATTTAATCTCATGTCTTTTCTCCTTCCTTCCCCTAGAAAGCCATCCCTTGTAAAAAAAGAGTTAGAAAAGAAAAGGAAAAAAATCACCAAAACTTAGCAGTACATTGAAAAAAAAATCTGATATTATGTGCAATGTTACACACTCACATCTTGTCTTTGGGGGCCAAATTTGTTCTTTACATTTTGGCAACATTCATCTTAAATTGTTTTCTGTTTTTCTTTTTCCTTCTCTGTCATAAGGGGTGGCTCTCTGGCTGAGGGAATGAGGAGGGATTTATTGGGAAATGAAACTGATATAAAAAGGATGGTAATATTATTTTATTTTATTTTTTGGTGAGGCAATTGGGGTTAAGTGACTTGCCCAGGGTCACACAGCTAGTAAGTGTTAAGTGTCTGAGGCTGGATTTGAACTCAGGTCCTCCTGAATCCAGGGCTGGTGCTCTATCCACTGTGCCACCTAGCTGCCCCTGATGGTAATATTATTTTAAAGAATGAAACTTCCTTGTGTCTCCTATAGGAGAAGCATAAGATTAAGCATATAATAGGCTCTCTACATGTAAGAGTGTGTGGTGCAAAAAATTCTGGATTAGAGAACCAAGTGACTTGGGTTCGAATCAAAGGTTGGTCACTCGCTGGGCCTCAGTTTCCTCATGTGTAAAATGAAGGATTTGATGATTTCTGAGGTCTCATCCAGCTCTAACATTCTGTGACTCTGTGAAACATGAATTGAATTGAGTCAAATAGAATAACCACTAGTCCTGTACATAATGTTAATACCTTGGAGCCTGCAATAATTTTGTCCCCAGGGGCCAAGCTGGGGAGTTCATTGTAAGTGAAAACACTTTTTAATGAGGTCCTTTTAGTATTCCATTAAGTAACCTCCTCGGATAGGCATTCAAGATGGATGCACCTTATCCTGAATCTGCCCCATAGTATTGTAGTGAAGGTCTAGTAAAGCAGGCGTTCTTAACCTGGAGTTTGAGAACCTTTTTTTTATTGTTATTTTGTGAACTGTATTTCGATAGAATTGATTTCCTTTGTAACCTTATATATTTTATTTTATGCATTAAAAAAAAAACACAATTCTTACAGGGAGGAGCCTATAGGCTTCACCAGACTGGCAATGGGGAGTCCGTGGCTCCCCACAAAGTTAAGTAAGAACCCTTATATCTAATGTATTTCATCTTGTTTGTGTGAACATTGAGAGTTTTTTGTTGTGTCCTCTATTTTAAAATGTAAACTTTTCAAAGGAAGGAAAACAAATTCATCTAAGTACCACCTTTTTTAAAAGAGAAAACCCACACTTACAAAACAGATGTTTAAGGGGTGACTATTTGAATTAGCAAAGTATAATTACTTTCCAAGATACCCAGCTGCAAAGTCTTTAGAAAGCAGGCTTACCTAGTGCATTTAAAGTAGGACTCATTTTATTAATAATGAGTGACATTGGGGCAGCTAGGTGGTACACCGGCCCTGGATTCAGGAGGACCTGAGTTCAAATCTAGCCTCAGACACTTGACACTTACTAGCTGCGTGACTCTGGGCAAGTCACTTAACCCTCATTGCCCTTCCAAAAAATGATGATGATGATAATATAGTGACATTTATATCATGCTTACTATGTGACACACTCTATTTTCAGTGCTTTTACAAATATTATTTCATTTGATCTTCACAACAATCCTAGGATGTAGATGCTATTATTACCTCCATTTTACAGATGAGAAAACTGAGGCACACAGAGGTTGCCCAGGGTTACTCAGCTAGTAAGTATCTGAGATTAGATTTAAACTCAGATCTTGACTCCAAGCCCAATGCTTTATCCACTGCTCCACCTAGTTACTTTACAAAAACTTGATTTATATATACTTTCCCAGGATTACATATATTGTGTAAAGTGGAAGTTTGTTTGTAATTGCTCTTTTAAGATAAAAATAAGGCACTTAAGGGGGATTTTGGGGAAAACTTGTTCCATAATCAAAACCAACACACCTGTCAAGGTCTTAAGGACTAGTTCCTAAGGATCCTGGATGATTCTCAGAAGACAACAGCAAAGAGAAGGTAAAAAAAAAAGGGTTAGGATTCCAGGTTGTGAACTCTGAGAGAATGCAAATCCCCCTCCAGATACCCTCACTTATCTGGAGAAGGTGGCCTTGCCAGAACACATGGATGGCCAGGGACCAAGAGAGCTCTTTAAACCCAAATGGAATTGTTAGGCAGGGCTGGGCTTGGCCAGTGGACCGGAGCACCTATACGTTAAAAGATAGCAGAAGCTGTTAGATGTCTGTCAAAGTGACTACTGCCACAGCCCTCTCCTGGGTGCTATGGCCACAGCTTCATGGCTTGTGTTTACTTTTTTTTTTTTTTTTGGTGAGGCATTTGGGGTTAAGTGACTTGCCCAGGGTCACACAGCTAGTAAGTGTTAAGTCTCTGAGGTCGGATTTGAACTCAGGTCCTCCTGACTCCAGGGCTGGTGCTCTATCCACTGTGCCACCTAGCTGCCCTTGTGTTTACTTTTTGACCCCAGTTCTTGAGACTTCTCTGAATTTCCCAGGCACTACTTTGCTTGGATTTTTGGACAGAGGACTATGGATCTATATCCTAATATGTGGTTCCAGTGACCAGCTGACCTGGGCAGGGCCTGACTCTGAAAGTGCCCTGGTCATTTAGGTTCAATGTTAACGAAATGGGACAGTCGCCAGTTAACAAAAGGAGATTTATTTAACCTATTCAGCAAGGATAGGCCCTGAGGGCACCTCAGATGGGTTTAGCTTCAAGTTCCCTTGCCTGGGGTGCCCATCATGTTCCACCAGCCAAGCATCTCTAGAGGTCTTCAGCCAGTAAGTGATGTCAACACTTTGGTCCCCTGAGCCAACCAAGTCATGAGGATAGTTTCCATATATTTTAAGGGAAAAATTAGCCTAATTTGGATGGGGAAAGGGGTTAAATTATTGCCCTTACCTCCTCTACTGACGCAGCTGACCCCAATATACTATTGCCTTAGATTCTGTATCTATTCCTTCATGATCCAGACCAATAAATCAGCACCACTAGTTAACTACTTAGGCATAGCTAGTATCACTGCTAAGTGAATGAATGAAAAGAACAAATTATTTAGTCAGGCATCCTGGGTCAAAATCCTGGCTCTTTTACTTATAACCTGTGTGACCTTAGACAAGTCTCTTCATTTCTCTTTTTTGTTATTTCATTATTTTGGTTATGTGCAACTCTTTATGACCAAACAGGGTTAAGTGACTTGTCCAGGGTCACACAACTAGTAAGGTATCTGAGGCTGGATTTGAACTCAGGTCTTCCTGACTCTAGGCCCAGCACACTACCCACTGCACCATCCATTTGCCTCTCATTTCTCTTGCCTTCCATTTAATAATAATAGAAGCTAATCTTTATAGAGTGCTTTAGGGTTTGCAAAAAGATTTCCATATATTATTTCATTTGATTGACTCCCGTGATGTAGATACTATTATTACTCCCATCTTATAGATGAGGAAACTGATGCTAAGAAGTCAGGTGACTTTCCCATGGTCATACAGGTATTAAGTATCTGAAATGGGATTCAAATTTAGGTCCTCCCGAGTCCAACTCCAGCATTCTCTCCATCAGGCCACCTAGCGGCCTCAGGTTTGATAAGTGTTTTATAAGTATTCTTATTTGATTCTCACAACAAGCTGGGAGGTTATATGTGTTTTATAGTTGGGGAAAATAAGGCTAATAATAGTAATAACAACAACAACAATAATAATAATTAATAACAACAACAACAACAACAACAACAAATACCTAACATTTATGTCACACTTACTATGTGCGAGACACTATGCTAGGCATTCTATAATTATTATCTAAGTTGATCCTCACAACAACCCTGTGAGATAGGTGTTATTATTATGCCCATTTTACAGATAAGGAAACTGGGACAAATAGGAGATGACTTGACTTGCCCAGGGTCACACAACTAGGATGTGTCTGAGGCTGGATTTGAACTCAGGTCTTCCTGCCTCCAGATCACATGCTCATAGAAAATGAGTAGAGATAGTAAGTTGTGAGGCTGGGACTTGAACCCAGATCTTCTGACCAGAAATCTGGTCCTCTTTCCATGATAATTACAAATAATTTAGGAACTTCAGAAGTACAAGCTCTGGGGGCTAGTCCCCTGGAGTTATATTCTCAGACTTAATGAGAAAAACCAGTTCTGAAAATGGGCACAGAAATACACCAGATCCCAAAGATGAGATCATTGGTGGCCCGGAAATTTCCATTCACCAACTCATTCTGAGCAAATAACAATGCATGGGAAAGAAGGCAGATTTCATCCCTTTTAAAAATTTATTTTTTATTTTTTTATCTGTGAATCTCCCCCAGAGGGGAAAGCATATCAGAAAAAAATGTGTGTGAGCTGGTAAAATATTGGTATTTGTTGATAAGACTGCATATCAGAACAAGAATCCTCATCGAGTTATTTTCTCTAGATATGAGTGTATGTGGATTCTTGCTGTAACAGCAACCATTTCTTATACTTTCATCTATTTTCTATTCAAACGAGGCCTGTCTTTTTCTTTTTTTTTTTTTGGTGGGGCAATGGGGGTTAAGTGACTTGCCCAGGGTCACACAGCTAGTAAGTGTCAAGTGTCTGAGGCTGGATTTGAACTCAGGTACTCCTGAATCCAGGGCCGATGCTTTATCCACTGTGCCACCTAGCCGCCCCCGAGGCCTGTCTTTTTAATTAGTATCTTTCCTTTCTAACTCCCCCTCCATTTCAATCAATATTCACCACTGTGCTAAGTGCTGGGGATACAAAAAGAGGTAAAAAACAGTCCCTGTCCTCAAGGGGCTTACAGTCTAATGGGGAGATGACATGTAAACAAATATATACAAAGCATGAATACAATGGAATACTATTGTGCTGTAAGAAATGATGAGCAGGAAGAGTTCAGAGAAACCTGGAGGGTCTTACGTGAGCTGATGATGAGTGAGATGAGCAGAACCAGAAGAACATTATACACAGTATCATCAACATTGAGTGTTGACCTACTGTGATGGACTATATTCTTCTCACCAATGCAATGGTACAGAAGAGTTCCAGGGAACTCATGATAGAAGAGGATCTCCAAATCCAAGAAAAAAAAAAGAAAGAAAGAACTGTGGAGTATAGATGCTGATTGAACCATATTATTTCTTTTGTTTTGGGTGCTGTTGTTATTTTTTTCTATTTTGAGGTTTTGCATCACTGCTCTGATTTTTTCTCTTGTAACAGGATTAATGCAGAAATAGGATTAATGTTATTATGTGTATATATATATGTGTGTATATATCTATATCTATATGTATATGTATAGAGATATATAGATATAACCTATATCAGATTACCTGCTGTCTAGGGGAGGGGGGGAGGGAGGGGAGGGAGGGAGAAAAATCTGAAATTGTAAAGCTTGTATAAACAAAAGTTGAGAACTATCTTTACATGTAACGGAAAAAATAAAATACCTTATACATTAAAAAAAACAAATATATACAAAGCAAGCTATGTACAGGATAAATTGAAAATAATCAAAAGACAGAAAGCACTAGAATTAAGAGGAATGGGGTGGGGCAGCTAGGTGGCACAGTGGATAAAGCACCGGCCCTGGATTCAGGAGAACCTGAGTTCAAATCTGACCTCAGACACTTGACACTTACTAGCTGTGTGATCATGGGCAAGTCATTTAACCCTCACTGCCCCCACACAAAAGAAATGGAATTGGGGGAGGCTTCCTGTAGGAGGTGGGAATTTAATTTGGACTTAAAGGAAGCCAGGGAGGTCAGTAGTCAGAGCAGAGGAAAGAGAACGTTCTAGGCAAAGGGAATTGAGAAAATGTCCAGAGCTGAGAGCTGGAGTATCTTGTTCTCTTCCTTCTTTTCCTCCTTCACCTCTTTCTCCTCTTCCTTCTCCTCTTCCTCCACAAAGGCCCATTATAGGGACTTGAAATAGCACCCAAAGTGAGGTACAGTCTGTAGACAAATATCAGAATTTCCCCTTGAGGAATCCCAAGCCTGATTGAGACTCAGGGTATGAGCCCCAGGAAACCTAAGGAAAACACACACACACACACACACACACACACACACACACACACACACATACACAGAGTCCTTAGAAAGTAAACCAGCAAAGAAGACTGCACATTTCAATGTCAATAAAATATTTGTTTAGGTTTCAGGGAGGTGAAGTCTACAAACACCATTTATTGTTCCATCGTTTCATTCATGTCCTACTTTTTGTGACCCCATTTGGGGTTTCTTGGCAAAGACACTGGAGTATTTTGCCACTTCCTTCTCCAACTCATTTACAGATGAGGAAACTGAGACAAATAGGATGAAGTGACTTGTCCAGGGTCAGAAAGCTAGTAAGTATCTGAGGCTGGATTTAAACTCATGAAGTTGATTCTTCCTAACTCTAAACCCAGTACTCTACACACTGTGCCACCTAGCTGCCCTATATAAACACCATTTATACAATCTACATAGCTGTCTTTGAACAGGTAACCTGGAGAGCATTAAGACAGCCATCTGAATCAAAGGATTTAGGGCAGGAAAGGAGATCTAGCCATTTTATAGATGAAGTGAAAGACCAGGGAAGTAAAGTGACTTATCCAAGGTAGTAAGTAACAGAACTAGGATTCACACCCAGGCCTTCTGACTCCAAGGCCTTTCTCTTCCTTCATTATGCTGTGCTGATGGTTCAGGCAGGGAGCAATCTTGATTCCTCATTTTGAGGAAGAAAGGCTAAGAAGACTAGGCCCGAGTTATTTCATATTCTTTATTAGCACTGACTGAATTATCCAATTAATTGCTCAACTTTGTATTCCCAAAATGAAAATCCAACCCATTTCATTGTCTCCTCCCTCCCTCTCTCTCTCTCTCTCTTTCTCTCTCTCTCTCTCCCTCCCTCTCCCTCCTTCCCTCCCTCCCTCTCTCTTGCTCTCTCCCTCTTTCTCCCTCTGTTTTTCTTTCTGTCTCTGCCTCCCTCTCTCTGTCTCTGTCTCTGTCTGTCTCTCTCCTGCCTTCCTTTCCTCTCCCCTAATCCCTTCCCCTCTACTCCTCCCCTTCTCTTCACTCTCTTCCCTTCCTCCCCCCAAAATTATTGATTAATATGAAACAATTTCTCTGTCAAGAGTTCTTTATGTCACGGAACCCTTGGCAGGAGAATGTTTTTAAATGTATGAAATGCATTAAAAAAGACATCGAATTACAAAAGAAGGCAGTTATATAAAAATAAAGTTATCAAAATATTTTAGCCCAGGTTAAAAACCCCTGGTACAAGATATACACCATTTTGATGATTCTAGTTCTAAACACCAAAGGCCTGTAGTGGTAGACTACCTTTTCTCAGTCCTGTATGTTATCATGTTGACTTTGGCTAAATCAATGTTCTATACAGGTCCTTTTTTAATTTAAAATAATTTTTTTTCAGTTAGTAATTATTGTTTTTCCTCTGCCTCCCACCTCCTTTCTCAAAACCCAGTCCTTGATCTGGGTCATTTCAGACTGCTTTCCTCAAGAAATTCCAATTAAATTACCCTCCATGGCTTATTCAGTGTGAGGGGTCCTCAATGATAACATATTGATAAAGCTTGTCCCTTCGGGGGGAAATTCCTTGGGCTTCCATTAGAGCTTAAGTGTCTTGGGTTGCAGAAAGTGGGGATGTTTGGATTATGACTGTGAACACCTCCCCTCTGGACCTTTGGGGCCCGTGTCCTGGCTTCTGTCCTGAGTAGGACAATTTCCTTCTTTGCCTTTGTCACTATTATGTGGGGAGAGGTCTTTTCCTTATTCCTCTGTTCTGCTTTCTTATTTAGATAAAACTGTCTTCTCTAAACTTTGTGCCCTCCCAGCACTCTGTACAAAATAGTCACATGATAAATATTTGCTATATTCTTTCCCTATCCCACTTTCTCATGTCTCTTCCCGCCCTGGCCATGTCCACCTTGCCTAGAAAACTCTCCCTCATCTCTCTCTCCTAGCTTTCCAAGCCTTCCTTCAAATTACAGGTAAAATCCCACCTTCAATAGAAAGCCTTTTCCCGATCTCCCTTAACTCTTTTTTTTTTTTAGTGTTTTTAATTTTTAAAAAAATATGTATTTATTTGTTTTTTGCAGGGCAATAAGGGCTAAGTGAATTGCCCAGGGTCACACAGCTAGTAAATGTCAAGTGTCTGAGGTCAAATTTGAACTCAGGCCCTCCTGAATCCAGGGCTGGTGCTTTATCCACTGCACCACCTAGCTGCCACGATCTCCCTTAATTCTAGAGCCTTCCCTCTATCGATTATTCTCCATTTATCCTGTATATAGCTTGTTTGTACATACATGCTTGTTCACATGTTGCATCTCTCCCATTAGGTTGTGAGCTCCTCATGGGCAGGGCCAGTCTTCGGCCTTTCATTGAATCCCCAGCACTTAACACTACACCTGGCACACAGCTACTTAATAAATGTTTATTGACTAGCTGGTGTAGTCCTAGAGAGATGCCTAGGGCCCTGGGAGATTAAGTGAGTTGGCTGAGGTCACACAGTCAGCAGGTATTAGAGGTGAGACTTGAACCCAGGTCTTCTTGACTCCTAGGCTGGCTTACTGTGTGATCCGCCATGATGCCCCTCATTACTGACTGTATAATACAGTAGCCTCAGGGCCAATTCTCAAAGTCCAGGGGAGGTGGGTAACAGAGGGTGTGATGATCTTACTTGGGCCTGGAGACTCTGCTTGGAGAAAAAAGGCTTGGTCGCATTGTAGGATGTAAGAAAACCAGAAAGGTTGGTGGTGGGAAGCAGACAGGTTATGAAGAACTTTAGGCTTTTATATTGGTTCCTACAGGGGATTTAAATGAGCAACATGGAGTATCGTGGACCAGGAGGCATGAGTCTGAACTCTGCCACTAATGAGTGTGTGACCACATCTTCTCTTTGGGTCTTGCTTTCCTTATTTGTAAAATGAGAGGGCCGGGAATAGAGAATCTTTAAAGTCCCTTCTAAGACCTAAATTCCAAGATCTTTATATTCATGTCAACTAAAACCTTATTTATGAGCTCATTTAAGGCAGTGATGAGCAGGCCAGGTGCAAATTGCTGTGGAAACTGGCCCCCAGGGGAGCCCACACTCCCTGAAGCCCGTGCTTAGACAGGGGATCTCATCTGGGGAAGCATTCACTCTTCTCTTTCTGTCTCCTGGCAGAAGGGGCGTCATCTTTCCCTCCCACCCCACCAACTGGCTCCATGGGAAAAGGAGCCATGCCCTGTAATCAAGATGTCAGCAGGGCTCTGCCAAGGCACAGGGCAAGGGGAGGCTTCCATTTTGTTTTCCATAATTGTTGCCTAGGTTTCCAACAGTGACCTCATTAGTATCCTAGAGAGGGGTCCCTTGTTGGTTGGGGCTTCTCTCCTGGGGACACCCCCTCCCTGCTAGGTTGCCAAGACTCCTTAAACCCAAGGGATGCCCCGACACCTCCTGGTGTTCTTTCTTTTCTTGCTTCTGTTATTGCAGGATTCAGGTGGGGCCTCATTTTTCCAACTTCTGAGTTGATGGTCCCACTGTATTTGGCTCTGGTCGGACCACATACAGGGTACTCTGTTTAGTTCTTGGCACCACATCTTAGGAAAGATACTGATAAGTGGGAGAGCATCCAGACAAGGGCAACTGTCTAGGACGGCAAAGGGCCTTGAATTCATGTTATGTGAGGATTGGTTCAAAGTAACAAGGGTGATCAGCCTGGAAAAGAGAAAACTTGGGGGCGGGGGAGGTGTGTTAAATGATAGTTGTTTTCAGGTGTTTTAAGAATTGTGTGTGTGTGTGTGTGTGTGGGGGGGGGGGGGCAGCTAGGTGGCGCAGTGGATAGAGCACCGGCCCTGGAGTCAGGAGTACCTGAGTTCAAATCCAGCTTCAGACACTTGGCACTTACTAGCTGTGTGACCCTGGGCAAGTCACTTAACCCTTATTGCCCCGCAAAAAGAAAGGGAAGAAAAGAACATCTGAAGAATTGTCACCAGGAAGAAGGATTAGATTTATTCTGCTTGGCCCCAGAGGAAAGAACTGGAAGCTATGGCTAGAAATTACCAGGAGGCAGATTTAGGCTTCATGTAAAGAAAATCTTTCCAACAATTAGAACTACCTAAAAGTGGGGAAGCTAGATGGCACAGTGGATAGAGCACTGGACCTGGAACTCAGGAAGACTTGAGTTCAAATCTAGCCTCAGACACTAACTATGTGACCCTGGGCAAGTCATCTAATCCTGTTTGCTTCAGGTTTCCTCTTCTGTAAAATGAGCTGGAGAAGGAAATGTTAAACCACTCCAGTATCTCTGCCAAGAAAACTTTGGATGGGGTCACGAAGAGCCAGACACAACTGAACAGCAACAACAAAAAGTAGGAAAGGCAGTCTCAGGAAGGTAGCATATTCTCCATCACTGGAAAGGCTGAATGACCACTACACTGTGGAAGAAATAACTTTTGTGACTAGGGTTGGGCTAGATGGCTACTGGGGTCTCTACCGATGCTGAACTTATTGTGATTCTGTAACATGTGACTAAAGAGCATTTGTAGCACCTTAAGGTTTGCAAAGCGCTGTATAAATATTAATCTCATTTGATCCTCACAACTTTTTTTTGTTTGTTTTTTTGTTTTTGTTTTTGTTTTTTAGTGAGGCAATTGGGGTTAAGTGACTTGCCCAGGGTCACACAGCTAGTAAGTGTTAAGTGTCTAAGGCCGAATTTGAACTCAGGTACTCCTGACTCCAGGGCCGGTGCTCTATCCACTGCACCACCTAGCTGCCCCTTTGTTTGTTATTTTGAGGCAATGAGGGTTAAGTGAAGTGCCCAAGGTCACACAGCTAGTAAGTGTCAATTGTTTGAGGCTGGATTTGAACTCAGGTCCTCCTGAATCCAAGGCCAGTGCTCTATCCACTGTGCTACCTAGCTGCCCCTAGATCC
The DNA here is from genome assembly GCF_019393635.1 of Dromiciops gliroides. NCBI lineage: Eukaryota > Metazoa > Chordata > Mammalia > Microbiotheria > Microbiotheriidae > Dromiciops > Dromiciops gliroides. The sequence continues at coordinate 535,557,134 of NC_057861.1, forward strand.
TCACAACTTTGTACTATCATTATTCCTATTTTACAGATGAGGAAACTGAGTCAAACAGAGGTCAAGCAACTTGCCCAGGGTCACACAACTAGGAAGTGTCAGAGGCCACATTTGAACTCAGGTCTTCCTGACTCCAGGCCCAGTGCTCTATCCCCTGCACCACCAACTGCATCTAATGCTTATTGACTTGACACATTGATTGTCCCAGATCTAGTTCTGGATACTCCACAAGATCACATTGGCTCTGTTGACTGCCATATCATTCTGACTAGATCTCCAGTGCTTAGCACAGTATCTGGCATACATAAGGCACTTAATACATGCTAGTTCACTAATTGACCGTTAACTTATCTTGAACTTTTGGTTCAGAAACAACAATAGCCAGACCCTTGTCTTCTTACACATCGATTTCTACCATAGCTTTCTTTTTTTTTTTTTTTTTGGTGAGGCAATTGGGGTTAAGTGACTTGCCCAGGGTCACACAGCTAGTAAGTGTTGATAGTATGTTTCATCGATAGTACTTTGGGATTGTCTTGGATCATTGTATTGTTGAGAATAGTTAAGTCTGAAGTCATTTTATATCCCCTGAATTCTCCTCTTCTTCCAAATTTCATTATCTTTATTTCTGTCAGAGGAACCATAAACCTCAGGGGGGATTGTAATGATTGGAATGATGCCACCTACTGGAGACTTGCTGTGGGAAAGCTCCACCATGAGGAAATGCCTCAGAGGCATTGTGGCTTTTCCTTGGCATCAGGATATGATGTTTACTCATGGGTGCTGTCTATCAAGGCTACCAGCCAATCAACTTGAGGAGCCTCCTATTTTCTGGGAGGAGACAGGAAGGAGGAGAGGGAGCCTGCGCAGAGAGCTCTGGGCTTTTGGGTTCCTGACTTGGTGGTGGTGGTGGCAGAGGACTTCACAGGAAATTTGAGGAAAGATAGGAATGCCAGGCTGTTGGAATTCTGTTCTCAATCTTTTTCTTTCTATTTTCTAATAAACCCTTAAAAACCTAAACTCATTTTATCAGTGATTTTAGTCAGTTTCCCCCAAAACTGGGGGAACAGATTAGAATCCACATTTAGAATCTTAAATTACACAGTGTCAAGTGTCTGAGCCTGGATTTGAAATCAGGTCCTCCTGAATTTAGGGCCCGTCAGTGCTTTATTGACTGTGCCACCTAGCTGCCCACCTCTAATCTGTTTTGTATAACTATAAATTGCATCAGCCACCCCCCCTTCAAAAAAACCTATTGGAAGACTTTGACTTAAGATAAAAAATCTGGGCTCTGCAAACATGTCTATTTCCATGCTTAAATGTTTATTTTCTTTCTCAAGGGGTGGTTTTCTAGGAAACTAAGGGGAAATTCAAATTTCGTGTCAGCTAAACTAAGGAAAATAAACTTGTTCATACCCCAATTCACATCTATATTTATATAGGAGGACTATAAACTAAGAGGAGAGGCCTGTTTGGGGCAGAAGCCATCACAATTTGGGACCTAAGGAAGAGACTGAAAGGAAATCAAATAGATGGGTAATATCATAGAGGTGCCCCCAGTCCTTGGAGGAGTTCATCCTTTTAGCTTTGAAACTTTTGCCTTGGACTGAGCTGTCCTGATTAGGGAGTGAGTGAGAACCAACTCAACCAGTCCCTATGTCCAGCTGGCCATAGACCACCAGATCAAAACATGTTTCTCATCCTGTCTAGACATCCCCTCTGATCATCTTGCCATCTGCTCTGCCATGGCTTCTCCCATACACCATTACCACCATGGGTTATACCATTGGTCTTGTAAAAGGTGTGTCATTTGACTGACTTATCGGTAAACTCACCATACCTGTGACTCCCAGACATTCTATTTTCTGTCACCACTTCCATATATGTGTTTACTGCACCATTAGAATTTCTGAGAGGAGGGAACATCACCCTTTTGTATTTGTAGCCTCATCTCTTAGCACAGTGCCCAACTCATAGAAAGTCATAATAAAAGTAACTCATAACCATACATTCAAGGAATATAGTTGAGGAGACATTAGTCTCCTTCCCTCCAGTTTTCCCTTGTGAGATCACTATAGACTTTGGCTTGGAGGCTGGAATACTCTGTCCACCCCAGTTGTTACATTATTTTATCTCTCCTCTGACCCTTAGACCTCATCTCTGGTGACATACCAGGAACAACTTTCTGTGCTTTGGATTAGGGATGTGGCGGTAGGTTTTCAGAGATGGTTTCTCCTTCACCCTTGCTAATTACCAATGGATGGGTTTAACAAATATTTATTGAGCACCTACTATGTGCAAATATGGGTGGTAGATCCTCACAGAGAAATAATAGATATGATTCCTGCCTTAGGGTCTAATTGGATAGTGAAAGTTGAATTCGATTACTACAAACTACAAGATTGGTTGATTGCAAAAGCCTTCCAATCAAATGAGATAATCTATGTAAGGTGCTGAACAACAACAAACATACATAGAGTCGTGATGTACATGTTGTGTGTGTAGATGTGTAAAATATAGGCATGTGTTATACATATACAAGCATATGCATGTATGCACATAAATGTTTGTTGATGCCATCACCACTGATAGAATGGAAGCACTTTAAGAGTGGGTCAGTTAGTCAAGCATTTATTAAATACTTACTATATACAATGCACTGTCGTTGACTTTCCTCGGCCTAAAACACTACTTGACAGATAGTAGAAACAATAAATGTTTGATGATTGATTGATTTAAATGACAGTTCGAGACTAAAATATGGGAGGCAGCACAATGTAGTAAGTCCTCTTGTAGTTTTGAATCATTTTATATCGTTTTATAGACTCGAAAGAACAACAGTTTTTGCCGGAGTTCAGTGGGTCCGAGAAAAAATAGGATTTGAGCTGAGTCTTAAAGAATGGATAGGATTTGGAGAAGAGTAGGGAGAGTATTGAATGGAGCCATAATAGTTTGAGCAAAGATGTAGAACTTTTATAATATAAGCATGTTCAAGGTATGTATGGCTAAAACAGATCATTTGAGAAAGCGAATAGTTGGAGACGAAAGTTTTCCTAGCTGATTTTTGTAATACATCATCACCCTGAGTCATGGGTAATGGTGAGTCAAGGAGACAAGATAAGAAGAAGCAAGACAAAAACTGAAAACAAGGTGTAAGAAGCAGTTGAGGACATGGACCTGTTTTGGAGCACTGAGAGCTAGAGTAATATGAAATACGTATGAGCCTGCCTCGGACAGGAACATATTGTTCTTTTTCCTGCTAAAACAGGCACCAATACCTGGCTTCCCAGGGTGTGACCAGCTTAGAGCCCAAGACTCAATAGCTAAGGCGGTTTAGTAACTCACAGCAACTGAGAGATACTCTCACTGTCATGTAAGAGACTTAGGGATTTCCCCCCATTAAACTACAACTGTTTCCAAATCGATTTGGAGAGTAAGAAGGGACTGAATAAGATCTAAAAGATGAGAAACTGAAAAAATATGAGCTTCTCTGCCTCTCCTCCCTTCATCCTCATTCCTCTTCTCTCTGTTTCTCTTTCCTCTCTTCTTGGCAACTTTCTCTTTCTTTCTTTCTTTCTTTCTTTCTTTCTTTCTTTCTTTCTTTCTTTCTTTCTTTCTTTCTTTCTTTCTTTCTTTCTTTCTTTCTTTCTTTCTTCCTTCCCTCCATCCATCATTCCCTTCTTTCCTTCCTTCCTTTCTTCCATCCATCCTTCCCTTCCTTCTTTCTTTCCTTCCTTCCTTCTTCCCTCTCTCCATTCTTCCTTCCTCTTTCTTTCTTTCTCTTTCTTTCTTTCTTTTTTCTTTCTCCTTCTTTCTTTCTTTCTTTTTTCTTTCTTTCTTTCTTTCTTCCCTCCCTCCCTTTCTTCTACCTCCCTCCCTCCCTTCCTATCTTTCTTTCCTCCCTCTCTGCCTTCCTTCTTCCTTTTTTCCTTTCCTCCCTCTTTTTCTTTCTTCCCTCCCTCCATTCCCTCCTTCCTTCCTTTCCTTTCTTTCTTCTTTTGTTGTTCCTCCCTGTTTCATATTCTTTTCTTTCTTCCTCTTTCTGTCATTTATCATCACATCTCCTCAGATCTCCCCTCTGCTATGTGGCAGGACAACAGGGTTAGCCAGGGGAAGTTCAATGTTGAAATCCTGGGGAAAAATGTGTTTTAAATACAATGCTGTAAAAAATGTAATAAATATTTAATTTTATTTTTATTAAATACTAAATTGATGATGGCTGACACTTTATTAAAGTGTCAAAGTGAGTGTTCCTACATTCTAATTACTTATTCTAACAAGGAGGCAAAAGGCTTTGGGAGTAGAGCTGGCTGCCTGAGTGTGTGTGTGAGGGGCACTCCCGTTAAGTAACACCTATTAAACTATCATTTGCACCTAGAGGCATCTCATTAATACCTCAACTAGTGAAATCACACTGCCTCTATCTACCTGACCTGGGGCACTGGGAGAAGAAACAGCTCCAGGATTCCATCCCCAGCGCCTGCATCCCCTGACCAGTAATTCCTACAAAATTAATAACAACTCTTCCCACCTAATTGAATTCCTGACAAATAAAGAATCTTGCCTGCTTTATGGTAAGTGCATGCTGGGATGGCAGGGTGGGGCTAAAGACAGGGGTAAGTCATCAGACAACAAATATCTAAGAATTGACACTGAGTCCACGCCATGGGTATACCAGTGTTCTGTTCCTAGAAGGTATGAAGGAGGATAACCATGACTGTTGTCCTTGATGTTGATGCTACAAATGATGACTATAACCCCTCCTCCTCCCAATATCTATGATTTTCTTGATTATCTATTATGGAACTGATGCCTCCAAATTTACTTAAGCATTCATTGAAGCTATTTCTGGTTTTAATCCTGTGCAATGTCTTGGATATGCTGTGTCCTGTGTTACTTTTGTTGGTCTTAAAATTTTAAGTTCATTGGGTACCCTCAATGAATCTGTTTTGAGGTTCACTGGATACCCCCAAAATATACTGCATTTCAATTTGGTGAACAAGACAAGAATCACCTAATTTCTCTTTTCTGCTACCTCCTCATCTCCTTCTCTCTTGCTCAGGACCTGTTCTCTCCTATGTATCTTATTTTCTTGCTTATTTCTTGTTCTCCCTCCCTATTTCTTCTTCCTTCTTCCCACTCAACGCTTTTCTTTTTTTTAAATAAAAGTATTTTATTATTTTCCAGTTACACGTAGAGATAGTTTTCAGCATTTGTTTATATAAGATTTCCAATTTCAAATCTTTCTCCCTCCCTCCCCTGCCTCCCCCCATCCCCTAGATAGCAGGTAATCTGATACAGCTTATCTGCCTGCCTACCTATCTATCTATCTATCTATCTATCTATCTATCTATCTATCTATCTATCTATCTATCTATCCATACATACATACATACATACATACATACATACATACATATACATAACAACATTAAACATATTTCTGCATCAGTCATGATACAAGAGAAGAATCAGAGCAATAAGCAAAAACCTCAAAATAGAAAAACAACAGCATCCAAAACAAAAGAAATAGTATGGTTCAATCAGCGTCCATATTTCACAGTTTTTTTTTTTCTGGATTTGGAGAACCTTTTCCATCACGAGTCCCCTGGAACTTTCTTGTACCATTGTATTGGTGAGAAGAATCCAGTCTATCACAGTTGATCAATACATAATGTTGATGATACTGTGTATAATGTTCTTCTGGTTCTGCTCATCTCACTCATCATCAGTTCATGCAAGTCCTTCCAGGTTTCTCTGAACTCCTCCTGCTCATTGTTTCTTACAGCACAATAGAATTCCATTACATTCATATACCACAATTTCCACTCAACTCTTTTCTGAACTTTTCACACATATTTCACACCCCACACCCCCACCCCACATACAGCAGTCTTAGTTTGCTTCATCCATCTCTGCCCCTGTGGTCCTTCCTGCTTCCTCCTCTTTTGAAGATGTAATTCACCTTCATCTCAACTTTTCACACTTGCTCACCTATGCCTTGTAACACCTTTTTTTTTTTTTTTTTTGGCTCTGGATTGAGTTATAGTAGGTAAGACCAACATGTCAAATTATCCAAATTGGGTTGATGGACTCAAAAGACTAAACACCACAGGGTTAAGAGGAAGCCTGGGAAATTAATTTAAGGACAGAGGTTCCCAAGAGGGACAAGTCTAATCTCCACTCTGCTACTTACTGATGTTGTGACCTTGGGCAACTCACTTCCACTCTATAGACCTCAGTTTCCTCATTGATAATGAAGACGTTAGATTAGATTATCTCTAAGGTCCCTAATAACTCCAGATATTATTATCTAACATAGGACTAACATTCTTTCATCTGTGGGCCCATTAGCATAGAACAAAGGAATGGTGAAGCAAAGGATCTTATTATTATGTTTCTCCCTAGATAAAGTATATTGTAATGGAATAAACCCACCCCTGGTGAAAGCACTGTCTCGTAAGGTAAATAATCCAAGTGCTGAGGAACTCCATTGTGCCTGATTTTCTGAGAGGTAGAATGGGAGTAAGAAGAGTTAGTCTGTCATTCAAAGTAGCTGATCATTTGGTATCTCATCATCATGCTGTTAACTCAGCTTTGGATACTTAATACCTTCCCAACTTCCTGAGCCTCCTCTTCCCACTGACTGGAGGTCTGGAGAGTAAAGCAATTAACTTCTCTTAAAGTTTTCCTTTATAGGGGAAGCTAGGTGGTACAGTGGGTAGTGCACCAGCCCTTGGGTCAGGAGGACCTTAGTTCAAACCTGGTCTCAGATACTTACTAGCTGTGTGACCCTGGGCAAGTCACTTAACTTTGATAGCCTCCCTCCCTCCAAAACAAAACAAAACCAAACCTCAGAGTCCTATAGGGAGTAAGTATCTGGTCTTTCTAATTTCAAGTCTTGTGCTTTATCCACCATGTCACCTAGATACCTCAAGCACTTGCTTAGGCACTGTCTAAGGTGCTAGGGATATAAGTGCAAAAAGAAAGACAGTCACCACCCAGATGAACTTGAATTCTAATAGGAGAAAAGCAGGGAAGTGGTGGCTACAGAGGGGTGTTTTGCCTGCAAGTCACAGTAATGGTGAATAGATCCATAAGACAATTGACTCACCCTTTTCAGGAATTTCCACCCTGAGAGCAAGAGATAGAAAGAGCAAGAGATGGGCAGGATATGGTCCAACCACTTGGCAGTAAGATGCTCAGAATGCATTGGATTATAGGTCTGGGAACATTGAGACTTGGTGAACTCTCACCATTCAGGAGCCCAGGGCCTTAGAACAAGAGCTGGAGTGCTGTGTGGGAAGGGAAAAACAATAATTAGATCTGTTCAAAATCAGAATGGGCTATCCTGAGAGACAGCAGGCTCTCCTTCAATGAAGACCTTCAAATAGAACTTGGAAGGGCACTTGTTGGTTGGGTTTTTTGTAGAGGGAGTTCCCATTCAAGTCTAGGTTGGACTACCTAGTCTTTTCTGGTCCCTTCCAACTCTGACATTCTGTGATTTTTTTTTTACTTTATCCTGTAGAAAATGAGCAGAAGGGGCAGCTAGGTGGCACAGTAGATAGAGCATCAGCCCTGGATTCAGGAGGACCTGAGTTCAAATCTGACCTCAGACACTTAACACTTACTAGCTGTGTGACTCTGGGCAAGTCACTCAACCCCAATTGCCTCACCAAAAAAAAAAAAAAATGAGCAGAGGCAGTTTGTGAAACATGGGAATGAAATGATCAAATTGGTATATTAGGAAGATCCATTAAGCAGTAGCACATAGGACAGTTTAGAGAAAAGTTTCTTAACCTTCTTTGTGTCATGGAAGCCTATAGACCCCTTCTCAGAAGAATGCTTTTAAATGTACAAAATAAAAGTGATTAGAAAAGAAACTGATTCTATTGAACTAAAGATATAATTTTTCCCAATCTATCTGGGGGTCTGCGGATCCTAGTTTAAGGATCCCTGGCCCGGGGGGAAGGGAGATTAGAGGGAGGGAGATCAGTTATGATACTACTGTAGCAGTGCAGGTATATGATATAAGAGCCTGAACTAGAGTCACTGTCATGATGAAGGGAGAAACAAAATGGGATTTAAGAGGCCCCTTCATGATAAGAGACTGTTGAGCATGCCTTCCTGCTGTTGATTATTTCTCAGATCCTATATATAGTATGTTTGCACATAATTGTTTGTATGTTGTATGCTTCATTAGATTGTGAGCTCCTTGAGGGCAGGGTCCGTCTTTTGTCTTTTTTTTTGCATCCCTATTGTTTAGCACAGCATCTGGCACATAGTAGGCGCTTAATAAGTGTTTATTGACTGACCACCTCTGCTTGTCTCAGTTTCGTCATTTGTAAAATGGAGATAATAATACCACTTATCTCCCAAGGTTGTAGTGAGAATAAAATGAGATAACATTTAGAAAGCACTTTGAAAACCTTAAAAGACTATATGAGTGCTAGTTGTTAATAATAATAATAATAATAATAATAATAATAATAATAATAAACAACTGATGGAGTCTAAATGCAGATCAGCGCATACTATTTTTCACCTTATATATTTTTATATATATTTTTTCCTTTGGGGCTTTCACAACATGACTAGTAGGGTAATATGTTTTGCATGATTGAACATGTATAGCCTATATCAGATTGCTTACTATCTCAGGGAGGGGGGAGGTGAAGAAGGGAGAGAAAAAATTTGGAACACAAAAATGTTTTTTAAATGAATGTCGAAAAGTGTCTTTACATGTAATTGAAAAAAAAATAAAATATTAAAAACCAAACAATAATAATAACCATCTCTTTGACTTCAATGTCCTTATCTGTAAAATGAGGGGGTTGGACGAGATTATCAGCTTTAAAAGAGTGGTCTAGGGACCCCTAAGGGTCCCTGAGACCCTTTCAGGAAGTCTACAAGGTCAAAACTATTCTCATAATAATACTAAGATGTTTTAATTTTTAATTCAGTTATTATTGATAGATATAATTCACATAAACAAAAGCTCTTTAGGGCATCCTGGACAATTCTTATGAGTGTAAAGGGGCCCTGAGACCAAAAAAGTTTGTGATCCGGTGGACTATATGGCCTTTGAGATCCCTTATGGGCCTGGATCTCTGATCTGTTCTGAGAGCAGTGTGAGTACTTGGGCTGGTCCTGCCTGTGTAAAGGTCTCAAGTTCATTTCACATAGGAATGTCCTCCCCTTTCACTATACTTACTGAAATTTCTACCCATCCTTCAAGACCCATAAGTTCTCAAGTTCCACAATCTCTGTGAGACTTCCCTGACCCACTGGCAGTGATTGTTTTTTCCTCAATTTAGTTCGATTAAAAAAAAAACATATTAAGCACCTACTACGTGCAAGCACTGAGGTGGGCTGGGTACACAAAGAGAAAAATAAAAGGGTCCCTTTGCTGAAGGAACATGCATTCTACTGGGGGATATAACAGATAAGCAGATGAATAAAGACAAGGTAATTTGAGGAACGTGGAGAATGCTAACAAATAGGGGAATCAGGAAGGGCTTCCTATAAAAGGTGGCAATGAGCTAAGCCTCAAGGAAGATTCCTGAAGGAAGTCTAGGAACCTAGGCTGGGCACTTTTTCATGTCCAAGTACAACACGGTTTGAATCTGACCCCACTTTCTTAGGGCTAAACCTATTTAATATTTGACCCCCATAGGGTTCTCTGGTATACTCCGAAAGCATTGAAGAGTCTCTCTTCACCACTGACTCAAGCCCCCATTTGTTATGCTTTCTCATTTTTAGGGGCCCAGTGACTAGCATTCCAATTCCATTTATCCACTTAATATCAGATTAATTCTTACAAAGGGATATTTACTTCAAAGATATAATAGAAAGAAAAAATTTCTCAACACCTTAGAAAATAATCTCTACCACCCTTCATCACCATCTCCCATTCCTACAATATCACCTTGGGTTAGTGAGGGAGCTACATTGTCAATAGAAAAAGGCTGCTCCTAACCACATGGTAGACCACTGTCCATGAATACTCCAGTCCTCTAGTCTCCAGAAAAGAGGCCTCTAGAATCTTCCATGTGGTTGATGCCATCTTAGGTGGCCTAGGCATGTGCCACACCCCCATCACACTAGGTTTCCAGGAGATAAACGCCCGTCTGCAATATCTTTGAGTGTGTGAGGCCTTTCCCTAAGACCAGAATTCTACAACTGTCACCACCACCACTAATTGTCTAATATCCAATTCATCTATAACAACATTAGATATTTTGATAAATGTATGATCTCATTGTTGTGGATGGTCCCTGGTAATATGCTGCAGTCTATTCATATCCATCACATACCTCTCCATTGTCCTTTGTGTGTCTCACAACTTGAATTATAAATAGTTGTGGTATTCTGTGATTTACAACCACGGGAGATTATTGGTGTTAAATTGCCTTTGTCCCAAGGAGAAACTTTGTGCCATTAAAAACACTGTGCTGTTTTCCAAATATGATCCAGTTTGATCTCTTCCTTCTCCACAATTGTGGGCCCGATTCATTGTTTATCCAAGATATATTTACTAATAAACCAGTCTGACTATTCGACTGCTTATCATAGTCTGGATTGTATTTGTTTTTTATCCACTTGTATTTTCCTGTATGGATAGTTAGGCCAAAATCTTGTGTGTGTGTGTGTGTGTGTGTGTGTGTGTGTGTGTACACGTGCGCACGTGCCCATATGTGTGTGTACATATGTGTGTTTCAGACTAGATCTATTTCATTGGTATGGGGAATACTTGATGAAGAAATTCCCTATGTTCTCAAACTTAGTCTTAGAAGGAACTTGGGGGGCAATGACAAGTTAAATGAAGAATTGCAGACTAATAAGAGTATTGAAGATATCATCAAAGATATGTAAGACTGGGAATGGAGGTAGACCAATCAGAGGGTGAGAATTAGGGATAAGAAAGATTGTCTATGTTGTTCATTGATACCCACATACAGCAAAGAGACCTAAAGGAAGCCCCCCCCCCCAGAACAATGGGTGGATTTCCTTTGAAGAATTTAAGGGAGAACATGGACAAGTATCACACCAATTGAAAAGGCATAGATAGGTTACAATCTGTGCTGTTGGATGTGACATCTATAATAATGAGATCCCAGATCCATCAAAGTATTTACCTCGAGGCCAAATAGCCTGTATGTGTCAGAGCCTGTATGTATTGAACCCAGGTCTTTCTGATTTTGAGGTTAACTCTCTATCCACCATGTCATACTGCTCCATTGACTATATGAGATGACCTCATTTAGGGGACTGTGCTATGTTCTTTTTTTTTTTAGTGAGGCAATTGGGGTTAAGTGACTTGCCCAGGGTCACACAGCTAGTAAGTGTTAAGTGTCTGAGGCCGGATTTGAACTCAGGTACTCCTGACTCCAGGGCCGGTGCTCTATCCACTGCGCCACCTAGCTGCCCCCTGTGCTATGTTCTAATGTTTGATTAGATCAGCATCTGGAGGACCTCATCATTTGAAGGAATCCCTATTCTATTTGAATTCCATGCTAGATGTTTGGTGGGGTGACAAACACCTTTGGAGCGAGTTATCTCCCTGCTTTATGCTTCATTTGATATTAATAACAAGAGCATCTTCAAAACAAAGTTATCTCTATTATTATGTCTCTCAAGAGATTGTATATGATTTTTATATATGCATGACAGAGAGACACCTTATTGGAAAGGTGCCTTTAAGACAGTATCTTGCTCTGCTTAGTAACTTTTTGATTTGTTGTTGTTCTGTTACTTCCCTCTTGTCTGACTCTTTGTGACCCCCATTTGGGGTTTTCTTGCAAAGATACTGGAGTGGTTTGCCATTTCCTTCTCCAGCTCATTTTACAAATGAGGAAACTGAGGCAGACAGGGTAAAATGACTTGCCTAGGGTCATACAGCTAGTAAGTGTCTGAGGTCACATTTGAACTCAGTTCTTCTTGACTCTAGTCTCAGTGCTTTATCCACCTCATCACCTAGCTGCTAACTTTTTAATCAACAACATACAACCAACTCTACACCTTTTAGCTTGAGCATCAAGGTGTGCTCTGTTAGAGAACTGTGGCTCCCTGTTCCCTTCTAATATCTTCATTCAGGATGCCTGAGATCTGTGCAAAGGGCTTTTTTGTTGGTTCTGTTTTCCATAAAGACTTTGTAGAGATGGGAAAATAGGCATATGTGCTTTCTTACTTGCCCTTTTTCAGTAGTAAGAGCATCTGTGATTTTTTTCCTCCCAAGCTTCTGGGATCTCCTAATTTCTCTATAGCTTCACCCTCTCCTATGGTTTTCTTCCTGTTGATCTCTTTGCCAATACTTATAAGTGCAAGAAGCTGAAATGACAAGGTACCCTACGTGTGAAATGATATTTCTTGTTGCCTATGGACGCATGCTAAAATCATTCCATCGATTCCTTCTTTTGCTTCTCTGAAAGGAATTTGTGAACCATTCTTCCACATAGGGGCTGATGTCTATGTCTTCTGATTTGTTTGATGGCAAGAACACCAACATTGGTATGGAAGAATTCACAAAGAACTCATTAGTCAGTCAACTAGCATTTGCCAAGCACATGCTGCCAGCCCGCCACTGTGCTAAGTGCTAGGGATACAAAGAAATGCAAAAATCAGTCCCTGCCCTCAAGGAGTTCACAGTCTACTTGGGGAGATAACATGCAAATAACAATATATAAATAAGCCTAAGCCATTTGTTGTTATTGTTCGGTCATATCTGATTCTTCTGAGCCCATTTGGGGTTTTCTTGGCAGAGATACTGGAGTGTTTTGCCATTCCCTTCTCCAGCTTGTTTTACAGATGAGGAAACTGAGGTACACAGGGTGAAGTGACTTGTTCGGGGTCACACAGCTACTAAGTGTCTAAGACTGGATTTGAACTCAGGTCTTCCTAAACCCAGGCCAGGCATTCTATCCACTGTGCCACTTAGATAAACAAGTCAAATACAGAATAAATTAGAGATAATCAAGAGAGGAGAGGCTTTTTGCAGAAGGTGAGAACGTTAGCCAAGACTTGAAAGAAGCCAGGGAAACCAAGAGGAAGCAACAAACAGGAAGAGAATTTCAGGCAAGGGGGAGAACTAGAGAAAACACTCATAGTGAGGAGATTGAGAGGAACAGTAAGGAGGCCTGTGTCATTGAATCTCAGTTAAATTAATATTAATAGATGGATGAAACACCAAGTGATTCCTAGCACCCTTTTTGCTCCCTTTTCACAACTCTGACACTGCCGGTGAAGAAGTCAAAGAATACACAGGACCAAAGGCTATCATATATTTCTCTTTGGTTCATGGTTTTCTATTGCCAAAGAACTCATTACCTATTGGTTAACCTACTAGTTAGTGATAATAAGCTTCTCTGTAGATCTAGGTTGATCACCGGGCAGTAGATGAGGTCTCTTGTTGGGATTTCCCTTGACTGAAGCTTTTCCAGTTCAATAGGTCCGTAGAATTAGAGCTAGACTAGACCTTAGTGGTCTAAGCCTTTTACTTTACCGATGAGAAAAGTGGGACCCAGTTAGGTTAAGTTACTTGCCCAAGGTCACACAGGAAGTGAGCAGCGGTGCTGGGATTTGAACACATATCCTTTGAGTCTAAATTCAGCGATCTTTCCACCACATAGAATTATCTACATACAGCGAAGGAAGGATTGGGACCCATACCCTCAGACCCCAAAGCCAAGGCATTTGCCACTGTGATCTACTGCCGTGAATCTGTTCTTTGTTAGCATGCATAGAGAATCCAGGGCTGCCTCCATGTCCAGATGAGGTCATTAGAGTGGGAAGTTGGTGCAAGTAGCCAGGGCCCTTCAGGTGTGGTGGTCTTCCCACTGGTGGGGAGAAGGAAACACATCCTTCTGATTGGGGGTGCCATCTTGGCAAATGTGGAGTAGAGGAGAGCTACGCTCAATTGCACCAGCATTGCATATTTGTTGAATATCCTTTCCATGACATCATTAAGTAAGCATCTTTTCTTCCCTTCTGCACTTCTCATGAATTTATTTCAAATAATAGTTATTTGTATATATTTCATATTATGTAGACTATAAGGTCTATGAATGCAGACTCAGCAGGCAGAGGACCAAGGTTCAAATCCCTCTTCTGATGCATGAGATTCTACCTTCTGGATCTCAGTTTCCTTATCTGCGAAATGAGGGTGTTGGATTAAATTACCCCTAAGACCCATTTTTTTTTGCGGGGCAATGAGGGTTAAGTGACTTGCCCAGGGTCACACATCTAGTAAGTGTCAAGTGTCTGAGGGCAGATTTGAACTCAGGTCCTCCTGACTCCAAGGCCGGTGCTCCATCCACTATGCCACCTAACTGCCCCCTAAGACCCATTTAATGGAACAGCTAGATGGCACAGTGGATAGAGCATTGGGCTTGGAACCAAGAAGATTCATCTTCCTGAGTTTACATCCAACATCAGCTACTTACTGACTCTGTGACCCTGGGCAAGTCACAACTCTGTTTGCCTCTGTTCCTCATCTTTAAAATGAGCTGGAGAAGGAAATAGCAAACCACTCCAGTATCTTTGCCAAGAAAACCCCAAATGAAATCACGAAGAGTCAGACAGGACTGAAAAATGGTTAAACAATGACAGCAACAATAGTCCCTTACAGTTCCAAACCTATGATCCCATAATCTTGTCTTATTTGTACTTTGTATGCCTACCAACAGCCAGAACAGTGTTCTGCATACAGTAGTTGCTTGCTAAATGTTTGTTGAATAAATGAATAGTCTCTGATGATGCCTATCCCATCATCATGTGCCTACAAAGAGTGGACTAGCCAGCAGCCCCCTTCCCATCCCAGGGACAGGCGAGGTCCCAGTTTATTAATGAATCTCTAATACTAGTCACTCTGGGGCAGAAAGCAATTGGCTTGAAACTTTCCATTTTCTCTCTCTTCCCACCAAAGGTAGGTTATTTTTGCCCCCTTTGTGTCCCCTGAGCAGTTGCCTTGAATCTGAAAGGATTGGGGATGGATTTCAAGTGACGTTTAGACAAAGGCTATTTGAACAGGACTAGTGCAAATAATGCAGGAGAAAAACTCTGTGAATAACCTCGATGATTTTTTTTTCCCCTTTCTGATTCTCTCCTTTTCCAAGAGGGATAGTGGGGAGAGGAAAGAACAAGTGAACATGGAGATGAGGAGGCGTGCTAACTAACAGTTTAGTTGTTTGCCAACTTCACTTGAATGCCAAAGAGTCTTTTGGCTTGAACATCTCTTTGTTATTTTCACAGCTTTAGGGACAAACCCATAGGAAAGAGAGAGAGAAACTCCTAAACTTCTCCACACTCTTAGATGAAGGGCCTTTTTGGCACATTGTACAGGGAGCCCCATAAACATGGGGGACTAATGATTATTTTTGTGTGACCTTGGTCAGGTCACTTAACTTCCTTCATTTGTAATATGAGGTGTTTGGACTAGATAGGGATTCTTGATCTTTTTTTTTGATGTGTCAAGGACCCTTCAACCATCTGGTGAAATCTACGGACCCTTTCTCAGAAGAATGTTTTTAAATTTATAAAATAAAATATATAGGAATACAAGAAAACTAAATATATTGAAATACAATTACGAAAGTAGTCTTTAAAAAAAGTTCATGGGGGCAGCTGGAGGACCTAAGTTCAAATCTGGCCCCAGACACTTGACACTTACTAACTGTGTGACCCTGGGCAAGTCACTTAACCCTCATTGCCCCACAAAAAAGTTCATGGCTAATCTGGAAATGTGTTTTACATGATTTTATATGTATACCCTATATCAAATTGTTTATTTTCTCAGGAAGAGGAGAGGGGAGAGAAGGAAAGAATTTGAAACTTAATTTTTTAATGAATGTAAAAAATTATCCTTACATGTAATTGGGGAAAAGTCATGGACCTTTAAGAACCTTCAGACTAGATGGATATTTACATCCCTTATATCTCAGAGCTATATTTCAAGAAATCATAAATAAAAGTTGCACAGGACAAAAAAGTAAACTGTTCCAGCTTTTTTGAAAATAGTAAGCATGATAAATGTTGGAGAAGATGTGGGGAAATTGGAACACTAATGCATTGTTGGTAGAGTTGTGAACTGATCCAACCATTTTGGAGAACAATTTGGAACTATGCCCAAAGAGCTATAAAACTGTATACCTGTTGACCAAGCAATGCCACTATTAGGCCCATATCCCAAAGAGATCATAAAAAAGGGAAAAGGACCCACACATACAAAAATATTTATAGCAGCTCTTTTTGTGATAGCAAAGGATTGGAAGTTGAAGGAATGCCCATGAATTGGGGAATGGCTGAACAAGTTGTGGTATATGAATGTAATACTATTGTGCTATAAGAAATAATGAGCGGCAGATTTCAGAAAAACTTGGAAAGACTTACATGAACTGATGCTGAGTGAAGTGAGCAGAACCAGGAGGATACTATACACAGTAACAGCAACATTGTGTGATGATGGATTGTGATAGACTTAGCTCCTCTCAGCAATACAATGATCCAAAACAATTCCCAAAGACTCCACATCCAGAAAAACAAATATGGAGTCTGGATGTAGATCGAAGCAGACTATTTTCACTCTTTTTTGTTTTGTTTTTTTCTTTCTTGTGTTGTTTCCCTTTTGTTCTGATTCTTTTTTCACCATGATTAGTATGGGCATATGTATAATAATCATTGCTTGCTGTCTTGGGGAGGGGGGAGGAAGAAAAATTTGGAACTCAAAATCTCACAAAAATGAATGTTGAAAACAATCTTTACATGTAATTGGAAAAATAAAATACTATTAAGTAAAAAAATCTAAAAAAAGTAGTAAGCAAGCAAACAAATAAATCAATGACTAAAATTAAAAAATAATCTAGGGGTAGCTAGGTAGTACAGTGGATAAAGCACCGGCCCTGGATTCGGGAGGACCTGAGTTCAAATCTGACCTCAAGACACTTGACACTTACTAGCTATGTGACCCTGGGCAAGTCACTTTAACCCTTGTTGCCCAGAAAAAAAAATAATAATAACAATAACAATAATAATATAGCACCCAAGCCCCCAAATATAAGCTCCCAGACCATTGCCAGTTATCCTGACTTTTGTCTTGTCACTGGATTTCAATAATGACTCTGGAGGGGAGAGAGAGACTGATGACTTTATGCAGCTCTACCTCACTTAAATCCAACTCATACACAAGTTGATGTCTTTGGTTCTCTTTGCGAACTAAGGACAAACAACAACAAATCTATGATCCTATACTCCTTGCTCCCACACCACAACAATGCCAACCTTTCCTAAACAGGGGTAGTTGTTATAGGATATCGGAATATAAAGTAAGACATCAAAATAGTTCAGGAAAGGGCTCACTCAAAAGTACCTAGTGAAGCGTTAGCAGAGCCAGAAGTCAGTTCATAAAGTGGAATGGGAATCTTGAAGAGTCATTTGGCCCACATCCTGGTTTCCAGGCAGTGGCACACCAGACTAAAAGAGAGAAAAATCTTGTTTAAAGAGTTCTCATAGATTTTTCCCTTCACAAGATGACTAATGCAGAAATATGTTTAATGTGATGGCACATATATAAGCTATATCGGATTGCTTTCTGTCTTGGGGAGGGGGGAGGGAAGGGAGGGAGGGAGAAAAGTTTGGAACTAAAAATCCTATGAAAACAAATGTTGAAAACTATCATTACAATGTAACTGGAAATAATAAAATACTTTTATGTATTAAAAAAATAAAAATAAAAATCCTATGAAAACAAATGTTGAAAACTATCCTTATATGTAACTGGAAAATAATAAAATACTTGTATTTAAAAAAGTTCTCATAGAAAGAGACCCTAGATTCTTTTGGGTTATCTCTTCCTCAAGTTTTTAGTATCTCTGACACCTTTCCATACTTTTAGTTGTAGAGACGGCACGGGCTTTGGACAGTAAGCTTTGGGTTCAAGTCCCAAATCTGATGAATTCTAGCTATGTGACCCTCAACATTCCAGATAACTTTCTAAGATGATAATTTACAAAGGAGATGCCAAACCTACATTTCCTCACTGGTGAGCATTCTGTATTAGTGAAATCACATTAATTCTAACTCATGTCCAGGAAACTCATTCTTTGGTATTATAGTCCCCTAATGCTAAAATTTTGGTCCTCTTTCTTCTGGGGAGATAGAACCATCATTATCTGTTTAATGTCCTTTTAGATATTCAATATTGCCTTCAGCCTTCTCTGGGGGTGTTCAGTTGTTCAGTCATGTCCCCACTCTTCATGACGCCATGGACCACAGCACACCAAGCCCTTCTATTCTCCACCATCTCCTGAAGTTTGTGCAAGCTCGTATTCATTGTTTCCATGACACTCTTATCCATCTCATCCTCTGCCATCCCCTTTTCAATCTTTCCCAACATCAGGGTCTTTTCCAGTGAGTTCTGTCTTCTCCTTATGTGGCCAACATATTTACCCTTCAGCTTCAGTAGTTCACCTTCCAGTGTATAGTTTGAATTAATATTTTAAAGTATTACCCGATTTGATCTCCTTGCTGTCCAAGGAGCCCTCAAAAGTCTTCTCGGGCACCGCGATTGGAAAACATCAATTCTGCGGGGCTTAGCTTTCCTCATAGTCCGGCTCTCACAGCCGCACGTTACGTCTGGAAAAACTATAGCTTCAGTCTTTTCTACCCTGGGTTAACTTACTTTAGTCCTTTTAGCTTTGCCTCAAAGGCCTTGTTTTCCAACCCTCTTGTCTGCTGTATGATTCTCCTCTGAGCCTCCCCTGAAGTTCTCTTTATCACTTTTGAATCCACAAACTAGATCAATGCTTTAGGAGGAGCTATCTTCCTTCTCCCTATAAGAAGGAAAATGCTAGGCCAAAGTGATAGGAACCCTAAAGTGACTAGGAACCTATTTTGTGGGTTGTGAAAAGGTTAGACTGAGCTAGACTGGGCTAGACCACACCAGACTAGAATACGGAAGAGACTTTAAAAATCATTTGCCTTATGCAGTCACTTCCACTCCCATTTTACAGATGAGGAGGATGCCATTGGCCCTTATGTTCCAACATGTGCTTCAGGTAAGAGTTTGAACCCCACAGAACCATATGAACCACAAAACGGAGTGAATCGCATTTAAAACTCCTTTTTAAAAGTTTGTGGTGAACCAGCTTGAAGTAGAACCGAATTTATATCTTTTCTGTAGTTTTCAGAGAAAAATATTCTCCAAACCAAACCTGAACTGAATCAATATTTCATCCCATTCAAGTCCCTGAACTTAAATTAGTCATTTGGCACCAGAATTTTATATCTCCTGTAGTTTGGAATAAGGGGAGAATTCCATTGCCTTCTGTGGAGTTCCCATATTCCACTCCCTTCCTGGGCTGAAGGTGTGGGGAAGACCTCTTTTTTTCTTCATTTCTCCCACCCTGATTCTTTTCCCTTGCCTCCCCTTCTCCCATCTCTCTTCCTTTCCTTTCCTCTCACCTCTCCCCATCTATTCCTCTCCTCTTCTCTCTCCCCTCCCCTTCCCTGGGCTCCCCTCTGCCCTGTTCCCCCTCCCCTGCTCTCCTTCTCTCCTCTGCCCAGAAGGTGGAGCACTTGCCGCTGCTCTGGGCCCCTCTCTTTTCTCCCTAACGAGCTAGTCTGTCTGAACTCGGAATGAATTTTGTTCTCTTTTCATCACTCTCTCATGTCCAGCTGCTCCTGTCAACACCTTCTTATAGCATGTAATTCATCGCTCAGGGTGACAGCTGGAGCCGCAGGCCTGGGACCAGCCTCCCTCGCCATTGGCTACTCCCTGACAAGGCTGTGGGCCTAAATGAAGGGGCTTCCCCTCGCCTCCTCGCACCCGCACCTGAGGCTAATGAACTCTCCCAAGAATTCGCCAGCCCCCGGCCCTCCTGGAGCTGCCCCTTCCTCTGTCCCTCTGGTCAGCTTGATTATCTCCCAGGCCCACCGGCCTCCTAGGGGTCATGGGCCTTGGGCAGAGGCCCAACCCAGCCCCTGGCTGATATAGGGGTTCTGTGTGTATTGGGGGTCTCTCCTCCATTTGACTGTGGGCCAGGTGGGAATTAAGATGGGCAGAGACGGGAAGCTTAGGGAAGAAGAGGGATGCGAGGAAAGGTGGTCCTCCCCTCTCAGGCCTATTCTGGGCCTTCAACCCAACCTAGACCACTAGGGGAGCCATCCATCCAGACTATACAGTCTGGACATGGTCAGTCTGGACAAAGACCCTGGAGCCTTCCTGTAAAGAGCAGAATTTGGTGGGAAGCAGATTCATAGAGAAACTCATCCAAGATGGTCTAGTTATGAAATGTGAAAAGGACTTCATGATAAGGTGGTTTCACCTTATGGTTGCAATCTCACTCAGCAGACACCCAGATATAAACATGATGGAAAAAGGTTGAAGAACTTATTGTGGTTGTGGAGTCATAGAACTTTGGTTCCATTCCTGAGGACCACCGATGTGATGCTGGCAAGCCCCTTGTCCTCCCTGGGCCTCAGTTTCTTCCTGTGTATAATGGGGTTGCACTGGGTGGTCTTCAAGGTTACCAAGAAGACTGAGGATGTCTAAGGCCCATGTTTCCCTTCTAAGTGTGGAATAAATTCCCAAATGTGCTGGGGCTTAGACGGAAGAAACCCATAAGCTCCCTAGAACCTTCTGTAGAGATACTACCTTCGTCCTTCATTCTTCTCCTGTCTCCATCCGGAATGCCTGGATACATTGGAGGGATCTGGCCCAGCCTACAAGGTAGGTCAGAAGTCAGGCAGGATAGTCTGTGGACCATTATTGTGGTTTTTTCGATTAAGATGGGAGAGAAAGTCAGAGAGAATATGGTGTGTGGTGGCTTTGCCTGGGAAGGAGGCAACCCTGAGCCTGGCATGTTGCAGGGGCTCCTCCCTAAGTAGGGAATAACCACTGTGTTTATACGGTGCCATCTTCATAGAGTCCAAAGTGTTTCATTCATTCTCCTGGTGCTCTAAAGTGATGGTTCTCAAAGTGTGATCTGGGGATCCATACTTCTGAGACCCCTTCAGGAGGGTCTGTGAAATTCAAAATTATTTTCATAATAATTCTAAGCTGTTTTCATTTCTTTTCTTTTTTCTTTCTTTCTTTCTTTCTTTTTTTTTTTTTGCAGGGCAATGAGGATTAAGTGACTTGCCCAGAATCACACAGCTAGTAAGTGTCAAGTGTCTGAGATTGGATTTGAACTCAGGTCCTCCTGAATTCAGAGCCAGTGCTCTATCCACTGCACCTCCTAGCTGCCCCCTGTTTTCATTTGTAATAGGGGAAATAGTTCTACATAGTAATAACAATAATAGTAATAGTATTAAGTAATAATAGTAAATATAATAACATTTATATGGTACTTACTTTGTGCCAGGCACTGTGCTAAGTGTTTTACAAATATTAACTCATATCATTCTCTTTTTTTTTTTTTTTTGTGAGGCAATTGGGGTTAAGTGACTTGCCCAGGGTCACACAGCTAGTAAGTGTTAAGGGTCTGAGGCCAGATTTGAACTCAGGTCC
Source organism: Dromiciops gliroides (assembly GCF_019393635.1). Lineage (NCBI taxonomy): Eukaryota > Metazoa > Chordata > Mammalia > Microbiotheria > Microbiotheriidae > Dromiciops > Dromiciops gliroides. The sequence continues at coordinate 535,578,633 of NC_057861.1, forward strand.
TCCTGACTCCAAGGCCGGTGCTCTATCCACTATGCCACCTAGTGGTCCCTAACTCATATCATTCTCACAACAACCCTGGGAGATAGGTGTAATATTATTATCCCCATTTCATAGATGACAAAACTGAGGCCAACAGAAATCGTGTGACTTGCCAGATCATACAGCTAGTAAATCCATCATGTACATAAATAAAAGCTCTTTGCAGGGGCGAAGGGGAATTCTTCAATAAATTTTAAGAGTGTAAAAGGTTCTTGAGACCACATAGTTTGAGGACTGCTGTCCTAAATATATTTCCTGCTTGTATATTATCAGTGGCATGGTCATTGCCCTTTCTGATGCATTTATTTTGAAGCAATGATGGATCTGTGATGCCATCCATGTGGGCATCCCCTCCAAAAGGGCAGACTGTAGCCAATCTGTATCTCATCCTGTGTAGCTCTGTCCATGTTCTCCTGTTAGGTGTCAAGCAGGTCCAGGCTCAGTGTTGGAATAGAGTAAAGTCATTCACCAGATAACAAAAGGAAGTTTACTTAACCATAGCATAGAAAGGATTTTCAATATGTATCCTCCAACACACTTATCTTGAGTAGTTGAGCTCCTCCTCAAGGTCCTTGACTCCATATGAAAATATGTCTGGTCAGTAAGACAAGATATGGCAAGTTGAGTGAGTCTGTTGAGTTTGTGGTCATCTGTTGAGTCTGAAAGTCCCCAACTTCACATGGGTGGGCTTTTGTATGCTCTTGGGAAGCCACATCAATAAATCCAAAGGCTATTATTAGGAAGGTGCACCATGGAAGATGTTCAAACAAGATATATGCAGAATAAATTTGAGCTAATCCCAGAAAGAAGGCGCTGGCTTCCAGGGAGCTAACGAAAAGCTTCTTATAGAAGGAAGGGTTTTACCTGAGACTCAAAGAAAGCTGGGGAAGCCAAGAGGCTGAGAAAAGGAGGTTTGGGTTCATATCTTGCAGAAGACACAGCAAATCACAACCTCTCTGTCCCTCAGTTTCCTCATCTATAACATGAAGAGACTAGGTAAAATGATCTCTACAGTCCCTGAATTCTCATAGTCTACGGTTTATCTGAATGGTCTCAAGGAACCACCTTCTAGTCTATAATTGAACTAGATTGAGACTCCAGAGGGAACAAGAAAAAACAAATGTATTTTTATGAACACGAGGATATGCATAGTCTTCTCGTCCAGTCTCTCCCTGGATCTCTTAACTTGGCAATGCAGATGCAAGGCTACAGACTGAATTCTTCCAGAGAAAAATTTATTCAAATTAAAGCAGACATCACATTATTAGATTTTTTTTCCTCCCCACTCCAGGTGATTTGCAAAAGGATCCAATTTCTCCTCTGGTGACCCAAAGCATCATAAAAGAATAACAACAATCCCTTGCATTAGCTATGTAGCTAGGTAGCTATTGATTCATTCATTCATTCAATAAGCATTAAGTGTTTCTATGTGTGAGGCACTGGAAATATAAAACCAAAAATGACAGTTTGAGACAATTCTTGTCTTTGAGGAGTTTACAGTCTGTTGGGGGTGGAGGGCAAGGGAAGAACTATAACATATAAATAATAAAGTAAATTCAAAATATTTTAAAAGTAGCCGTGAGGCAGAAATTTTGTTGTTTAGTTGTTTTGATCCTATCCAACCATTCCTGACCCCATTAGGGATTTTTTTTGACAAAGATACTGGAGTGGTTTGCCATTTTCTTCTCCAGTGGATTCAGTGGAACCATTTTGTCAGGCAATCAGAGGTTAAGTGACTTGCCCGGGGTCACATAGCTAGGAAGTGTCTGAGGCTGGATTTGAACTCAGGTATTCCTCACTCCAGGCTCAGTGCTCTATTCACTGAGCTACCAGCTGCCTCTAAGGGAGAAATTCAGGCAATGGAAATCCAAAAGATACCAATAAAAAATTATTTAACAAAAAAAGTAGGGAGTTTTGGTTTGGAGAATTACAGGGATGGTTAGTTCATGGAGCAGTGAACTAATAGGCTATTTCCAAAAGCAATGACATTATTTATTGGATTGCTATGCCTAATAAAGGAAGTGGGGAAGGGGAATATACATGACAGGAGAGATGGCAAGATGGCTGTGGGTGGGCCACTAGATGAAATGTCAACATGGTCTGATCAAAGACTGGCTTGTTCTAGTAGACTCGGTAAATTTATACCCACCCAGCTGCTGATCAAGATGGCTCAGCCCAAGGTCAGAAGTTCCAAAGATTGGGGCATTAACTTCCACAAGGTTTATAGGCATGAATTCTGGAGGTCCTTTGTGGAGGGTTCTCATCCAGTTGGGAAGAAGCAGGATGGGGCAGCAGCAGGGCAAATGACTAGATGGATGGGCTGCATGAATAAATGACTGAGATGTCAAATGTGAAATTTAGATTTAGATTTAGAGGACTTTAGAAGCCATCTAGAACAACTCCCCCATTTTATACATGAGGAACCTGAGACCTAGAGAGGCTGAGTAATTTGCCCAAGGTCACCCACCTAAGTGCCAGAGACAGAATAAGCAGCTATTCTAATTCCAAATCCAGCAACCTTTCAATGTACCATGATACCTCAAGAGAAAGGGGAGAGGAGATGGAACATGGGAGGGGGCAAAGACAAATCAAGGCATTCTAAAGGTAAACAGAAGAAGAAACCTCTAGAAAGGTTTCCATCCCAACACCATAGCTGTGTGTATGTGTGTGTGTGTGTGTGTGTGTGTGTATGTGCACGTGTGTGCCAATATTTCAAAGCTGGAATTAGCCTGCTTGCTAACACTGTGTACAATGAGGAAAGAATATCACCCAGGAAACAATCACAAGATAAACAAACTATGTCCCCTAAGGTCTTTGTAAGGTAGACCAAAGAACTCTTAACGTTTTCCCTCCAATCCCTAGTGGCAAACTGAGTGGAAGCACCAGGACTTGAGGCAGAGGAAGAAGAGCAGGGAGAATGATGTGGCAACCCACTTTCCCTTAGCCATACAGGGAGTTAAACTCACTTGACCTGGGAGAATGCCTTCCCAGAATGCAAATCAGATGTTGGCCTGCTGAGACTGAGTAGTGATCTAAGAACGAAGAGTTCTGTTGTTGTTTAGTTGTTTTATTCAGTCTTGTCTGACTCTTCATTTGAGGTTTTCTTGGCAAAGATACTGAAGTAGTTTGCCATTTCCTTCTCCAGCTCATTTTACAGATGAGGAAACTGAGGCAAACAGGGTGAAGTGATTTTCTTAGGGTCGCACAGCTAGTCTGAGGTCAAATTTGAACTCAGGTCTCCCTGGCTCCAGGTCCAGTGCTTTCTTCACTGTACCACCTAGCTGCCAGGAACCAAGATGTTTGTGTTCAATTTCCAAACCTGCCACTCAACACATATGTGACCGGGCAAGCTTCTTGTCCTCCCACTACCTCAATTTCCTCATTTGTAATTTGAAAGCGTTGACCTTCTTTTTTCTCTATCCACTCTGTCATGACAATATCCTTCCTGGTTTTGTTTATTGTGTATGTAGATGACTCCCCAACCTGCATCTCTTGGTCCCACCATTCACTCAGCCTCCTGTGTCTGAAACCCCAGGGATGTTCTTGAATCCAGCCTGTCCTTTATTTCTCATACCTTCAGTTGCCAAGCCCTCCTCTGAAACATGCCTGTGCCCTCCTCTCTACTCCCACTATCATCGCCCTAATACTTGTCTTCATTATCATCTGCCTGAACTGTTACAATGATCTCTCTACTCTCCAACTCATCCTTTTCACAGCTGCCAAAGGAGTGTTCTCCAGGGGGGAACAAGGTTGCCCGTGCCACTCAAAACCTTCAGTAATTCTCTACTGACTACAAGAGAAAAGGCAAACTCTTCAGCCTGGTATTTAAGGTTCTCTACAACCCAACTCAAGCTGTATTTCATATTATCCTCTGTGTTCTAGCCAGACTGAGCTATTAGACATTGCCCAAATTCAGTGGCCCATTGCCCACTTCTGCTCATTCCCCTGTGACTTGAGCTCCATTGCCTGGAATGCACTCTCTCCTCACCTCTCTCTGCCAGCATCCTCATTTTCCTTTAAGGCTCAGCTGCTGAGTCACTTCCTAGGTGAAGCTTTCCCTGTTCCATTGCCATTGCTTCCCGCTTTACACACATCATTAGTTCTTTTCTCAAATTACTTTTTAAATTTTGTTTTGTTTTTCTTTGGTGAGGCAATTGGGGTTAAGTGACTTGTCCAGGGTCACACAGCTAGTAAGTATCAAGTGTCTGACGTCCCCTTCATTACTGAATATAGCCTGCCCCTCTTCCCTGTCCAGTGAGCCATACTTTATAACAAAGAATAAAAAAGAAAAAGAAAAAAGAGACAATTTAGTAAAACTAACCAGCTCATCAACAAACTCTGAGATTATATGCAATTTTCCATACCTATGATTGCCCATCTTTTTGGTTTTTTGTTTGTTTGTTTGTTTGTTTTGAGGGGCAATGGGGGTTAAGTGACTTGCCCAGGGTCACACAGCTAGTAAGTGTCAAGTGTCTGAGGCCGGATTCAAACTCAGGTACTCCTGAATCCAGGGTCGGTGCTTTATCCACTGCACCACCTAGCTGCCCACCTTGATCGCCCATTTTTTGAAAGAGGAGAGGAAGATTTTTTTTTCCATCTGTTCTTTGGGTCCAAGCTTGACCATTATAATTATATAGTGTTTGTTTTTGTTTCTTCTCAAATGACTTTGTATTGATTTAATTAGTATACTTGGTGCATTCCCCAGGGGAGAGTGTAAACTCCTTGAAGGCAGGGATCATTTTGTTTTAGTCTCCATATTCCCAGGACCCAGCATTGCCTTGCACACTTAATAAATGGTTATTATTAATAAATGTTTATTGAATTGAATAAATGTTATTGAATTGAATTGAGTAGTCTTTCTCACAGTTCTCTTCATCTCTGCCCACTTCTTTCATAATAGAATAGAAAGATAGGTCGATAAAACATTAAGGAAGCACTTACTATGTTCCAGGCACTAAATGAAATGATAGGGACACAGATAAGAGCAAACAAGACTGTCCCTGCCCATAAAATACTTAAATTTTAATGGGGGAGGGGCAGCTAAGTGGCACTGGTCCTGGATTCAGGAGGACCTGAGTTCAAATCTGGCCTGACACTTGACACTTATTAACTGTGTGACCCTGGACAAGTCACTTAATCCTCATTGCCCCACCAAAAAAAAAATAAAAAGAAAGAAAGAAAGAAAAGAAAGAAAAAAATATACAAACACTCAGACTTCCTGAGTTAAGTTGAAATTTTAATGGGGGAAGAAAACACATAGAGAAGAGACAGAAAGTAGGGCTGGAGGGAAGTATGTTAGACCAGCTATAGAGACAGCAAGAACTGATATAGAGGACTGCTTCCACAGAAAATAAGGAAACACCCCAAAGTTCCAGTGGGAGGGGGAAGAGGAAGATGGTCAAAATACAGATAGCCTGGTATGGGAATGACCAAGAAGTGCCAGGAAGATCTGATTCAAATTATTCATCTATTTAAAAAGGTTCATTGACTTTGTACTCTCTGCCAAGTAAAGTTCAGATTCCTTTGCCTGGCATTCAAAGCTCCTTACAATCTTCCCTAATCTTTTCAGCATCATCTCATGTTCCTCCCTTCCATGTTCCTGACACTAGAACCAACTATTCAATTCTACTCCCTGATGCTTCAGCACATGCCCTGGGCTTTCTTGCCTCCTTGCCTTTGCTCACATTATTCCTAATGTCTGGAATATCCTCTTCTTCACCTGTTGAATTCCCATGAATTCTTTAGAATTTATTTTTTTAAATTATCTCTTCTATAAAGCCTTCCCTGATCACCTTGCCTGGTAACAGTCTTCTCATGCAGACTCCACATAACATTTAATGTATTGTACTGGAGCAGCTAGGTGGTGCAGTAATGTGACAGGCCTGGAGTCAAGGAAAACCTGAGTTTAAACCCAGGCTCAGACACTTACTAGCTGGGTGACCCTGGGCAAGTCACTTCACCCTGTTTGCCTCTGTTTCCTCATCTGTAAAATGAGCTGGAGAAAGAAATGGCAAACCACTCCAGTATCTTTGCCAAGGAACCCCCAAATGGGGGCAGCTAGGTGGCACAGTGGATAGAGCACTGGCCCTGGATTCAGGAGGACCTGAGTTCAAATCTGGCCTCAAACACTTAACACTTATTAGCTGTGTGACCCTGGGCAAGTCACTTGACCCCAATTGCCTCACCAAAAAAAACGAAAGAAAAGAAAACCCCAAATAGGGTCACAAAGAGTAGTACACAACTGAAGTGTCTGAACAACAATGCATCATATATTTGAGTTACCTATGTTCATGTCTTAAGACATAAGACTGTGACATGATGGATAGAAAGCTGACATCAGAGTCAGGAATACATGAGTTCATGTTCTGCTTCTGGCACATATTAAATGCATGATGCTGAGCAAGGAACTTAACCAACCTCTCTATTTTGGGACAACTCTCAAATGACAAGTTGCAGAATACTTGCTGCATTGCCGAGGGAGTCTTCTCAGTGGGTGGGAGTTTCTTCAGTAGATGCTTCCTACACCAGAATGGCAGAATTTTTGAGGTAGAAAGGATCTCAGTGATTGTCTAGTCTAACTCATAACATACCAAAGGAATTCCCCCTGATAGTACACTTGACAAGTGGCCATCCAGACTCATCTTGAAGACCTCCAAGAAAAGGGAAATCTCTCTCTTTTTTTGAGGCAATCAGGGTTAAGTGACTTGCCCAGGGTCATACAGCTAGTCAGTGTCTGAAGTCAGATTTGAACTCAGGAGGATGAGTCTTCCCAACTCCAGGCCCAGAGCTTTATTCCCTTTGCCACTTAGCTGCCTCCTTTATTGAACTTGCAGTCCTTTAAAAGACACAGATCTTTTTTCAGAACAACTGCTACCTATCCACACCCCTCCCATCTTGTGAATTTGTTTTTTTATACCCAAGTGCAAGATTTCACATTTATTCCTATTGAATTTCAACTTATTAGATTTAGCCCAATGCTCTAATCTGTCAGCATCATTTTTGATCCTCTTTTTAATCATCACTTTCTAGATGTTTACCTTTTGTTGTTCATTTTTCAGTCATGTCTAACTCTTCATGACCCCATTTGGGGTTTTCCTGGCAAAGATACTGGAGTGGTTTGTCATTTCCTTCTTCAGCTCATTTTACAGATGAGGAAACTGAAGCAAAGAGAGTAAGTGACTTGCCCAGGGTCATATAGCTAGGAAATGTCAAGTGTCTGAGGCTGGATTTGAACTCAGGTCCTCCTGAATCCAGGGCCAGTGCTTTTATCCACTAGCTGCCCCCTACTTCTGCCAATTCTTTCAAGACCCAAGAGTGTAGGTTACACCCTTATACCCTGTCTAGAATTCATAAATCCAGAGCTAGAGGAGACCTTTCTGAGGTACCTGTAATCCCTACAAACAACTAGATTCTCTCTTTCTTATTTCCCAACATCTTGCATATAAACTCTCTGTTAATCATTTTTGTTATGTCATTTCCAGGATAAACATCACTCTCTTTTTTAGAGAAAACAGAAAAAAATCAATTGAGGAGTTCTGCCCGTTCTCTGTTGTCAGTTATTTTCATCCTATCCACCCCAAGCAAATGTCCTGAAAGTCCTACCCTTTCTTAGACCATTTTTCCCCAAATAACAATTAAAAAACCATTTTTTTAGTTTTAAAACCATTGTTTTAGTTCTCAGCTTCCTTCACCAGCTTTGTTTAGTACCTTCTGAGCTATTGGATTCCTAACAGTCTTTTATATTCATGTTCTGTTACCTGGCCTTTTGTCCATCTTCTTTCTTTTTTAAAACGAAATTGGTTAATGAGTTCCCTATGCATCCACATTGTTCTCTTTGGACAAATCTCATTTTTCCTCCCCCATATGAATTCTTCCCCTTCTTGGGGACAGAAATTCATTCCTGAGCATTTCCCATTTCTCCTGTACTGAAGTATGACCCTACCCCTCTTTCTTCCGAAGCCTTTGAAATGTGTTTCCCCAAAATATAGGGTATATATTCATTCCAGACTCTGGAGTGGTTACTCTGCTTCCCCTGTCCCAGGTCTCCAGGGTTCCTGTCATCTTCATCCCTTGTAACCAGTTCATTCCTGTTAATGAAAATCAGATCCAGAATAGAATTTCTTCTTGTTGGTTCCTCTCCTTTTTAAGGGATAAACTCCCAGGTGTAGACCATAAAAAAAAAATAGAAAGGGGGCAGCTAGATGGCGCAGTGGATAAGCATTGGCCCTGGATTCAGGAGTACCTGAGTTCAAATCTGGCCTCAGACACTTAACACTTACTAGCTGTGTGACCCTGGGCAAATCACTTAACCCCAATTGCCTCACCAAAATAATAAAATAAAATAACACATCTCCAAAAAAAATAGAAAGTCAATTATATTATAACTATTCCAACTACTAGTCTGTAAGCTCCACTAAGGTAGGAACAATGTCTTCTCTTTATTTTGTCTCTTCTGTGAGAGGAAGGTACATAGCACCTACTTCGCAAGGTCGTTGTGAGGATCAAAAGATAATATTTATAAAGTGTTTAGCACAGTGTCTGACACATAATAGATGCCTAATAAATGCTTGTTCCCTTTCCACTCCCTCCTTCTAAGTATCCAGTGCAGTGATCCATTAATTTAAGCAATCCTTGGGATTAGGAATCCCAGCTGTGATATTCTATAATTCTATATTCTGTGTGTTTTAGGAGTATGTAAGCAAGGGAACGGAACCACAGTGACAGAAGCCCTAGAACCTTTGCTCAGTGGCTTGTTTTTTTCTGCTGTGAGTCCTGCCTGGCTTTCCCCTGCCTCCCATTACAGAGGAGTATATGTTGACAAGGAAGGAGACAGCAGAAAGCACTTCACGGATCTATAGTATCCTAGGTGTGAGAACTCCCTCCTCCACTACAGATTGCATCCTATTCAATTCATATCTGTTTCCTCCCATAAATCCTCTAAAGTAGTGGGGGAGAGGGGTGCAGGGCATCATCTACCCAATATGTTAAGGGACTTTCTCTAGATGTCTTGACATTACCTGGGTACTGATGTAGCACATAGGCCAGCTGTCTGTTAACCCTTTTTGTTGTTAAGTCATTTCAGTCATGTCTGACTCTCTGTGACCCCATTTGGGGTTTTCTTGGCAAAAATACTGGAGTAGTTTGCTATTTCCTTCTCCAGCCCATTTTACACATGAGGAAATTGAGGCAAACAAGGTGAAGTGACTTGCCCAGGATCACACAACTAGGAAGCGTCTGAGGCCAGATTTGAACTGAAGAAAATGAGCCTTCCTGACTCCAGGCCTGGTACTCTAGCCACTGGGCCACCTATTTGCCTTTACCTTCCTTTTCCAGTGTATGTCTCTCTGATGATGCTCCTAATACCACTTCTAAAGTGCAGTTCTTCATCAGTAATGAGCTGCAACCTATTCACAGCCACCATGCATCTTTAATAGGATAATACGTAACTTGAATCCTTGTGGGGCTGGGCCCATGCTTTGCAATCATAGAGCATTGCCAGAAGAATATTGGTCTTAAAAAGATGGGACTGTGTTTCAGGGACAATTTGGGGACTTCTAGAAGCATTGTACAATTTCCCAGATGTAAAATTGCCCATTGTCTTCCTCTCATTCAACTCTGGGTTCAGTTCATTATCCCTCTGCAGTGTCTGTCCAAAATACATAGACTAAGGGACTAGCATTTTTAGTTGCATGTCAGAGTCTGAACAAAGAACCTTCTTCATCTTCTGGAGGCAAGCAAGATGACAGAGTGGATAGAGTACTGGGTCTAGAGTCAAGAAGACCTGAATTCAGGGGCAGCTAGGTGGCACAGTGGATAGAGAACAGGCCCTGGAGTCAGGAGTACCTGAGTTCAAATCCGGCCTCAAACACTTAATACTTACTAGCTGTGTGACCTTGGGCAAGTCACTTAACCCCAATTGCCTCGCTAAAAAAAAAAAATTAAAAAAAAAAAAAGAAGACCTGAATTCAAACTTGGCTTCAGACACTTACTAGCTGTTGGATCTTGTGGTCAGTTTCTTGTTTATGTTTTTGTTTTTGTTTTCATTGTGTCCAACTCTTTGTAACATCATATGACGTTTTCCTGACAAAGATACTAGAGTGGTTTGCCATTTCCTTCTCCAGCTCATTTTACAGGTGAAGAAACTGAGGCGAACAGGGTTAAGTGACCTGTCCAGGATCGCACAGCTAGGAAGTGTCTGAGGTCAGGTTTAATTTCAGGAAGACGAGTCTTCCTGAGTTCAGGCAAGTCATTTGATCTCTCTGGGACTCATTTTCCTTATCTGTCAAATAAAAGAGATTCATCTAAGATTCTCACTATAATTATCTATGGAATGGGATGCCTTGGAGCACAGTCACTGTCACTAGAACTCTTCTAATGGAGGCCAGATAGTCACACATTAGGGGTGTCATAGAGGACATTCCTGTTCAGGCACTTGTTGGATTAGATGACCCGACCTTTTAACTCCAAGATCCTGTGATTCTGTGGTTCTGTTTTCATTCTCCTTGGAGGTCTTTGGGTTTCCATTCTGCACTCTCATCAGTCAGTATCAGTGGTCTCTACCACTGGTTCAGGACCTAACCATAAGACCATACAACTAGAACTGGGAGGGACAGTCCAAGTCCAACTATACTCCAGAGGCTTGTACGGTGTCCCTGTCCCCTCCCTTGAGCCAAGAAATAAACACACAGAAGCAGCTGTGCAAACACAGCCTCTCACAGCCTGGCCCAGTTATTGAAGGGTTAAAGTGGCTGCTGCCTCGACGACATGCAATTTCTGATCCCCTGAATCCTTTTTTAATTATTTTGTTATGACAAAAGTAGAAATATCCACCTTCGAACGGCTGACTTTATTGATATGCTGCTATTTGTGCCTCTGTGGAGGTGCAATTCCATAAATGCAATAAATTAGAAAACCCCTTTCCTCACCAGAGAGACACTGTCTATATTTCTAAGATCTGAACTCTTGGAAAAAAAAAAACACAACACACATCCCAGGACCCCATCACTAGGGTGAGCTTGAGAACACACTCCCAGGTCCTCTGATGGGGGTAAGTGACTGTTACACACCCAATACACTTTCCTGGGCAAGAGTCCATTATAGGCCTGGGGTAGGGGGGATGTGGGGGGAGAGTGGGGGGGGAGGGGGTAGTATTTTCATATTCCTAGACTTCAGTAGACCCAGGAAAGGAGGGTATTATCTTCCAGAGCAGGAAAGGAGAGCCTGTGTCCTCTGCGTTCCCCAGATAGGTTGACTCTAGACAATAATCCCTTACACCCTGTCTAGAACTCATAAATCCGGAGCTGGAGGAGACCTTCAAAGTCGGCTAGTTAAAACCCCTCATTTTACAGGTGAGATTACTTACTACCTGTGTGATCTTGTAAATACACCTTAATCTCTCTGAGCCTCAGTTTCTAGGTAAGATAGAAAGAGATCTGAGGGTATGAATCATGGCTCTGCTACTTATTACCTTGGGCAAGTCACTTCACTTTGGTATGCCTTAATTTCTTCATCTGTAAAATGAAGGAGGTGGATTGTTAGACGACCTCTGATATCCCTTTTAGCTTTGAATCTATAATTGCATAAGATCTATTATGTGGCAAAGGTACCTCTAGTCAAGTAAAAATGAATGTTAGCCAGTTATATGTGTGTGCACATGTGTATATATGTGTTCATCCAAACACAGAAAATGACACTTCATTTATCTTGTATCATCTGGGAATGAGGTATCCCATGGTAATGAATTTCCTACATAATTAAACCTCCTTTTAAGCACCAAAAATCCTTTATTTTAATCATTTTCAATAGAAAGCTTTCTAGGACATTACACATTTCCATGCTTTCATAAATAAGAGGATAGAAAAACATAATTTATCTGATTCTTGATATGTTAGGGTCATTATTATGGAAGGGAAATGTTGTGTGCTGGACCTGAAGCCATTAAGAGCTAGGTTCTAATTCTGGTCAGGGACAAGTTTTTTTTGCAAACAAATAATACTAAGATTAAGTGAGAAACAATTCATTGGGGAAAAAAATCTTTGCAACTAGTTTCTCAAATAAAAGTCTCATTAGCAAGATATATAAGGAACTGATTCAAATTTATAAGAGCAAGAGTCATTCCCCAAATGATAAATTGTCTAAGGATAAGAAGAGACAGTTTTCAAGGGAATAAACTCAGGCTATCTATAGTTATATAGGGGTGGGGGAAGAGATACTCTAAATCAGTCCTAATTAGAGAAGTGGAAATTAAAGCAATTCTGATGTTCCACACCCATCATATTGACAAAAATAGGGAAAAAAGAAAAATGACAACTATAGTGGCTGTGAAAAAAATGGGCACATTGATATACTTCTGGTGGACTTGTCAAAAGCTACAACCATTCTAGAAAGCAATTTGGAATCATACACAGAGTACTAAGTATTTGATTCAGCTATATCGCTGCTAAGGGCAGCTAGGTCATACTGTGGACAAAGTGCCAGGCTTGGAGTTAGAAAGACTCATCTTCCTGAGCTCGAATTTGGCCTCAGACACTTAGGAGCTGGGTGATCCTGGGCAAGTCATTTCACCCCGTTTGCCTCAGTTTCCTTACCTGTAAAATGAACTGGAGTAGGAAATGGCAAACCACTCCAGTATCTTTGCCAAGAAACCCCTAAATGGGGTCATGAAAAGTAGGACACAACTGAAAGATTATTAACAATAACAACAATACCACTGCTAAGCCTATATATACACAAAAGTAACCAAAGAAATAGGAAATGGTCCTAGATGTAATGTGTGTGTGTGTGTGTGTGTGTGTGTGTGTGTGTGTGTGAGTGAGTGTGTGTGTGAGTATATATTTACAGAAGCTCTTTCTATGGTGGAAAAACAAAATAGGAAAAAAACAGGAAACTAAAGGGATACCTACCAATAGTACCTAGCACATAGTAGGCACTTAATAACTGTTTATTGAACCGAATTAAACTGAATGACTGAATAAATTGTGATATACGAATGTGATGGAGTGGATTGATTCTATAAATTATTGTGTTATAAGAAATGAGGAAATAGATAATTTCAAAGAGACATGGAAAGGATTGTATGAACTGAAGCAGTGAGAAGCGAGCAGAACCAGAAGAATAATGTATACTATAACATTAATATCATAAAAATGAACAATTCTGAAGATTTGTATAAACTGATCAAGAATGAAATAAGCAAAACTAGGAGGACAATTTATACAATAAAAACAACAATAATGTAAAGACAGACAGCTTTGAAAGCGGTAAAAACTGTGATCAACACAATGACCATCCATGATTCTAGAGAATGGGTGATGAAATACTACCCATCTCCTGACAGAGAAATAACCAGTTTAGGGTGCAGAACGAGACACATGTGGCATTAGTCTTTTCCATCTCTATAGCTATGATCCCGTGATCCCCTTTGTGATTGTGAAGCTACATTTCATGTGCATCATAATTATCTCATCCTAGTGTGTTATTGGGCAACTAGATGGCTCAATATAGAGCTGAGTTCAAATGTGACTTCAGACCATGTGACCATGGGCAAGTCACTTCACCTTGTCTGCCTCAGTTTCCTCATCTGTAAAATGAGCTAGAGAAGGAAATGGCAAACCACTGCACTATCTTTGCCAAGAAAACCCCCAAATGGGGTCATGACGAGTTGGACAGGACTGAAATGGCTGAGCAACAACAATAACAAGTATATCATTTCCGAATTTGTATGTTCTCTTTTCCCTTGCCCAGACCGTCTGGCTCTAAACCTAGCACTCCTTTCACTGTATCACACTCTATAGGGTCTCTGTTTGTATTCTCTTGTGTTGTTTTGTATGTGTCTCTGGGGAAGTCTCCAATATGGGTCAGTGTGGGTCAGTACACAGCCAGTCTCATTCATTGATGCCTACTGGCAAACTTGTGAAACACTGTTTATCTGCCAATGAATTGCATGGGCATATTCTGTCTCCAAGAGGGGGCTTCCATGGAAAGGAGCTGAGCAGAGCACTGAATTGTTGGTTCATTACAATACCTAGGAAACAGGCTTCAAAGAAGGGGGAGGGGAAGGGGATGTAATATAGACCCCTTTAACTAAAATGAGACCGTTGAAATAAAAAACGCCGGTTTTATGAAATGAAAGTGATTTCTATTAAGGCAAACTTGAATGATGCTTATGAGCCTTTGAGCCTTTTATATATTTTTAATCGAGATTTTATGGAACTTAATTCATTAATAAAAAGAAAAAGGAGAAACATGGGTATGGTTTATCTCCTTTTGCTACTCAAATGGAACTAACTTTTAGAAAATAAATACAAATCTTGGGATAATTGAAAATTCCCATATTTCAGGAAAGAACACTTTCTTTATGATTCAGTCAACAAACTCTTATTGAGTGCCAATTGTATAAAAGGCTCTGTGTTAGGTTTTTTTTTGGGGGGGTGGGGGAGAAGGTGGGAAGGAGGAAATAGATATATGGTCCCTACCCTCAAGAAGCTTACAATCTGTAATAGGGGAGAAGTCATTCAAGAATAACAAAAATATAAAGTAGTACGTGATAAATGTTGTATGATGGAAGGAAAGGAAGAAGCATAAGTGCCTCTGTATGATGGGCCTTGTGCTAAGCCCTTTACAAATATTCTCTCATTTGATCCTCACAACAACCATGTGAGGCAAGTGCTGTTAAGATCCTCATTTTAGGGGCAGCTAGGTGGCGCAGTAGATAAGAGCACTGGCCCTGGATTCAGGAGGACCTGAGTTCAAATCTGGCTTCAGACACTTAACACTAGCTGTGTGATCCTAGGCAAGTCACTTAACCCCAATTGCCTCACACACACACAAAAAAATCCTCATTTTACAATTGAGGAAACTGAGACAGATTTAAGTGACTTGCCCAGGGTCACACAGCTAGTAAGTGTCTGAGGCCAGAATTGAACTTAGTCCTTCCTGACTCCAAGCCCAAGGCACTATCTAGCTGCCTCCAATGTGCAAACAAATGATGGTATTAACAAAATTCGATGGGATTTAGAAAAGTCAGAGGATAGGAAATGGAGATCACTTCTTATGGAGAAGGTGACTTGTGAGCTGACACTTATAAAATCCAATTCAACAGACATTTATTGAGTCTCTGTTATGTACAAAGCATTTGGCTAGATGCTAGGAATGTAAAAGCAAGAACCTTGATAATAAATCCTTGTTATCAGACTTCTTACCTTTTGCCAAGTATGTAGGGTTCCAACAGTCAGAGAGACTGGAGAAGGCCATTCCTTCTTGCTGAAGGAAATAGCATGGGCAAAAGTATGGAGGTAGGAGACAACATGGTATGTTGGGGGAAGTACAGAGTCTTGTCTGAATGGAGGTAGGTTAGGGACAAATCAATGAAAGGCCTTGAATTTCATGCTGTGGAGTTTGGACTATATCAGTAAGCAGTGGAGGGAATTGAAGGATTGTTGTTGCTGGTTTTAGCAGTAGGAAAAAATGCTATTAATAAGCAATAATAAATCAATAAACTTTAATTAATAAACTAATTTGATTAATAAACTAGAAATAATTCATGAATAAATAATTTAATAAATGACAATTAATTAATAATAATAAATAAATATAACATTATTAAATCAGTGAGTGTACCAGGAAGATTAATTTGGTTGTAGCTTGTAAGATATACTTTGGGGGCAGCTAGGTGGTACAGTGGATAGAGCACTGGCCCTGAATTCAGGAGTACCTGAGTTCAAATCCAGCCTCAGACACTTAACACTTACTAGCTGTGTGACTCTGGGCAAGTCACTTAACCCTCATTGCCCTGCAAAAAAAAAAAAAAGATACACTTTGGAGGAGGAAACTTAATGTGCCCCCGTGTAGGCTCTTTTCCTCTGACTATTCTTTCTCTTTTCTGTGTTTCTGTTAAAGGCAGCCATGTTCCAAACCTTCGAGTCATCTCTGACTCCTCTAAGAACTCGTTCCTCTTAGAGATGACTCACCAAGCTCTCTAGAGCCTCCCTCCACAATGTCCTTCCCACTCTTAAACCCTAAGACCCTCACTTCCTGTTCATTCCTATTGCCACTACTAAAATTTGGGCCCTTGTTCTGACTCACCAAGACAAAGCAACAACTTTGTAATCAGTTTCCTTGTCTCTCGTTTTTCCACTCTCCATATGGCTGCCATATTAATCCAGTGAAAGCAGTTCTGAACATGCCACTCTTTAATTCAAGCATCATCATTGCCACCCCATTTCCTACAGAATAGGAATCAAACTCCTTAGCCAAATAATCAAAGTCTTCTGTAATATGATCCCAGCTTATTTTTCTATTCTAATAATAATAATAACAATGATGATGATGATGACGAAAATAATAATCATAACTAGCATTTATACAATGCATTAAAATGTGCAAGCCACTTTCCCTATGTTACCTCATTTGGTCTTCATAACAACCTTGTGAGTCAGGGATTGTTATTCTCCCCATTTTTCCAGAAGAGGAAACTTCTGAAAGTTTCAGAGGAAAAGAGGAAAATAAAGGGGTTATGTGACTTGCTTAAGGTCACAAAGCTAGGAAATGTCTGAGGTTAGATTAAAGCTTAGCTCTTCCTAAATCTAGCACTTTCATGATCATTAAGCCTTTTTAAAGCCTGCTTTGCTTATCTCACACTCCTCCTCCCCTCCCTGAACTTTCTCCATGCTTTCTCCCAGCTGAGCCTTTGCTCATATCAAAGTGGAAGCCAGTAGAATCTTACCTTGAGCTCCATTCTCAAGTTGGCACAGAAGGCAAAAATTGCACATAGTAAAAGTCCTTTAAGTTGTCCAGATAATTATGCCACATTTTTAAACAGTCAAGGCTGGAAAGGGGCTAAGGTTCTCTTTAAAAGAAAACGGTCTATATCAGCAGATGGGTTGAAATGGTTGCCGTGGAAGCAATTGAATTATGCATTTTATTTTTTCACTCCACCTACACCCAACTGAGCTATTGATCAAAAGAAAGACTAGAAGTAGGATTTCTCAAATAGAAGAAAACAAAAACAGAAAAAGACTTAGCAGGAAAGCTGTTCATTAAGGGGGAAAAAACACTCTTGAAAGGGTGTCACCCCAAAGTGTGATTATATTAGAGGGTGATAATCCTGCCACACAATTTTTTCTTCATCATATTTCACTATGAGGCAAGATAAGACAGAAGGAAGTAACAGGGAGCCCAATATGGGACTTCTAGCTGACTAAGAATTCTAGGAAGGCCAACTAACACAGTCCCTCTCATTAGCTCTACCAGCCTAGGCAGAATGAAAATACCGACTGTGGTTATGATAAAGAAAAGATTCTGGAATCATACTCCATGTGGCTCACTCTATGAGATGGAAGGGGGAACTGAAAATGACTTAAGGAACTGTAGATTCACATCTCCCCTCCCAGGCTCACTTCAAAGCAATATATGTTTATTAAGTGGAATGGCAGGCAGAAAATCACCCAAACTGATCTCTCCTTTTCTCTACTCGTCTGTTTCTCTCTATCCCATTCTCTCTCTTAATGCCTATTTTTCTCTATCTTTGTCCCTCTGTCTCTGTATCTCAATCTTATTGTCTGTGTGTGTGTGTGTGTGTGTCTGTCTGTCTCTGTCCTTTGCCAATATAGCTGAATTTATGTTGATTAAATGTACATATCATGCAACTCCATTGTGTTGCCCACTACATGAAAAACCTTTCCAGATCCTTTAAAAGCCAGCACAAATATCACCTCCATTAAGCCTTTGCTCATCCCCTATACCAGATGTGACTTGTCTGTCCTCTTAGTCTCTGTAGCACTGTCTTTGAACTTCTCTACTGGCTAGACAAATGCTCATGATGAGATTCAGGGACTAGTCACATCCTGTATGATGTCACTAGAAAGTAGCACCAATGGTGGCTTTACTGCTACAATTTCCTCATCACTACTCATTTCCTCCCAACCCCTTCCTTCTGGAAGAGTGCAAGCAAGTATCCCAGAACCCTTTGGGAGTTATTGTTGTTTGTCCTCCATTCTCAAAGAGGACCGTGACATTAGGAGGTGATGTCATGACTTGTAGTGAATTGGATTTAAATGAGGGAGGGCTGTCCAAGGTTACGGACCTCAGTCTCTCCTTCAGAGCCACCTGAGTCCAATGGACTGGATATATATCTAGCATGTCACTTAGGATGTTACATTGTTTTCATCTCCACAATAAAAACATAGGTTTGGACCAAAGGGCATGCTATAAATATAGAGCTCTGGTCATCTTTTCATGATCCTTAACATGAGAAAGTGTTTGTCTTCACTATTAAAATCCATGCTAATACATGACATTGTAACACCATCATCACTATCTTTAAAGCACCAGGGAAATTTTCCCTTCTACCAGGAAGTCTTCCCTGATGAAGGCCCCTCATAGAACTTCCTTAGCCCATTTAGCACTGCAGTGCTGCTGGGATACCGCCCCCTTTTTCTTTTCTTTTCTTTTCTTTGCTTTAGGGCAACGAGGGTTAAGTGACTTGCCCAGGGTCACACAGCTAGTAAGTATCAAGTGTCTGAAGCCAAATTTGAACTCAGGTCCTCCTGAATCTGGGACCAGTGCTTTATCTACTGCACTACCTAGCTGCCCTTGTGCCACCTAGCTGCCCCAAGGGTACCCCCTTTTTGCAGACAGGCCTTCACACATGAATGTCTGGCAAAGCTAAGGTCCACTACTTCTTTCTTTTTTCATATCAGACCACATAATTTATTTAGTAGTGTTTATGTTCTCAAATTACAATTTATATCTATCCATAAGACTACAAAAGTTACCATTAGAATTGTCTTTGTGGGGCAGCTAGGTGGTGCAATGGATAAAGCACTGGCCCTGGATTCAGGAGGACCTGAGTTCAAATCTGACCTCAGACATTTGACACTTACTGACTGTGTGACCCTGGGCAAGTCATTTAACCTTCATTACCCCACAAAAAAAAATAAAGAAAGAATTGTCTCTGCTTATAAATACCAAATTTTTTTTTAATGAGGCAATTGGGGTTAAGTGACTTGCCCAGGGTCACACAGCTAGTAAGTGTCAAGTATCTGAGGCCGGATTTGAACTCAGGTACTCCTGACTCCAGGGCCAGTGCTCTATCCACTGCACCACCTAGCTGCCCCCCCTTTTTTTTGAGGACTTTGTGGCTCTACATGAACTGAAAACTAGAGGTCACAAGTACCCACCAAGATCTTTAGTTATACTAGTCAGCCAGAAGACACAATTCGTTGAAAACAAAAGCATTTAAAGCAATATAAAAGTAAGAAAATTAACAATATTTTAATTAACAAATTAAATTAATTTTTCCCATAAACCTGGGGTACTCTCCCACAATTATATCACCATCGGTGGTATAAGTGGGAGCCCATGGGGAGCTGCAGGCATAGGGGACATGTGTCTGGGATTCATGCAGGAAGGGACACACATATAGGAAACTTGTGGCCAAAGCACATGAATGAAGGACTTCAGATAAGGGACACCTGTAAAGAGGGTGTACAGATGGAAGGAGGGTTTTTACCTCCTTTGCTACAGGGCCAACGACATCACTCTCCTCCTTCTGGGCCTGCTCCCAGTTGTTCTCGCATCATGGATGGTCTCTGTAGGGTGGGTTGTCTCTGCCAGGCATTACCTCACTGGTCACAGCTAGGCATGGATGAACAGAACACGTGGTTGTGGGGGGGGGGTTCCTTTTTTTTTTTTTTCCATCTTCTGACTTTATCCAAAGTCGTCAACTGGAATGAGGCCTCTTCCTCATAAGAAGAGTAGGCATTCCCATTTCTCTCTTAGCTTAGAGCCCCGAGGCTCCTATTTCAGTTTTGTTTTGTTTTGAGCAACAGATGCAGGCTTATTTGTTACAAGGGTCTCCCACTTCCCCCCCAATTGAGAGAGAGAGAAAATAAATGCTTGTTAATTTTTTTAAAAGTCATTTTAAAAAACCCAAAACAGATGCAGGTCCTTAACATAGCCAGTCTTTGGCCAAGGGAGAAACCCTTGATTTTTTTCCATGAGGAGAGGAATCCATCCTTTCTCAGAGTTTTAGCTGTATATATCTTTTCTCTCCAGAGGGAGAGTATTTGCCTCCAGGGTATAAGCTCTTTTAGAACAGGGAATAGCTAGCCAGCTAAATAGAGCCCAGGGACACTTAATGTCTTTAAAACCATTGTGTCTGGGGCTGAATTGCAGGCAATTGTTCTAGACAACTATTTGACTTGGTGCTAGAAGTTCTTTGTAACTCCCCACTTAATCTCTTATGGGTATCCAGGACACTCAAATCCTATTCCAGAGAGGGTCTGTCAAAGATTTCTGTTAAGAACTGTGTTGGGTAGGGGGCAGGTAGGTGGGGCAGTGGTTAAAGCACCAGCCCTGGATTCAGGAAGATCTGAGTTCAAATTTGACCTCAGACACTTGAGATTTACTAGTTGTGTGACCCTGGGCAAGTCACTTAACCCCCATTGCCCCTCAAAAAAAACCAAACAAAACTGTGTGGGTTTCCAGCCCTTTGGTTTTCTTTCTTTTTTTGGGGGGGGTTGTTTTTTGGTTTTGTTTTTGTTATAGGGGAAAATGGGGTACAGGTTGGGGTTCTTAGGAATTCCTCTTTAAAGAATTACACCCTCTCGCACACAAAACATAGTTAGAACAAGGTGATAGTTTATTTAGGAGCAAGGGAAGGGAAGGGTGGGGGGAGGGAAACCATGAAAGAAATCCTTAGACTTTTCATGGGGAGATTTGGCATAAAGCACATGGCTCAGAGGTACCAAATCTCCTCAAACAGGAGACTGGAAGGTACTTTTATAGAGGCCTGATGGGGGTGGACCATCTGCCTGTGGAAAATTCCTTTAATGAAGGTGGACCATCCCCCACTGGTGGTAGCTGGGGGAATTGGGTGAGGAGTGGAGGACCATCCCCCACTAGTAGTGACTAGAGGAATTGGGTGAGGGGTGGCTATGGATCCCTCCTCAGAACACAAAGGCCGAAGCCACACCCAAACTTATCTCCCCAGGATAAGGGAGACCGGAATGAAGGGTAGGAATCCCAAGCTAGCTCAGTCCGATTTGGTTCCTCTAGGCCTTATCTGTCCTCTGGTTTAGTTTCTCAAGGAGAAGATTCCTCGGTGTGCCCCAGAGAAATTCTGGGGTGCTCTGCGCCCCATGACATTTTTTTGTGGGGCAATGGGGGTTGTAACTTGCCCAGGGTCACACAGCTAGTAAGTATCAAGTGTCTGAAGCTGGATTTGAACTCAGGAACTCCTGAATCCAGGGCCGGTGCTTTATCCACTGCGCCACCCCTTTGGTTTTCTTATAGTTCCAACATCCCCTGGGTCTCCTAGACAGAACTATGGGAAGAAGCCGTGTTGACTCCTAAAGGTAGATTTCTCAAACTGACCAGGTTATGCTTAAAGAGATACTGATGCACTGGGGGAAAGTACTGGACTGGGAACAAGAGGACCCGGGATCAAATTCTAAAGCAGCTAGGTGGTACAGTGGATAGAGCATCAGGCTTGGAGTCAAGAAGACCTCAGTTCAAATGCTGCCTCAGACACTTAATAGCTGTGTAACCCTGAGCAAGTCACTTAATCCTGTTTGCTTCAGTTTCCTCATTGGTAAAATGGGGACAATAATAGCACCTACCTGCCAGGGTTGTTGTGAGAATCAAAGGAGGTGATAATTACAAAGTGCTTAGGCCAGTGCCTGGTACATATTTGGCACTATATAAATGCTTATGTCAGGAGGAAATAGGTGGTGGGGGTCCTTCAGTATTCCTCTTTAAAGAATTACACCTCTAGGGGCAGCGAGGTGGCGCAGTGGATAAAGCACCGGCCCTGGATTCAGGAGTACCCGAGTTCAAATCTGGCCTCAGACACTTTGACACTTACCAGCTGTGTGACCCTGGGCAAGTCACTTAACCCCCATTGCCCCACACACACACAAAAAAGAATTACACCTCTAGCACACAATCCAATTAGAATAAAATAGTCTTTTTGGGGGGTGCTTAGAGAAAGTGACCAAGAGGGAAATCAAAGACTTGACCTCAAGGGGAGGAGATATCTTAGAGATATCTTTTCTCCCCTAACAGAAGGGAGGCCAAAGCCTTTATAGAGGCCAGATGGTGGGGGCAACCAATGGAATGACCACCTGACAATGGAAAGTTCCCTTTGGGGGTGGGGTGGGAAAAGATCCCTAAGAGTCAGGAGGAATTTTCTTTTGGAATGATAGTCCTGACCTCTAGAATTATCTCTGTCTCCCAGCTCAGGTAGTAGCCACACCCAACTGACTTTCCTGCTATAGAATTCAATCTCCTCCTACTTTTTGTTTTTGGTTTTTTTGCAGGGCAATGAGGGTTAAGTGACTTGCCCAGGGTCACACAGCTAGTGTCAAGTGTCTGAGGTCAGATTTGAACTCAGGTCCTCCTAAATTCAGAGCCAGTGCTTTATCCACTGTGCCACCTAGCTGCCCATCCCCCTACTTCTTAGGTATCTCCATCCTGATAGCTAGCTGGCCAGTTTAAACTTTAATAGTTCCAACCCCCATGTCAGTGAACATTTATTATTATTACTTCTAACTCTTCTACCTGCTTGATCTTTTGTTGTTCAGTCATTCAGTCATTTCTTACTCTACATGATTGCATGGACATCATCCATGGTGGTTTCTTGGCAAAAATACTGAAGTGGTTTGCCATTTCCCTCTCTCGTGTGTCCCCATTTTGATCTTAGGGAAGTCATTTACTTTCTCTGGGCTTCTGTTTCCTTGTCTATAAATGTAGGTGAGGTTAGAGAAGATGTCTACAATTCCTTCTAGTCCCAATCTTATTTATCTACCTGGTTATAGAATCTCTACAACAGGGCATTTGTCCGGCAGCCTGCAGGGAGGTGAGATGGTCTGAGCTCAAATGGAAGTAGGAAAGGGAATAGTAGAAGCCCAAGCCCCAAGAAATTTCGCTCAGTGCCCTAGCAACCTGGGGATCTGCAACTCTTCTTGGTAAGTATTGCTCTGTGGGTAGACAATGTCCCTTTCCAACTCGCTCTAGCCTGGCTGTCTTACAGGCACCAGGGGTGGCCTGGCTCCCAGCCTGGGCATCATAGCTGAGGGAACCCAAGAGGGCCTGGTAGAGCCACTAATGATTGTGAGTTTGAGGGGTGGAGGCCTCACATGCTCAGAGCCAGGAGGTCACGTAAAACCCACAGCTGCTGCTTTGCATGTTCCCTGATTAGATCCAGGCATGTGGCCTATGAGGGAGGGTTGTAAAGTCAGCCTTTATGGAGGCTAAATAAAACGGCTAACAAAATCCTTTTATTAGGAGGAAACACCAGTTTCCTCATGACATTTCAGAGCCTTTCAAAGCTTCCATTTCTTTTTGAGCAGGATACATATTCAGGATAATAGCTTACTTCCTCACAGGGTTGTTGGAGGTATTACATGATATAAGGTATATAAAGAATGCACTGTGTAACTATAAAGTGGTAGAATAAATGTAGCCTGCTCTTATTATTATTAAAATAGAGAATTGATGATGATGATGATGACATAAAGCTTACCAAAAACTAATTTGGGTCATTTAAAAGATACTCTAACATTGGGCCACATTGAACCACAGAATTCAAGCAATTTTTTTTGGGGGGGGGGCAATGGGGGTTAAGTGACTTGCCCAGGGTCAAGTAAGTGTTAAGTGTCTGAGGCCAGATTTGAACTCAGGTCCTCCTGAATCCAGGGCCGGTGCTCTATCCACTGTGCCACCTAGCTGCCCCTCAAGCAATTTATTTAAGATTACACGAGGAGCCAAGGTAGAGGCCAGAAGGACGACATAAGAACCCAAATCTCTTGACTTGTCATGTTATATAGAGAGAATTCTTTTAAATATTTTTTTCAATTAACAAGCATTAAAAAAAATTAATCTGTCCCTTCTATTACCTCATATATTTAGAGAGATAAGGTGTGAGGGTGGGGAGTAGGGTGTGGAAAGACAGAGACAGAGAAAGAGAGAGAGACAGAGAGGGAGAAGGAGGGAGAGAGAGGGTGAGGAAGAGAGAAAGACAGAAAGACAGACAGAGGGAGAAAAGAGGTGAGGGGAAGACACACAAAGACAGAAAGGGAGGGAGGGAGGAAAGGAGGAAGAAAGAGAGGAGGGGGGAGAGGAAGAGGAGAGTGAGGGAGACACACAGAGACAGAACGAGGGAGTGAGAAGTGAGTGTGCAAAAGAGAGGGAGAGAGAAGAAAGGGGGGACAGAGAGAGAGACAGAGATAGAAAGAGGGAGAGAGGGGGGTGAGGGAAGGAGGGAGGGATGGAAAAAGAAAGAGAGGAAGGGGGAGGGGGAGAGGGAAAGGATGTTGAAGGAGACCGAGATAGAGACAGAGGGAGAAAGAGGGAGAAAGAGGGAGGGGAAGAGAGAAAGAGGGAGGGAGAGGAAGGAGTAAGTGAGGGAAGGAGGGAATGACAGACAGAGAGAAACAAAGAGAGGGAGAGAGTTGTTTTTCAAAATTATTTTTCTCTCTAGTATGTATAAATTGCTTTCCTTTTTCTGCTCACTTTGCTCTGTAATAGTTCATAAAGGTCTTCCAAGTTGCCTCTGAAATTGTCCATTTCACCATTTCTAATGGCAATAATAAGTCTGAAATTCTTTTGAAAAATACATTTAATGATTTTTTTTTGTCTCTCTATTGCTATAATTTCTCATTCGCATTCCACTCCAGACTAACCCCACCCTTGTGAAAAAAGAAAAACAATTAACCAAAAACATCCACAGTAACTGCACCAGACAAAGAATACCATAGTCTGTTCTGGTAATCCCCTCCCTCTCTGCCATGAAGGGGAGGTATTCTTCATTATCTATTTGCCATCCCTTCACTGGTTTTTCTTTTCTTTCTTTCTTTCTTTCTTTCTTTCTTTCTTTCTTTCTTTCTTTCTTTCTTTCTTTCTTTTTTTTTTGAGGCAGTTAGGGTTAAGTGATTTGCCCAGGGTCATGCAGCTAGTAAGTGTTAAGTGTCTGAGGCCAGATTTGAACTCAGGTCCTCCTGAATCCAGGGCCGGTGCTCTATCCACTGTGCCACCTAGCTGCCCCCCTTCACTGGTTTTTCAACTATTCCAAGGTCAACTTCCTTTTAAGTGATCTTTTCATTTATGTTGCTATAACATTGTATATTGGTTTGGCTTATTTTGTTTTGTATCCATTTATACAAATTTTCCAATGTTTCTCTGATTTCCTCCTACTCCTCATTTCCTATTGCACAAAAGAATTCCATTTCATTTATGGTTTTTTTTCAGCCATTAACTAATTAATGAAACTGTTTCCAGTCCTTTACACCGCAGAGTAGCACTATAAATATTTTGGTATATGTTTCTCTACCATTCTCCAGCCTTTTCTAACTCCATCCCCCAACCTCCTGCTTTTCAGTTTTCTCTTTTTTGCTGTCTTCTCCTACTAATGTTAAAGTTCCTTGAGGGCAGGGACTATAGCTGCCTTTCTGTTTGAATTTGTATTCTGAGAGCTTAATACAGTTCCTGACACATAGATAGCTAAAAAGAAATACTTCTTGACTTGATTTGACCTTTCTTTTGGTTTTTAACTTTCTTGGGGTACCTGCTGGGTAGTAGGATTGCTGGGTCAAAGGGACAAAAAATAGGATTGCAATGGTTAAAGTGGAAGTTTAGTCACTTTTCTTGTAGAATTCCAAACTGATACCGCCACCAATGATGCACAGGTGTAACCTTTGCCCCCATTGACTGTTCTCATCTTTTGTCATCTTTGCTCATTTGAGAGCATGCGGTTAAACCTAAGGATTCTTTAACTTTTCATTTCTTATATTATTAGTGATTTGGACATGTTGTCATGTCACTTATAGATTGCAATTTGTTGTTGTTGTTTTACTTTGCTTTGTTTTTTGGTTTGTTTTTTGGTTTTGGACAGGGCAATGAAGGTTAAGTGACTTTCCCAGGGTCACACAGCTAGTAAGTGTCAAGTGTCTGAGGCCAAATTTGAACTCAAGTCCTCCTGAATTCAGGGCCGGTGCTTTATCCACTGGCCACCTAGCTGCCCCCAGATTGCAATTCTTTTGAAAACCATTCATATCGGTTGATGACTCTGCACAGCTCTGCCTCACTTAAAATCCAATGTCATCAGCTGGTCATTTTTGAGAACCAAGGATGAGCGACAACAGCAGCAGCAACAATATCCTCTGGCCACTTATCAATTGGGAATGGCTTTCAGGAATTTTTTTAAAGTATGGATCAGGTGAAACAATCATTCAAGTTTCCTTCTAAATCTGAAGTTCTGAAATTCTAACCTTATTTATGGCTTAAGTTTGAGTCAAACACTAGTGAATGGATAAGGGGAAATGTCTCATTTGGGGGCTGGGACCAAATGTGAAGAAGGGGCTGTCTGCAAAGATTGGTTTAGGGAGGACTTAGGGACCTTTGGAGGAAAGTTTTCAGGAAGCTATTTCTTACCTCATGTGGAATGGGGGGAGGAGGGGGAAGTGGCACCTATAAATCCATAGCACCCTGAGAAAAAGGGTTCAATTCTGTGTCAGCTTGAGGTATTGTTGCAATTTCTCCCTTTTCTTCTCTCCTCTGCCTTTTTCTTTTTTCTCATCTGACCCAAAGTTCTGCCAACCCTCAGGATTTGCTTCCCTCTCTTATTCTATGCCAAAATATCACTGCTACTGCAATGTCCCTTTCTTGGTCCCAAGCCAACCACATTTTTAGCAAGTTTAATTATAAGGAAAAGTATTTCAGTATAGTTGATAGAGGGATGGCCCCCACAGCCACAATGACTTGAGTTCAAGTATTACTTCTGATGTTTAATGGCTGTGTTACCTTGGGCAAGTCACTTTATTTCTCAGTGCTCTAAGTCAGGGATGGCAGCTATGCCACTCAGTGGATAGAGCACTGGGCCTTGAGTCAGGAAGATCTGAATTCAAATCTGGCCTCAGACATTTAGTAGCTGTGTAACCCTTGGCAAGTCACTTAACCTCTGTTTGTCTTAATCTATTGGAGAAGGACATGGACAGCACTGGAATCATATGGTCTGTAACGATTGGAATGACACCACCTGCTGGAGACTTACTGTAGAAAAGCTCCGCCATGAAAGGAAGGTCTTTGAGGGCAAGACCATGCGTCTTTTCTTTGGCATCAGGAAGTGACATTTGCTGGTGGGAGGAGGAAGGGGGAGCCAGGTGCTCTGTCTCTCTTTTCCTAAGGATGCTGGTGGAGAAGGGGGCTAGAAATGTGCTCTCCCTTTAATAGATAGGAATCTAGGCCTTTTTTTCTCTCTTTACCAAATTCTTATTCTCCTTAATAAATGCTAAAAAGCCTAACTCTTGCTAAAGCTTATAATTTATTGGCGACCACTCATTAGAGATTTTAGACAGAATAGCTAGAATTTTAGCCTTTAACAGGTCCATGGAGTGGACATGATGAAATAACAAAAACAAGCCAGAGGTGTCAAACACTTCAGAAAGCTCTCAAGTGTGGCTCAAACCAAATTAAAATGTAATTGGGAAATATCTGGCAATATAAATAAAAATTCAATAAAACATAGATAATGTTAGTATGTGGTTTTCCAAGTCAACCTGTATCTGCAGTGATGCTTATACATGGTTTAGTGGCCCCCTTTCTATTTCAGTTTGAAATCACTGCTCTAAGCACCTCACCAAGAATATAAGTATATATAAGAGAAGGTACTGACCTGAATTACTACAGGGAATAGCTTCATCTGAGGAATCCCCTATACCAGTGAAAGCATGGGTTCATCCCTACTGTTTTTTGTTTTTGTTTTTTGTTGTTGTTGTTGTTGTTTGTTTTGGGTTTTTTTTTTTTTTGGTGAAGCAATTGGGGTTAAGTGACTTGCCCAAGGTCACATGACTAGTAAGTGTCAAGTGTCTGAGGACAGATTTGTACTCAGGTACTCCTGACTCCAGGGCTGGTGCTCTATCCACTGCACCACCTAGCTGCTGCTGATCCATCCCTATTGTTGTTCAATTGTTTCTGACTCTTTGTGACCTCATTTAGGGTTTTCTTGGCAAAGCCAGTGGAGTGATTTGCCATTTACTATTCAAATTCTCGATTACTATCCCTTAATTAGAAACGAATGGATGAAAAGACTAAGGTCCATTTACTGACTGATTCATTTATCTGATGATGTCTTAAACAGCTTAATAATAATAATAATTCACATTTATATAGGACTTTAAAATTTGCAAAACATGTGATTTACATGATCCACTTGAGCCTCACAACAACAAAATCTGTTTTCCCACTGAACAGTCTAACTAAATATGGAAATGCTTATTACCTGTAGGCTGGCCACTGGCTCATGAATTCTTAAGTCATGGTCACTCATGAAACAAACAAACAAAAAGAAAATGGTACAATCCTATGTATAGGAAAAATAGCAAATGACCCCTTTCTGTTTTTTCAATGATACTACCAGAATTGCAAAAAAGGAGGGGCAGAGGGTATTAGGAATTGGTCAAAAAGCATTGATTAAGCACTCACAAGGTGCCAAGCTTTGTGTGCGTAAAGCACTGAGGGTGCAAAGTTCTCCCTATCCCCCACCTTCCAAAGTCTCTGCCCTCAAGAAGTATATACCTTCCAGTGGGGGAAGACAACATGTAAATAATTAGATATATATGCATGATAGATACATAGCAGATAGAATGTAATTTGAAAGGGGAAAACATTAGTAGCTATGGGGATGAGGAAAGGTCTTCTGTAGAAGGTGGGCTTTGAGCAGAGCCTTGAAGGAAGCTAGGAAAACTAAAAGGAAGAAGTGAGGAGGCAGAGCATTCCAGGCATGGTATACAACCAAGGTAAAGGTAAGGAGGTAGGAAATGTTTGGAGAACTTTAAGTAGACCAGTATTGCTGGTTCATAGATTGTGGAAGGGAGTAAGTAAGGTGTGAGAAGACTTGGAAAGTTGGAAGGGTCAATTTAAATGCCAGAGGACTTAATGTTTGATGCTGTATGCAATAAGGAACCACTAAAACTCTCTAAGCAGGAACGGTGATAGGATCAGATCTGCTCTTTAGGAAAATTATTTTGACAGCTGAGTGGAAGATGGACTTGTGTGGGGAGAGATTTGCGTTAAGGAGATTATTGCAGTAGTACAGGTGAGAGGTGATGAGGTGGTGACTATGTGAGTATAGAGAAGATAAATGAATATTAGAAATATTGTGAAGATGGAAATCACAAGATTTGGCAATAGACTGGATAGTTGGGGTGAGTGCCACTGAAGAGTCAAAGAAGACACCAAGCTGGTGAGCGTGGGTGACTGGGAAAATGATGGTGACCTCAACAGTAAGAGAAAAGTTCAGAAGAAGAGACCAATGGGGGGTACAAAATTAATGAATTCTGTTTTAGACATGTGTTTGAGATGTCTATAGTATATCTAATTTGAGATGTCCAAGAGGCAGATGAGGTAGAATTAGGGTTTGGGATAGAGACTAGGATTGACTACATAGACCTGAGAAACATCTACATGGGAATGATAAGTGTACCCATAAGTGTAAAATAAGTTGTATTGAGGAAGAAGAGAAAAGGGCCCAGGACAGAACTTTGAGGCACACCCACAGTTCATGGCCATTCTCTGTAGGAAGATCCAGCAAAAGAGACTGAAAGAGAGGGGGGCAGTGGATAAAGCACTGGCCCTGGATTCAGGAGGACCTGAGTTCAAATCTGTCCTCAGACACTTGACACTTCTTAGCTGTGTGACCCTGTGCAAGTCACTTAACCCTCATTGCCCCAAAAAACAAACAAACAAACAAACAAAAGCGACTGAGAAGAAGTAATCCAATAGGTCAGAGAAAATGGCATCATGAATATCTATGGTCTGTCTAGGAGAACAGTGATTGACATGTCAAAAGCAACAGCAACATCAAAGAAGATGAAAATTGAAAAAGGCCACAGTTTAGACTATCTATATACTTTCATCACCCTGTTAGTAGAAGATGGTCTGATCATATGGTGAAGGTGAGGAATAATAGGTAGGTAGCCATATCAATGAGATCACAGATCCATTTCCATATTTTGTTTAATAATGCTGTAAGGTAGGATCTACAAGACTTTTACTCTCCTTTTACAGATGAGAACACTGAGGCTGAAAAATGTTATTTCCCTATGGTGATGAAGCTAGTAAATGTTAAAAATAAGAATTGAGTCACAATCATTTCCTAGCCCATTCTGCTTCTCATTTAGCTTGAACGAAATTAGCTTAAGCTAACACTAGCCTGGCTCCTAGCCAAGCAAGGAGCCATCTTGGTTGGTGAGGGAATCAACAACTGTGGTTGGCTTCTCTTCTTTCTCCCAAGAGGATCTCTGGGGCCTTCAGCTCTGCTGTTCTCAGTTATCATATGACCCGTTTAACTCACTCCTCATTGAAGGGTTAATGGGTAACACAGGGGTGGCTAGGTGGTGCAATGGATAAAGCACCGGCCCTGGATTCAGGAGTACCTGAGTTCAAATCCGGCCTCAGACACTTGACACTTACTAGCTGTGTGACCCTGGGCAAGTCACTTAACCCCCATTGCCCCGCAAAAAAAAAAAAATGGGTAACAGCATGACCAGGAAAATAAGATGGTGCCCATAGGATATTATCCTTCTAGGAGAAATCCTCCAAGGCCGAATCGTAGAAACCCATAAAGAAAAGCATAATTGCATCACAGGGTTCACCTAGGCTTGACACCCTGAAATCTAGAGGAATAGGAGAATTGGACTTGGGGAGGAGAAGACTTGAGAGGACACAGTAACTACATGTATCATAAAGGTTCACATGTGGAAGATGGATTAAATGTGTTTCGTTTAACCCGAAGAGGCAGAATTAGAAGCAATGGATAGAAGTTACAAAGAAGAAGATTTATGCTTGATATTAAGAAGAATATCTTAGTAATAATTTTTTTTTTTGGTGAGGCAGTTGGGGTTAAGTGACTTGCCCAGGGTCACACAGCTAGTAAGTGTCAAGTGTCTGAGGCTGGATTTGAACTCAGGTTCTCCTGAATTCAGGGCCAGTGCTCTATCCACTGCACCATCTAGCTGCCCCAGCAATAATTTTTATAAAGCACTTAGCATAGTGCCTGGGACATAGTAGGTACTTAATAAATGCCTCCTTCCTTTCCCTTCCTAACAGCTTCCCCAAAAGTGAAATGAGCTGCTTTGAGAGAGTAATACTAATAATGGCTAGCATTTATATAATGAATTAAGGTTTGGAAACTGCTTTGCATCTATCTTCTCATTTTATCCTTACAACCACCCCCATGAGGTAGGTGCTGTGATACTCATTTTATGGATCAGAAAAATATGGCTGATATAGGTTAAGTGACTTGTCTGGGGTCACATCATAACTTTCTGAGGCAGGATTCAAACTCAGATCTTCCTGTTTCCAACTGCAACACTCTATCTAAGTAATAGGTATGTCCTCTCTAGGGCAGCTAGGTGGCATAGAATTTCAGACCTAGAGTCAAGAAGACTCATCTTCCTGAGTTCAAATCTGGTCTCCTCTACTAAGTAGCTGTGTGGCCCTGGGCAAGTCGCTTAACCTTGTTTACCTCAGTTTCCTCATCTGTAAAATGAGCGGGAGAGGGGCAGCTAGGTGGCGCAGTGGCTAGAGCACTGGCCCTGGAGTCAGGAGTACATGAGTTCAAATATGGCCTCAGACACTTGACACTTACTAGCTATGTGACCCTGGGCAAGTCACTTGACCCCAATTGCCTCACTAAAAAAAAAAAAAAAGAGCGGGAGAAAAGAATAGCAAAAAACTCCAGCAACTTTGCCAAGAAAACCCCAAAAGGAGTCACAAAGCATCAGATGTGACTGAATCAAATGAACAAGAGGAACACCCCCTCTCTGGAAGTCTTCAAACAAAGGTTTAGTCACCACTCACTAGGCATATTGTAGAAGAGATTTACTTAATGTATGGAGTAGACTACGTGGTCTCACAGATTCCTTCCAATTCCAAGGATCTTAGGTTCTTCAACTCTGAGGGGAGCAAAAGGAACATGGAATAGTTTAGTCAAGTACCAAACAAATCATTCCATCAGTCTTTGGAGAAACTTGGATGGTAAATGCATTGAACCTATTATGGTTTTGGTTTGTAGGAAATCCTGGTTTACTTTTCCATTGTTCAAAACCTGGCTTCACTTTCCTTCCATCAAGGTTGGCCAAATTCAGAGAATTCTCAGACATTTATTGAATGGACTATTGGATAATAGGTATATTTACTAGAAGGGGCCAGGAGGATAAATGAAAGGGAGAGATAGGGAAGGAAGTGAAGGAGAATCAGGGAGCAAACTCCCACTCTGAACAGTTGGCTAGCAACCTTGGCCTTTGCTTAGTCAGCTCTGAGATAGTCATGCAATCCTTGCTTTCAACTTGTCATCTCATCTTGAAGGGCCACCTTACTTTAAAAAAACTGTCAAAAGTGGGACCCAAATGGTGCCAACCAGACCTGTGTGCCCACTTCTGGCTTCCTGCTATCTCAACCCATCAACAAACGGTTCTGGAGTGCCTCATATTGATCAGCCAACAAGCGTGTCAGCACTATGCTAAGTACTATACAAACAAAAACCAACAATTGTCCCCCCCCCCTCAAAGAGTTTACATTCTAACAGTGGACATGATATATCTGTCCCTAAATAGGTATGTTTATGCGATGCAAGGCATTGCCTTAAGTGTTAAAAAGTTGTATCAGGAATGACTCCTATGCTTTTTCTTTTTTTAATTTTCTTTTTTTTGGTGAGGCAGTTGGGGTTAAGTGACTTGCCCAGGGTCACACAGCTAGTAAGTGTTAAGTGTCTAAGGCTGGATTTGAACTCAGGTACTCCTGAGTCCAGGGCCGGTGCTCTATCCACTGTGCCATCTAGCTGCCCCTGACTCCTATGCTTTTACTTCATCTCTGCTTTCTGAGTTCCCATCCCTCCTTCAATATCCAAATTATATTCCACCTTTGCCATGAAGCTTGCTTTGATTTCCCCCAGTGATTGTACCTCTCCTAAGCACTTTTGCTCCTTTTGCTCAAGTGACTAACTTCTGCTTCTCCAGATATAGGGAACTTCCACTGTGGAAACTCCCTCCACTCCCAGGTTACCTTAACTCATTGTCTTTTTGTCCAGTCTAGGGGTACTGAGAAGTTGAGTGACCTGCCCACAGTCACACAGCTATGCCTCAGAAGCAAGACTTGAATCCAGGTTTATATCCACTACCAAGTAGTTCAGTGAATAGAGCGCAGTGCCTGGAGTCAGGAAGACCTAAATTCAAATCCTTCCTCATACCTTTATTAGCTGTGTGACCCTGGCCAAGTCACTTAAATTTTTTTGCCTCAACTGTAAAATGGGGACAATAAGAGCATCTACCTCCCAGGGTCATCGTCAGGATAAAGTGAGATTGTATTTGTATTTGTAAAGCGCTTAGCTCAGTGCCTGGAATATAGTTGCTCCTATAGAAATGAGCCATTACAGGAAGACTTTTCCAATGTCTCTTAATTCTAGTGCCTTTCCTCTGTTAATTATTTCACGTTTATCCTGTATATAACTTGCTTTGTCTATATTTGTTTGCTTGTTGTTTCCCCCATTAGACTGTAAGCTCCTTGAGGGTAGGGACTTGTCTTTTGCGTCTTATTGTATCTCTAGCACTTAGCACAGTGCCTGGCACATAGTTGGTGTTTAATAAATGTTGATTCATGCATTATTACCACTACTACTACTACTACTACTACTACTACTACTACTATGACTATGACTACGACTACTACTACTACTACTACACTTTGACTCTAGGGTTTTTGTTTGGTTTGGTTTTTTTGGATGGAAATTATGATTTCGTTGGTAAAAGGAAATCCCAGTGAGCAACTTCCTAAAAAGGAAGATGTGCTTCTGGGAGTTACAAAGTTTGATTTTCACTTGGAATATCTTCAAATTCAGCGGGAGCCTTCAAGATGAGAACACAAGACTTGCCTTCAAGGTTGGACAATGATGAACCCTGGCTGGTCCGAGAGGGCTTCGTGGCGGAGGTGGGCCTTCATCCAGACCCCAAAGGAGATTTTGAGGGCACACAGAAGGGCATTCCCAGGGCCAGACAGATAATAGCTCCAGGTACAGGATAGTCAATGCATACCACCCTATTAGTACATGCAGAATGGGGCAGTGAGTTGGCAAGAATGTTGGCCTGTAGTCAAGAAGATTCATCTTTCTGAGTTCAAATCCACATTCAGATACTTCCTAGCTGCTTGTCCCTGGCAAGTCACTTCACCCTGTTTGCCTCAGTTTCCTCATTTGTAGAATGAGCTGGAGAAGGAAATGGCAACCCGCTTCAGTATCTCTGCCAAGAAAACCCCAAATGGGGTCACTGAGAGTCAGACCTGACAAAAAGAACTAAACAACAACAATAACAAAGGGTGGGCGTTGCAGTTGGGAAACCTGGGGTTCAAGCCTGCCTCCAACACATACTAGCTGGAAGACAAGGCCTGTTGTCTGAAGCTCTCCTGCGATCTTGGCAGCTTCCCACTTCTCCAGCCCCAGTGGCCCATGCTAGAGGGGAGTCAGAATTTTCTAGCAGTTCTCTGCTGCGCCAACCTTTGGTTTCTCTCTTCCCCTTGTGCTGGCCGGTGCAGACTGTTTAAATTGGAAATTATTTGTATTACTGTCTGTAAATAATAGATGAAGGAGTGAAGTAGAGTTTGGTAGCCTTTCCATAAACTCCTCCTCACTTTAATTAGTGCGAAACAGCCTGGTGAGAATGCGAGGTGCCTTGATGCTGGTAATTAAAATTGAAGCCACTGCAAAGCTGCTCTATTTTTTATCGAAGCTGCTGTTAGGAGCCGAGAGCCCGCAGACGGCTCTGCAGTAAAGAGTGATAATGAAGGTGTGAATTCCCCTGGGGGGAGGGGCAGCTGCAGCTATGGCTGAACTTACAACAGATGAAAATGCAGGAGCAATTAGAGGTGGCTGTGTACAGGCCGGGCATAGGAGATTAGTTGGCATCTTGGGAACGAGGCAGGGAGGGACGAGGAAGGATGTGGGGGGGGGTAGAGGGGGAGATAGTTGTTGGTTGTTTTTTCCCCCTAATAAAAAGAAAAGCTGTCAGGTTGACAATTCTAGCCTTTTTCTTTTAAAAGAGGGGAGTCTATTCCTTAGCTTTATGGAATTCATTGAATTGTAGATGTCAGAGCTGGAAGACTGGAAACTTCCTGAGGACAGGCACTGTTTAATTGTTTGTCACAGCATCTCTAGCACCTTAGGAGAGGGCCTAGTATAAAGTAGGCACTTAATAAGTGCTTGGTTGATTGATCTTAAAGATTATCTAGTCCCACTCCTTTTTTACAAGTGGGGAAACTGAAGGCTAGAGAAAAATGACTTGCCCAAGATCACACAGCCACTTGGAGCCAGGAGAGAAATTCAGGTGATTTTAATTCTTGATCTAGTCTTTCTGCTGTACCATGCTCCATCCCTTGATGGCTTCTCATGGTCAATCCACATTTACAGATAGCCTTGCCTCCTAAATACCCTAACCAAAGGCTATTTAGAGAGTAAGCTCCTTAAGGGCAGGGCCTGTGTCTTATATTTTATTTATATCCCTCTCAACACTTAGTACAAGGATAGAACACAGGAGTTTCAATCAAGATTGGATGGGGGGGGCAGCTAGGTGGCACAGTGGATAAAGCGCTGGTCCTGGATTCAGGAGGACCTGAGTTCAAATCCGACCTCAGACACTTGACACTTACTAGCTGTGTGACCCTGGGCAAGTCACTTAACCCTCATTGCCCTGCCGAAGAAGAAGAAGAAGAAGAAGAAGAAGAAGAAGAAGAAGAAGAAGAAGAAGAAGAAGAAGAAGAAGAAGAAGAAGAAGAAGAAGAAGAAGAAGAAGAAGAAGAAGAAGAAGAAGAAGAAGAAGAAGATTGGATTTGGGGAATTGGGATGAAGTAAATTTTAACACCAACAATAATAACTGACATTTATATAGTGGTATGTAAGTGCTTACATTTATTATCACATTTGAGCCTCACAGCAAGCCTGTGAAGTAGATATTACAACTGTTCTGGGCCAGGCCTAACTCAGACTGGTCTGCAGATTCAGGCTTGAGATTAAAATGAAATAGGACTGTCGGATGTCAGGAGATAGAATTTGGACCAACTAGGGTTTATTGAGTTCATCTGCAAAGGAGTCTCACCTGAAGAGGCAAAGCCTCCCCAGATGAACAGTACACAAGGTTGGTATAAGTTTCAGGGAGAAGCTGGTTAAGGCGGACTGGCTAGAGCTGATTTGTGAAGGTCCCCATTGCTAGGGCTCGAGGCTGAGCTGGCATGATAACCCTTTTACCCAGTTTCGGTTTAGGGTTTTCTGTGTAACAGAATGGGGGAGGAGAAACTAGGTTGTTTCTTAGAACAGGTTGCACAACAGGATACAGTGGCATGTTCTGTTTTGGGTTACTTGCATTGCAAGCACTAATGGGACAGTATAGACAGTTATGTGGGAACAAAATAGAATGATTCTCAAAATGGGGCCACTCTGGATTCACAACTTTCATAGACTAAATCACATTTAATAAAAGGAAATTTATTCAACAGTGGAAAGGATAGTCAGGAAATATATAGCATCACTTCAGGTGGGCATAGCTTCCCTCACCTTGGAATTTGCCCACATAGCACATTCAGTCAGAAGGGAAGTCCACCATGCCTGGAAAGTCCCAACTACTGGTGTTCATGCCTTACGTAACCAGGAACACCAACAGTTATAACCTTAGCTCCTTGGGACTAATTTTTAAAAAAATATTTTTCAATCACTTTGTATTTGATTCTTTGTGTGTGTGTGTGGGGGGGGGGTGATAATGAGGGTTAAGTGACTTGCCCAGGGTCACACAGCTAGTAAATGTCAAGTGTCTGAGGTCAGATTTGAACTCAGGTCCTTCTGAATCCAGGGCTGGTGCTTTATCCACTGTGCCACCTAGCTGCCCCCTGGGACTAATTTTTAGGAAAAAAAACTAGCTTAAAGTTGCTGTGATCTTCTAGTCACTTCTATGGATTTCTTTCTTTTTTGGTAATAAACATTTTTATTTAGAGTTTTGGGTTCCAATTTTTATCCCTCTTTCCCTCCATCTCTTTCCCCCTCTCTGAGGCAGCAAGCAATCAGATATAGCTTATACATGTATGATTATGTAAAACATTACAATACTTGTCATTTTGTACAAGAAAACTTGCTTTTAAAAGAAAGTGGAAAATGGCATCCTTCAGTCTGTTCCATCAATATCAGTTCTTTCTTTGGAGGTGTGGATAGTATGCTTCATCAATAGTCTTTTGGGATTGTCTTGGATCGTTTCTATGGGTTTCAACCAGATCACACCCTCTGTGATGCTGTGCTGGTGTGAAATGTGTAGAAGTACACACACACACACACACACACACACACACACACACACACACACACTCGTATAACCATGCTACCTCCTTAC
The DNA here is from genome assembly GCF_019393635.1 of Dromiciops gliroides. NCBI lineage: Eukaryota > Metazoa > Chordata > Mammalia > Microbiotheria > Microbiotheriidae > Dromiciops > Dromiciops gliroides. The sequence continues at coordinate 535,616,087 of NC_057861.1, forward strand.
TCTAATATTACTAGTGTCCTCTTAGGCCACACATTGTGGATTTCTATTTACTCAATAAGAGTTACTGTCATGGGTGCCAACCATATTAGGAGTGGATGTTGCTTGGCTCAATGATTACATCAAGGGGCAATGTCTTCACTTGTGCATGAATTAGATTTGAGAGGCACAGCTGCACAAAATCATCAGCCTCACTCTCTCTTCCAGAGTCATTGAAGTCCAGTGGCAAGACAAAAGTCAAGATGACTAGTGATGGCCAGGGATGACCTTGGCAACTGACCAAGCTCTAAGCTCTCCTCAGTGCCTCCTTTAGCCACTTTCATGGCCGTTAGAGAAAATTGTTCTATGGGCTCACCAATGGGTTTGCAGCCTCTCAATTTCCCTCTACCTGGCTTAGCCAAAAACAGTTTACTGGGGTGTGGCCATTACACGTTACAGCTTCTTGAAGCCACAGGCGAGAGCTGGGTGACAGGTGGATAACAAAGGAGAATGAGCAGCCCTGAAAATGGCTTGGCAAGCCATTCATTGTTAGTCTTCCCTGCATACCCTCTATATCCCAGCAGTAGATACTGCACCCCTCTCCAACTAGTGAAATGTTTTAGGAATATTAATCCTAGTTCTGAATAATCTTTACCTCAGAAGCTTAAAGTGGGTAGCATTGAAGGAGGAGATACCAAAAAAAAAAATACAGCAGGAACCCTAGAAGGAACCAAGACTAGAAGTTTCAGGCTTTGCCTCTTCCTTTAAAAAGACCAAATCCCCTGGGGCAGGTAGGTGGCGCAGTGGATAGGGCACCGACCCTGGAGTCAGGAGTACCTGAGTTCAAATCCGGCCTCAGACACTTAACACTTACTGGCTGTGTGACCCTGGGCAAGTCACTTAACCCCAATTGCCTCACAAAAAAAAAAAAAAATCCCAAATCATAATGATTGTCTATGTTGAGGAGGGTGAAGGAGGCCAGTTGATCTCCTGATGTAAAGTAGTAACAATGAGCTAGAACTATCCCAGGAACATTAGGGCCACAGTGCAAGTAACACTTTTGGCACAGCCAACTGATCTTAATCATGGGCCAGCATCATGTGTAGTAAAGTAGTTAAGAGGTCATATACTTCTCGCATGCAACCTATCCTAGGGCCTATGTCAATACTGAGACTTGGCCCTTTATAGCACCCACTGAGTTTTTCCTAGCCTAACTCCCTTCTCCCTCAGAGGACCAGTGGAGGCTGGAGGGGGGAATGATACCAAATATTTGACCCTTTCAAGGTCTCTACTGCGAGATTTCCTCCTTATTCCATAGGGCTGGGTAAAGATGCCACTTTACCTTCAATCAGAGACTACTATGGTGAATTCTCACCATAATTTTGCAGTCAGTTTTATTTCTCCCATTTTGTTAAAAATCAAGAGACCTATACACAATTCTACTCCCCTTGTCTTCCAAACCCTTTCTGGGAAATTGTCTGAGCTATCCAAGGGAAAATTAAAGGGGACCTGATCCATTTTTAATAGTATATGAAGCTGAGGGAGCAAGGACCTTGAGAGCTTGAATATGCCTCACATAAGGAAGGGCCACTGAGGGTCAGCTGCAACCATGGTTAAAATTGATCTGTTCTCATGAAATAAGTTTTCCTCCATATCCCAGAAGCCATTGCACTAGAGATCCTTCCCTCTTCCTAGGGTAGCACTGATTCATCAAAGATACTGCTTCTGGGAGGAGTCAGTAGCCAGGATCCTGTCAAAAGTTCCATTTATCCTGGTCCTGGTGAACAAAGACTTCCAAAAACATAGGCTCCAGAGAGGGAAAAAGCCCAACCAGAAAGATGGCTGGATGGCCTCTTTTAGGTTCTCCAGGGTTGTAGACTTTTCCAGACCCCACTCAAAAGAGGTGGCTTATGGGCAAGGGTCTATTGGAGCCAGCTCTCAAGAGCTGTTTGTATTTTAAGTATGACCGTCTGAGCCTCAGAAATCAGAAAATGCTATAAATCAGGGCTTGATAGTTTTTGTTGGTGGTGATTATCTATCTAGACTTAAGAGAGTAATGAAGAAAATATTCATAATATAGATTAAATTTAAAATTGTGCTGTACATATTTTTTGAGAACTGGTTATAAAACATTTACTGGCACACTGATGCTTATGGGTGGGGATCAAGATACCCAACTGGAGAATATGGACACTCCAAAACTCAAAGGGCCCCACAAATCTCTGTGCCCACTGTGAGCATCACAGTAGCTTGTTCTGGACAGTGTCTGCAATCATATGGGTTCTTTTCATCCATTGTATTCCCCAAAACTTGACTTAATAGACCGGACCATGGATTTTCTTAGATTTTCCACCCCTCAACCTTCCTATGGGGCATGTAATGGGCATGTCTGACTTATGCTAGTACCCTGTTAGTTCAGGTTCCATGTTGGAATGAAATGAGATACCCATAGGTCAACCAACAGTTAACAATAGGAAATTTATTTAGCCATAAAAAGAAAGGCTTTTCAACAGGGATACTCCAGTACTTAGCTTGCAAAGACACATCCTGAGTCCATATGGAAATGTGTCTGATCAGCCGAGCCGGATTTGGTGATTCACAGAGCCTTGAGGCATCTGCCAAGTCTGGACCTGGGTGGGCCTTTTTATGTTTTTAGTCAGAAGCTACCAGGAAGCTGAATAGAGAAATGCGGTTAGACCTTAGCCCACTGGGCCAGTCAAGTTGCAGGGACAGCTTTGTTGCCTTTCGGGGGGGGGGGAGCCTAATCCACATTTTAGCAAGAAAGGGGAACACTGGGAGATAGTGGTCCTCTCATAGGGCACCATCCAAACTCTGGCCTCATCCAGCCTGGTCAATATTAAATCATCGGTCACCATCAATGTAGAGAGGATTCTCCCTCATACCCCTCTCCCCCACTGGGATTTTTTTCAGGTCTCTTTCCACCAGACTATGGCACTTGGGGAAATATATCAAAGAAGGCCAACTCCTCCTGACTACTCTCAGCCACAGAAATAGAAAAAAAGGCATCAGGGAGGCCAACAACCCAATACCATTTATTCAAGGCCAGGCTATCTGATTCCCCACATTGACGTGGTTGAGAATTACCACAATTATAACAATTCTGTTGAGTGTCCCATAACCCACTGTAAGCTTCAGGTGCTACCTACCTTCCCTCAACCTCTCATCTACTGATGTAGTTAAGTGTTCTGGCCTCTTTCATCCCCATCAATAGGGAAGAAATCATTTTCATCCCTCCTAGGACATACAGTTTTATTTTGTGTTAACTACATGTGATAGCTTGCTTATTCTCAGGGTTTCCATTTGGCCACATCCACAACAATCAGTATAGAGGTTGTCCACAAGTACCATACAGATATTGATTCCCAAGAGTTCATGTTATTAAATCCCATAACATATCCATTCTGATTGAGCTTCAAGAGTGTGACCCATGCAGAGGTTTTTACATTGGAATAATAATCACATCTACTTTCCACAGTTGCTGTTATTATCAAATGAGATAATACACATGAAGCATTTTGTAAACCTTAAAACATTACAGAGGGGCAGCTGGGTGGTGCAGCGGATAGAGCACCAGCCTTGGAGTCGGGAGGACCTGAGTTCAAATCTGGTCTCAGACACTTGACACTTACTAGTTGTGTGACCCTGGGCAAGTCACTTAACCCCAATTGCCTCACAAAAAAAAATTATAGAAATATTATCACAATAATGATGAAGGATGCACTTTCCCTCCATAGTCTGTCCAGTAAAACTACTGATGAAAAGTGATGTATCTCAGTGGATCTATTGGGGGTCCCTTGGTATGATAGTAAACTGACTACCAGTTACTATCATCAACTCCAAACAACTTTAGCTAATGAAAAAGTGTATATTATATATTATTGTGTATAATGCTTTCTTGGATCTGCTTACTGAAATTTGTAGCAGTTCTTTTAAAACTTCTGATGTTTTTCCAAATTCTTTATATTCACTGGTTCTTAGAGTACAGTAACATTATATTACTTTCATCTATCATAATTTGTCTAGTCCAGGAGTCAGCAGACAATGGCCTATGGACAAAATTCAGCCTATTTTGTTCTTTTGAAGTCCTGGGACCTAAGCATACTTTTTACATTTTAAAATAAAGTTAATTGAATTTTAAAATGTAAAAAAATTAAAGCATTTTTAGCTAGTGAGCTGTATAAAAACTGGAGGTGGGCCCTCAGGTCTTATTGTGCTGATCTCTGTCTAGTTATTCCTGAATTGATGTGCTTTGTTTATTTGATCTACTTTCTTTCTTTCTTTTAAAAAATAGTATTTTGGGGGGCAGCTAGGTGGCGCAGTGGATAAAGCAGTGGCCTTGGACTCAGGAGGACCTGAGTTCAAATCCAGCCTCAGACACTTGACATTTAACTAGCTGTGTGACCCTTAACCCTCATTGCCCTGCCCCCCCAAAAAAGTTAGAACTAACAAAAATAGTATTTTTTCCAATTACATATAAAGATAGTTTTCAACATTCATTTTTACAAGATTTTGAGTTCCAGATTTTCTCCTTTCCATCTCCCCCTGAAGCCAGCAAGCAATCTGATAGAGGTTATACATTCCAATCATGTTAAATATATTTCCACATCAGTGATGTGAGATAGGAATCAGAACAAAAGGCGAAAACCACCAGAAAGAAGAAACAAACAAACAACAACAAAAGGAAAAATAGTATGCTTTAATCTGCATTCAGACTCCATAACTCTTTTTCTGGAGGTGGAAAACATTTTCCATCATGAGTCTTTTGGAATTGTCCTGGATCATTGCATTGCTGAGAGGAGCTAAGTCTATCACAGTTGATCATCACACAGTGTTGCTGTTACTATACATCTACTTTGTTTCAAGGGATTTGCTAACACAAAAAGTGTTGTTACGAATGTTTTGCTATATTTAGGACACCAAACATAGAAGTGACCTTCTCTTTGGCTTCTTTGAGGTATATACCCAACAGTGGGATTTCTAGGTCAAAAATTATAGACTTTTGGGGCGGCTAGGTGGCGCAGTAGATAAAGCACCGGCCCTGGATTCAGGAGTTCCTGAGTTCAAATCCGGCCTCAGACACTTGACACTTACTAGCTGTGTGACCCTGGGCAAGTCACTTAACCCCATTGCCCTGTTAAAAAAAAAATTATAGACGTTTTTTACTCCGATTTTCTGCATAATCCCACATTCCTTTTCAAAATGGTCCAACTAATTCATAACTCTACCAGTAGTATATTAACATACCCATCTTTCTGCAGTCCTTCCAACATTGTCTATTGCCATCTTCATCATCTTTGACAGTTGGATGAGTGTGAGCTATTTTAAACATATATTTCTCTAATTTTTAGTGTCTTGGAAGTCTTTTATATGATTGTTAATAATTCAAAATTCTTTTGAAAACTGTTCCTAACCATTGACCACTTATCACTTAGGGAATGGCTATTATATTGGTCTTATAAATGTAAGTTCCTTAAATATTGGTATTACATATGTGCATACACACACACACACACACACACACACACACACACACGTGTGTGTGCCTTAAATATTTTGGCTATCAGACACATATAGGAGATGTTTGATGAAAGATTCTTTTTCTCAAGCTATTTTCCTTCTAGTTCTAGTTGTGTTGATTTTGCGTGAAAGCTTTTAATTTCATAAGAGTGAAATTACATCTTTGCATGTGTTTGTTTGTTTGTTTGTTTGTTTTATGTGTGTGATTGCCTCTATCCTTTGTTTGGTTAATAATTTTCCTCCTAGCCATAGCTCTGAAAGGTACTTGATTTGGTTATCTTCTATTTTATTTTTAATGGTACAACTTTTAATAATCAGATCAATGGGCATCTTCTTGTATTTCCAATTCTTTGATATTACAGAAAGTATCTTTATGATTATTTTGGTGTAGATAAGACCTTTCTTTCTGTCTTTGTCTTCCTTGAGATCTGTACCTAGCAGGAAGATCTGTGGTAAAAGGTTATGGACATTTTAGTTACTTTCTTAGCCTGATTTCATTTTGTTTTCCAGAGTACTTGGACCCACTCACAGCACCTACAGTGTATTAGTGTGCCTGTCTTCTGGCAATCCATCAACATTGACTGTTCTCTTCCTTATTCATCTTAGCCAATTTTCTGGGTGTGAGAGAAATCTTAGAATGCTTTGATTTACATTTCTCCTATTACTAATGATTTGGAACAAACCTTCCTGTGGTGGTTAATAATTTGTAATTCTCTAGAGAAATGGTTGTTCATATCCTTTGACCACTTATCCATTGGGGAACAATAACACTTAGTATTACTACCACTACTACTACTACTACTACTACTACTACTACTACTACTACTACTACTACTACTACTACTACTACTACTACTACTACTACTACTACTACTACTACTACAATAATTCAGAGTTGGGATCACATCCTACCTTATATAGAAGTTAAGAGCAATATAGTTTCATGTGGTCCTTTGCTCCAAAATAAGATTATAAACTCCTCAAGGGTTGGGGAAAGGTCTGCTTTAATGTATTTCCCACTATTCCTCACAAAGTAGGAGCCCAATAAATATAATCATCCTGGTCTCCACAACCTGATTCACTTGTTACAGTGGGTTTTTACTTGTTCCAGTCCTCTGGCATCTCCCAGTTCTGACAACTCCATTTGGTTTGGTTCTCCCTGGTCTTCAATTCAGTCCAATATCCTGATTGCTAAATCTGACTGAGGAACCCTATAATTCCTTGTGTTCAACTGTGATCTCAATGGGTAGTAAATTCCTCACTGCCTTTTGGTTTTCCAAGATTTTTTTTCATAGTATACTAGTACTGGAAAGGTCATTTGAGGTAATCTAGCCCAACTTTTTTATTTTATGAATATTAGAAATGGAAGAGAAGGGGCAGCTAGGTGGCACAATAGATAAAGAACCAGCCCTGGATTCAGGAGGACCCAAGTTCAAATCCGGCCTCAGACACTTGACACTTACTAGCTGTGTGGCCCTGGACAAGTCATTTAACCCTCATTGCCCCACCAAAAAAAGAAAAAAGAAAAAAATGGAAGAGAAAAGGAAACAGTTTGCCTAAGTAACATAAGTGGTTAGTGGCAGAAGCAGAATTAGAATCCAAATCTTGGGTGGGGGGGCAAGGAGGGTTAAGTGACTTGCCCAGGGTCACACAGCTAGTAAGTGTCAAGTGTCTGAGACTGGATTCGAACTCAGGTCCTCCTGAATCCAGGGCCGGTGCTTTATTCACTGCACTACCTACCTGCCCCTACCTATGTTTTATTATATTTTTACTTTTGTTAAATACTTCCAAATTGCATTTTAATCTGGTTTGGGCTGCACTCAGTTTTACAGGCAGTATGCAGCCAGAGGGCAGAGTATTTGACATATCAGGTGTGGTTGACCTCTAAACTTTCTTCTGGGTCTAAAATCTATGTTCCTATGAATGCAAATTCTTGTTTTAGGTACACAAGTCACCCCGAGTCCCATGCTTTGAGCTACTCAGGGTTATTGGGGCAGGATGTGATTTAGAAAAACAGTCAGAGGTAAAAAAGCAGGGGACTCAGAGAGCTACTACTGAGGACATGAGGCTCATAAACCTATAACCAGCCCATAAAATCCCTTCTGTTATCAAGGCATTTCCCTACCCCTTGTTTTATAAGGTCTAAATCCTGCAATCTCATGAGATTTCAGGCTATTTGTTGCCCCTCTGTGAGGCTGGCTCATATTCAAAGTTGACCTTGATACTCATTTTAACCCAGACTACTCTTTAAGGATCAATAAATCAATCAACAAGTTTTACTAAGTGCCAGGTGCTGGGGGGATACCAGGATAAAAGTGAAACAGTCCCTGTCCTCAAGAAGGTTCAATTCTATTGAGGGAGACTTCATATAAACACACACATATACATATACACACACACACACACACACACACATATATATATATATATATACACATATACACATACACATATATGTATGTTTTATATATATGATTATTTGATATATGTACAAAATCCAGTGGTTTCTGGGATCCAGAAAGATATATCTCACGAGCCCAATGGGCAGGTAGGTGGTGAATGGGTAGAGAGCCAGACCTTCAGTTAGGAAGACTCTTCTTCCTGAGTTTAAATCTGACCTCAGACACTTACTAGTTGTGTGGTCCCAGGCAAGTCACTTCACCCCGTTTGCCTCAGTTTCCTCATCTATAAAATGAGCTGGAAAAGGAAATGGCAAACCACTCCAGTATCTCTGCCAAGAAAACCCAATATAGGTTACAAAGAGTTAGACATGACTGAAAAATTGCTGAACAACAACAAAAACAAAATACAAGGTTATTTGGGTAGATCATTGGTATGGTTACTCCCTTCACTAATACTGATCTCACAATAGGTGGTTTTTATGAGTCGCTATGGCCAAAAGTATCAACATCTTGCTACTAAGCTGGCGATGAGCCTCTCAAACCTTCCCTAGGCTAGCCCTCAGATGACTATCATACATTTTGTCACCATACTTTTTTTTTTGTTTTTGGTGAGGCAATTGGGGTTAAGTGACTTGCCCAGGGTCACACAGCTAGTAAATGTCAAGTGTCTGAGGCCAGATTTGAACTCAGGTCCTCCTGAATCCAGAGCCAGTGCTTTATCCACTGAGCCACCTAGCTGCTCCCTTGTCACCATACTTTAATACAAGCCATTCTAGCTTGTTGTTGGTTTTTTCCAGTCATTTTTCAGTTCTGTTTGATTTTTCATGACCCCATTTGGGGTTTTCTTGGCAGAGATACTAGAGTAGTATGCCACCATTTCCTTCTCCAGCTCATTTTACAAATGAGGAAACTGAGGCAAACAGGGTGAAGTGACTTGCCATGGGTCACACAGCTAAAAAGTGTCTGAGATCAGATTTGAACTCAGGTCTTCCTGACTCTAGCTGTGGAATTCTGTCCACTGAGCCACCTAGCTTGATAGGCCCTGCCAAAGCTTGTCCCCTACTTGCACAGCTTCCCAGAGCCCAGGGTTACCTCCTTGTTACAAAGGGGCAGTCATTCATAGGATTCTGGCATCATAGATACAGAAGTAGAAGAGACCTCAGAGGCCAACTAGTCTGACCTTCCCATTTTACAGATGAGAACACCAAGGCCCAGGAAATTTAAGTTATTTGCTCAAGGTCACACAAGTTTCAGAGACAGGATTTGTACACAGATTTGACTCTAGAACTAATGGAGAAGCTTTCATTAACTTGGAGAAAAATTTTAGGATTTAAGTGGGCAGTGGGAGGGTCACGACAATATAGCCCAAGCCCATATTCCTCTAAGGGATGACCCTGACTTTTTCCACCAAGAGGAAAATCCTTCAGAAAGGATACCTGACTTTGATATGCTACTAATTTAATGTTTATCCAATAACAAAGGCTTTGCAAACCCCCTTACCTTTCCAGGAGCCTCAGGTAACACTGTCGACTCATAATTGCTCTGATCCCTTTATCCTATGGCTTAATAAATAATTTACCTGAATTATTAAAATGAAAATTTCAACATTATTAAAAATTAACCAACTTAAATGAGCCAATGGTAAATAGCTGGGGTGGCTCTTCCTGAGGAAAAGCTGGCCAGAGACAGTAAGGTAAATAACCCAAAATGATTTCAGTGCATTTGACATCAGATGCTGCATACATAACCGCCTGCCTACTGGGGTTGAAAGAGAGACCTCCAAAAGAGAGGAGGAAAAGGAGAGATGGACAGCACTGCACTGGGGAGAACCAGAAGGTTAAATGACTGAGGAGGGACCTCAGAGAAGGTCTTTCCACAGGGGCAGCTACTACAGGGAACCATAGAGGAATCTTTTCCTTCCAAAAGAAGACTAGCCCTGGCTGGGGAAGAGAATGTGTGGACAGTAGTGGTGTCTAGAGGAGAACTCAAGGGCACAAAGCATGATGGGAACTAGGTGAGAAGTACTGAGCTAAGGGTCTTGAATAGTTTTGTGCTAAAGCTTGCTGAAACAAGACATCTTTTTCCTCACACAGGCTGATCAAATTGGGGAGTGGTCAACATGGAAAGGGGGTTCATTTTTTAAGCTAAAAATGTGGTTTTTATTTTTACTCTTACAACCAAACAATAAAGTGTTTTAAGTAAAAAAAAAAAACTATAAATGTGAAAATGCTATCTATGAATATGGTAAAGGAAACAGATTTTTTTTGTCTGTTGCATGTCAGTGTGAATATGCTGTAGACCCAGCAAAGTCTCTCTATCTGCCTCTCAAAAGCTCACCCCCTAGCAGATCAAGGGTTTGCTAGAGCCAGCTTATACCAGCCGGTTGTTAAATTTTCAGTGAGTATTTACACCTTGGAAATAGGTAAAGCTACAAGTCAGGGCCTGATTTATTGGTTTGTTGGTTGTTTATACTTAAGAAACTGATGGAGAAAATATTAATAATGCAAATGAAACTTAAAAGTGTATCCTACATGCGTGTCTTTATTTTTCTCTCCAGAAAGTCAATTGTTAAACATTTATCAGCCTGCTGCTGGCAAGAGACATCAGCATTCCTAGCCACAGACTCCATACTACTAGGGACTGAAAGAAATTAGTCAGGGCCCAAAAGAAAGCCTGCAAACTTCAATTAAATAAGAAGTTTAGGATTTAGACTTCCAGTTGTAGAGGTTATGGCTGCCCTATAACATCAGGTGTCATATCTTTATATCTCTCAGATGTTAGTCAGGGATGAGGGTAGGACTCATACTGAAGAACATAAGAATTGCAGTATCGTAGAATTCTGTAGCTAGAACCTTACTGATGATCTGGGTTCATCCCATCACATTATAGAAAAGTGAGGACAAAAGAGAAGTGATCATGGATTTTGAGATGGAAGGTACCTTTGAGGTCATCTAATCTAACCCTCTCATTCTACAGTTGGGGAAACTGAGTCACAAAGCAGTCAAGTCACTTTCCCAAGGTCACACAAATACTAAGTAGCAAAGTCAGGATTTGAATCTAGGCCTTCTGACTCCAAAATCAGTATTCTTTCCACAGTATCACACTGCCTCCCTTTGCTCAAACTTACGTAGCTAACTACACTGCTTAGACTCTAAGCTAGATTGTTCATTTCTAGTTCATTACTTTTTAAAATAAAAATTTCTTGAAATTTGCCCACAGGGGCAGGTAGATGGCACAGTGGATGGAGGACTGGCCCTGGAGTCAGGAGGAACTGAGTTCAAATCTGGCCATAGCCATTTATTAGCTGTGTTGCCCTGGGCAAGTCACTTAATCCTGACTGCCAGATGGAAGGAAGGAAGGAAGGAAGGAAGGAAGGAAGGAAGGAAGGAAGGAAGGAAGGAAGGAAGGAAGGAAGGAAGGAAGGAAAAAGAGAGAGAGAAAGAGAGAAAGAAATATGTCCACAACCTTGGGTTACCTAGTAACTTTGCTTGAAGACATCAAGCAGGGCGATCATACCACCTCTCATAACATCCCCTTCCATTTCTGATCAGCTGTGGTTGTCAGGAAGTTTTTCCTTCTGCTGTATCAAACCTAAAATTTCCCCTCTGGCTTCCATTCATCACTTCTAGTTTTGCCTCTGAGGCCAAGCAGAGCAAGTTCAATCCCTTTTTCATATGCCAGTCCCTCAAATACTTGAAGCCAATGATCGTGTATACTTGAGGTCTTCTTTTTCTCAGGTTAACCAGTCCTTTGCTGGTAATTCAGTCATGTCTGACTTTTTGTAACCCCATTTGGGGTTTCCTTAACTGGAGTTGTTTGCTATTTCCTTCTCCAGCTCATTTTAGAGATGAGGAAACTAAGGCCAACAGGGTAAAGTGACTTGCCCAGGAAGAAGAGTCTTCTGGACTCCAGGGCCAGACCTCAAAACCTCACTATACATTGTATGACTTTGGGCAACTGACCTGGACCTCACTTTCCTGATCTTTAAAATAGGGAGTAAGGTTTGAACTAGATAGCCTCTGAAGTGCCTTCTGGGTCTAGATTCTTGATGCCTTGAAAATATTCATCCTTTCACCAATTTGGTTGCTTTCCAACTTGTCAATGTCCTTCTTGAAACAAGGTGTTCAGAACTGAAGGAATACTTCAGATATTTCATCAGGGCAGGATACAGTGGTACTATCACCTCCCTAATCTTGTATATGACATTTTTTTAATGCAGGCTAAGATCACATTAGGATTCTTTTTGGCTGTCATAGCACACTATTGACAAATATTGAGCTTGTGGCCCACCAAAACTCCCAGATCTTTTTTAGTCACACCATGTCTTCCCCATTTGAGTTAAAGACTGGATATTAGAGAGATAGAATGTCATAATGAGTAAGAAAATTGTTGTATTTGGAGTTAGAAGTCCTGAGATTAAAACCTAGTGCTGGGAGAGCTAGGTGCCTAAGTGGATAGAGCATAGGCCCTGGAATCAGGAGGGCCTGAGTTCAAATTCAGCCTCAGATGCTTACTAGCTGTGTGACCCTAGGCAAGTCACTTAATCCTGATTGCCTCCCCCCACAAAAACCAAAACCTTATTCTGTTCTTTCCTAGTTGGGTGATCTCTAGGTTCTAAATCTTAAGAATCCAACTTCATCCTACAGGACTTCCCACATGGCTGAATGTAAATAGCATTTAATAAAACATTTATTTACTGATTGAAGCCAGTTCAAATAGGTTCCCAACCCGGAAATCATCAAACACTACAATTAGGGCTTGTTTGTTTTGGTTTGTTTTATTGATTGTCTAGACTTGAGAAAGTGATGGGGAAATGTCAATAATGAAAATTAAAGTTAAGAGGGTATGACAAGTACATCCCCACCCCCTACTCCCGACTTCTCTGTGGTTCCCTGTATATAGAGACCTACTCTTAGGTTCCTTCTCAGAGTTATTTAGCCTTCTGGCTCTCCCCAGTGTTACCCATCCCTCCTTTTCCTCCTCTCTTTTGGAGATCTCCCTCTCAACCCCAGTAGGGGGGTGGTTATATATTGTGGTTTTTTTAAAAAAGCTGATTGTTAAATATTTACAAGCACACTGCTGGACTGAGCTCTCTTCTTGGGAAAAGGTTTCATAGAAAGACAAACTAGCTGGGGTTTGATATTCCTTCTCCCTCAAACTTCAGTGGTCTTCCCATTCATTACAAGAGGTAATGATCTCTTAATGGTACCTTTATGTATGAAACAATGATAGAGAAATCAAATATTTTTAACAATCTATCTTAGTTTTCCAATGACACGTTATCAACAAGTCTGTCAACAAACATTTATTAAGCATTTACTATATGCCAGGAATGGTGCTGTACACTGAGAATACAAAGAAAAACAAAAACATACTCTTGGCCCTCAAGAACTGCCTATACTTTGATGGGAAGGGGCAATGTAAAAAAACCCAAACCCTTGTGGACAGCTAGGTGGCACAATGGATAAAGCACCAGCCCTGAATTCAGAAGGACCTGAGTTCAAATTCGACCTCAGACAGTTGACACTTACTAGCTGTGTAATTGTGGGCAAGTCACTTAACCCTCATTGCCCTTAAAAAAAAAAACAAGAAAGAAAAAAACCCTTTGGACATATAAAATATGTATAGTGTGACTTCCCTTTAGAGGGAAAAAGGCATGGGGAGGTGGCTAATGAGGAGGAGGGAAAGGGGAGAACCAGGACAGGCCTCTTAAAAGATGGGATTTAGGATGCCAAACTGACAGCTAGGGAGCACAGTGGATATTAGAGTGGAGGTCCTAGAGTTTGGAAGACCTGAGTTCAAATCCACCATTAGACACTTATTAGATGTGTGACCCTGGACAAGTTATTTAATCTCTGTTTGCCTCAATTTCCTCATCTTGAAAATAGGATAATAATAGCATCTACCTCGTGGGGTTGTTTCGAGGATCAAATGGGATGATATTTCACTTATCTCCAAAGTCTTAGTGCTGTTTTAAGATATGACTTTGTTGATACCTTGGATGTAAAGCTCTTCATAAGCCTTAAGATGCTATATAAAGGCTGGAAGGAGGGTTAGGGAAGGCAGGAGGTGGAGGTGAAGAGTAAAATTTTCCAGAAAGTGGAGATTGCCAGTGAAAGGGAATAGAGATGAAAAGTCATGTGTGAAAGATAGCAAGAAGGCCAGTAATATGTAAGAAGCCTAGGAAGATACAGTGGGGGAGGGGGCAGCTAGGTGGCACAATGGATAGAGCATCAGCCCTGGATTCAAGAGTACCTGAGTTCAAATCCGGCCTTAGACACTTGACACTAGCCGTGTAACCCTGGGTAAGTCACTTCAATTGCCTCACCAAAAAAATTAAAAAATAAAAAAGGTACAGTAGGGCCAGGTTCTGCCAAATAGAGCATTTTATATTTGATCCTGGAGGTAATGGGGAGCCTTTGGAAGTTAAATGACATGGTCAGACCCGGACTTTACAAAGATCACTTTGGCAGCTGAATGAAGGAAGGATGGGCTTGAGTCAGGGGACACTTGTGATAGGAAGAACAATCAATAGGCTATTGCAATAGTCCAGGGATGCTGTGATGAGGGCCTGCCCCAGGGTGGAGACTGTGAGTAGAGAGAATGTTATGAAGATGGGAATGATGAAATTTAGCAACTAATTGGATATGTGGAGTGAATGTGATGGAGGAGTGAAGGATGACAGCCTGGGTGATTGGGAGAATGGAGATACCCAGACAGTAGTGCAGAAGTTTAAAAGAATGGAAAGTTTTGGAGGAAAGATCTGGTAACCTTGGGCATAGTTCTAAATTGAGTCCCAAATTGGTCCAATTCACAGCTCCACCAGCAGCACGCTCTTGTACCTGTTTTCCCACAGACCCTCTAACATTTGTCATTTTCCTCAAAGTTCTTTTAATTTGCATTTTTCTAATTACTAGTGATTTAGAGAATTTTTTCATATGATTGTTGATAGTTTGAATTTCTTTCTTACAAAATTGCCTGTTCATATCCTTTTAGCATTTACCTATTGAGGGATATCTCTTATGAGTTTGAACTGATTCACTAATAATTCCCTGTGGGGAATGTTATACCACCACTAGGTCTATACTCCAAAGAAGGAAAAAGATGATCCATAGGGACAAAAATATTTATAGCAGCATTTTTTCCCCACGGTGGTCCAAAATTAGAGACCAAGGGGCTGTCCTCCTATTGTGGAATGACTAAATAAATTGTAATATATAAAGGCAATGGAATATTATCATACCATAAAAAATGGCAAAAGGGACAATTTTAGAGTGAACTGAGAAGACCTTTATGAACTGATGCAAAGCAATGTGAACAGAACAATTTATAGAATAACAACATTATAGACCCCAAAATTGAAAAAATTAAGAACTGTTATCAAGTCCAAAAAAAATAAAGAAAAATTTACTCCTTTCTTGATAGAGATAATGAACTTAAAATGCAGAAAAGGACATAAACTTTCAGATATAGCTAATGTGAGAATTTGTTTTGCTGGACTATGTAAATATGAATTGAGGAATTTGTTTCAGGGTTTTTAAAAATTGCTCAGTAAGGATAGTGGGAGAGATGGATTAACAAAAAAAATGCCAGTACAATTATTCAAGACAATTTCTAAAGGCCTATGATGAAAAATGCTATCCATCTCCAGAAAGAAAACTGATGCACTCTGACTGCAGATTGAAGCATACTTTTTTTGCATGTGTTTTCTTTTTCAACATAAATAATACGGAAATGTGTTTTGTATGACTTCATGTGTATAATCAGTGTCATGTTTATTTACTGTCTCAAGGAGTAGGGGAGAGGTGGGAAAGAAGACAAGAATTTGGAATTCAAATTTTTAAAAAATGAATGTTAAAATTTTTAATGGAAGTGAGAAATTGAATTAAATAAAAATAGATTTAAAAAAATACTTGTCACATGAACATTTTTTAAAAGAAAGACTACTTTTTCATCAGAGGAGGAGGAGCTGTAAAAAAGATTGCCTTGCCACAGTGAGAGCCTACTTAGGATTAAATAAATGAAACTGTCATGGACCCAGTAAGTGAGTGAAAATCACAGAATCACAAAATTATAAAGCTGAAAGGACCTTCTAGATTATCTAACAGAACACCCTCATTTTATAGGTGAAGCATATCCCGAGAGGGGCTATGGTTTGCTTAGCCATCACACACTGGCATAATCAAGACCAGGACCCAGGTAGGTGGTACCTTTTCTACCATAGCTCTCCCATCTAAACATACAAAGTTACTTATAAATCATAATCTTATGGTGGAAAGCTCACAGGGTTTGGAGTCAAAGGATCTCTGTTCACATCCATTTTGTTGCTGACTGCATGTGTGATCTTCAGGAAGTGACTTCATTTCTTTGAGCCTCAGTTTCCTCATCTATAAAAGACTCAGTGTCCTCTAAGATCCCATGCAGTTCTAAATCTATGATTCTACGATTGTGACAGGGTGAAAAGAGTGCTGGACAGGATATGGTTCTCATACTGGCTCTGACGTATGTAACCTTGGGCAAATAATTCCACCTCCCTGGGACTCAGTTTCCCCATACGTTGTAGGAGGAAAGTGATCTACAATAGCAATGTTAAACTCAAATAAAATGGCTGGGCAGAATATTGACTTAGAAAACCACAAATTAATGTTATCTTTCTTGTACAATATTTTAATTTATTTTATTAAACATTGCTCAATTACATTTTAATCTGGTTCTAGCCAGGTTTTGTCAGTGGTCTGAGGACAGCAAGACTTGAACACCTCTGTTCTAGAAAATATCTCAGATCTCAGTTGTTGTTCAGTCACTTTAGTCATGCTTGACTCTTTGTGACTCCGTTTGAGGTTTTCTTGACAAAGATACTGCAGTGGTTTGCCATTTCCTTTTCCAGCTCATTTTACAGATGAGGAAACTGAGGCAAACAGATTAAGTGACTTGTCCAGGGTCACACAGCTGGTAAATGTCTGAGGCCAGATTTGAACTCAGAAAGAGATGGAATCTTTCTGACTCCAGGTCCAGCACTCTAGCCATTGTGCCACCTGGCTGCCCCATCTCTCTCAGTACTAGCATTTTATCTGCCTAAATGTTTAAATGAGAGAAAGGTTGGTTTAATGGAAAATGAGTTATCCTGATTATGGATAGAAAGAATCTGCCTGGGAGTCTGGATCATTTGTGATCAAGACCTGCCTCTGACATGTACTGACTGTGTGACTCTGGGCAAGTCACCTAAATTGCCCACAGGCAATTATCTAGGGGTTCTACACTCCTGGGTCCAAACAAACAAATGAATGAATGAACAAAAAAGCAAAGCCCAAATGTAAATAGAACAGGGAACCTCTTAAGCAAACTTTTGTTGAGTGAATACTTTTAAAAATTGCAAATAATCATTCCTTCATTTATTTATTAGGTAGACATATGACACAATGGAGAAAGGTTTGGGCTTGGAGCCAAGAGGACTTGAGTTTGAATCCTGCTTTAGTCACTTCTATCTGTGTGACTCTGGATCAGTTTCTTCTTCTGTAAGATGGGGATAACAAGAGCACCCGCCACACTGGGTTTTTCAAAGCAGCCATTGAAGGTGATGGATAAGTCAGTTCTAAAAGCCCCAGCCAAGGGTCAAACCTCGAACCTCACACTTAGCCTGTGATCTTTAGGCTGGTTTAGGGTTGGTCCTTGTCATAGACTCATAGATTGGGAGCTGAAAAGAA
Organism: Dromiciops gliroides; assembly: GCF_019393635.1. Taxonomy (NCBI): domain Eukaryota; kingdom Metazoa; phylum Chordata; class Mammalia; order Microbiotheria; family Microbiotheriidae; genus Dromiciops; species Dromiciops gliroides. Next base: position 535,633,707 of record NC_057861.1, read on the forward strand.
CCTTAGAGATTATCTACTCCAATCTCTTCATTTTGCAGATAAGGATACTGAGGCCCAGAGAAATCTTACACTTTACTTGCACTCCATGTGCTGTACAATCCAGAACACCAGCCTTCTTGCTGTCTCTCACCCATGACATTTCATTGCCCTATTAATCAGTAAGTATTTTTAAGCAACTACTATGTGCTAGGAACTGCCAGATATTACACAAGTAATATGTGGCAAAACTAGAATTTGAACCCAGATCCTCTGCCTCCAGACCAAACTTTCTTTCCATGGAACCTAACTGTAACTCCTGAAAATCAGAAAGTCAGCCACAGCAAGGAAAAGGAGGTGGGGAGTACCCAGAGGCATATTGGCAGTTAAGGTTTGGGAACCTCCCCATCCCATAAAATAGAAACTGATGGAGAATTTAATGAAATACAGAGCGGCCAACCACCTGGCCAAGTAAAATCTGACAGCTTCACATCCACCTGGCCTGTGATAAAAGGAAACGCTAGCTCTTTAACCTGCACTGGCTTTGATTTTAAGTTAATAAAATAATAGATAACAATGGTGATAATGATGACCCCGTGAGCCAAATTTCCTCAGAATTTCTGAAAGCTATTGATAAGGTCCCTCATAAAAGATTATTAAGGAAAATAAATAACAGTGGGAATATGGGCGAAGTCTCCCGGCAGATGAGAATCAGGTTATGAGACAGAAAATAAGGAAACCCAGAGGACAGCTGCTTCTTGGAACAGAGAGAGGTGAGTGCTGCATGGGGAACCTAGAGGCCAGTGTTATTTAATTAATGAAACGGAGCAGAGTAGCAGTGAAGTTTGCTCTGAACATTTGAAGTTGTTTCTAATAGTGATAAACACTTTCAGTGGGCAAGCGCCCAAACTAGGCTCCTTTGGGGTTATTACTGGGAAGGAAAATAGATAGCTCAGGTTAAATCCTCTTTGGCAGAGGTTCTTAACCTGGGGGTCCCTGAACTTGGTAGTATGTGTGTGCATGTGTGCATATGCTCATATACACTTGTGTGCATGGCATCTCATATATGTGCACACATGTGTATGGGGACATGTATACAATGCATGTATGAATATACATGTGATTATATGTACGGGCGTGTATGTGTGCACACAATGCCACATGCATATCTACAATGCACATATACATATACACATCTGCATATACATTATTTACATATATGTATATGTGTGTAGATCTATATCTAGTTGATATATTTCAGCAGAATGTATTTCAATAGAATTGGTTTCCTTTGTAATTCTATTTTATTTTAAACCTTTAAAAACAATATTCTGAGAAGGGCTCTTCAGGCTTTACTAAGGCTGCCAAAAGGGTTAAGAATATCATAATGGTTAAGAATACCTGCTCTATGGGATATAGATATCATCCAAGTTTATTCTATGGCTGGAAGCTAGCCATTTGTGTCATCACTTCCTGTGGGGAAAGTTGTAGGGGTTGGGGAAGGAAGGTCCCATAGGCAAGCATCAGTCCCTAGAACAGGTGCATGTGTGTGTGGAAAGATATGGTTGTGATGAAGGAAAAAACCAAAACAGGTTCTTTGTACAACCAATATGTTTTGAACCTCTGGGTCAAAGGTTATGAATCTTTTTTTTTTTTGGCAGGGCAGTGAGGGTTAAGTGACTTGCCCAGGATCACACAGCTAGGAAGTGTCAAGTGTCTGAGACCAAATTTGAACTCAGGTCCTCCTGAATCCAGGGCTGGTGCTTTATCCACTGTGCCACCTAGCTGCCCCCAAAGGTTATGAATCTTTAAGACAAAAAGCAAGTGGCATATATAACCCTTATCTAATTGCTTGCCATCTTAGGGAGGGAGAAAATTTGGAACTTAAAATTTTGAAAATGAATATTAAAAATTGCCTTTATATATAATTGGGGGGAAATATTTTTTCTTAAAGATTAAAAACAAGTAGAAAACAAGGAATTTAGATGTGAACACAATGCCCGATTGTCCTGAAATGACACATCAAGTTTTTTCTCTCATGGGTCAGTTGGATTTGGAGGACACTGATTCTGTCATTTGATAGGTTTTGCTCCAAGGAATGAAAAGCATTCACTTGAAAAGTCCATGGTCCTCATCCTAACCCTTCCTCCCCTTCCATATAGTCTCAAGCCTTCTTGCTTCCCCTGGCCTGAAATTCCATCTTCTTTCCTGTAGTCTCAGCCTCTGGACTACAGTGCTCATATTCTGTCTGACCCCAGAGTCCTGAACAAGAACCCCAGCACTGGGGGACATTCAGTAGAGTGAGGTCAAGAGCACTGGGGTGTGGGGGGCAGCTAGGTGGCGCAGTGGATAGAGCACCGGCCCTGGAGTCAGGAGTACCTGAGTTCAAATCCAGCCTCAGACACTTAACACTTACTAGCTGTGTGACCCTGGGCAAGTCACTTAACCCCAATTGCCTCACTAAAAAAAACAACAAAAAAAAACCCCAAGAGCATTGGGGTATGGCAGTGACAAAGGCCAGTCCTTTCTAGGATAGTATCATGTTGGGAGATGAGGTGGACCAGCTTTCTAGAGAGTCTGGCCTTTTCCCCCATAGAGGCTTGGAGGGAAGTGCTCAGTAACCTGGTGATGGTTGAAAATTATTCAGCATTGAAAACATCATTGATAAGGAACACAAGGTGAGGTATGGGAAGGAAACCCCTCCTTATCCTCATCCAGGGAAGAAAGCCCACATCCCTGGAAGTCAGCACTCTGGGCACAGTTCTGTTTGCCCCTTGTTCACTATGACTCTGTATGATGCTAAGGAGGGGGCAGCAAAGGAGTGGTGCAGTGGCTAAAGTGCCAGGCCTAGAGTTAGGAAGACTCACGTTCATGAGTTTAAATCTGACCTCAGACACATACTAGTTGTGTGGTCCCAGGCAAGTCACTTCACCCTGTTTGCCTCAGTTTCCTCATCTATAAAATGAGCTGGAAAAGGAAATGGCAAACCACTCCAGTATCTCTGCCAAGAAAACCCCAAATAAGATCACAAAGAGTCAGTCATGACTGAAACGATTCAACAACAACAACAGCAAATGACTCTAAGGCCCAGAAACATGGTCTGTGACTGGTCCCAATGCGCTGGCATTCACAGGACACTTTCATAGGGCTAGCCTCCTTTGCCTTCCATCTGGCCTGGAAGCCTCTGTTGATGACCAAGCAGCCTGGGGAGGGTGCATGTTGTCCGTTCAGAACAGCTAGCTTGCCTGCTGTCGTTTCAGGATCTGGGAGACTTGTTTTCTTAGAAAATTTATTACCATCTACAGCTTTTAAAGGAACATGGCTCTGTTATTCTTAATTGAAGGTTTCAGTGCTGAAGTTGAAACATTTCATCTTTCCTCCTGTCATTCTGCCTTCAACCCCTACCTTAAAATTATCTTCCCACTTTTCATCTCTCCTTCTCAACAATTTTCTCTGGTCCTTTTTTCTTCTCAAGAAACCGATACCAAATGAGCTTTAAAGAAAAATTGTGGAACTTAGAAGCCAAGCTGTGACAAGGCTCCACTGGCATTTGCTAGGAATCAAGGCAAGGGACCTTGAGTTAATCACCTTAATTCTCTGAGCTTCAGTTTTCTCATCTGTCAAATGGGAATACTAATCTTCGCTCTGTTTACTTTACAGGCTGTCATGAGTATCAGATGAAACCATGTTTGAAGCATAAAGAGCACCATAGACACATAAAGTGTTATTATCAATCTGTTCCCCCAACTCCAGGACCAAGTCTCTGAATCAGAGCTGGGACTAGGAGGAGGCAATATGGGCAGCTACCCAGGGTTCAACATTCAGAGAAGGCACAAGGGATACTCCTCATAAATGCATACATTTTTAAAGTTAGAAAGTTCTATTACATGTAGCGTGCAAGTCAGTATTTTGTGACAAGTCAAGTTACATGTGTTACAATGAAGGCTTGATGCTTCTTAGGGATAGTAACACCGAGGGAGTACAATGTTTAAGATTTTGGCGTTAAGAAACATAAGAATGACACCTATCAATTCTACTCAGAACAGGCAAAGGGGCAGTGACGGCTCTCTCCCATATGCATTTGAGGGGTTTTTCCAAGCCATTTAACTTCTGTCTGCCTCAGTTTCCTTTACTGTAAAATGGAGCCATAATAGCACCTACCTCCCAGGGTCGTTGGGAGGATCAAATGAAATAATAATTGGAAAGTGTTTGGCATGTAGCAGGTGTTAATGAATCCTTTTTTCCTTCCTTGTTTGATCTCCACAACAATCTTGTTAGGTGGGTATTGTTATTATTCCTATTGATAGCTAAAAAAAACCTGAAACTGAGAGAGGTAAATGATTTGCCCAGAATCACATAGCTAAAAAAGTAGGATTTGAACTCCAGTCCAACTAATCTAATCCAATGCAATAAACATTTATATTAAGTGCCTACCGTATACCAGACACTATATTAAGTGCTGGGGTTACAAAGAATAAAAAGATAGATAGGGGCAGCTAGGTGGTGCAGTGGATAGACCACCGGCCCTGGATTCAGGAGGACCTGAGTTCAAATCCAGCCTCAGACACTTAACACTTACTAGCTGTGTGACCCTGGGCAAGTCACTTAACCCCAATTGCCCTGCAAAAAAAAAAAAAAAAAAAAGATAGACAGTACCTGCCTTCAATGATCCTATAATCTAATGGGGGAGATAACATACAAAAGGAAGCAGGAAAGTGGGATAGGGGTGGCATACCCAGGGGCATCTCATTCTTTGGAGTTAAAACCAGGCAGAACAGCAAATGCAGAGTAGAGTGAGTCCCAAAAGTCTACTTTCTGCCCTTTAAAGGAAGGGATTGGGAAGAGTTTGGTAACTCCATCCTTGAGTCCTCCAAGCAGAGGGAAGAGGAAGCAGATGGAAGTGGTATGAGTCAAGGATTCAGTTAGAATGCAAGACATAAGCATCAGTCCACACCCATAGTCCCTCACACCTCTATTAAGCGGAAGGACATGTGTTCCACTATTTGTTCTTTGGAACCAAGAAAGATCATTGCAATTGGTCAGAGATTGACTTCTTATTCATGTGATTATTTTTTTCTTTAATATGATGTATGTGTTTATGTGCATATGTATCCATGTGTCTTATATATACACATATGCATATATGTGTATGTGTACATATATACATGCATACAGACAGTTCTCACTTTATACAGGTGGACTGTTCTGCAGACCTCTACATAAAGTAATTTTTATGTAATACGAATTTGCCCACTGATATGGGAAAGGGAGGGAGGCAGGAAGGAGACTAGATGCCCCTAGATGAAGGGACCAGCACACGGGTCAAGGACACATGGGTGGGGCTGGGAAAATGGAAGTGAGTGCAGGAGGAAGAACACATGAGGGCCAGGGATATCCACTTGGGGGCCTGGCCAGAACCAAGAGGAAGAACACATGAAGACCAGACATGTGGGGGCCCAACATGGACACAAACAGGAGAAGACACAGATAGGAGAGGACAGAGGAGGCAAGAAGGGGATAGATACACAGTACCCAAGTAAATGCATCAAAGACAGATGGGGGTGGGGTAGAGGGGGCAAAGTTCTCTCCTTTTTTCTATTTTTTTTTTTTTGCAGGGCAATGAGGGTTAAGCGACTTGCCCAGGGTCACTCGGCTAGTAAGTGTCAAGTGTCTGAGGCCAGATTTAAACACAGGTCCTCCTGAATTCAGGGCCAGTGCTTTATCCACTATGCCACTTAGTTGCCCCCCTCCCTCTGCCTTCTGCCCCTTATCCACACCATGACCTCCAATCCTTCACCCCTCAGTTCTCTCCCAGGCCAACACCCTTGCACTAGTTATACTCTTCTTTACCCATCTTGACCCCTTGCTAAACCAGTGTAACTCTATACTGTACCCTTCTTTAGAGTCTCATGCCTCTTAATTCTATCACTGATTGTTGACTGTCAAGCCTCAGCCTTAGATTACTCCCACCATCTTCTTTTGCTCCTACACACGCACCTCTGAATGAAAGCAGAGAAAAATATACAACTGTTCTGATTGGGTCCACTACAAATTTATGTTACACAACCTCAACTCAGCCCTCACTGCTGCAAAGCAATCCTTCTAAACTTCCCTAATTAACTCATTATTCCACTGACTTTGGGTCTCCCAAATCTTTTAATCCCCCCTCAAACCTCCCATGATTCCCCCTCCCTGTCCCTTCTAAGCTGAGGAACTTCCCTCTTATTTTACTGGGGAAAAGTAAGGCTATTCTTTGAGAGCTCTCTCCTTTCCCCTCATATCACTCAGATGCCACCTTCTGCCACATTTCCTCCTTTACTCCATCTCACACAAAGAGGTAACCCTTCTCTTTGCCAAGGTAAACAACCATACCTGCAGAAGTGATATCATTCAATCCCATCTACCCCAGAAGATTGTCCCTTCTATCATCTTCACTTTCTCATTTATCTTCAATCTCTCCCTATCTCCTGACTGCTTCTTTACTGCATATAAACATGCCCATGTCTCCCCTGCCCTCAAAACTCCTCACTTCCATCCCCACTGTCATCCCATATCTCCCCTCTCTTTGGTGGCTAACCTCCTTGAGAAGGCTGTCTACAATAGGCGTCTCCACTTCTTCTCTCATTCTCTTCTTGACTCTTTACAATCTGGCTTCTGACCCCATCATTCACCTGAAACTGTCCTTTCCAAAGTTATCATTGATCTCTTCATTGCCAAATCCAGTGGCCTTTTCTCAGTCCTCATCCTTCTTGACCTCTCTGCAGACTCTGACACTGTTGATCACCCTCTTTTCCTTGGGACTCTCTTCTGGCTAGGTTTTTGGGACCCCACCCTGTCCTCATTCTCCTATCTCTATGACAACTGTCCCTCAGGCTCTTTTGCTGGATCCTCATCCAGGCCCACACCCACTAACCATGGGTATCCTACAGTGCTTTGTCCTGGGTCCCCTTCTCTTTCCTCTCTCTCCAGCTTCACTTAGTTATCAGTTCCCATGGATTCAATTATCTCTGCACTGATGATTCTCAAATCTACTTATCCAGCCCTAACCTCTCTACTGACCTCCATTCTCACATCTCTAACTGCCTGTTAGACATTTTGAACTGGTCGTCCCGTAGACATCTTAAATTCAACATGGCCAAACTAGAAATTACTACCTCTCCTCCCCCCACCCTGCCAAACCCTTCTCCCTTGCAAACTCCCCTATGGAAGGGCATCACCATTCCATTAAACTAGCTGGCGAAGTAGACAGACCTCTACACCTGGGGTTAAGAAGGCCTGAGTTCAAATATGGCTTGAAGCACTTATTTGCTGTGATCCAGGACAAATCTTTAAATCTCTGTCTACCTTGGTTTCCTTCTCTATAAAATTGGGCTAATAATAGCATCTACCTGCCAGAGTTGTTGTTAAAAATTGAAATAATGTTTATAAAAGTGCTACATAAACCCTAATTAAGGTACTATGTAGATGCTATTTTTACGAACTAATCAGGGGAATGTTGTTGTTCACCCCACCCCCCTCTCTCTTTTTTGTGAGGCAATGAGGGTTAAGTGACTTGCCCAGGGTCACACAGCTAGTAACACCCTTCATTTTCAAAGAGGAACAATGATATCATGGATGATGTTGTAACCTATGAATGAACTGGATTTAAGCGAGGCAGAGTTGAATAAAGTCACCAGCCTCACTCTTCCAGAGTCATCAAAATCCAGTGGTGCGACAAAAGTCAAGATGACTGGAGTTAGCCTGGGATGCAGTGGATGATCTTGCCATCTTCAATGTCTGACCAAGCTTTAAGTGCTCCATAGCACCTGCTTTCAGTTGCCTTCATAGCCATTGGAACAAATTATTCTTTTCCACCCATTCTGCCAGGGGGAAGTCTTCATATGCTTGGGGTAAACATTCCCCTAACTCACCAATCAGTTACCCTCAAGCTAGGGAAAAGTTAGACAGTAAAGCAAGGAGGGCAGAGAAACAAAATATCAGGGAGCCATCACCAATGGAAGATCAATCAAAAATGAGGATATGATAGTTACTGATCAAACTAAATAAACCAAATGTGAGGAAGGAGGTCCAGTGTAACCAACAAGAATTTATTAAACACTTACTATGTGTCAGGCACCATGTAAAGCGTTGAGGGTACAAAGAAAGACAAAAGCAGTCCGTGCCCCTAAGAAAGTCACATTCAAATAGGAGAGTCAACGTGTAAATGACTGGACATATAGTCTATAGAAGACATGAGAGGTAATCTCTCTCTCTCTCTCTCTCTCTCTCTCTCTCTCTCTCTCTCTTTTGCAGGGCAGTGAGGGTTAAGTGACTTGCCCAGAGTCACACAGCTAGTAAGTGTCATGTGTTTGAGGCTGAAGAGGTAATCTCAGAGGGGAAGGCACTAGCAACTGGGGAAAGCCTCCAACAGAAGGGGAGGGGTTCAAGCTGAGTCTTAAAGTAATAATCCAGGCAAGCTAGAAGGCATTAGTCAGGGGGCTGAGCATGCCAGGCATGGGGGTGGGGGCAGCCAGAGTTCAAAGGCAAGGAGATGTTGTGGAGCGTTTGAGGAGCCACAAGAAAGCGAGCATAGCCAGATCATAGACGGTATAAAGGGGAAGAAGGTCTAAGAAGACTGGAAAGGAAATGTGAGGTCCATCTGTATACCCTGTCTGTGTAAGACTTTTCAGAAGCACAAGTGTGCTGCTGAATACTTTGTATCAGTGATTTGGATGAAGGCCCACATTCCATGCTTATCATATTTGCAGATGGCACAAAGCTAGGAGGGATGCCTGACATACTGGATGATAGTCAGGACTCAAGAGGATCTTGACAGGCCAGAACATTGGAGCTAAATCTAATAGAATGAAGTAGCTGTAAATGTTCCTGTATTTATCTAAAAAGCAGAATGGGCTACTCCTTGAAGGAGTATGTTTCCTCTCCCTGGAAGTCTTCAAGTAAAGCTTTACTGGATGACTAAGTGGAGGCTGTGATATAAAGTGGGGTTTTTATTCAGGGATTGATTGAGCCAAATCAACTCAGAGGGTCCCTTCCAACTCTGAGTTTGGGTAGTTTGGTCATATGAAGTGGTAGACTTGTTCCTTTTGGAGGGGAGTAGCTGCTATGAAATGTGAAGGGTATCTGTGGGGTTTTTTTTTTCTTGTAAACATTTATTAAACACCTACTATGTACCAGTCAGTGTTAAGTGCTTTATAATTATTATCTCATTTGATCTTCACAATAATCCTGGGAGGTAGGTGCTATTATTATTCCCATTTTACAGGTGAGGAAACTGAGGCAAACAACTGGTTACTACTGCTTTCTACAAGTTATGCCTGTGTGTCTATTCCCAGTAAAACTTCTCCGGAACTTGCTTCCTGTGTAATGCCAGGTATGCCTGGATACCCTGTGTGAAGAGCATTTCTCAAGTAGATGGCTATTGTGGAAAGTCAGGTGTGCTCGTGTGCCTTATTTGAATAAGTGACATTTCCTCCCTAGTCGTGGGCTTGGGAACCCCAGAGGTTGTTCCAAGGGCTGATGGAGAGATAATAGAGAAGGTAAAAGCTCTTCTGGCCAGAATCTAGGAGAAGGGGGAAGAAGGAAGTAGCTAACATTAGAACCTTGCCCAGTTTGGGGGGCAGAAACCCAGGTAGCATCTCTCCTTATCCTGGCCCAGACTTAGAGTCTTAGCCCCTTCCCCCCACCACTCCCCCTGGTTTTCATTTCAAGCTAAAGCTGACAAGGCCTTGGAGTCAGAGACAATGAAGAGATGCCACGTTCCCAGAAAACAAAGGCTCATCCTCCCGGGAGACCTGGGGAAATATTGACTTCCAAGCTCCAGAGAGGTCCTTTCTAACATGGACAGAGCTGGTATCTGAATTAATCTGGATTTTAACCACAATTAAAGAGGTAATCAGGGTCAGCAGCTCCTTTCAAACACAGTTTAGCACAAAATCCTAATGCAGGAATTACACAAATTGATATTGTCAATATAATGGATTCACACCAATTTCACTAAACAAGGTTGTACAAAGTCTGTGCTCTGTGTTAGGCAAGGGCTAATTCTTTCTAGCAGCGTTGGAAGCAAACAGAAAAACAAGGAAGGATACATCGAGCCTTCCAGATTCAGATTCATTACCAGGAAGCTTGTAACACATTTCAGAGAATTCATTAGGGAAAGAAAACAGTAAAATCTGAAGTTATTTGTAAAACCGACAGGGAACACATGCATCCTTCCAGGAAAGAAAATGTGTCGATTTCAGATGAAGACAATGTTGGAAAATATGGAGAATGAATGAAAGCAAATGCAGTGACATGGGAAAGGGAGGGGGAGGTGGGGGATTTCCTCATACTGAAAGGAAAGTGTCTGGCCTTCCTGTGACCAGTGGCTATAGGTCATCAGGGAAATTCCTTCATAGAAAGAGTGATGCTTTTTGCTTAGAATCAGCGTGGGGGAGGGGGGAGGGGGGGAGGGGGGGAGGGGGGAGGAGAAAAGGTGGGGCAGAGAAGTAAAGTGACCTAAAGGTGCTAGGTCACACAACTAAAGGTGGGACTAGAAGTCAGGTCTTGATTCCCATTACAAATCTCTTTCCTCTACTTTCCATATAAGAATGGGCAAGAATCTGAGGTTGTAGATTCAGAAGTCTAGAGGACAGTATGGTATTTCCATTGTAAGGGGCATGGGGTCATAGCATCATGAGTTCAGAGCTGGGAGGGACCTCAGAGGTCATCTGGTCCAACCCCCCCCCATTTTACAGATAAGGAAACTGAGGCCCAGGGGAATTAAGTAATTTGCTCAAGGTCACATAGGTATTATTAAGTGGGAGGGGCAGGATTTGAATCTAAATGCACTACTCTTTCCATTTATACCACACATCCATCTAGGCAGACCTAGGAGACTATAGAAGGAGACTTCATTTTACTCTGTCTGCATGTGTTTATGTGTCATATATAATTGAGAACACATATACTCACAGTAAATAACGATACCTTGTGCAAATGAGTCTTTCTCACTTGTAGTTCTCCATTTTGGAATGACCTTTGTTGGTATGGTAGGGCACAGATGTAGAAACCAGTCCATTTGCAAAGAAGTAGGTGGGATTTGGCCAAGGTGGGGAGGCAAGGAAAGAGAAGGGTGGATGGACAAAAACTTTGATTCAAGCTTTAAAAAATACCTTAAAATGAAAACCCATGAATCTTTTGAGTTAAAAAAAAATGAGTTTAAAATAATTATATTTTTAAAATCAAACTTCTACTGTGTTAATATGTTTTTAATAAAAATGCTTGATTTGCATTTAAAACAAGCAGTGAGTCTGATTTGTGAACTGAAATATTCTTATATTCAGGGTTTTCTCTCTCAGTAAAAGTATTTTAAAATTAAATTCATTGGATTTTAATCCCCAAATCAAGGTTTTTTCTGTATTCATACAAGTCTACCTAGCCAATTTGACAAGTGGCCCATTTTCTACACATAAATCAGAGGCATCTTCACCATCCTCTTTGTCCCTTGGCAAATTCCTGGGTACAGACTTTACCAATTTCTTAATTTTGTCGAGGTCTGTCCATACTCAATGTTTTCCATTCCAGTAGATATAGAAATGATACCTTTTCTCTTGCCCTATAGACATCAGGAGAACAGAGTTATAGACCTATCTCTACAACTAATTACTTGTGTGACCTCACCTGCCTGTACTCCTTTGCTTTCTCCATCAAGCCCCTGTGCTGGGTACCTTTTCTACCTCCTCCCCTTCCAGATTTCTTCTGTGTGTCATCTTCTTTCATCAGACTATAAGCTCCTTGAGGGCAGGGACCATCTTTCATATTTGTATTCACAGTGTTTAATACAGTGCCAGGCACACAGTAGGCACTTAATAAATGATTATTGACTGACTGACAGTGATCCTGGCGAAGTCATTTGCCCTCTGTTGGCTTCAGTTTCTTCCTTTGTAAGAGAAAGGTTAAAATGACCTTGTAGGCTCCCTCTGACTCTAAGATTCTATGATTCTATTTTACTAATTCCATGCCCAAAGTAGGACAAGGAAGTAGGATTCATTTGGGCCTGTGGATGGGAACACCAAGCAGAATCATATGACTCGGGCATAAACTCATTTACTTGAGTACCTTGTGTGGATGTTGGAAGCTTTTTCAGCCCTAGAGACTTCCTGCCTACATACTCTGCTCAACTGAATGAACAGGTAACGATTCTTAAAACAATTAAGTAGCCAGTTGGACTGAAGTTTTGATTTAAATCAATTGAACCGATTGTGTCCTCAAGTATAAAACGGGTTGCCAGTCCCAGTCCCAGCCTCACCCCAAATGACGCCACAATTCAATTCTATAAACATTTAGATATCTATGTATAGGGCATTCTGCTAGGTTCTGGAAATACAAGGGAAAGGAGGAAGGAAACAGAAGGGAGGAAGGAACAAAGGAAGGAAGGAACAAGGAAGTAGGGAAGGAAAAAAGGAAGGAAAGGAGGGAGGGAGAAATGAAGGGAGGGAGGAAAGAAGGAAGGAGGGAAGGAGGGTCATTGCTTACATTCTCCTAGAGGCTATGATAAATTTCACAGATAAACACATGTAGGAGGTTGATCGGGTGAATTGCCTGATCAACTTAATGAGCTTACAAGGTGGTGAGGCTTTGTATTTCTCTATGGAGGTATGAACATATCCCTTGATCTCCCATGAAAGATCATTGGTCTCAGGTATAGGGGATGAGTTAGTTGATAAGATCATAAAATCAAAGGTTATTGATATAGAGCTTGAAGGATCTTAGAGGCCAAATTGTCCAACTCCCTCATTTTTTGTTGTTCAGTTGTTTCAGACTCTCTGTGACTCCATTTTGGGGCTTTCTTGGCAAAGATACTAGAGTGGTTTGGCATTTTCTTCTCCAGCTGATTTTACAGATGAGGGAACTGAGGCAAACAGGGTGCAGTGACTTGCCCAGGGTCACACAGCTAGTATGTCTGAGACCAGATTTGAATTAGAAAAATGAGTCTTCCTTCCTTACTCTAAACCTCTCAGGTCTGGCCACTGGGCCACTTAGCTGCCTCATTTTACAGATGAGGAATTGAGGGCTAGAAAGATGGATTTGCCCAGTAACACAAAGGCACCAGAGCTAAGATTTGAACCTAGGTCCTCTGACTCTATTATGCAATACCGTACTCTTTTCAGTGTACTACTGTGGGAGAAACTAATCTTTGTATTGACCTATAAAAGCAAATCTTCAATTCCAAAAATCAACCCCGTCCCTTCCCTCTCTCCCTTTCTGGAGGGCGGACTAGAGTGAAGCACCCAGATCTGGGGTGGTGGGGGATGGGCAGTGGGAGTTCCCCCACCAGGAGCTACTGACTGCCTTGGGGTAGAGGTACACAGGAGCAACACGACTCTCGACTGCACAAAACGAGTCTCTGAAGTTTTTTTAACCCAAAGTTCCTACCCTGCCACCCCCCCAACCCTGTCCTGAAGAGTCAGTGGTTTAATCTCTCAATCTAAAACATGGCAGGCCTACAAAAATGGGTCATGTGGTCTCAGATGTGGTAGCTCATGAACCCCAGCTTTCCCATGGAGTGTTGACAGTGAACCCCACCTCCTGGACAGAGTTGGGGGGGGTATTTCCTTTGTTGAGAGCTTAGAATCATAGCTCTAGAGCTACAAGGAATCTTGGGCTTCATCTAGTCCAACACTTTCATTTTACAGAGGAGAAGATGGAAAATAAGAGACTTATCCAAGGTCACACAGGTAAGAAGGGGTAGAGCCCAGATTCAAACTCAGGTCCTACCATATCCCCAAATTCAGCCTTTGAGAGAGAGGGGCGGGGAGAGAGAGAGAGGAAGAGAGAGACAGAGAGAGACAGAGTCAGAGACAGAGTCAGAGAGAGAGACAGAGAGGGAGACAGAGACAGAGAGACCACACACAGAGAGATAGAGTTCTTGAGTAGTGCCATCTTCAGGGATATCTTGCTAGCAACCCCAAGTATAAGATTTCTGGAATCTAGCCTAACAAGAGAAGGGGGATTACCTGGGAAACACCAGCCTTGGTCTTGCTTCTCTAGGAACCCCAACCTGGAGAGTTCTTGGGTCCCGCATTCTAGAAAGAAAGGGAAGGCCTGGACAGGAATAGGCCCTTGGAGAGATAAGGGGGCTGTGTACATGATCCCAAAGCTAGAGAAGCAATGGGGGATGCTAAGCCATAATATGGGAGAACCCCAAAGCCGAAATTTCTCTTCTGTTGCTCCTGTGAGTCATTTACCAGTGCAGGCTTGATGGAAAGGGGATGTGGGGGTTAACTTTCTTGAAATCTTAAATTCATTCATTTCATTCTAAGAGGAAGCCTAGTCCCCTTAGGGTAGCACCATAAGGCTGGCTCCATGTCTATATGGATCCTTGAGGACAGAAATAGGATTCACTAGAATATAGCTGGGTTGCCTATGCAGCAATCTCAAGGACATTTCTCTCCAGGGGAGTGTAGTACCACAAGACTGGATGCCTGGGGGCATCTAGGTGGCCAGTGGATAAAGCACCAGCCCTGGAGTCAGGAGGACCTGAGTTCAAATCCGGCCTCAGACACTTAACACTTACTCTCTGTGTGACCTTGGGCAAGTCACTTAACCCCAATTGCAAAAAAAAAAAAAAAAAAAAAGACTGGATGCCTGGCTGGGACTCAGAGGCATTGGGGTGGGTTAGGGGGATTGCCTAGTTAGAAACCCCATGTTCATTTCCCTTCTGAGTCCAAACCTATGGCTATAGAGGGGCTTTAGGAAAATGGGGAAAAGTGGGACTCTCTAGGGAAGGAGAATTTTATCAATTGTCTGTGAGCTACTTAAAAGGCAGCCCGGTGAGGCCAGGGCTAGAGTGCTGGGTCTAGAATAAGGAAGAACTCAGTTCAAATCTGGCATCAGACACTTACTAGCCATATGATCTTGGGCAAGTCACTTAACCTCAATAGTTTCCTCAGCTCTTCAAATGGGGATCAGAATAGTACCCACTTCCCAGGGTCATTGTGAGGGTGAGATTACAGTGTAAGCAGGTAGGTTAAGGAACAAAATCTTTTCACACAAGCTGGGCTCTGGACCTCATTGTTTGTGAGGAAAACTAGGGCACTTATTTGGGGGAGCAGAGAACTAGTCAAAGAGGTAGGACTTTGGGGAACTGGTGGACTTGGTTGGGGTTAGGGCTGTGAGGGTTGTTCTGGTTTCCGCGACTCATTTCTTGAGGACTTTCACCCAGCCTGGTCCTGGAGACTGAGGACCCCCCTTTCTCTGGGTTTTCCCAGCTGGGTCAGCTTGTATCCCCTTTCCCACCAAGAGCTGATTTCATAGGCACTGAAGCATCCTGTGGAAATCCGTCCTTTGCTTGTTCCCTTCCTCTGGCTTCAGCCCCACCTTTTGACTTTCTCAGTTCAGGATTTAGGAGGATGAAGGGAAGGGGGAATAGTTCTTTGTGCTCCCCACATTTTCCTTCTCCAAGCTTGGGAGAGCAGACAGATGTGTGTCCGTGTCTGTGTCTCTCTCTGTCTGTCTCTCTCTGTCTCTGTCTGTCTCTCTGTCTGTCTGTCTGTCTGTGTCTCTCTCTGTCTCTCTCTCTCTCTCTGTGTCTGTGTCTCTCTCTGTGTCTCTCTCTGTCTGTCTCTCTGTCTGTCTCTGTCTCTCTGTCTCTCTGTCTGTCTCTCTGTCTCTCTCTCTGTCTGTCTATGTGTCTGTGTCTCTCTCTGTCTCTCTCTCTCTCTCTGTCTATCTCTCTCTCTGTCTCTCTCTCGATGCACAAGAGCAACTCTGTTTCCGGGGCTGAGTGTGAGAAAGGAGGTTAATGAGATATATTTGGAAGGGTGGGGGTAGAGTTGGTGGTGGGAGGATGTGGGAGGAAGGGAAAGCTGAGAACAAGGGAGAGTCATCCCCATCACCTCACCGCCACCACCAAAGGATCCCCTGGCTTCTGTCAAAATTCCAGCAGAGTGGAAAACTGGGAGGCTGGAGAGCAAGACTTAATCTATGAAAAATCACCTTTTCCTCTTCCTGCCCCTGGCCAGGTGGCCATGTCGTGATCAAAGCAGCGTGTCACAGCCCAGTCTTGGCCCCCACAATTTATGAGGCACTGGAGTAGTTGTTCATTAATGGGTGTGGGGAATTCAGGGGAAGTGGGATCAGTCATCCAGGAGCCTTCCTGTTCCCCACCTTCAAACTCCAGCCCCATTTTCTCTCACTCAGGTGAGCAGACTACCTGAGACATCATCATAGGAGGGCAAAGAATCCCGGTAGAGTGAGGTTTGTTGGGGGAGGAATTCTAAGTTAACAGAAAGGGAAAAGGGGGAATCAGAGCCCAGATCTGCTGATTACAACTTAGGTGATCCTGGATGAGTCACAACCCCCGGCAATGGTTGCATTGTTGTTCAATTGTGTAGGATTCTTCATACTATCCATGGGGTTTTCTTGGCAAAATACTGGAGTGGTTTACCATTTCCTTCTCCAGATGAAGAAACTGAGGCAAACAGGATGATGTGACTTGTCTAGGGTCACACAGCTAGTAAGTGTCTGAGGGTGGATTTGAACTCAGGTCTTCTTGACTCCAGATCTAGCACTCTATTCACTGCGCCACCCAGCTGGCTCACCAGCAGCAGTTTATAGCCATCTGTAAAATGAAGGGGCTGCCTGATGATCCAGCTCTATAGCTCTATCTGTGGTGGTAGGCCCAGTTGCTTCATGGAAACAGAGATGGTTGGAAGGGATGTTAGATGCCATTGAATCTAACCCCTTCATCTTACAGAGTAGAAAACTGAGATCCTGAGAGGTCATGTGATTTGTCCAGGTTCCTACAGCTAGTAAGTGCCCGAGATAAGATTAGAACTCAGGTCTTCCTGATTCCATGGGGCAGTGATCTATATACCGCAGCACACTGCTTCTTGTCCATGAAAATTCCTTCGACTTCTCCAGAATGAATCACTTCAGGCTCTCAGGGGCAGTCAGGACAAGGCTACGATGTGATCCAAGCAAGATCTAAAAGTTGCAGCCCCTTTCTCTTACTGTCCCGTAGAGGCTTTGAACCTTCACTATACTAGGCTTAGCGTGAGTTCTCACACTGTAAAATATCTTGTGCTCTGGAGAACAGATTTTTCTGGCGTTAAAATAAGTGCATTTAAAAGTCTCCTCTTGCACCCTGTCCTGGATGTTGCATCCTAGACAGTAGCTTATCTAACCTACCCCAGCCCCTTACTCTGCTCAGAAGGGTTGGTTTTCAGACTCAGTAGGGGTAGATGGGACTCATAGAGGAGTATGGGAAAATGGTCAGGGAGTGCCACCCACCAGATAGAATTTCTGTTGCTTCTTTCTTAGACAGAATAGTAGTATCCTCCACCTGCAGGATCCCATCGAACCTTGGTTGTCACTGACCTTCTGGCTTTGGTGATATTTAACCCAGGACCAAACTTCCTAGTAAACAGATATTCTGGTCAGCACCCAGGATGCAAAAACTTTGGGGAATTCTATGGATAACCAAGGAAGGGTTAAGTCTAACAATTGTCAGTGTAATTATCTATGTCCTTGGCTATAGGGGCCAGGGATTGGACCTGTGATTTCATTAACATGGAGAACTTCCAAGTGAGGAAAATGCAGGCAGGTCAGTACCTTTTTTTTTAAGCCACACTGAAGAGTTCGGTGATTTGCCCAAGGTCACACAGTCAGAGTGTTTCAGAGGTGGGAACTCAAGTCTTCTTGGCTTTGATTCTAGCTCTCTATAAACACCATACTGTGGATAAATGGCTTATGGTGCATTTGGACATTAAATAGAAAATTAGCGTCTATTATTTCAAGTTAATAGCTTAGGCATTTGGAGGTAATGATGTGCTTATAACTAAGATCACCTTAATCAAATCTAGACCATGGATCCAATGCACAGTGGGAAGGGATGTTGACATTACAGCCTTGGTTAAGTTCTAACAATGAGGTGTTATCAGTCTCATCTGATCTATACAGAGTCTAGTATTGATTAAGGAACAGCTAGGTGGTTCAGTGGATAGAGGGCAGGGCCTGGAGTCAGCAAGATTCCTCTTCCTGAGTTCGAACCTGGTCTCCGAAACTTCTTAGCTGTGTGATGCACCCTGTTTACCTCAGTTTCCTCATCTGTCAAATGAGCTGGGGAAGGAAATGGTAAACCACTCCAGTGACTCTGCCCAAAGAATCCCAAATGGGGTCAGGGAGAGTTAGACGAGACAGAGAAAAGGTTGAGCAACAACAAAAGTATTGACTAATGTCGATGGGCCTATTGCTTGCTTGTTCCGGATCACTGATTTTTGTCAGTTTCCAGTAAGGAAGTTTCTTCTCCCAGCACTCATCCACAGTGGATCCGTAACTTAAGTCTTAGAGGATCAAAAGATCTTATATTTAGAGCTGGAAGGGACCTCAGAGGTCATCTATGCCAAGCCCCTCATTTTACAGAAGAGAAAGCTCAAGCCCAGGGAGGTTAAGGGCCTTGCTCTCCATCATGAAGCCAGTACCTGTTAAAAGCAGGACTTAAACCATAGTCTTCTTGGCTGTGAGCCTAGCTCTCCACCAGCTATAGATGACTTCCAGTAGAATGATGATTGGTTGATGATGGAGTGTATTCAGTGGTCATGCATACAGAAAAAAAGCAGGACAGTCCCTGCTCTCCAGGAATTTCCATTCTAGTAAGAGAATTCTCTCTTCTCCCTTTTCCCTTCCCCTTCCCTTCTTTCTCTCTATAAATATATATTACCTACTAATTTATTTATATTTATAAACTCTCTCCTCTCTCTATGTCAATGTCTATATTGATATCTAAATATCTATCCTGACATTTCATCTAAAGTTCTCTTAGGCTTTGTCATCTGCCCTGGGGCTTCTGCACTCTAAGGACTGCCCTGATACTGTGAGGAAGCTTTTATAGGTATTATTTTTGTTTTGGTTTTTTTGTGGGGCAATGAGGGTTAAGTGACTTGCCCAGGGTCACACAGCTAGTAAGTGTCAAGTGTCTGAAGCCAAATCTGAACTCAGGTCCTCCTGAATCCAGGGCTGGTGCTCTGTCCACTGCGCCACCTAGCTGCCCCCTTTTATGGGTATTATTATTCCCATTTTGCAGATCAGAAAACCGAGGGTCAGAAAGGTCATACAGCTTAGAAAGAAGATGGTAACATGGCCTCCTCCCCCTCCCTTCCTCTTTTCTTCTCTCCTCAGTTTCTTTTCTTCCCTTCCCATCACTTCTCTTTTGTTTTCTCACTCTACCTCTCCTCTCGGTCTAGCTCATGTGAAGATTCCAAAGGAAGTTTTTCCATAATCCACATGAACAAACACACACAAGGACTAGATTCCACTTCTCTCCCTTCCCTTAGGGAAGTCCCAGGGAAGGCTCTTATCTGCGCCCCCCCCACCCCCAAGCCCTTCTCCTGCCCCTTTGCCAGCTAAAAACAATAAGGAGGCAGGGAATGGAAAGTTTCCCATGCTTGGCCCAGTGAACTCCTCATTCATGTCCCAGGGAGACCCTGTGCTCCATTTTCTGTTATTTTAGGCAAATTGTGCTGGGGTTGTAAACTTGGTGACCATCTCACTGTCCCTTCCCCCTTGACCTAGAGGGCAGGACAGGGCAAGCCCCAGATCTAACAATGCTTCCAAATTCCATGTGGGGAGAAGTCCAGACCCTAGGTGCTAGGAATCCAAACATTCCAACTTGCCCTGGGAAATGGTCATCCCTCACTCATCCAAGCATCTCCCTTTCTCTGGCTGTTTGGGAGGAGGTCCAGATCCTTTCTGACAGAGAAACCCCCAAAGCCTCCACAGAACAACTCAGTATGCCTTGGGGGGGATTCCCTGCCCATTCTCTGCTCCCTCTACTTACTCTACCTCTGACCTTCCAGTGTTGGGGAGCTGGGGGGAGGGAGCCCCAATTCTCTCTTCTCCCATCGTTCTCCCTACAGGTCTGGTTACTTGGATGGGAATTGGAGTCATGGGCCTAGGGCTACAGCTGTTTTGACAGAAGGCCCTGAGAAGGAGGTGGGTGAGTTTGGGAGGAGTAGGGAGGGGATTGTGGTTCGCTGCTGCTACCTACCGGAGAGGAGACCAGGTTGGGAAATCCAATCCATCCCTCAGGGCATGCAGACCCAACTGCCAGGGGAAATGCTATCTCCCCGAGCTTCCTGACTGAAAGCAGGGAAACTCTGAAGTCATGAAGGCTTAATGATCAACAGAGACTTACTTCCTCCAAATTCTCAAAAATTACAGTTTTTCTTTGTTGACTTTCTCCTTCCTCTCCTTGCCCCCCTCCCCAAACAAAGCCCTAATGCCTGCTCACTATGCACTCAGAAGGCCTTGCCCTCAGCTGGCTGCCAAGGATGGAAAGCCATTTCATAAAACGTGAAGCCAGCTAACACTTTAGCAGGGAACAATTGTAAGGTCCCAGGAATGCATTTTCTCTGAGACCAATAAGGATACCTTGGGGTTTCAGGCAAAGCTACAGATGACAGAGGATACTTTGAGGGGTTTACTCAAGATTCACCACACTGCAGCAACCCCATTGAGAGAGAAGCCCAGCACTGGGGTATGGGTGAGGAATGAGCGGCCAGGAACAGTGAGAGCAGAGAACAGGGATCACAACATCAAAGGAAGGAACCTCAGGGCCCAACTCACTCAACCCATCCCTGAATAGTTGGCCCCTTTATAACAGCAGGAGGTCACCCAGGCTCTGCTTCCAGCACTCTAGGGATGGGGAGCTCCTTTTCCCCTTCAGCTTCCTATCAAGAGTAGAGCTCTCTGTGCCAATGGAGACATCTTCATCTCTTTGTCAAGAGTCATACAGCACCCACGTCTTTCCTAGGAGAATGACATGACTCTACATTTCCCTATTTAATCCTTCATAGGGGATATATTCTGATATGATGCCCTAGCCCTAGCCCTAGCCCTGGCCTGAGACCCAATACCCACCCACCCCTCAGAGTGTATATAAAGCCCCAAAGAAAACTAGAGCTCATTTATTTGAGCTGGTACCTGTTAAAGGAAACAAATGAAGTCGAAAGATTTGTTGAGAAGTATGGAGGGAAGTAAAAGGCCCTCTCCACACCTCCAAATAGGTGAGGATATGGCAGGACCATGAGGAATTGAGATTTCCTTCCTTCCCTCCTTCCTTTCTCCTTTTCTTTCTTCCTTTTTACCTCTTTTCTTTATTCCATTCCCTCCCTCCTTCTTCCTACTTTTCTAACTTCCTGTCCACCTACCTGCCTTTTCTTCTTCTTTATCTCCCTTCCTTTTTGTCTTCCTTTCTTTCTTTCCTCCCTCCCTCCCTTCCTTCCTTCCTTCTTTCACCAAACATTTACTTAATATGCACAAGGCACAGTGCTAGCCCTGCAGAGAACACTAAGATGAAGGAGACATAGATCCTGCCCCAGCAATGGCCTTTCTGCTGGGTTTGGGCATTAGGGCTAGTTCCTTCAGAGAGGCTGAGCACTTTCCAGGGGCCTGAAGGGTGACAAGCCCAGTTCTCCAGTAGGCTTCTTCCTTACAGCCCCAAATCATCATCATTTAGCTCTGTGGAGGTCCCATTTAAATATTTTCTGCACATGATTCAACTCAATCAATAAATAAGTATTTATTCATCATGTACCACAAGCTAGGAACTGTGGGAGGTATGTGCAAAAGTATAAAAACCAGTCTCTGTCTTCATTTGTTGTTTAGTCCTTTTCCAGTCAAATCCAACTCTTTGGGACCCCGTTTGGGGTTTTCTTGGCAAAGGTATATCATTTTCTTCTCCAGCTCTTTTTACAGATAATGAAACTGAGGCAAAGGGGTGAAGTGACTTGCCCAGGGTCGCACAGCCAATAAGTTTCTGAGGCCAGATTTGAACTCAGGAAAAAGAGTCTTCCTGACTCCAGGCCCAGGACTCTATCCACTGCACCACCTGGCCACCCATCCCTGTCTTCAAGGATCTTATAGTCTAGTCTGAGAGAAAACACTCATAGAGAAAGCTCATGAATGCTATATCACTTGTAAATTATTTCATCTGTCTTTAGATTCAGAGTACCTGGGGTCCAATCTATTTTTTCTGCTACTAGACCTTAGACAAGTGATTTAACTTCTCTAGGACTCAGTTTCTTCATCTGTCAGATAGAAATAATAACACTTGAAGTACCCACCTCACAAGACTGCTGTGAGACTCAAATGAGATAATATAGGGTGTTCCAAAATTCTTAGTACAATTTTAAGATGTAATATGTTTTGGGTCACCCTGTCTAGAATAATGTAGCCTAGGTAGATAGATACACACACAAATATGAAGCATTATAGAGGTGTCATTATTATTATCATTATTATTAATTATATTGGATCTGGATAGGGGAGGAGAGTCAGATAAGGTATTGCTGGACAGAGGAATGTCACAAGCCAAAGCAGAGATTTAGGAATGAGCCCCTATCCCATCCTCTGCCAACCTTTCCGGAGAGGAGGGAAGGAAAAGAACCCAATGGGTTCATGCTATGAGGTTGTGTGAGCTGAGGACAGATAGTTAAGATAGGACCTCTGCCCCCAAAATGAGGGGAGCAACCTAGACAGCTACCAGCAAAGGCAGATCCAGTCCTATTGTATTAACCAGGATGCCATTTGGCGAAGTAGATAAAGCACTGACCCTGGATTCAGGAGGATCTGAGTTCAAATCTGGCCTCAGCTGCTTGACACATACTAGCTGTGTGACCCTGGGCAAGTCACTTAACCCTCATTGTCTCACCAAGAAAGAAAGAAAGAAAGAAAGAAAGAAAGAAAGAAAGAAAGAAAGAAAGAAAGAAAGAAAGAAAGAAAGAAAGAAAGAAAGAAAGAAAGAAAGAAAGAAAGAAAGAAAGAAAGAAAGAAAGAAAGAAAGAAAGAAAGAAAGAAAGAAAGAAAGAAAGAAAGAAAGAAAGAAAGAAAGAAAGAAAGAAAAAGAAAGAAAGAAAGAAAGAAAGAAAGAAAGAAAGAAAGAAAGAAAGAAAGAAAGAAAGAAAGAAAGAAAGAAAGAAAGAAAAGCTCCCACCTTCTTTAGACCAGTTGTTTCTACCAGGCCTGCCTTCCTAGGAAATTATGATCTTACTGGACATCCATCCAAATAGAAGCTTCTTGAGGGCAAGAGCAGTTTTTGTTTTTGTCTTGGTATCTCCATCTCCTTGCCCAGTGCATCATACATTGTTGGTGTAATAAATGGCGAATGAATGAATGAATGAATGAATGAATGAATGAATGAATGAATGAAAGAATGAAAGAATATAGAAGGTACACTTCTCCTTTTTGTAGCTGCTGGGAATTTCCAAAATTTCACCCATTTTGAAGCAGACTCAGGCTCCTCCCTCAGTGTCCGACAAGCAGGGACCAATTTAGAAGAGTTCTGCAGCTGAGGGGCGGGCACTGGTAGTGAGGCTGTGCTCCTAATGGTGAAGCTCGGTGGGCAAGGCTCACGGCCCAGCAGGCCTTTTATTGAGTGTTCTGCCAGGTAATGGAAGGTGCCATAAAGCTGACTCGGAGTAAATGAGACAAATGTTGTTATATTTCTATCTATCTCACCTAAATTTATGATAACAAATTGGAGGCTGCACTCTTGAACTTTCAGATGTGCTGCTTACAGAGAAAAATTAAGAGGAGGGAGACCCAGGGGAATGGAGGAGTCTGAAGGAGGCAGACACAAGAGAGTTTAATCTACAACAAGAGTGGTCACTGTCTCCCTGACCCCCACATGCCATCCTCCAGGATCTCTGCACACCAGTGGGGCCCCTACTTTATTTCTAGCCTTATTACTTCCCTACATTTAATTGGATTCAATTTTTAAAAAAAAATTTTTTGGTCAGGGAGGCAACTGAGGTTAAGTGACTTACCCAGGGTCACATGGCTAGGAAGTATCAAGTGTCTGAGGCTGGATTTGAACTCAGGTCCTCCTGACTTCAGGGACAGCACTCTATCCACTGCACCCCCTAGCTGCCCCAATTTAACAATTTATTAAGCATCTATTATAGGCAGAGAATGATGCTGGACCCTTAGGTAGATAAAAAGTTTGAGGGGCAGCTAGGTGGCGCAGTGGATAAAGCACCAGTCCTGGATTCAGGAGGATCCGAGTTAAAATCTGGCCTCAGATACTTGACACTTACTAGGTGTGTGCCCCTGGGAAAGTCACTTTACCCTCATTGCCCTGCAAAAAAAAAAGAAAGAAAGAAAAAGAAAAAGAAAGAAAGAAAAGAAAAGAAAAGAAAGAAAAGAAAAAGTTTGGGTAAAATATGCTCACCGCTCTCAAGGAGTTTACAGTTTACAAGGGGTTACTGGAGCTAGAACTAATTGTTTAATTTTCATTGTGAGCATTTATACCTCACCAATTGGCCAATGCTATTAAATGGAACTTGATTTATTGTTTTGCTGATTTCTAGACTTAAGAAAGTGATAGAGAAAATGTTAATTATTCAGATTAAACTTAAAAGGGGGGAGCAGCTAGATGGCGCAGTGGATAAAGCACCAGCCTTGGAGTCAGGAGTACCTGAGTTCAAATCCGGCCTCAGACACTTAACACTTACTAGCTGTGTGACCCTGGGCAAGTCACTTAACCCCAACTGCCTCACCAAAAAACAAAAAAACAAAAACAAAAAACAAAAACTTAAAAGGGTGTCATGGCCACTCCCCCCCCCAATGGTGGGAGAAGGTGTGAGCCATCTCCCAACCCTCATCTCCCCAGGGCTGGGAGACAGATAGCAGGAGAGGCCTGCCATAGCAGGGGCTGGGGAAAGTTAAGGCATGGGGTGGCACCAGCCATCAGAGGACCACATGCTCCAGTCCAGAAATGGTGGTCTCTACAAGGAAGAAGGATACCCCTGTAGATGCTGGTACCCAGAAGCAAAGCCTTGTTTCTCTATGTTAGTTGATGGCTCTGTACAATATTACATGCTAAAGTGCATTAGGGAAATGCAAGCAAGGCGCTATGTGGAGCTGTTGGGAGGAGGCTACTGCTACCTCAACGGGACCAGACAGCACATCATTAATACTGCACAGTAATCACAGAGATGACTGACTATAACCCATCCATATGTGGGAATCAAAACGCATTCTACACTTTAGGCAGACTGGGAGAGACATACGACACGAAAACAAAATAGGAGGCTATTCCAAAGTCCACACAAGAGGAGAAAAAGGCCTAAACTATGTAAATGGAGAGAAGACAACATATATGAGATGCTATGGAGAGGGAAAGGGCAGCTAGGTGGCACAATGGATAGGATGCTGAGCACTGGGTCTGGAGTCAGGAGGACCTGAGTTCAAATTCAGCCTCAGACATTTACTAGCTGTGTAACCCTGGGCAAGTCACTTCACCCCGTTGGCCTCAGTTTCCTCTCCTGTAGGGAAATAGCAAACCATGCCAATATCTTTGCCTAACAAAACCCCAAATGAGGTCACAAAGAGTTGGACATGAATGAAAGAACTGAGATACAACCACAACCTGAACAGCACATTTTAAAAGGGATACTGATGCACTGAAAGTTAATAAAGATAGAGGAGGGTCTGTAAGCATTGTCATATGAAAACCAGTTGAAAGAATTTGAAGACTAGAAGGCTGAGAGAAGATAAATATGGAAGAAAGAATATTGGATCCTCTGGATTCTACTTCCAGGTCTGCTACTGAAGGAAGAAGTCACCTGACCTGTCAGCCTCAGATTCTTTACCTCCAAATGACAAGGCTGAGATTCAATGATTTCTCATGTCCCTTTCTCGAGGCATCTAGGTAGTACCTGGAATCAGGAAGGCAACCAGAGGACTATCTCTGGAATCAGGAAGACCCGAGTTTGAATCCAACCTCAGACACATAACAATGACAATAAAGATGATGATGATAACAGCAGCATTTCTATAGCATCTAATGTGCCAGGTATTGTGCTAAGCGATTTAGAAATATTATCTCATTTGATCCTCATAACAATCCTAGGGGGTAGGTGTTGTTATCATCATCATCATCATCATTACCATTTTACAGATGAGGAAACTGAGGTAAAGAACTGTTAAGTGACTTGCCCAGGATCACACAACTCTTCAATGTCTGAGGCAGGATTTGAACTCAGGTCTTTCTGACTCCAGGCCAGGTGTTCTTTCTACTGTGCTACCTAGCTGTCAACTTATTGTGTGACCCCAGGCAAGTTTCAACTTTTATCTGCCTCATTTCCTCAATTATAAAATGGGGGTGATAGTAATAGCACCTACCTTGCAGGGTTCTTGTGAGAATCAAAAGAGTTAATATTTGTAAAATGCCTAGCATGGTGAATGGCATGTCACATGGTACTTAATAAATAATCACTTTCTTCCTTCCTTCATCATTCCCTCATTCCCTCCTTCCTTCTGTCCCTCCCTTCTTTCTTTTTTCCCTCCCTCTTTCCTTCCTTCCTCCCTCCCTCCTCACTCCCTCCTCCCTCCCTTCTTTCCTTCCTTCCAGCTCTGACATTCTCCAATAGATGTAAAGAGTAAGTAACTGGATAATCTGCATTCTAGTTCCAGCTTTGCCACTGAAGGATCTTGGGCAAGTCACTTAGTTTCTGTCTGCCTCAGTTTCCTCAACTGTAAAATAAGAAGATTGGATTAAATCAATGGCTCTTAATTTTTTCTTGGTATCACAGCCTTCTTTGCCAGGCTAGTGAGGCGTAGGGACCCTGTCTCAGAATTACATATATATATATATATATATATATATATATATATATATATATATATATATATATATATATATATATATATATATATATGTATATGTATATGTATGTATGTATGTGTATGTATGTATATAGATGTATGTGTGTATGTGTATATATATACATACACATATATATGTATGTATATATATATATATATATAACAAAAGAAACCTATCATGTTGAAATATAGTTATCAAAACATTTGAAAAACAGGTTCACAGGCTCCATGTGGGATCCATGGACCTCAAGTTTACCCTTATTTAGTCTCCAAAGTCCCTTCTATAGGTCTGACATGCCATGAAACCAGGACCCTAGGCTTCTATATAGTAACTATCTATATTGAAAAGGTCATCATATGTGGAAGAAGATGAATTTATCTCAAGGAGGAAGAAGGACTATTGAGGGGAAGTTGTAGGGAGGAAGAGCTCAGCTTAGGTTAAGGAGGAATTTTCTAACCATTATCGCTGTCCAACAATAGAACCAGCTGCCCTAGTAAGTAGTTAAGGAGTTCTCCTAATAGGAAAGAGAGGCTGAACGACCATCTGTCAGGAATGCTACAGAGGTGATTCCTACACTCGCTTGGAGGTTGGGCTAGAAGGTCATGAGGGTGTATTCCACTTAAGGATTCCTATCTTCTCCTGGCCACCATGGGGAGAGCATCATGCTCTGCCTTTGAAGACTGTGAGATCTGATGGGAAAGCCAGGCCAACCACGTGCAAAACCACTTAGCAGCACTGACAAAGTGAGAGCGAAACAATGTAGTCAAATTTACTTATGCTGTTAAATCATTTCTCCATTAAAAACCCTCATCCTGACGTGGAAATGAAATAGGGCATTCAAAGTCTAGGCTACCTCAAGCAAAGCGCAATCTCTAAGAGGGTCTACCAAACCGGAAACGTTTCAAAGACAGGCAAGGCAGCAAACTATATTGTCTGTCATTCGAGGGCATTAGTAAGAGAGGTTGCATACTAGGTGAGTGGTCACCAGGTGACAATTTTTTTCTAGCTTGCTGGTCTATTAAGGTTTGAAGGGGTTGCAATCTATATCAGAGAGTGCCTATAGTGATGAAATGATGGATTTTTGAAAGATAAATCGTGTCCTATGTATGCATGCACGCAAACACACACACACACACATACAATCAGTGGTTAGAGTGCTGGATTTGGAGTCAGTGACATCTGAGTTCAAATCCTGCCACTTACCAGCAGAGTGACTCTGGGAAAGTCACTTAACTGCCACTTGCCTCCGTTTTCTCATCTCCAAAATTGGGATAATAATAGCATCTATCTCCCAGGATTGTCATGAGGATGGAACACGATATTTTAAAGTACTTTGCAAACCTCAAAGGACTATATAAATGTTAGCTATTATATATATTTTAATATATCTAATATGTGTATATATGTATGGATGTGGATGTGGGTATAGATATAGATAGGGGATAGATTAGATATAGGTTAGATATAGATATAAGAGAGAAAAACCAAGGACAAAAACCCATGAGCCCCTTGGAGTTTCTGTATGGTCCCCAGGAGCTTAGCTGGTCAATTCAAGGTTTTGGCAGCATTAAGACAAGATTCTATTGAATAGCAGTCTCAGTCCAATCAGGCCTTGAACCTCCTCATACCTTCTTCAAAAATCCAGCTTCCAACTTGGGGGTACTAATGTGCAGAGAGGAGGAAACAGAGAGCTCATCTAATTACCTTCCTCCTCCAGGAATCTACCAAGTCATCATTTGAAGAGGCTGGCATGGAACAAACACACCTTCTATCCTTTCCTTTTTCCCCCTTTTCTATTCTGTTTCTTCTCCCTTTTATCCCCCATGAGTTCCCAACAAAGTTTTGGGGTAAACAGTGGTGTCCAGGATTGCTGGGCAATTCTCCTTCCCTGTCTCTTTAACCAAAACTCTGTGAAAATGGCTGCCCCTTCTTAGACACAAGTCCCACTTTCTCCCCACGATCATTCCCCACTGTCATCCTCCCTCTTTCTTGGAATTGTGGTAGTCTGAGTTTCTTCCTACAATCTCTTTCTGGGACCTTCTGGAGTAGCCACCCACCAAGCATCCATTGCATTCTGCAGGCGGATTTTAATTAAGCCTGCTTGTAATTACCTATCTGTATCCCTACTTAATAAAACTCGGGGGAGTTTTAATTTTTTTTTGTTTTAGTTAAAAATTTCATTGCCGCCCTTCATCATGGGGAGAGAGCTGTCGGGCCCTCTTGGGCAGCCTGGCTGAGTCTCAGTAGCACAGACTCTCATTAGAAATGTCCCCAGCTCATACCACCTGGACAAAGACTGAAGCAGACTTGGCACTTTGCCTACACTCCCATCCCATCCCAGCTCTAGCTCCCTCAGTCATGTTGGGCACTGGAGGCCCCTGATGAGGAGAATGGAATGATAAAGCAAACATCTCAGGCAGGGAGAAAGGAGGGGAAGAGAATAAGCATTTATATAGTGCCTACTATATGCCAAGAACTGTGCTATGCACTTTACAAATACTGTCTCACTTGATCCTCACAACAATCCTGCCAGGTAGAGTTATTATCCAGAAACTGAGGCCAGAAGAGGTTAAGTGACTTGTCCAGGGTCATACAAGTAGTGTCTGAGGTTGTATTTGAACTCGAATCTTCCTGACCATAGGTCCTAGCTGCAGGGAGAAGGCTGATTTAAGGATGGGGCAATGTCTACCTGACAGGCTGAATAAATGTCCCAAAGTACTCAGGTCACCAAGGTGAAGTTTCTTGTAT
Source organism: Dromiciops gliroides (assembly GCF_019393635.1). NCBI lineage: Eukaryota > Metazoa > Chordata > Mammalia > Microbiotheria > Microbiotheriidae > Dromiciops > Dromiciops gliroides. The sequence continues at coordinate 535,663,081 of NC_057861.1, forward strand.
TTCTTCCATTGCTTCTCCTCATATTACCCCCACCCCAAAGAAGACAGATTTCCCCAAATATCAAAGAGCAAATGCCTTCTTTTGTCTGGGTCATCTTAATTCCTCAGTTACACATCCTTTCTTTCTTTCTTTCTTTCTTTCTTTCTTTCTTTCTTTCTTTCTTTCTTTCTTTCCTTCTTTCTTTCTTTCTTTGTGTGTGTGTGTGTGAGAGAGAGAGAGAGACACACACACACACACACACACACACACAAAATGAGGGTTAAGTGACTTGCCCAAGGTCACACAGCTAGTAAGTGTTAAGTGTCTGAGGCCGGATTTAAACTCAGGTCCTCCTGAATCCAGGGCCGGTGCTCTATCCACCGTGCCACCTAGCTGCCCCTACACATCCTTTCAATACGAGGCAGTGTTAATTAGTAGAAAGAACATAGAGCATGCAGCCAGAATACCTGGGTTCTTGTCTCTGTTTTCTCTTTCATGAGGCCTGTGACCTTGAGTAAGTCGCTCAGCCATCCTTTTTTTGTTTTTGTTTTTGTTTTTGCAGGGCAATGAGGGTTAAGTGACTTGCCCAGGGTCACACAGCTAGTGTCATGTGTCCGAGGTCGTATTTGAACTCAGATCCTCCTGAATCCAGGGCTGGTTCTCTATCCACTGCGCCACCTAACTGCCCCTCAGCCATCCTTTTTGAGCATCAGTTGCTCATCTGTAAAAATGAGCACAATGATGCTTGTATTACTCACTTTACAGAGTGGTGGTGAAGAAAGTGCTTTGAAAACTATAAAGCAAAAAAAAAAATTAAAAGAAAAAAGAAAACTATAAAGTGCTCCATTCATATGTGAGTTATTATTATTGTGATGAGGGACAGGACAAAAGCCTGAAGACCTACAGCCTTTGACAGGATAGACCAAATATAGAACCAATCAGTCAGTAAGCATTTAAGTGCCAACCATGTGATCGGCAAATACAAAAGTGTGACCCTGTTATTACCATGTAACTTAATATACTATATTGTGTGTGACGATGTATTGTCTTAAATCCTATAATTAGATAATAATAACCCGGACAACTCTTTAAGACTATGTGTTACCAAACAGATGCAGATCTGCATTGGTAGAAGGAATTCCCTTGCTGGGAGCTCCCTACATCAATAAAATCACAGATTGGGTCCAAAAAGTGATAATAGTTAATGAGAATAAATAAAAATAATTATAATTGGGATAGCTAGGTGGCATAGTAGATAGAGTGCTGGGTCTGGAGTCAGGAAGACTCATCTTCATCAGTTCAAATTTGGCCTCAGACACTTACTAGCAAGTCACTTTACCCTATTTGCCTCAGTTTCTTCATCTGTAAAATGAACTGGAGAAGGGAATGGCAAACCATTCCAGCATCTTTGCCAAGAAAACCCCAAATTGAGTCTCAGTCAGATGTGACTGAAAAATGATTAAACAAAAGTCATAATAGTTGATAAATAATAAAAATTATAAAAAACTATAACAAAATAAGACTTAATAGATATAATAATATTAATAAAAATTATAATGATAACCAACATACATAGTTCTTTAATGTTTGCAAAGGACTTTCCCTACATTATTTCATTTGAATTCTAGTTTGGAATGTGTGACCCATACCCCTCACCCGACATGGGTAACACAGAATGAGGAAAAGGGTCACCCATGGCTATAAAAGTGGGATCAAGGGGCATCTGGGCTCTCTTGTCTTAGCAAAAGGATAACCTTCAAGGATCCAGTCCAGTCTTCGTATTATATTAGAAATTCCTGCAAACTTTGGTTGCTGGCCAAAGACAAAAAAACAACAAGATGGAACCCATCAATAGTTCCTATAGCCCTTGCCCCTGCCCTGCAGATGGGCAGGCAGTGCTTGGTCTCAGCTCTCCACCGATAGAGCAGATGCTACATGGGTGCTCCATTGTGAAGAAGACCCCACCTTTCTGATCTTCATCAACAATCACTGTTGACCAACGGCTACCAACAGGCAGATGAGCACAAGAGCCCTGGGAGTGGCAACAACCCCTAGAATACTTGTCCTGCTCCCAGTCTGGATCTTCTAGCTATCATCCAGAGAAGCAAGTCCTGTGGAGGAGGGGCCAGCCATCCCCACCAGCCCCTAAAGAAATGCTATGCCCAGGGCAGGCGGGCTGGCTGAAGTGGTGGGGTCTGCTGAAGGGGAGATAGGAGGAAGGCAAGTCAAGCCACAACCACCACCTTGATCACCGTCTCTCCTTAGACCCAGAGGGACACACCAGGACTCTGAACCCAAGAGCCTTTGGGGAAGCAACACTTCCAGCCCAATGTCAACAGCCATCCTCCTGGGAAGAGACTCCTACAGAGATGCAGCCTGGCAACTCTCCTGCAGGTGCTACAGCCACATCTATTGATTTTTCCAAAAGAAAATGTTCTTTTCATCAATGTCCTTGGCACCATCAGATGGTCCAGCATCAGAAACTGATATGATTTTGTCAGTGGAAATAACATTAAAGAAATGGCATTGCTGTTGAGCCTTAAGGAATATGGGACACTTCCATCTGACTTGCAGCTGAAACATTCCATGTGTGTTGTCTCTCCCGTTAGAATGGGAGCTCTTTGAGGGTAGGGATTGACTTTTCTATTTGTACCTTTAGCACTTAGCACCATACTTTACACATAGTGAACATTGAATAAATGCCTTATTCATTCATTCACTTATTCATTCCATAGGACTTATTTTATCTATTTATTAGAACTTTTAAATACTGAACCTAACAAATACCAAATAAAATGAGCATTTCCATATACGTTAGTAGAACAGAAAAAGATTGTAAATTAAATTGGGAATCTCTATTATATATAATTCACTTTTCTTTTTAAAAATATATAATAAATCCACCATGTTACTTTGAAGACTGCCCTATTTGTCTGGATTCTTTCTGGCCTCTCTTCCATTCCATTTTGTGCATTTAAAAAAAATCTTTCAATGATCCCCTCATTTCCTCCTTTCTTTCTCCCTCCCTCTCTTCCTTCCCTTCTCTCTCTAGATAAATAGATTGCATATATAATCTCTCTCAACATATGTGTGTATGTTGGGGGGCAACTAGATGGCACAGTGGATAAAGCATTGGCCCTGAATTCAGGACGACCCGAGTTCAAATCTGACCTCTGACACTTGACACTTTACTAGCTGTGTGACCCTGGGCAAGTCACTTAACCCTCATTGCCTTGCCCCCCCAAATATGTGTGTATACACATATTTGTGTTTCTATTTCTAATCCAGTATCTCTCCACCTCTCTCTGTCTTTCTCTCACCATCACTCCCCCGCCCCATTCCTAGTCACCCTCTCCCTCCTACCACTCCCCAGTTGAAAGGTATAGAAAAACCTTGTAACAATATGCAGAGTAAAAAAGATAAATTCCCACATTGGCTATGTCTGAAAGTATATAACAGATAGCATTGCTTTATTATCAGTGGAATTGTGTTTGTTTAGTGCCTTGATTGGAATTATTCAGTCTTTCTAGGTTGTTTTTCCTTTCAATGGTGTTATTGTGTAAATTGTTCTACAGGTACTTCTCACTTTACTCTGCATCAGTTCTTACAAGCCTTCCCAGGTTTTTCTGAAGCCATCATCCCATTTATCATTTCTTAACAGTACAGTAATAGTCCATTACACATAGCATAATTTGTTCAGCTGTTTCTCCATTCTGTCATTTGACTTTAATTCAGCAATGGTTTAGTCACCATTTATTAAGCAACTACTATGTACTTGGTGTAGTGCTAGTGACACAAAGACAAGAACAATGTTGCTCATACCCCGCTTTGCTTTGTCACAAGTGTAGGTCCAGGCACCAAAGCACCTGTGTTGTATATATGCCAACATACATAATTCAAGATGATAGGTATATACTGATAACTATCCTGTTGGAATTGGAAACAAATCCACAAGTTGGAGTAGGTATCAGGTATAGGTCTATCTCATAGCTTGGGGAGCTAAAGCCTGTAAGTCAGTGGGTAGTGTGAGATGACAAGGAGAGAAAATGTAATATCCAAATAATATCAAAGAATGGAGACTAGGAAGGAAGGTGTGCCACTTGGACACAAAAGGCATTGTTGTTGCTGTTCAGTCATTTTCAGTTGTGTCCAACTCTTTGTGACCCCATTTGGGATTTTCTTTCTTTTTGGGGGTGGATAGGGGTTAAGTAACTTTCCTAGGGTAACACAGCTAGTGTCAAGTGTCTGAGGCCGAATTTGAACTCAGGTCCTTCTGAATCCAGGGCCAGTGCTTTAGCCACTGCGCCACCTAGTTGCCCCTGGAATTTTCTTGGCAGAGATACTGGAGTGGTTTGCCATTTCCTTTTCCAGCTCATTTTACAGATGAGGAAACTGAGGCAAATAGGGCGAAGTGACTTGCCCAGGGTCACACAGCTAGGAAGTTTCTAAGGTCAGATTTTAACTCATAAAGATGAGTCTTCCTGACTCCAGATACTCTATCCACTGTGCCGCCTAAATGCCTTTACCTTCCCATCCTAACTCTTAATTTGTTGACTAAACCTTTTCTAATACCTCATATTGCAGCTAATGGAGAATCAGAAAAGGACTTATGGAGGTGGTAGGACTTGAATTAGGCAAAGAAGAAAATGGAGGGCATTATAGGCAAAGAGAACAATGTGAGTAAAGGCAAAGAGGTGGGAAGCACAGGCAGTATTCAGGGGATCAAAAGTAGTCTAGTTTGGGGCAGCTAGATGGTGCAGTGAATAGAGCACCAGCCCTGGATTCAAGAGGACCTGAGTTCAAATCCAGCCTCAGACCCTTGACATTAGCTGTGTGACCCTGGGCAAGTCACTTAACCCCAATTGCATCAGCAAAAAAAGAAAACAGACAAACAAAAAGTAATCTAGTTTGGCTGGATCATAGAGTACATAAAGGAAAGCAATATGGAATGAGGCTGTAAAGATAGAACGGGGTCAAAAATGTGGAAGAACTTGAATGAAAGGCAAAGAAGTTTTCAGTTTACTCAGTAGATGAAGATGAACCATATCACTCACCTCCTACTGGAAAGGTGATAATAGCAAAGAGAGACATAGTTTTAAGGCACGGCCGGTAGGGAAATTTGGGGGGGTTTTTTGGACTATGGGGATTTTTGAAGAGGGTTTATTTTTCAGTGTTTTGTTGTAATTATTTAATGGGGGCAGGGACAATGGGAAAACATTATAAATGGATGCAAAAATAAACAAATACATTTCGATTTAAAATAACTTTACCAGAGAGGGAGTCCCCAAAGGGTTTTGAGAAGAGAACTGAAGTGACCACATCTATGCATGATTATTCTGGCAGTCTGTCATAGTTCAGGCCTAAGTCAGGTTCAAGATTAGAACAAGATGAGACATCCATGGAACATCTTACAGTTAACAAAAGAGGGTTTACCCTGACTTAGAGGAAGGATATTCAGCAAGGATACAGTATTGATTCAGTTGGATAGGTGTAACTTCTCCACCCCTGGGTTGTCCATGCTGTTCTACTGGTAAGAAATCTGGCTGTTAATGGGTCAAGTCTTTAGTTTCCTGAGACAATTGAGTCTTGAGAATGGTTTTAGTAGCTTTAAAGGAAAATCTAATACCACCTGTGTGGGGGTTGTGATATTGCTCCCCTCACATAGTCACATGAATAATGATCTGGAGGACAAAAAAAAAAACCTGGAGGATAAAGAATCTGTTAGGAGGTTATTGCAATATTCCAGACAGGTGGCAATCATGAATACCTACCTGGAACATGGTGTTAGAGTGAGAATAGAGAGGATAGAGTAAGAAACACAGCTATCTCTTCCTACATCTGGGATTTAGGGGCATGGTTTCCCCGTGATCTGGACAATCTGTGTAAAAATGTTTGGCCTCCTTTCATATCAGAGAAGAAGTCTCAATTATTATGGTATAAGATGTTTATATTTTACAATACTATACATATATTTTATGTATTTCTGAGTTTCTGAACTTTTTCTGTGTCATCTCCTGCTTCCACAAAACTCCCCCCAAATTCTCATTTATGTTCACTTCTAATATATCAAAACTATGATGGGGTAAGTCACAATGTAGAAGGAATAACTATAGAGTGGAAAAATTTTTGTTAACCACTTAGGTTGATGCAGGGTTTATCAATGCTCATTGGTATAATTGATGAGACTTGGAAACTGATTGGATATGAAAAACCATAGGAAAGATAGGAAGGAAGGAAGGAAGGAAGGAAGGAAGGAAGGAAGGAAGGAAGGAAGGAAGGAAGGAAGGAAGGAAGGAAGGAAGGAAGGAAGGAAGGAAGGAAGGAGGTAGTGAACATGGGAGACTAGGTGAAAAGTGATGGGAAGAAATAGTGAAATTAGAAGGAAGAACATGTTTAGGTGAAAAGATAAAAATCCAGTTTTGAATGTGCCAAATTCAAGGTCCCTGAGGAGTATCCAAGTGGAGATGTTCTGTAAGCAGATGGAGATGCAGATCTGGAGGTCAGAAGACAGGTCAGGGCTAGATTCAAGAGCTATCTGCATAGAAGGGATAGGTGATGTTATGAGAGTAAATGGGACTTCCAAGGGGGAAAGAGTAGAGGGAGAAAAAGGAGAAGGGAATATCCACGTTGGGGAACATCCACTTTTCAAAGCCAGGATCAAGACACAGGGTCAGCGATGGAGGCTGAAAAGTAGCAGTGAGAACAAGGAGGGTGGTATCTCTGAAGCCAAGGGAAAGTATTGTGAAGGAGGTTGTGATCAGAAGACTCACATGCTGAAAGAGGTCTAGGAGAATGATTAGCATAAAAGGGACACTGACATGGAATTTGGGGGTTAGGATGCCATTAGTGACCTTTGAGAAGACTGTTTTCTTAAGACACTGAAAGTAGAAGCCATAACGCAAAGGCCTGAAGATTGAGGAGAGATAAGATAATGAAAAAGTATAGATGTTTAGTGGAGATAACTTTTTCTAGGAACTTAGCATTAAGTGAGAAATGGGATCATGACTGTGGGGACCAATTTTTAATTGAGGAGTGCTAGCTAAGCGGCTCGCCGCAATATTGGGGCAAGGAAGGAGACCAGCAGCCTCCCTCAAAACAGAACAAGATTTACTTTAACAAGAACGAACTTTAAAAAAAACCACAAACGGGATCAGTAGGATCAAGGGAAAGGAAATAAAATGGGGAAAGGGAAATTATAATACCTGAAAAATACCACCGCCCAGGAATCAGCTGAAAATACGCAGCAGAACGCCTGTCACTTTCCAGCTTCCACCTAGAATGTCCAATTCTCCTCCCCCAAACCTAGAAACACCCCACACAGCCCCAGCCAATGGGATGGCCGCTCTGACAGTCACATGACTGCCCTCACTAGGCTTCCAATCATTATAATTTTGCCAGGCCCATGTAGGCTTTGGCGAGTGGTGATGACATGAGGTGCCAAAGCCCTGGCAATGGCTACAACCAGTGGGTGGAGCACCGTGCGGTTTGCGGAGCCCCAGGCCAGTGCGTGTGAAGGCATAAAAACCTCAACTAACAATTAATTCTTTACATAGCCATATGGGGTAGAAGGGGTGGAAAAGGCTTTTTTTGGTTTGGGGAAATAGCTAGGAAAGAGCCACTGATGTGTTGAAAATAAGAGATAATTGGAAGAAGCATGTGATTTCTATTGACTAGGACTTATTTTCTTAGAAATTATATTTATTTTTTAAAATATTTCCCAATTACATGTAAAAATTTTTTAACATTTTTTCTTAAAATTTTGAGTCCCAAATTCTCTCTCTCCTGCTCCTCCCCCACCCATTGAGAAATAAAACAATATATTGTTTACATATGTGAAATCATGCAAAACATATTTCTACCATAGCCATGTTACAAAAGAAAACACAAAAAACAAGACAAATTTTAAAATATGCTTTAGTCTGCACTCAAAAAAGCAAGAAAAATAAACAAAGTGAGAAAATTATACTTCAGTTTGCACTCAGTATTCATCAATTCTCTCTGGAAGTGGATAGTATTTTTCATCATGTATCCTTTGGAATTATCTTGGATCATTGTCTTGATAAGAATAGCTCAGCTATGATCATCATTACAATATTGATGCTGTGCACAATGTTGTCCTGGTTCTACTCACTTTACAGCAATTCATCTAAGTCTTCCCAAGTTTTTCTGAAACCATCCTGCTCATCATTTCTTATAGCACAGTAGTATTCCATCACAATCATGTATCACAACTTGTTTATCCATTCCCCAAACGATGGCCATGTCAAGGACTTCTCTTGACCCTGACATCTTCCTACCCGGCACTGAGGGATGCCCTTATGCCAGGATTAAGCTTGGTAGATCCTTAAGGATAGGAACATTTTTGGAGACTTCTTCTATAAGTCCCCATAGTACCCAGCACAAGACTGGGCATACATACAGTAGATGTTCAATAAATACTTATTGATTTGATGAATGGGTTTGCTAAAACTCACCTTTTTAAGCCTAGAGTGATTCCCAGCCCTAGAGAGGGAACATTGTGTAATGGATAAAGGTTTTGGAATCAGAGGACCTGGTTCAAATCCTGATGATCTACATGAGTTCAAATAAGTCATTTAGCTCCTCCTCTATGCCCCAGTTTTCTAACTTGTAAACTGGGACACAGGGAGAAGATTGGACAAGATGATGTATGATTGTCTAAATCCATAATCCTAAAACACTGGGCAGAGGTGGGAGAAGATTGTGGTTATTAATCAATCAAGAAGGATTTATTAAATGTCTATTACATGTCAGACTCTGTATTATAGGGATGCAAAAGTGAAATAGTCCTTTCTCTCAAGGACCTTACAAATAGGTGTTTGCTATATACTTCTCTGTGTCTATCTAGCCCCATGATAGACAGTATGAGTATCAGCATTGGACATGATCTCTGCCTTCAGGAAGCAAATTTGGTTGGGGAACAAAGACTGGTAACTTAGAATAAAGAATAATTAGGAACTCAACTGTGTGGTACAAACAGCAGGTCTAACAGCTCAGAGGAAGGAGAGATCTTTATGGTTGAGGGTGGTGCAGTGGACAGAGTGCCAAGAGTAAGTCAGGACAACCTGAGTTAAAATCTGGCCTTAGGCACTTACTAGCTGTGTGATCCTGGCCAAGTCACTTAACCCTGTTTGCCTCAGTTTCTTCATCTGTGAAATGAACTGAAGAATGAAATGGCAAACTGCTCTATTATCTTTGCCAAGAAAACTCCAAATGGGGTCACAAAAAATTGAGCAAAACTGAAAATGACTGAATGGTGATAACAACAACATAAAACTTCAAGCCTTGAATGATAGCTGGGGTTTGGACAAGTAGAGGAACAAAGAGAAATCAGATGGGGGATCAGCGTGAGTAAAAAAAGATTAGAGATAAGATTGTGTATGGAATGTGTTACCTAAAGTGTGACCACATTATGGAATTCCATGAAATCTAGGCAGATGGAAAAAAACCAGAAAGCCCGGCAGAATATAGGTTTAGACCAGAATCACAAAAGCTCTAACTGGATTCACAAACTAAATTTAAAGGGTCCAACAACAACAAAAATTAGAGAATACATTTTAGTTCTATAGTTAAGGAAAGAATTCTTAGCCAAATAATGAATAGAAGCTATCATTAAAAAGATAGACATTTTCAATTACATGAAATTTTAAAACTTTCATACAAGCAAAATCAATGCAGCTAAAATAAGAAAATAAACTGGCAACTGGGAAAAATTTTTTACATCAAATATCTCTGACAAAAGTCTGATTTCCAAAATGAATAGGACATCGATACAATTATATAAGCTCATCAAAAGCATTACCCAGTAAATAAGTGGTAAAGGGTATGAACAAACTGTTTTTAAAAGATGAAATTCAGGGGGCAGCTAGGTGGTACAGTGGATAGAGCACTGGCTCTGGAGTCAGGAGGACCTGAGTTCAAGTCCAGCCTCAGACACTTGACACTTACTAGCTGTGTGACCTTGGACAAGTCACTTAACTCCAATTGCCTCACCAAAAAAAAAAAAAAAGATTTAAAAAGATGAAATTCAAACTGTAACCTCTATGGAAAAAACTACTCAAATTCATTAATAATAAGAGAAAGGTAATCTAAATAACAACCCAGAGGTTTCAGCTCAAATTCATTAAATTGCAAAGATGGAAATAATGTTGATGGGGCTGTGAAACTAATACACAAATAACTGTGAATTTGTTCAACCATTCTGAAAAATATCTTGGAAATGGACAAGAAAAGTTACTAAACTTTTCATACTCTTTGACCCAGTGATCCCACTACTGGAATCAAAGGGGTCAAAGACAGAAAGATGCCAAAAGATTCATAGCAGCACTTTATGTAGTAACAAAGACACTAGAAACAAAGTACCAATGAATTGGGAAATAGCCGAACAAATTGTGATGTATGAATGTAATAGAATATGAATGCACCATAAGAAACAGTGACCATGAAGGATTCAGAGAAATTTGGGGAAGTGTGCATGAACTGAAGCAAAATAAAATAAGCAGAAATAAGATGGGGCAGCTAGGTGGCACAGTGGATAAAGCACTGGCCCCGGATTCAGGAGGACCTGAGTTCAAATAGGGCCTCAGACACTTGACACTTACTAACTGTATGACCCTGAGCAAGTCACTTAACCCTCATTGCCCCACAAAAAAAAGAAGGAAGGAAGGAAGGAAGGAAGGAAGGAAGGAAGGAAGGAAGGAAGGAAGGAAGGAAGGAAGGAAGGAAGGAAGGAAAGGAAGGAAGGAAGGAAGGAAGGAAGGAAGGAAGGAAGGAAGGAAGGAAGGAAGGAAGGAAGGAAGGAAGGAAGGAAGGAAGGAAGGAAGGAAAGGAAGGAAGGAAAGGAAGGAAGAAAGGAAGGAAGGAAGGAAGGAAGGAAGGAAGAAAAGATACACAATAGCTTTTACAATAATTTAAATAAAACAAAATTTTAAAACAGGCAGGAAACAGGCATTTATTAAGCATCTACTATGTGTCAGGCATAGCATTAAACATTTTACAGATATCTCATTTGATCCTAATAACAACCCTGGGAGATAGTTGCTGTTATTATCACCATTTTATAGTTGAGGAAACTGAGAAAGAATAAAATTACTTGCCTAGGGCCACACAGCTAGTAAGTGTTTGAGGCCAAATTTGAACTTAGTTCTTCCTTACTACAGATCAAGTGTTTTACATTTAGTTGCCTCTGTGGTCAAACTCAGATTAATTGAAATGACCAGTTGTAGTCCCAGGGAAGAGATGATGAAACATATATACCTTTCTCCTCTTAGAAGAAAGGATAGGGGGGCTATGGGTACAGAATGTCACTTATGCTATCAGACATAGTTGCTGTTGGGTTTTTTTTTTTTTAGTCTATTTTCCCTTAACTTGCTTTCCTCCTTTAAAAGGGAAGGTTTATTGGAGTGGGATAAGTTGGGAAATGATGATGGTATTTTTTTAAGTATCAATAAAACTGAAAAAGAAAAAAAAAAGTTTGGCTATCCTGCGGTGGCCAGTAGGGAGCTACGATAGTCTCTTGAGGAGGAAATTTCCATGATGAAAGAGAAATTTTAGGAAAATAACTTAGGCCACTGTAATCAACAATTGCAGCAGGTCTAAGCCTGAAACTGAGGAGACCCACTGGAAAGTCGTTCCATTAGGAGGTCAAGTTTTAGAGTCTTCTCTTTCTCCTGTCCTGTACAATGGTGATGACCCAGATTAGGGGGGTAGGTGTGGGAATAGAGAATAGGTAAACCTTAAAAGATATTTCAAAGGAAGAAACCACGAGATTTATAATAATGAGAAGAATAATAGCACTTTAAGGTTTGCAAAGTGCTTTACACATCATCTCATTTTAATTTCAAAGGACATGATGGATTTTCTTAAAATCACAAAATAGAGAATTGGAAATAACTTACTTTTGATTTTTTGTTTGTTTGTTTGTTTTTTAAAGCAGGAGCCAGGCATTGCTTTTGTGGGAATGGAGAGTTGTGAGATCACTGAATGTTTGAGTGGAGAAAACTGACTTAGCCAAGCTCAGGCAGCATTAGGAGCAAAGCTAGAACTAGAACCTGTGCCCCGCCACTCCCATATCAGTACCACAGCCCTTGGGCTGCTAAAGATTTCTCTGAACTCCTCATGCTTTCTAGATAGACACACTGAGGCCAAGAAGGGAAGGTAGAATCAGCGGGTGGGCATTGAACTGGGCACCTGAGCCAAACTAGGCTAGGCTACATTTCCTTCCTGGGAATTAGTCACACCATCTTGTCCATGAGACCATGGAAAGACCCAGAGGGCTATGGAACCTGGCAGGCCCTGTAAGATACAATGCCCAGCTGGCTCTGATGCCCACCTGTTGTGGTAGACATTGGGTTAGAATCTGGGAGAAAGCCAGGACTTGGTGCCAGAGGCTTGGAGCAAGAAAGACCTTTGCTGATAGAAGGATATGTGTGTGTGTGTGTGTGTGTGTGTGTGTGTGTGTGTGTGTGTGTGTGTGTGTGTGTGTTTGGTGGGGTGGAGTGGGGGAGAGGAGATGGAGGATGAGTTCCCTGGACACTAAAGAGGACGACTCTTTTTACTCCTGCCAGCACTGGCAATGATTCTAGCAAGGTTCTGGGTCTACTTGGTAGTGCTACCACCAGTGACTTGGCCAGTCATCCTATCTGTCCTTCACTACAATATCAGGGCACACTCTCTGGGTGTGTCTCCCTGGCTGGGTTGCGGCCCAGGATCACAGCATGCTGCTCAGACTAAGAAGAGTATGGCAGGAATTAAATAATGCCCGCTTCCCTGCTGGCACTAGGCCAGGGCACTCTTGTCATCTGTCCCTCTCTCTTAGAGAAAGTGTCCTTTCAACCCTCACCTGCCTTGGGATACCAAAGCCCCTCCTCACCTAGCCCCACTTTTGAAGCCAGATCTGAAGAATAGCTGCAGAAGAGATGTGGCCGGAGGCTTTCACAGCTGGCCTCATTCACCTCTGCCCACAGCTGCCGTTTCATTGGGTGGGGTGGGGTGGAGACCAAAGCCTCATGCTGAGGCAGGGCCAGGCTATTAGTGGCAAAGGGAAAAACTCACACTGAAGACCAAAGGCCAACCCCATGGGAATAATGAACACGTCCTGCCTGCCTGCATAAAGTTGTACCCATTTTGGCCCTTGCTTTGGCCAAGGAGTAATTGAGTCAGTACAGTGATGGAAGGCTGCAGATTTAGGTCTCGGCCAGAGGGGAGCTTGCCCCCAAGGCCAGGAGTCCAGCAGAGTGGGGGGGGGACAGAAGGAGGGGAAAGAGGGCTTGGACCAACAATAGCCATTTATTTCTGTCCTCCCCCTGTATCTGTGTCTGTCCAGAGACCCTCACGCCTGACAGATTGACATAGCAGGTTAATAAGTACTTTCCCCTTCTCCTAAAGGCTAATTAAATATTAATCCACCTGGTGAGGTCAGCAAAAATAACAAACTATTGGCAGAGTGAGATGCCTTTAATTAATTCTCCTGTGGAGGGTTTTTGCAGAAACGCCTCCTTTCCCCTGATGCTGCCTCTAACCTTCACCACTGCCCACACTTCTCAGGCCCCAACTGCTAGGGGGTGGTAGTTGGGGGAGCGGAGTTTGCTGGCGATTTTCCCCTGCCCAGTTACTGTTCCTGACTGAACAGAACCTGGGAGATGGAGGAGTCAGCTTGCTCAGAAGAGGCTGGCTTGAGAGGGGTTAAGAAAAAAGAATATCCTGACCTCTATCTAGCTAAATCCTAACTCCTCTTCTCGTCCCAGGTCAAGGCTCACTTCCTCCCAGAAACCCTTCTTCCATAACCCCAACCCCACCCCCACCCCTACCCCGTCACCAGCCCACAGCTCACCGTCCCCTAGGACTTTTACTCAAGGGTCAAAATATTTGATGTAAAAACTTAATTTAGCACTTTATCATATTCTGCTTTGGGTGGATCTCCAATAACATGCCATATAAACAAGCTGTTGTCGTGGGTCATGGTGGTGGTGACGATGATGTTTTTGCTGTTGCTGTTGTCATCGTCCTCATCATTTTTGTTATTGTTATTATTGTTTTGTCCAAGCCTGTTCATTTCATCGGTAGAGGAAAATCCAGTTTAGGAAACTCTCTCTACCAATACAAATGTCTAGCTCTTTTGCAGCTTATAACCATAGAGGGGCAGTTCTCAAAATTTTTGGTCTCAAGACCCTTTTACACTCTTACAACTCATTGAGCCTTTGCTCATGTGGGTTATAGATAGATATTTGGTATTTGCACATATCTCTATATTGATATTTACCATATTAGAAATGAAGATTTTCTTTTTAGGATTACTATGAAGAGTTGGGACCCTCCAAGACCCTCAGAAAGGGCCTCTTTTGGATCCACTTTGAGGACCTCTGCCTTAGGGTATTGCCTGAGGTTCACTGACAGTCTTTGAACTCAAGTCTTCCTGAATCTGAGGCTTTCTCTGTACCTGGTAGGGATAACACCACCTCTCCTAATAATACTAATTATTATTGGTGGGTATGTGCCTTGTTTCCCCAAGGAGGACAGGAAATCACCTCTTCTGCTTCTGTTTTTAAATCTTTCCCCTCTCTCCCAACACCAGCCCCTTATTAGCCCATAGATTAAAAAGTGCAGTAAATGCTGGGTGGTGGAGAGGGTGGGGTGGGCAGGATTCATTTGAATTGGAGTGTTTGAAGGCTGAGCTCCTCCACTGAATCTTTCTAAAGGAGATCTTCCTTCTTACAGATAATCTCTGGGAAAGGGCAGCTAGGGAGCACAGTGAATAGAATTCTGGGCCTGGAGCCAGGAAAACTCAGCTTCTTGAGTTCAAATCTGGCCTCAGACACTTACTAGCTGTGTGACCCTGGGCAAGTCACTTCACCCTGTTTACCTCAGTTTCCTCATCTGTAAAAGGAGCCGGGGAAGGACATGACAAAACGTTCCAGTGTTTTTGCCAAGAAAATCTCAAATGGGGTCACTAAGAATTGGACATAATTGAAATGACTGAACAACAACAATGTGAAGTAACATTGGAAAGGCAGTCTAGAGACAAATGAGACAAAATAGAGGCAATTCAACAACTCTCCTGCCCTTAGGCAGAACCTTTCCAAAAAAAATCATAGGATTTAGAATTTAGAGATCGTCTAATGAATTTACCCAAATCAGACTGGTGCTACTGTATTTCAACCTTCACTCAGAAAAATAAATAAATAAATAAATAAAGATAGTTGCTTGTCCTATGAGAAACAACCTGGCATAGTGGTAAGAGGGCTGAACTTGGAGTCAGGAAGACTTCAGTTCAAATCCCACCTTTCGCACTTCCTTCCCCATACACAGGTCACTTAACCTCTATGAAACTCAATTTCCTCATCTGTAAAATGATGGACTTGGCCCTCTAAAGTCCCCATAGGCTCTAAATGACCTTGACTCTAAGTACATCCCTGTAGGATGGTACTGAGATAGAACAGCTCTGGTAACCAGGGATAGGTCACTCACTACCTTCTCTCTGAACCTTGGTCTCTCTAAAGAAGAGAGGCCCTGGCCCTTTCCCTCCCAAGGACACTGGGGGACTAACTAACAGGTAAAAAATGGAAGTTGATAGGAGATAGTATTGAAGCCTATAAAACCACTAACAACATGGCTAGGGACTAGTTCACCAAATCCCGGAATGCTGAAATAAGGAAACTTGGAGCTTGAGAGACATAAACGTAGCATAAGGAAAAGCTGGTGGTAGACTTATGGAACTTGTTACCTCGAAGGGGCCTACCGACTGAAAAGGCATTTTATCATCATCACTGTCACAGACCTATTTCCCAGCTCAGTACTGCTCCATATGGTGATAGTAGGAAAACCCTCAAACTGACCTATCTTGAATGTGTGCTAGGAAACAGCCTACAGCCAAATTCATACGACAGACTGGTTCCCTCTGAAACCCTGAGAAAGCCAGGTCACTCTGGCTCACTCCAACAACTGATGGACAAGTGAGATAAAACAGGCCCCAGTCCTAAGTTCTCTGTTCTCTCCAACATAAACTCAAAGGAGGACTCCCCCCCCCCCGCCCCCGCCACCCCCCAACCGTGGCTCCTACAGAATGAAATGAGAGTTACAACAACTCACATCCAAGAATGGAGAAGGATCCAGAGAGAGATCTGATGAACTCTGAGTGCAGATTGAAGCACACCTTTTTCACTTTCAAAAAAAAAAAAAAAAGAATGGACAAGGATGAACAAAAGCCAAAGGTCGGCTTTGGTAGAGTGGCTTGTCTGGTTCTCTGACTTCATTCCAATCTACTGTACGGAGACAGAAATCCATTGCTGTGGTATAGTAAAATCACTCCAACTGGCCCAGAGCAAAGTGGACTGTTGTAAAAAATTACCAGCATCAGCCTCTGCTCTGACATTGCCTTAAATACTCTTACTCCTAATGAGTAATCACAGAATCAAAGACTCACTCTGGAGGTCTCCATTTCCTTGCCTTTGTGTGGATACCTAGACAGACAGACAGACAGATAGATAAATAGATAGATAATATTGTTTGTCCTTAGTTCTTGAAGAGCACTATGACATCAGGAAATGATGTCATGACTTGCACTGGATTGGATTTAAGTGAGGGCCGTGCAAAGTCACCAGCCTCACTTCTCTCCTCCAGAGCCACCTGGGTCCAGTGGCAAGACATATATATCAGTTCAACTGGAGATGGCCCCAAATGTTTAAGGCAATTGGAGTTAAGTGACTTGCCCAGGGTCACACAGCTAGTAAGTGTCTGAGGTGAGATTTGAACTCAGGTCCTCCCAACTTTAGGGCCACTGCTCTATCTACTGTCCTACCTAGCTGCCCAGATATATATATATATATATATATATATATATATATATATATAGAGAGAGAGAGAGAGAGAGAGAGAGAGAGAGAGAGAAAGGAGAGTTTTCTTCCATTAGAATGAATGTAAGTATATAATAAGTGCTTAATATGCCTTTTCGTACTTTCATTCAAAGAGGTAGAATTCACTACCTCTTAGCCATTTTCACTTTTAGATATCTCTAATTGATAGGAGGAATAGCTAGGTGGAATAGTGGGATAGAAGGCCTGCCCTGGAGTCAGGAGGCCCTGAGTTCAAATTGACCTCAGACACTTCCTAGCTGTGGAACCGTGGGCAAGTCACTTAGCCCTGTTTGCTTCAGTTTCCTCATCTGTAAAATGAGCTGGAGAAGGAAGTGGCAAACCAACCCAGTATCTTTGCCAAGAAAACCGCAAATAGGGTCATAAAGAGTCTGACTGGGGGAAAAAATTGATAGAAAGTTCTCTCTTAAATTGAGCCTAAATTTACCTCTTTGGAACTTTTACTCCTTGCTCCTGGTGCAGCCCTTTGGGGCTAAGAAGAACAAGTCAAATCCCTCTTCTACTTCACAATCCTTCAGATATTTGAAGATAGTTATGTCCCACCAGTGCTTCCCTCCCCCCTCTACCCCAAGAATTCTCTTTAGGCTAAAAATTCCCAGTTCCTTCTGGCTACCTTTATGTGGCAAGCACGAGAAGTAGTTGGTCAGCTGCTGCCTTTCCAGGTACTTGGTATCCCCACTATAATTATATTACCATCCCCATATGAAAAGCATACTTCCCATATCCAACTCCCATAAAGTAAGTTGTCTTTTCACTTCGTTTAGTAAAGAAAAAAATCTAACCTTGTGCACAGATTTCAACCTCTTCCTGCTTCACTGTTTTATTTTTGTTTGCTTGTTTGTTTTGTGAGGCAATGAGGGTTAAGTGACTTGCCCAGGGTCACATAGCTAGGAAGTATCAATTGTCTGATGCTGGATTTGAACTCAGGTCCTCCTGAATCCAGGGCCAGTGCTTTATCCACTGCACCACCTAGCTGCCTTCCTGCTTCACTGTTGATGAAATGATGCCTCCTGTCTCCTCTGCCTTCCTTAGAAACAACATACCTCTCCATTGCACCTGAAGTGCCCCTGCTTTTACCCTCACTTTGGCAAGCATTCCTTTTTGTTACCTCCTTAAACACCAGGCACTTTTTGTCAACCACAGTTTTCATCTTTTTGTTCCTAATAATTGTCATAATCAAATATATATATATATATATATATATATATATATATATATATATATATATATATATATATATATATATATATTTTTTTTTTTGTGGAGCAGTGAGGGTTAAGTGACTTGCCCAGGGTCACACAGCTAGTAAGTGTTAAGTGTCTGAGGCCACATTTGAACTCGGGTACTCCTGACTCTAGGGCAGGTGCCCCATCACTGCACCACCTAGCTGTCCCCTATCAAATATTTTTTAACCATCTATGTTACACAGAGCAAGATGTGTAACTCTTAAGAGGTATAAGACATAGATATACCTTGCCCTAAGGGGGTTTATCATATAGTTGTGAGGCAAAATTGGGGTGTGCTGGTAAACGTTTAACAACCAGCTCTCCAAAACCCTCAAGACATACTTTTATTTACTTGGCATTATTAATATTTTCTCCATTGTTTTCTTAAAAGTTTATACAATGAACAAAACAAACCAAGCCCTGATTTATAGCATTTGCTGATTTCTGAGGTGGAAATGTTCACACTGAAAATGTAACAATTATTTCCCTCATAAGCTGGTCTGTTCATTTCAGTGTTTATGCTAGGGCTTGTGCTAAGATCTGAGGGCACGAATATAAGCAAACAAGACAGCCCTGCCCTCAAAGAACCTACATTCTATCAGGGGAAGACAGTACATTTGGGGAGGTAGAAGGGAGAAGGATGAAGGAGGTAGAGAAGTCCAGAGAGTGAATCAAATCTTGACTGACGTGAACATAGCTAAAGCCCTTTGTGAAATGGATATCTGGGCTAGATCGTCACCAATCAGGAAACTGAGGCCTTAGGGTGGGGGGTTCCGCAGGGTAGGAGAGCATTTATTGATTGACTGATTGAAGAATGGGGTGCCACCCCTCCTCTTCTTTTAGGAGGCAGTGATTACAGGTGGTGAAGGGCAGACATTTCTGAGCCTCAGATAACTATGAACTTTTGGGACAGGAAACAGAGACTATGCCCTACCCCTACCTTACCCCGCAAAGGGAAGCTAAATAGATTTAGAGGAAGAAACCTTAACGGGAGTCAAGAGCACTGGCTTCTCTTCCAACCAGGCCACACTGAGCCCAGCCTGTGTCTGCTCTCTGAATGTGACCCAACCCCTCCCGACCCCTCCCTCCTGCTCCCTCAACCCCCAGTTCCCTTGGCCATCACCAAAGCCTCTAGAAAGCTCAATGCGAAGAACCTCATCTGAGTTTCTGCTCAAATTCCATGTTAATTTTTTATTTATTTGAAAGTGGTACTGGAAGGGTTTTCAAAGTGAGTCCAAAGTAATTAGGAGCTCCCGCTGATGGATTGCACTGGAGGGACATGTGGATTATTTATTACAAAGTCACTTGCTGGAAAGGTTAGAGGCTGAGAAGTAATTATTTTTTCTTTTTCTTTCCCTCCACCTTCTCTTTCCTTGTTTAAGAGAAGCAAATCTGCAGGGGTGAGCACTTTTCTAGGCCTGGATGAGGGGCCCTTCTTCTTTGCTGTAAATGCCTTACTTCACTCCCCTCTACCCTAGAGCACCCTACTAGGAGTAGGGAGGAAAGAGAAGTTGGCAACCTGGGTCAATTTGGTCCCAACAGGGTCATACCCTTTGTCTCCTTCTGTATGCAAGGTTCTCAATGTGCCCTTCAGGATGGACAGACGGACACACACACACACACACACACACACACACACACACCACAGACCCCACAGACCCCACAGACTTTTCTGGGGTTCATGGCAGCTGCTTCCTCTTTCTCCTTTTACAAAGAGGAAAATAACTGTACGTCCCATATTTCCTTTAATTAGAACTCCTACAGTTCTTAAAATCCATACCCCAAAATGTAACCTTTGATTATTGACTGCTAGTCATCTAGAGTCATGCACTGGCCTATAATGGAAAGAAGGCTGGACTCAGAGACAAAGTCATAGCATCTCACAGAACCAGGTGTAAAAGGTAGGGTCAAAATCACCTCTACCCCCATTTTAGTTTTCCTATCCTAACTAGGTAAGAACAACTCTCAACTGATCAATCAACCATGGGCTTTAGAATAAAAGTGAAATTCATTTGAATTGGATGGGATAGAAGATCTGACCATGGGGAATGGGTTGTTTGGTGAGGAAGTTTGGGGGAAAGAGGCTGAGGAGGAGAAAGACAAAGAGGAGCAACATTTGGGATTAATTGTTTTATCCCGGAGAATACTATAAATGAAGTCTAATCACTGCTTTACCTGCATGGCCAAAGTTGAGGGATCTTATTGGGTATTGACAGGGCTCCAAGAACACTGCCAGAAAGGGTCCAGTGCTCTCTGACCCAGATCCATCCAATATGGTGGGGATGGGTTTATAAGATATTGTCAAGGACACAGCGATCACTGACTTTATGACACTGACTCATCATTGCCTTCATTGTTCTTCAGTCGAAGATCCTTGGCTCCATGCAGCATGGCCCATCTCAAAATACTTTCCCAGAGATACACATGACACAGATGCACAGGGAAAACCAATCAGCAGTACGTTTCCTTAGTGTCACTGCTATTCCAAGAAAAAATGTCACTTGGTTCTTGTTTCTCCTCCTGCTAATTATTGTTGTTCATCCTTCATTCTCAAAGAGTTCGTTCTTTAGTCAAAGTATCAAGACCAATTCAGAAACACCAATGCAGAGGCCAGGGCTCTCCCTACATTATCTACCATATTACAAGCAGCCTCAGAGTGAGAGAAAAGTTCTGCCTCACTCATTGTAATAAGATATCTCCCCTACCAATAGATGCTTGGCCCTATATTGTTAAATTTTTTTTTGGTGAGGCAATTGGGGTTAAGTGACTTGCCCAGGGTCACACAGCTAGTAAGTGTCAAGGGTCTGAGGCCAGATTTGAACTCAGTTCCTCCTGAATCCAAGGCCGGTGCTCTATCCACTGCACCACCAAACTGCCCCTTGTTAAATATTTTTATCAATGACTTGGATATGGGCATAGATGGTGTACTTATCCAGCCTCTAGATCACACAAAGCAAGAGAGGATAGTTACTATTGTTATTGGGGGTTTTGTCCTCCATTCTCAAAGAGGACCATGACATGGGGGTGATGTCATGACTTGCAGTGAGTTGGATTTAAGTGAGGGAGGGCTGTGCAAGGTCACCAACCTTACTCCTCTGGAGCCATCTGGATACAGTGGCAAGATGTACATCAGGTCCCGGATGTTGTTTTTTAAAGGCAATTGAGATTAAGTGACTTGCCCAGGGTCACACAGCTGGTAAGTGCCTGAGGTGAGATTTGAACTCAAATCCTCCTGACTCCAAGGCCAGTGCTCTATCCACTGCACCACTTAGCTGCTCCAGAGAGGATAGTTAAAACCCTGGCAGACAGAGTCAGGATCTAGAAAGATGTTGCCAGGCTCAATGAGTGAGGTGAATCTAATAAATTGAAATTCAATAGGGAGGAATATAAAGTCTTCTACTTTGGGTTCAAAAAGTCAACTTCCAAGCACAAGAAGGGAGAAACATAGTTTAGACAATAGTCTGAAAAGTATCTGGAAGTTTTCCCAGACTAGAGGCAGACTCAATATGAAGCAATAGAATGTAGCAGCCAAAAAAAGAGCTATTATTCCATATTGAGAGGCATCATTTCTAAGAATGAGATGATACTGCTTCTGTATTTTGCCAAAATACTGACCTAAGCAGTATTTCATTCATTTCTGGGCATCACAGTTTGTTTGCTTGTTTGTTTTGGTGAGGCAATTGGGGTTAAGTAACTTGCCCAGGGTCACACAGCTAGTAAGTATTGAGTGTCTGAGTCCGGATTTGAACTCAGATCCTCCTGACTCCAGGGCCGGTGCTCTATCTACTGTGCCACCTAGCTGCCCCTGGGCATCACAATTTTAAAAGGATATTGATACATTTTTGAAGACGACAAATGCTGGGAGGGATTTGGAAAGACAGGCATTCTAATCCACCACTGGTGAACTATGAATTGGTAAACCATTCTCAAAAGCATTCTGAAATTCTTCTAAAAGAAGAAAAAGGAACAAAAATGACCATACCCTTTGGTCCAGAGAGCCTACTACCCCATCTACCCCATCTATCCCAGGCATCTACCCCAAGGAGGCCAAAGACTGAAAAGAAAGAAAGGCACCGTATAGATCCAAATCTTCATAGCATACTTCTTGTGCTGGCCAAGAACTGGAAACTGAGTAGAGGCCCACCAACTGAAGAAGGGCTACACAAATTGTTGCATGGGAATGGAATGGGATATTTTGGTGCCGTAAGAAACAATAAATATGAAGAATGAAGAGAAACATGAGCAGATTTATTTGGATTGTTGCAGAATGAAATAAGAACCAGAAAAACAATAAACACGATTCCAGTGTAAATGGGAAGAACAATATACCTCCCTTTGGTATTTGTAGAGGTGGGTGAGGTACTATGGGTGTAGGGGGAAGGGAAGGGAATGGAATTTTTTTTTTTAGTGAGGCAATTGGGGTTAAGTGACTTGCCCAGGGTCACACAGCTAGTAAGTGTTAAGTGTCTGAAACTGGATTTGAACTCAGGTACTCCTGACTCCATGGCCAGTGTTCTATCCACTATACCACCTGGCTGCCCCAAATAAGGATTTACATAGTGCCTACTATGTGCAGGCACTGTGCTAAGCACTTTTACAATATCTCAAACTCTTTGAGTTTGGTGCTATCATTACCCCCATATTACAGTTAAGGAATCTGATTGACTTGCAGATCACACAGCTAACAAGTGAGACCAGATTTGAACTCAAGTCTTCTTGATTCCAGGTCCAGCACTCTATCTACTATCTACTGCATCACCAGTTGTCTATATGTGTAGAATTATATATCCTGTCAGAATCTGTTGAGATGTTAGCTTTTTTTTACTTCCTTCTTTTTTATTCTTTGTTACAAAGGATGATTCTAGAGGTAGGGCAGAGGTAGGTATATATTTGGAAATGAAAGTGATTTAAAAACAAAATATAACAATATAGTAATTAGGCTTTTAATTTTAAAAGGAACATTGGTAAGCTGAAATTTTTACAGAGCATTTTCATGTTTATTTTTATTTTTTCATTTACATGCGAAAAAAGATTTTTAGCTTTTGTTTTTTAAATTTTGAGTTTCAAGTTTTCTTCCTCCCCTCCTTGAGAAGGCAAGCAAATTTTACATGTGAAGTCATGCAAAACATTTCCACATTAGCTACATTAAAGCAATTTTAAAATATCACATTTCATTCTCATAATGACCTTGGGAAGTATGTACTATTATTATCTCCATTTTATAGATGAAGAAACTGAGTCAGACGTTAAGTGATTTGCCTAAGGTCACAGAACTAGAAAGTATTTAAAGTTAATTTGAACTCAAGTCTTCCTGAGTCAAGGTTCAGTTCTTTATTCTCTGAGCTACCTACCTGCAAAATATTAGATAGATGGATGGATGGATGAATAGGTGGGTTGGTAGATGGACAGATAGACAAATCTATCATATGCATATACAAGCAGTTTGATATAGATTACACATGCATAGTCATATAAAACATGTTTTGAGAGAAAACACAGACCAAAACAACAACAGCAACAAAAACTCCAAGAAAAATAAAGTAAAAACAATAGTATTCTTTGATCTGCATTCAGAATACATAGTTCTTTCTTTGGATACGTACAGTATTTTATTCATCATGTGTCCTTTGGAATTGTCTTGGGTCATTGTATACTGAGAATAGCCAAGTCATTCACAGTTGATCATCATACAACATTGCTGTAACTGTGTACAATGTTCTCCTGGTTCTGCTCACTTCATTTTGCATCAATTCATGTAAATCTTTCTAGGTTTTTCTGAAACCTTCCTACTCATCACTTCTTATAGTATAATAGTATTCCATCACAATAATATACCAGAACTTGTAAAGCAATTCAAACTGGGATGTGATTCTTGCTTAGGTTGAGGTTAAGCCAGATGACCTTTGAGATACTGCAATTCTGAGTTAGCATGAGAAAGGGGTCTCTGTTTTTGCAGATGTTTACTCTTAATCACAAAGAAGTAGAAATGTGTTCTCCATAATTCAGGGGATGGTGGTCTAATGAAGAGAGAGACACAGAGAGAATCTGGGAGTCAAGAATACTTGAGTTCATATCCCACCTCTGACAGTTTCAAATCTGCTTTGGTTGATGGAGTTTTGAGTCAAGCTAAGTCAACAATCAATTATTAAGAACCTATTATGGGGGGCAACTAGGTGGGGCAGTGAATAAAGCACCAAGCCCTGAATTCAGGAGTACCTGAGTTCAAATCTGGCCTCAGACACTTGACACTTACTAGCTGTGTGATTCTGGGCAAGTCACTTAACCCCCATTGCCCTGCAAAAAAAAAAAGAACCTATTATGTGGGGGCAGCTAGGTGGCACAGTGGATAGAGCAGCAGCCCTGGATTCAGAGGACCTGAGTTCAAATCCAGCCTCAGACAACTGACACTTACTTAGCTGTGTGACCCTGGGCAAGTCACTTAA
This sequence comes from Dromiciops gliroides, assembly GCF_019393635.1. Lineage (NCBI taxonomy): Eukaryota > Metazoa > Chordata > Mammalia > Microbiotheria > Microbiotheriidae > Dromiciops > Dromiciops gliroides. The sequence continues at coordinate 535,687,615 of NC_057861.1, forward strand.
CCCTCAGTGCTCCACAAAAACAAAAAACAAAAAACAAAAAGCAAAACCAAAACTTGAGTAGCCTCATTGCCCCACAAAAAAAAAAAAAAAAGAAAAAGAAAAAGGTGGGGGGGAAGGAGTTAGGTCCCACAAGTACCAGCCTCAGAATAACAAACATTCAGATGGATGGATGGGTGGATGGGTGGGGGGGGTGGGGGGAGAGAGAGAGAGATAAATGGGATAGATAGATAGATATAGATATGTAGGATAGGGCACTCAGGACTAGGCACTGAAGATAACAGCTAGATAATTTGATGAACTAATATTCTCCTTGGTGAGACCTTTCCCTGTTTTCCTAATAGCTCAAGCTGTTCCCTCTTAGGCTGCTTTCCTTCAACTCTGAATACATATTGTAACTAGTTATTTGCCAGTTTTCTTCCCCATTAAAATGTAAGCTTTCTAAAGCTAGGGATTGGGTTTTCATCTTTCTTTACATCACCAACACAGCACAGTCACTGGCACATAGTATTAATTATAACTAATAATTAATAAACATTTTTGATTGACTAGTGTACGAATGGCAGAGGTCTAGAAGGTGGCGCCATAATGCAAAGAGCACTATAGAGTCAGGAAGACTCTTGGTGAGTTCAAATTTAGCCTCAGACACTCACTAGATGTGTGACCCTGGGCAAGTCATTTAACTCTCTTTGCCTCAGTTTCTTCATCTGTAAAATGAGCTGGAAAAGGAAATGGCAAACTGCTCCAGGATCTTTGCCAAGAAAACCCCAAATGGAGTCACGAAGAGTTGGACGTGACTGAAATGGCTGAACAACAAAGATTTAACATCCTCCTCCCCTCATTCTCTATGAACACATTCTTCCCCCAAGCCACTCAGTAACTTCTCAGGGTTCCTACTGAAACACTCTTCCAGGCCTCTAATCCTCAGCAGAGCCTCCAATTCCTGGATTTTTTGATGGAGGCCCCATAGGGCCTGTGTCTCATCCTCTCAGGACACAGCTAGGTGATAGCTAACTGATATGTTAGCTGTTTCAGGGGGTGGGTATTGGTGGATGAATGCGTTAACCTCTGCCTAGGTAATAGATTTGCAGTTTCACAAGGGTCTTCTGTACCTTGAGAGAAGGTAGAAAATGTGGAAGAAAATTCTATACTTTGCATTTTAGGCACAAGCCTGCCAGAAACAATTTTATTGCATTTATATTAGTTTAATCAAAGTGTTTCTGCTTGGAGAAAAAGAAAGGCAGAGAGGGGGAGGGGAGAGAAAGAGAGGGAGGGAGGGAGAGGGGGGAAGGGAGAAGGAGAGAGGATGAGAGGAAGGGGGGGTGAGAGAGTGTTACCCCCATGGCTTTCAAAAACCATCTCTGACAAGCCATTTTCAAGTTGTAATTCATGATATTAGTAAACAGTAGACAAATTCCACAATGAGATTTTAAAAAGATATATAGTTCTAAAACTCAAGGTAAAGTACAATTAACATTTTCCTTCATCAGACCTAACAAAAGCAATAACAACTTTGGGCACACCTTTGGAGGATCATTTTCTTAAAACTATTCTATGTCTCTTAAGCCACTCCCTTCAAGGACTCTCCTTTCCCAATGGTCAAAGGTGAGCTCAAGTGATACTTCTATTAACTAAAGTAATCAAAGACCTGCTCTCTTAGTATGATCATTACCTTAATCACTTTAGGGAAGAGTTCTTCCTGGACTGATGGGGAGAAAGGGAGCTGGGAAGCAAGTTAGAAACTGGTTAGGCCAAAAACAAACAAACAAACAAAAAACCCCAAACAAACAAAAAAAGAAACTGGTTAGGCCTTTCATGAGAATGATGTAGATAAGAGTCCGGTGTACAACTTTGTTTTAGGATTAGTAAAGAAAGCATTATGCTTTCTCTTTTGTAATCAATAAGACTAGGGTAGTTTTTTTAATGTTCTCTTATTGTTTTTGAAAGAAAAAGTTGGGGCAGCTAGGTGGCACAGTAGATAAAGCACTGGCCCTGGATACAGGAGAACCTGAGTTCAAATCTAGCCTCAGACCCTTGACATGTACTAGCTGTGTTACCCTGGGCAAGTCACTTAACCCTCATTGCCCTGCACAAAAAAAAAAAGAAAACAGAAAAAGTGGAGGGAGGAAGTTAGGTCCCGCAAGTATCCACCTCAGAGCAAAAAACATTCAGATGGATGGATGGGTGGATAGGTGAGTAGAGATAGATAAATGGGATAGATAGATATAGGTATATGGGATAGATGGATACAATAGACAAATGGGATAGATATAGATGATATAGACATAGATATACACACATAAATATATGTGTACATATACATATAAATATATATATATTCATCTAAAACCTTTGATCTATCATAATAGAGAAAAAATTAGATTTTCTTTACCAATTCCAAAACAAGGTTTCACACTGGACCTCTGTAGGCTAGAGTGTCAAGCACAGGATCTGCTGGCAACAGGACAAACACTCCAGTGTTGGGAGAACCAAATTAAAATGTAATTGGGTGGGGGGCAGCTAGGTGGCACAGTGGATAAAGCACCAGCCCTGGATTCAAGAGGACCTGAGTTCAAATGTGACCTCAGACACTTAAAACTTACTAGCTGTGTGACCCTGGGCAAGTCACTTAACCCTCGTTGCCCCGCAATAACAAAACAAACAAAAAGTAAAAAAAAAAAATGTAATTGGGAAATAATTAACATGATAAATTAAAATACAATAGAATATATATAATGTTCATGTGTTGTTTTCTAAGTCAGTATTCAGACTGTAAGATTTAAGTGGCCCTGGTTTCTATTTGAGTTTGACACCACTGTTAGGCAGATTCCCTAAGACCATAAGCGGTGCTGGCCTGTACTGGTAAAGAGACTTTCCTCATTTGGAAGTACCCAGTACCATCTCATGTCTAGTCCTTCTCCTTTGTATTAACTCAAAGGGGTGAGGGACTAGTGATGAAGAATCTGCCTGGTGTAGTAGGCCTTATGATGGGGGAGGGTGTAGTGGTGAGGGATTCAGTTTGATTCTTTTCTTTTTTTGTGGGGCATTGGGGGTTAAATGACTTGCCCAGGGTCACAGAGCTAGTAAGTGTCAAGTGTCTGAGGCCAGATTTGAGCTCAGGTCCTCCTGAATCCAATGCTGGTGCTTTATCTGCTGCGCCACCTACCTGCCCCCCAGTTTGATTCTTTCAGAACAGAGTGACCTTTCAGATCTCCTTAAGCCAGATCTTGAAGGCAACTTTCTATTGCAGGAGCAGGGCTGGCTCCTTGGTAATGGCTAGTGCCTCTCTGAGCAGCCAGGTGCTCTGTCTATCCCTCTGTGGAGCCAGATTCTCACGGGAGTTCTCCAGCCTGGGATGGCACCAAGCTGGATGCTTAGCTTTTATGGAGATGCCTGACCTCCCGCCCAGCAGGGAGGATGTCTAGCTCCCATTTTTAAAGAGTTCACCTTTAACCCGCCTGGTGTGGGAGCCAAACACGACCCTTCAGTCTCCCAGTTCTGCTCCATTCAGTTGAGGGCAGAGACTGTAACCTAAAATCCTTGGCTTCCACCTCTCCTTAAAGGACCCTATTTCTTTCTTCCTTGTTGCAAGAAAAAAAATCCCCTCCTCTCTCTCCCCTCCTCCTTCACCCCTGGCTAATCACCTCTGGTCTCTTGCTACTGATTTGGGAGCTGGAGGGGCTGTGTCTGCGGGAGAACTCTACTGCTCCCAGGCAGGTTGGCAATGGTATGTCAGGGGGCAGTGAAAGTTGTGGGTAGGGGAGAGGATGAGGCTGTGTCCCTTTAAGGAGAGTTTGGGGGTGGAGAGGGTGAGAAGGGAAGGGGAGGGAAGAAGCTGCAGGCTCACCCGCAGAGACAATATTCACATTGAGGCTTTGCTAATGGCAAAACCAGCTTTGCAAACAGCAGCCCTGCTGGGGGGCTGGGATTGAGGGGGAGGGGAAGGGAGAAAAGAAAAGGGGAGAGGGGAGGTTAGCAAGAGTGAGGGGCAGATGGAATGGAAAGGAAAGAGAAACAGAGGAGGAGGGACAAGGGATCCAAAGGGTTAAAACCCCTACCCTTCTGCCCCCAAAGCCTGTCTTATAATGGTCATCAGACCCCGTGCACCTCCAGGGACCCAGACAGGATGACAACACCAGAGTTAGGCTGAGCAACTCAACCCAGGTGTCTGATTGGTTTCTCCAGGTGTTAATAGCCCCTTCTCTCTCCACGGTGTTTCCAGGTGTTAACAGCCCATCGCCCTGACCAGGAGAGAAGGTCCCCTTGCCCCCTCACCCCTAAACACAAGATCTCGGGATAAACTTTTAGAACTGAAGGGGACCTTACAGAACATCTTGTTCTGCTCTCATTTTACAGAGGGGGAAAGTGCCTTGCACAAGATCACACAGGAAAAATAAGTAGAGCCAAGATAAGAACCAAAGCTCTCCCATCCTCTCTTAGCCCCTTGGATTCCAGAAGGAGTGATCCAAGAGAGCAATGAACAGCATGGAAACGGATCATAGAGCTGAAGACACGAGGGACCTCAGGAGCCGTTAGTCCAACCTCCTTAGTTTACAGTTAAGGAAACTGAGGCACAGTAATGACTTGGCCAATTTCACAGAGATCATTGATCAATGTTATAGAGTAGAAGTGAGATTTGAACCCACATCTTCTGACTCCAGCCAGTGTGCTTTCCATTGTACCATCATCCCCTGCCCATTCCCACATTTCACCACCACCTTCCGCTCCCCCTGCCCTAATCTTACACAAGGCTCTACGATTGAAAGACAAGCCAACTGAGGCATCGGGGCCAGAAGGGCATATCTCCACGTCCCTACCTCACCCAGACCCTGGGCGAGAGGAGCTTGTTCAGAGGCGACCTCAGGGCTGCCCGCCCAACGTCCCTCCAACCCCCACCCTCAAGCCCGTCCGTCCGTCTGGCCCAGCAAGACAGTGGCGATGTCTGTCTGCGTGTGGGCAAAGCTCTGGGAGCTCTGCCGGGATGGATGCAGTGAGCGCAGCTGTTTGTGGGGCCTTGTCAGGAACCAAACACAGTAACTGTTTAACGATTTAACTGCACTAATGAATATTGGGCCAGATATTTTCGAGGCCTGTTCAGACTGATTACTTGGAGAGCTGAGTATGTCTACCAATTACCCAGGCAATTAGGCAACTAATTAAACACTTACCCTCGGCTTCATAAACAGAAGAGAGGGAGTGGGAGGGAGAGAGCTGGCTCCCGTTCCTGTGAAATATTAGCTGTCAGGAAAAGCTGCTCACACAGAGAAAGGTACTCACAGGCCGACGGATAGACGGACGGACGGACGGACACGTAGACGGCTCACGGAGGCAGTGGGAGCCGGGTCCTCTGCCTGTTTCTGTGACCAGCCCGGCGAGGGAAGTCTAGGTCAAGATAGCCCTCGCTCACGCTATTCCCTCCCCCACCACCTGGAATGCTCTCTCTGCCTCAGCTTTTCTGAATCTTAATCATCCTTCAAGGCACAGAGGAATCACGTTATAATGGCTTACATTTCTGTAGCACTTGGGGCTTTATAAATAAAGCACGTTCTTCACAATGGTGTGGGAAATAGTTCTAGTATGATTATTCCCATTTTACAGAGGAGGAGCTCAAGGATCAGAGGGGAATGACCTGCCCAGAGTCACACAGTTGGTAAGCATCAGTGCAGGTTTCAGAACTACAAAAGTGGGGTTCTGCTTGCTACATACCCACCCCTCTTCCAAATTTCCCTGTCTGTTAAGGGCATCACCATCCTTCTATATTTTAGTCTCCCTCATCCCACATAGCCAGTCAGTTGCTAAATCTTGTAGTTTGAACCTCCATATCACTTGTATCTATCCCCTTCTTTCTACTCACACAGCAATGACTCTTGTTCAGACCTTCATTGCCACCCATTGGGACTAAGGCAATTGGTCCTTTTGCATGAAATCTCACCCCATTCCAAAGCATCCTCCACATGGATGCTAAAATGATTTTCCTAAAGCTCAGGTATGGCTGTCACTCCCCTGCTCAATAAACTCCTCTGGTTCCCTATTGCCTTTAGGATCCTCTGTTTGGCTTTTAAAGTCCTTTATGATCTGGCCTCAGCCTACCTTGCTATATATGACCCTTCTTATCTTTTTTGCTGTTACACACACACACACACACACACACACACACACACACACCTACCCCCATATCTATTCTCCAGAGCTTTGCACTGTCCACTATGGCCTGGAATGAATTCCATCCTCACCTCTACCTCATAGAACCCCTTGTTTCCTTCAAAACCCAGCTCAAATGCAACCTACACAAAGCCTTTCCTTATTTTCCCTAGCAACCAGGGTCCTTCCCATCCCTCCAGCCCAATTAGCATGTTTTATTACATATATACCTACATATATACTTGTCTCCCCTGATAGAATGTGAGTTCATTGAGGACAGGGAACATTTAACTTTTGGCTTCATATCCCCAAGGTCTAGTACAATATCTATCACATAGTAGGTGCTTAATAAATGTGTATTCATTCACAATGCTTTATGTATACCAAACTGTCTTGTGACATCTCCTATGTTATTACATTGCCATCTAATTTTCTTTCTCTCTTTTGGACTCTAAATAGATGGAAGTCACATCTTAGTTATGTCTGTATATCCTCTTCAACATTAAGAACAGGAAGGAAGGAAGAGGGAAGGAAAGAAGGAAGGAGGGAGGGAGGAAGGAAGGGAAGTAGGAAGGAAGAAACAAACCTTTAAGTGCTTACTATGTGTCAGGCTGTATGCTAAGTACTTTGTAGATATTACTCTGGAAGGTAAATGCTATTATTATCCCCATTTTACAGTTGAGGAAACTGAGGCAGAGTAAGAGACTTGCCTATGGTCATACAATTAGTGTCTGAGGCCAGATTTTTTTTAAATTTAATTTATGAAATAAAACAAGCATTTCCATAACATAGTATAATAAAAAATGATTGACCATGAAACTGTAAATTTATTATGTACAATTTGCCATTCCTTTTAAATATATAATAAAGTTATCATGTAAATTTCTTTTTTTTCCTTTTTTTTCTTCCCTCTTCCCCCCCACCATTCTAGAGATGGCTACCATTAGACACACACATATACACAATGTATATGTACAATTATTCTATACATCCTTCTATTTATCAGTTCTTTCTCTGCATGCAGATAGTATCTTTCTTTATAGGTTCTTTATGGTTAATTTGGGTATTTATTTATTTTTTTGGCGAGACGATTGGGATTAAGTGACTTGCCCAGGGTCACACAGCTAGTAAGTGTCAAGTGTCTGAGACCGGATTTGAACTCAGGTCCTCCTGACTCCAGGGCCAGTGCTCTATCCACTGCACCACCTAGCTGCCCCTAATTTGGGTATTTATAATAGTCCAAATCACTTAGTCACTCAAAGTCATTCTTAAAACAATACTGCTGTTACTGTATACAATGTGCTCTTGGTTCTGCTTATTTCACTCTTCATGATTTCATGCAAGTCTTTCCGGGTTTTTCTAATATCAGAGAGCTCATCATTTCTTATAGTGCATTAGTATTCTATCACAAGTTGTGGTATATAAATGAGGCCAGATTTAACTCGAGTCTTTCTGGCTCCAGGTCCAGCACAAGGCTGAACACATTAGGGATCCAAAATATGCCTGTTGATTTGCTGTTTCTAGTTGATTTCTTAACCCCATTTGACCCTAGCAGCCAGTATTTTCTCTTTTTTCAAGAACTCCTCCTGCATCTTCTTTCTAAGGCCCACATTGACCTTAGAAGAGAGTGAACAGGTGAAAAAAGAACCAGCCCCATGGCATTACCCCCAGTCTATGAGACTGAGGCTAAGTGCAGACATAGACCAAGTTACCAAATGCATCTCCTGGAGCCATTGGGAGCAGGGGGCTGGGAAGGTGGTGCTTATCCAGCTCTAGAATCAAGGACAGCTGAGAGCTGGAGGCCGGGATTCAGTATGAGATAGAACCAATGGGGAAAGGAGCACAAGTGCCAAACCCACACCTTCCAAACAGTGAGTGTGGTGGGGATAAAGCCGTGCACGAATCTATAGACTCACAGAGTTAGGAAGGATCTTAGACAATAGAATGGCAAAGGTGAAAGGGACCCCCATCGTGTAGACAATAGAATAACAGTATTGGGCGGGGTCTTCCAGAATATCTGGGCCAGGAGTTCTAAACCTTTGGCAGCCTAGTGAAGCCTATAGACCCCCTTTACAGAATGATGTTTTTAAATGCATAAAATAAAGCACACGGGGTTACCAAGGAAACCAATTCTATTGAAATAGTTATCAAATAATAAAACAAGTTCACAGTTTAAGAATCCCTGACCAAGTCAACCCCCCTCCTTTTTTTTTTTTTGCAGGCAATGAGGGTTAAATGACTTGCCCAAGGTCACACAGCTAGTAAGTGTCAAGTGTCTGAGGCTGGATTTGAACTCAGGTCCTCCTGAATCCAGGGCTGGTGCTTTATTCATTGTGCCACCTAGCTGCCCCCCAAACCCTTTCTTTTAATAGAGGAGGCAAATGAGGGCCTAAGAAATGATCTCCGCTCTCCTCAATTGAAAAGATCTTCAGTGGCTCCCAGTTGATTACCAAATAAATTCAAACCACTGACCTTGGCATTCAAGGCCCTTTCCATGGATATAATCTAGCTCTAACCTACATTTCCAGCCTTATCTAATGCTATTTATACACACACACACACACACACACACTCACACTCTTATTGTTTCAGCCAAACAGATTTGTTTTCCATTCCCCATTCTCTTTCCTGTGCTCTCCCATCTCTGTGTCCCTGTGCATTCCTCATGCCCAGAATATACTCCAGTTCCATCTGTTGAGATCCCTCCCTTCTTTCCTTTTAAAATTTTTTTTGTGGGTCAATGAGGGTTAAGTGACTTGCCCAGGGTCACACAACTAGTAAGTGTCAAGTGTCTGAGGCCAGATTTGAACTCGGGTCCTTCAGAATCCAGGGCCTGTGCTTTATCCACTGCACTACCTAGCTGCCCCACCTCCTTTCTTTCAAGACCTAACTCAGACCCCCTTCTCAGGGAAGGACTAACATTCCCACTACCCAATCTAGGGCGATCTCTTCCTCTTTGACTTTCTCATGGTGCCTGGCCGAGACCTTTCCCTTATATTTATCTCACTTGTCTTTTTGATAATTAAACATCTTTGTTCCCATAAGATTAGATTCCATCTGAGAGCAAGTACTGTGTCATGTCTGTAAAGAATATCATTTCATAGGGGGCAGCTAGGTGGCACAGTGGATAAAGCACCACCCTGGATTCAGGAAGACCTGAGTTCAAATCCGGCCTCAGACACTTGACATTTACTAGCTGGGTGACCCTGGGCAAGTCACTTAACCCCCATTGCCCCGCAAAAAAAATTTATATATATATATATACATACATACATACATACACACACACATATACACACACATATATATACATACACACACACATATATATATATATTTCATAGAAAGAATACTCCCAGCACCTAGAATAAAATAGAATAGGAATGAAAAAGAACCATGAATTCAATTGAATTATAGAAGCAGTGTTGCCCAATGGAAGGCCCATGAGATTTGGAATCAAAGAACCTGGATCCCAAAGCCAGCCCTTCTACTTGCTTCTTAAGTGTGACCTTCATCAAGTCACCTCCTTTCTGTAGGCCTCAGTTTCCCTAGTTGTAAAATGGAGGAGAGTCAGACCCAATGACCTCTAATACACTGGTCCCGTTCAGCTATAACTTCTATGATCTAATGAAGGAACTAGTTACTAGGTCACTTTGCCCAAGTTTACATAGTCAATTATCAGAAAATCTAATCCCAGAACCTAGACTTTTCATTCATTATTGTTTCTACAAAAACCACGTTCACACACCCTCTGCCCAGCGAAGAATGTCAGGGGAGAATTGACCAGACTGCCAGGTCAATAGGCAGACTGTAGAACTGTAGGAGCTGGTGGTGTTCAGGGCGATGTCATGCTGGGGAGGGAGAGGAAGGACACGGCTCTCTGGTGACTCTGCTCTAACTCCTTGCTTGCACCCTGGGCCCTGGTGCAATTAATTACCTCACTGACCCCAAGTCTAAAGCCTGAGTGTTTTCTAGCATGAATTCTGGCCTTAACTGGCCCTAACTCATCCTGCCTTTTCCAAAGAAGTGACAAGTGAATAATGGGAAGGATCCCCTTCCCTTCAGCAATTCAGAGGCTACTTAAAGGAATATGTGCTCAGGTAGTTCTCATCCCATCCCCCACATACCTGATAATGCCCTTCTCTCTTCTCTTAGTGCATCCAAATCTTCCCATCCTTCCTTCAATTCAAATCAATAAACTTTAATTAAATACCTACTATATACCAAGCTGGGTGGCACAATGGATAGATTGCCAGGCCTGGAGTCAGGAAGACTCATCTTCTGAGTTCAAATCCAGCCTCAGACACTTTCTAGCTGTGTGACCCTGGGTAAGTCACTTCACCCTGTTTACCTCAATTTCCTCATCTGTAAAATGAACTGGAGAAGGGAATAGCAAACTACTCTAGTATCTTTGCCAAGAAAACCCAAATGGGATCATGAAGAGTTGTCTATGACTGAAGAATGACTGAACAACAATGAATGACTTATACCATTATGCTAGGTGCTTAAGGATACAAAGATAAAATAATACAGTCCATGAGCTCAAGGAGCTTACATTGTATTGGGGGAAAACAATACACATACACAGAGACATATAAATATATATATATATATATATATATATGTGTGTGTGTATGTATGTATGTATGTATGTATACACACACATCTATATCCAATACAATGTAAGCTCCTTCAGGTCATGGACTGTATTATTTTATTATTATTATACACACTCACACACAAATATGTACAAATAAATTTCCTGGTAGAGGGCACAGGCTTAATATGAAAGGCAGTTTGTTGACAATAGAGGGGTTCCAATGGGTACAATGGAAGGGCAGAGGGATGAGGCTGGCACAAATGGGCACTGTGGCCATATTATCCAGGAAAGGAAACTTTTGGCTAGGTAGCCTAGAGCATAGACTTACAGAAATTCTTAGAGGAGCCAGTGTCATACCTCTAGCTGAGATAGAAGTTGGGCCCATGCTTTCAGGGTAAAAGGGATAAATGAATAATCCCAAAAGAAGGTCCCTAAAAGAAGACACAGACAATTGAGGCAGTTTTGTTACTACTGTGTTAAATTTTATATACATTATTTTTAAAACCCAGCTCTACATAATGGAAGTTCCCAGTTTCATACCCAATCTTATTTTCTCTTTGTATAGTTAAATGCTCTTCTATTGAGGGATAGCATGGTTTGGTGGATAGAGATCCAACCTGAGAGGCAGGAAGGACCTGCTTCTGCCACATACTGGCCACATACTGTGCCCCTAGGCAAGTCACTTAACCACTCAATGCCCAAGTCAACTGTAAAAGATTAAAAAATGCACAGGATGCGCTGACCTGATTTTGTAGGAGTTTTCTCATCTGGGGCAGTGGGGCTTCCCTATACCAGTGATATATGTCTAAATAGTTAGAACATTCACTCACTACGGTCAGGCACTGTTCAAAGCTGGGAATTTAAATGCAAGCAAGCCAAATAGCCCTGACCCTCAAGGACCTTCCATTCTCACAGGGGAAGGCAACACTTAGCTAAAGGGGTGTTGGAAAGGAGGTAGAGGTGGAGAAGAAGGCAAGACAGCAGGAGGTGAGGAGGAAAAGGAGGATTGTGGCTGGAATATGAGTGAGGTAAAGCATGCCTGGGGCCTTTTCAACAATGGTAGTCTAAGGGAAGGAGTCTCCAATAAGAAGAGGAGGGGCCTAGAGCAGAGCTTTCTCAGAGAGGAAGAACATGGCACTGAAGGAGGAGGAGGAGGAGAAGGCTGGAGGGAGTCCAGGAATGAGTGACAGGAGACATTGCTCAGAGAAACTACAAGTTCAGTTTTTCTCCTTCTCCTTAAGTTTATTGATGTATTTTAAATCCATAATGAAAAAAAAAAAGATTCCAAGGCAAGAAAGGAGCAGCTAGAGGCACTGGGGTTATGCCAATACTGTGGCCAGTCCTTCTTGTCCAGTGCAGGAATACCTGGGTCCCATCCCACACAACAAGGCTGTTCAGTGATACAGATGAAGGTGAGGAGGTTCATTTTTTAAATTATTTAAATTATTTTAAATAAAAAATTTTAATTGTTTAAATTATTTACATTTACTTTTAAATTCTTTGAAAATTAGTAATTTATGTAATGAAATAAGGATTTCTATAACATAGTATGGTTAAAAAAAGATGATTGCACATGAAACTGCAAATCTACCACACACAGCTTGCTGTTCCTTTCAAATAGACAACAAAAATATTGTGTAAGTTTCTTTTTTCCCCTTTTTTCTTCCCCCTGTCCTAGAAATGACTATTAGACACAAATAGGCATATATATATATATATATATATATATATACACATATATGTGTGTGTATGTATATGTATGTATACCTACACATATTTAATATATTATATATTTATGTGTATATACCTACACACACACATATATATACATATATACATATACAATATATTATATGTAGGTATATGTGTGTATATATATATATATGTAAAATCATTTTATACATACTTCTATTTATCAGTTCTTTCTCTGTATGCAGATAGCATCTTTCTTCATATGCCCTTTATGGGTATTTATAATACACAAAACAACTTATTCATTCAAAGTTGTTCTTCAAACAATATTGCTGTTACTGCATACAATGTTCTCTTGGTTCCATTCATTTCACTCTTCATTATTTCATGCAAGTCTTTCCCATGTTTTTGTAAGATGATTGAGCTCATTTCTTTCTTTCTTTTTGGAAGGGCAATGAGGGTTAAGTGACTTGCCCAGGGTCATACAGCTAGTAAGTGTCAAGTGTCTGATCCAGATTTGAACTCAGGTCCTCCTGAATCCAGGGCTGGTGCTTTATCCACTGCACCACCTAGCTGCCCCCAGCTCATTTCTTATTGCACAGCAGTATTCCATCATAATCAGGGTTTTTATAAAGAGGGGCAAGGTCTCACTAAAGTGAATCTGATTGACTTCCCATCTCCAACATAAAAGATATTGAGGGGGGCACCTTTAGGATCCCCAAATTTTTCAGAGCTTAGTATAGTGATGTCTTACTTGCACAGTAGATCAAATACTGAGTTTGGAATCAAGAAAATCTGAGTTCCAATTTGACCTCAGATCCTTTCTAGATGTTTGGTTCTGGGCAAATCACTTAGCCTCTGTCTGACTCAGTTTCCTTAACTGTCCAATGGGGCTAACAATAGCACCTACTTTCTAAGGTTGTTGGGAGAATTAAATGAAATTATATTTGTAATAGGGGTGTATGGGTATAGCCGCAAGGCAGCGGAGGGAAATATATGGGAAAGGCTTCAGGAGTTAACCCCGAGTTAAAATCAGGAGTTGGAGTCCCTTAGGCAGTTGGATGTTGGACATCACATCCCTCTGGCAACTCCTGCGGCGGCACTGGTGCCAAACTGTATTGGCTCTGCCTCTCCTTTGGATCCACCAATGTCGCGGAGAGGGAAAATCTGCTGCATGGGCAACAGCTTGTTTTCCAATTGATCCGCCCAGGCCAGCACCCTGGAGAGGACACTCTAGCTACTCCTCATGGGGTAGATACAACACGGGATGCGGCAGTTAAGTCACTCAGGAGCTATGGCTCCCACATCGGACTGCACAGCCACACTGTGGCCTGTGGCTCTTCAAGGCGCTGATCCATGGTCGTCCGTGACTGGTGGAGGCCTACTACTACTACTACTAATAGGGGTGTAGAAGGAAGAGTTGAAAGATGGAAGAAAGTTTGAGGTAGGTACTGATGTCTCTGAGAAAGATTAGAAAGGTCCATTGATGACAGGGACTGAGAGAAGGTGTAGAACTGGATGGGATAAACCTGAAAGGAGAGGTATTTGTCATGCTTTTCTATTTGTATCCCCAGAGATTAGTATAGTGCCTTACATGTATTAAGCACCTAATAAATGTTTATTCAGGGAAGCTGGGTGGGACAGTGGATAGAGCACTAGGCTTTGAATCAAGAAGGCTCATCCTTCAGAGTTCAAATCTGTCTTCAGACATTTCCTAGCTATGTGACCCTGGGCAAGTCACTTGACCATGTTTGCTTCTGTTTCCTCATCTGTAAAATGAGCTAGAGATAGGAATGGCAAACCACTCCAGCATCTCTATCAAGAAAATTCCAAATGGTGTCACGAAGAGTCAGACATGGCTGAAACAACTGAACAACAACAACAAATGTTTATGTATTCATCCCTAAGGCCTAAATGGACTCCCTGCCTACCTCAACCCCATCTGTTAAGATTCCCTCTTCACAACCAAATTCAGGGGCCAAACTGTCCAAGAAGACTTTTCCAGTGCCTGTGTCCTCCATCCTCCAGCTGGAAATGATTTTTTCCTCTCCAACATACACCTAGCACTTTGACTGAACCTTTTCTCTTTTGTTCACTTTTTCAGCAACAAGATTTTAGTTTGTGCCCAGGCCTTCATTATGCTAGACACTGGGGACTACAAACATGAGGGGGCTAGATTGGAATGGGTTAACAAAATACAGTATGATTACTCTACTTGAGCAACAGCCCCTGCGTCATCAGGTGGGAAGACCAGCAACATGACGTCAGGGCTGTAGCCAAGATACAGAAGTACAAGGCATCAAGAACAAAATACAAACATATGATTAGATGGAATGCACTGGCAGTGTTTTGGTCATACTAGCTGAAAAATATCCTATTCCTGATATTCATCATTGTGAAAGTTGTTGGGTTTTTTTTTTGGGGGGGGCAATGAGGGTTAGGGGGCTTGCCCAGGGTCACACAGCTAGTAAGTGTCAAGTGTCTGAGCTGGATTTGAACTCAGGTCCTCCTGAATCCAGGGCTGGTGCTTTTTCCACTGCACCACCTAGCTGCCCCTCATTGTGAAAGTTCTAATGTTACATTGCTTAAGTTTGCTCCATTGATATAGATACACTGACCAGCCTTCTGGTAGGTTTTTTTATATGTGCTCAACATCCTGTGATTAAACTTTGTCTCTTAAGGATGACTTGAGACCCCTACTCTTCTCATTTGTGACCCCGGCACAAAGACAAAAATGAAATGTCCTTGTTGGGATGGGGCTTATATTCTATTAAGGGAGGGATAGAGACACAGCATGTATACAGAAAAACAAGTAAGGGGGCAGCTAGGTGGCGCAGTGGATTCAGGAAGACTTGAGTTCAAATTCGGCCTCAGACACTTGACACTTACTATCTGTGTGACCCTGGGCAAGTCACTTAACCCTCATTGGCCTGCCCCCCCCCAAAAAAAATCCAAGTATGATACACAGTGTAGGGTAATCCCCTGAGTAATTTCTCAGGGCAGCGTACTAGCCTTGGGAGGCAGAGCAGGGAGGGGCTGGTTGTTGTCCAGTCGTTTTTCAGTCATGTCCAACTCTTTGTGACCCCATTTGAGATTTTCTTGGCAAAGATACTGGAGAGGTTTACCATTTCCTTCTCTGTTGAGGGGAGGGGTAAAGAGCAGCAAAGGTCTCATATAGGAGGTTCGATTTTGAGCTGAGCCTTGAAGGAAGCTAGGAATTCTAAGAGCTAAAGATGCTGAGGTGATGCATTCCAGGTGCTAAAGGACAGAGAGCCTTTGCAAAGCCATAGAGAAAGGAGGTGGAATGTGGTGTTTGCCTGCAACGGAGATTGCCTGAAGGAGATTGATTGCAATGCTCTTTGAAAGCCAGATTGTGAAGGGCTTTGAAAGCCAAAAAGAGGTATAAGGGAGCCACTGGGGTTTATTGAGCTGGGGAGTAGCACTGTCAGACCTGTGATTTAGGAATATTGGTTTGGCAGCTATATGGAGGGTTGATTGGAGAAATAAAAGAAATCAGGCTATTTCAATAGTCTAGCTGAGGGCCTGAACTAAAGTGAACTTGAAATAGGCAAAACAGAGATTATTCTCCTTTCCTCTAAACCTACCCTTACTCACTCCCCTACTTCTGTCAAGGATACCACTACTCTTCCAGGTTCACAACCTAGGAGTCATCCCCTCTCTCTCTCTCCCTCTCTCTCTGTATGTATGTATGTAAATAAAATGTATATGTATATATATACACACATACATACCTATACATATATGTGCTTTATATATGTATATATATTCATTGCCAAGTCTCATTGTTTCCTGCTCAAAAACTTATCACATCTGTCCCCTTCCATAGCCACACTGAAATGCCCCCAGTTCAAGCCCTCATCCTCTCTGGAAAATGAGAAAAAACAACCAGAGAGGCAGTAAGAGGACCAGGAGAGAGAAGCGTCAGGCAGGAAAGAATGTATGAGTCATTCCCTGCATTCAATTGTGAGTTCCTTGAGAGTCAGATCTGTGTCCGGCTTTGGGTCCCCAGGAACTTTTATAAAGTGAGTGCTGAATATAGAGTCATAGGTCTAGAACTGGAGACCATCTGGTCCAACCTCCTCAGTTTATAGATAAGGAGACTGCGGCTGAGAAAGGTGATTGTGACCACCCAAGGTCACTCAGGCAGTAATCATTAGAGATGGGATTTGAACCTAGACCTTCCTGACTCGAGTCAGGGCTGTCGCCTCATATTATTAGAATTTTTAACTCTCTCAGACATCAGTGAGACATATGAGGAGGGACTCCAAGACTGACCTATTATCCTTTTTAACCTTTGTTTTTTTTGGGGGGGTGGGGTGTCCGAACCCACAGCAACAACCCCCAGCAGCCTAACCTCCTTCCATCTACCATATCACACATCACTAAGAAGAAGCACTGCCCTCCAGAGCCTTTAAGGTTTTAAAGGGTTGGGATCTTTCCATTCCTGAAGCTTTTGAGATTTACCTTTTTATAGAAGCACCTTATCCTCAGTGAAAGAAAGGTCCAAATTCCTGGCTGTCTCCAAGGGAAGAGATTTCTGCAGCTGGGTGGCAGAGGAGCAACTCAGGTCTCCCAGAATGACCAGCACAGGAGGATGCGGGTCTGGAAGCACAAGGACCAGGCTAGACAGGTTAAAAGAAGAGAGAATAAAGCCTAGAAGTACATAGGAGAATTGTGTGGCTTGATTACTGGATCCCAGGTAATAGATGGCCAAGGGCCACTGGGGAATTGGGGTTCAAATACAGAAGGATCTTTGATCCAAAGCATGGTGAAGTTTTAAAAAAGCTTCCATACCTTTTGTTGGTGAGGACAGAAGATAGATCCATAGAATAACCTTGAAAGAAAGATGAAGAGAGAGACAGAGAGAGCAAAGGAGAAAGAGGCAGAAAAGTGTGTGTGTGTGTGAGGGAGAGAGACAGAGAGAAGAGAGAGGAGAGAAAAAGAAGGTGAGGAAGGAAGAGGAGGAAAAGAAAAAGAGGAGAGAAAAAGAGAGAGAGGGTAGAGAGGAAGGGAGGGAGAGAGGGGAGAAAGATGGATGAAGAGAGAAGAATAGAGGGAGAGAGAGGGAGGGAGGGAAGGAGGGAGAGACAGAGGGAGGGAGGCAGGGAGAGAGGGAAAAAGAGAGGAGAGAGAATAAAAGAGAGAGGAGAGAAAGAGAGGAGAGGGGGGAGAAAGAGAGATGGATAAAGAAGAGGAGAAAGAGGGAGGGAGAGAGGGGAGAAAGATGGATGGAGAGAGAAGAATAGAGGGAGGGGGGGAAGGAGGGAAGGAGGGAGAGACAGAGGGAGGGAGGCAGGGAGAGAGGGAAAAAGAGAGGAGAGAGAATAAAAGAGAGAGGAGAGAAAGAGAGAAGAGAGGGAGAAAAAGAGAGATGGAGAGAGAGGAGGAGAGAGGGAGGGAGGGAGAGAGAGTGAATGAGGGAGGTAGGCAGGGAAGGAAGGAAAGAGAGGGGAGAGAGAATAAAAGAGAGAGGGGAGAGAGAATAAAAGAGAGAGGAGAGAAAGAGAGGAGAGAGGGAGAGAAAGAGAGTTGGAGAGAGAAGAGGAGAGAGAGGGAGGGAGGGAGAGAGAGAGTGAATGAGGGAGGTAGGCAGGGAAGGAAGGAAAGAGGGGAGAGAGAAGAGAGAGAATAAGAGAGAGAGGAGAGAAAAAGAGGGGGAGGGAGAGGAGGAAAAGAAAAAGAGAGGAAAGAGGAGGGGGAGAAAGATGAAGGGAGAGAATGAAAGGTAGAAAAGGTGTAAAAATGGCAGGACATAAAAAGGGAAAATAGAGAGGGAAAAGGAGATGGGGAGAGTGGCAGAAACAAATAGAGGAGGAAAAAAGTCAAGGGTAGAGTTTCCTCAGTTTCCTCATCTGTAAAACTGAGGGGATGAAAAAAAGAGGGAAGGAGACAGAGGGAAAGAGAGAGAGAGAGAGCTGTCTGAAAGGAAGGCTTGGGTTCATTCCAACACCATGAGCCTCGAGCCTCTGCTTGAATGGCCAGCCTGTGGCCAGGAGACAGAAGCTTGTTTGGATAATTTCTCTGTATTCCGAGGCATGAACACTTTACAGTTTTCTGTTTAAATGAGCCATTTCTGAGAGCGGAAAGCAGTGACCAATAAGCAGGCAGGCCTCTCTGAGTGTATCCGGAGTTTACAAGCCATCCCCACCGATCCGTGCTTGTTAATGGACACTCCTGCTGCTCCGGGGGGAGGCTGGGTGCTGCCAAACTGTTCCAGGTGATCACCAGCTGGGGCTAGAGGCCCGGAGCAGAGGCAGGATGAATCCCATGTGTCTCTGTGAGCCAGCCCTTGATGGATGGTAGGCCCTGGCTACTTCCTGCTGGGAGGCAACTCAGGGCTTGCACAGTCCACTGGGAATAGCCAGGGAACAGGACACTGAGCGCTACTGTTTGCCCTGTGGTTGGTAAGGTTTGAGACACCCACACAGAAGGCTAGCAGGAAGCCCTCTATCAGTCACCCACTGGTGTCCAGCTTCCCTCTCCCTAGGGACTGCTACTTCTCTCTCCCTCCCTCCCTCCCTCTCTCTCTCTCTCTCTCTCTCTCTCTCTCTCTCTCTCTCTCTCTCTCTCTCTCTCTCTCTCTCACTCACACACACACACACACACACACACACACACACACACACACACCCCAAATCTTTTTTTGTTATTGTTCTTTAGGTAAACAGTTAACCTGTCTCCACACCTCACCCCACAAGGCCCCTGAACTCAGAGCACAGGATTTGGAGTTATATTCCCTCAGATTCATTCTGCTACTTACAATCTGTACCTTCAGCAAGTCACTTCCCTCCATGGGCCTCAGTTTCCTTATCTGTAAAATTGAGGGGATGAAACTAGATGATTTATAAGTTCTCTTCCAACTCTAAATCTGATGACCTCCTTCTTTCCTCAGAGCTCTCTTGTCCAACAAGATAATAGATCTGGAATTGGAAGGGGTCTCAGAGACCATCTAGTCTAACACTTCTTCATTTTACAAATGAGGAAACTGAGGTCCAATGGTTTTAAGTAGAGCTATTTGAACCTAAGACCTATAGGTGGCACACCGGGCTTGGAATCAGGAAGACTCATTTTCATGAGTTCAAATCCAGCCTCAGATGTTCAATAGTGGCATGACCCTGGGCAAGTCACTTAGCCCTGTTTACTTCAGTTTCCTCATCTGTAAAATGAGCTGGAGAAAGAAATGACAATCTACTCCAGTATCCCTGCCAAGAAAACCCCAAATGGGGTCACAAAGAATCAGACACTACTGAAATGACTCAACAACAACAACCTCTCACTCTAAGTAAGCCCTGGCTGTTGTCTTTAAGAGAATAGACTAGACTAGACAAGGAATCAAGAAGCTCTGTATCTTCATGTTTCCCAGATTGGAAGAGATGTCAAGAGCCATCTAACAGCTAGGTCTCGATTAATATGAATAAATAAATCTACTGAAGTGGTCTATTAGATTCAAATGAGCACTATTTGAAGTTATAAATATATAAAATATGGGGCAGCTAGGTGGCACAGTGGATAGAGCACCGGCCCTGGATTCAGGAGGACTTGAGTTCAAATCCGGCCTCAGACACTTAACATTTAACTAGCTGTGTGACCCTAGGCAAGTCACTTAACCCTAATTGCCTCACCAAAAAAAAAAATATATATATATATATATATAAAATATGGTCATTGGTTCCAGCCCACCAATGCAAATATACAGGACAATTCTGAATAATGTGAAGTTCCACTTCTGGGGGAAATTTTTTGTTCACACTAATGGGGACCCAGCTATAGTCCACCCTGTACCTGGAAAAGAATCCTTCTCTCAATATTCCCAGTGAATGATCCTCCTACCATGGCTTGAAAAGAAAGCTCTACTGAAGTAGGAACCACTACCTCTGGAGGCAGCCTATTCTATTTCTGGATGCCTCTAATTGTTGGGACTTTTTTTTTAATATCAAACCTAAATCTGCCTCTTGGCAACTCCCCTTCCCCCATGCTGCTCGTTTTGCCCACTGGGGACAAGGAGAATGAATCTAATCTGTCTTATACTGTTACAGTCCTTTGGATATTTGAAGGTAACTATTGTGTTCCTGAATCTTCTCCATGGTTTGACCATCCCCAGTTCCCTAAAGTGATCCTCATATCATATGATTGTGAGAAGGCCCTTTGCTATCTTGGTTGTGCTCTTCTAGACGATCCTCAACTGATTCAGCCTAAAAGTTGGTGCCTAGGGGCAGCTAGGTGGCGCAGTGGATAGAGCACCAGCCCTGGAGTCAGGAGGACCTGAGTTCAAATCCAGCCTCAGACACTTAACACTTACTAGCTGTGTGACCCTGGGCAAGTCACTTAACCCCAATTGCCCCACAAAAAAAAAGTTGGTGCCCAGAATTGAACACAGTGATATTATTATCCTCATTTTACATTTGTAGAAACTGAGGCAAACAGAAGTTGTGATTTGTCCCAAGTCATACAGTTAGTAAGTGACAGAAGTCAGATTTTAAGTTTCTGACTCCAGGCCCAGTGTTCCATCCACTGCACCACATGCACCAGACAATATTCAGTGTTTATAATAATAGTTAACATTTATATAGTACTTTAGAAATGTGAGATGTGCACATTTAGAGCCATCTCCACTCCCAGTGTTCACATTTCTAGCCTGTGATAGAGCCTTCCAAGCTTGTATTGGGCTGATCAGCCACAGCAGACACACTGTACCTTGACTTCAACATAATGATATCATCTTGGTCCTTTTTGAGAACAAAGGACAACAACAGCACTTTAAGATGTGCCTTAAAGTGCTATATGAAATATATAGCTAAATGTATATGCATGTGCACATATGTACATGTATGTACGGGTAAATATTTGCATATTTACCTCTACCTCTACATCTATATCTACATATCTATCTCTATCTCTATATCTATGTGGTTAAGTTGTGTCTAATTCTTTGTGATTCCGTGAACCATGCTGTCTGCGGGGTTTTCTTGGCAAAGATACTGAGGTGGTTTGCCATTTTCTTCTCTTTAACAGAGATTAAGTGACTTGCCCAGGGTCATACAGCTAGTTAAGTATATGAATCTAGATTTGAACTCAGGTCTTCCTGACTCCAGGCCTAGCACTCTATCCACTGAGCCATCTAACGGCTCCAAATTCCATGTAAGTAAGTAAGTAGGCAGATAGGTAGGTAGGTAGGTAAGTAAGGATGGATGGATGATACACATATGTATATATGTGCATTATAGCTATATGTGTATGTGTTATATATATATATACACACAAATGCACACACACACACACACACACACACACACACACATATATATATATATATATATATATGCTTTGTTATATTGTTGCTATTTGGTCTTTACAACTACCCTTTGATGGAGGTGCTATTATTACTCCCACTTTATAAATAGAAAAAAAACCGAGGCTGAGCGAAGGGTTAAGTGACTTTCCCAGGGTCATGGAACTAATAAATTTAATCCTGGGGTAAGGTTAAACTTCAGCTCTTCTTGACCCTATGTCCAGTGCTCTATCGACTCTACCACCCAGCTGCCTGCACCTGTGGATAAATTAAACCATCTGGATGACAAATGGTATAGAAGGTTAGTAAAGGTACATACATCAGTGTGGGCTGGGGGGTTTTCAAGGAAGACAGCACGGAAGAGGTGAGCTACACTTTGAAAATGGGTAGAATTCAAACAAATGGAGAAGAAGCAGGAAGGACTGAGTTTGGTGTCTATCTCTGGCTACCCTCTACAGCTATCCTCCTGGCTTTGGGGAGGAAGCGATGAGAGGAACTTTATCTACACTGCTCCCTGTCACCAATCCCCAAAGCCTGAATTTTAAAGGAATTGGGAATGGGAATGGGAGAAGAAAACAAAGGGATAAGAACATTGTAGCCCTTTCCTTCCCTCTCTTGTAACATCATCCTACACATCAGGGCTTCTTAAATTTTTCCCACTCCTGACCCCTTTTTGCCTGAGGAATTTTTGTGCAACCCCAGGCATATAGGTATATAAAACAGGTACACATAACCTTTTACCATTGCCAAATTTTGGAAACTCCCACATCCAGTTGCATGACCCCAAATGGGGTTGCAACCCACAGTTTAAGAAGCTTTTCTATATTTCACCTAACCCTAGTAGTCACATCCAATGTCCTTGAAGGAGAATTTTGCTCAGTCTCCTGAAAACTGGTTTTCCAATCCTAGTTGTATCTTTTCTTCTGACCCTTGGTACCCCAAGAAATATATTCTTCACCTCATCCCGGGTAACAATTTTCTTTACTTTTTCTTTACTGTCATAGTGGGTTCTGAAGAATTTGAGGTCTCTATTTTTTGTCCTTTATGAACAGAGAAGAACAGAATGGTTGAGCCTGAGTCTTGTGGTCCAGCAGCCCTCTCACACTTGGATTTAATCCAGTGACAAATGTCCTCAAGTCCTCACCATGGTCTCTTGCTTCATCCACTCTTGTCCACCCACTGGTGCTTTACAATGATTAGCTCTGCTCCCTGGATGGGCCCTGAATGAATCTCTGGCCCTTCTCCCTGGATAATGAAAAAGTTAAGTGGTCCCATCAGTCAAACACATAATGTAATAGTAGATGGCAGACTTCTTAACCAACCTGGGAAGTTAACGGATGCTCAGCTCCTGTCAAGCTCAGAGTTCCCCAGGATATCCACCCTCCTTCTCTGCCTTCAGAGTGCTGTTTGGGAGCTGAGATTCCATCTTCTCCCAACAGGCTCCAAGGGAAGGTCAATGAAGAAGTGGAAGGGGTGCAGACTTAGAGAGAGAAAGTAGCTTACCTCAAGGTCATACCTTAGGAAGTAGCAAAGCTGGTGTATTGGGTTGTTCAGGGAGGACTAGCATCTCTGGTGTGAGGGCTTGTTGCTCAGGGTTACTCAGCCGCCTTTGGTGTCCACCTGTCACCCAACTCTCACCTGTGGCTCCAAGAAGTCGAAGCATTCTTAGGGGACACATCCCAGTAATTCATCTTGGCAGATGGGCTAGACCTGGTTGAGGGTATCAGTGAGTTGGGGTGATAGCTACTATAAGCATGGGAAGACTTCCCCTTGCTGAATGGGGAGAATTTGTTGAGAACAATTTGTTCCAACAGCTATGGTGTCTGAAGTAGGTCCTGTGCAGTGCTTAGAGCTTGGTCAGGCATCAGAGATGCCAAGTTCATCCACTGCATCCTAGGCCATCATCCGTTGTCCTGATTTCTTATCTTGCCACTGGGTTTTGATGACTCTGGAAGTGATGACTCTGGAAGAGAGAGCGAGACTTTGTGCAATTCTGCCTCGATTAAATCCAATTCATGCACAAGTCAAGACATTACCCTGTGATGCCATTGGTCTTCTTCAAAAATGAAGGGCATGAGAGCAGCTAGGTGGTGCAGTGGATAAAGAACTGGCCCTGGATTCAGAAGGACCTGAGTTCAAATCTGGCCTCAGACACTTTACACTAGCTGTGTTACCCTGGGCAAGTCACTTAACCCTCATTGCCCCACAAAAAAAAAAAAAAATTTTAATGAAGGGCATGGGGCAGCTAGGTGGCGCAGTGGATAGAGCACCAGCCTTGGATTCAGGAGGACCTGAGTTCAAATTCGGCCTCAGACACTTGACAATTACTAGCTGTGTGACCCTGGTCAAGTCACTTAACCCTCATTGCCCCGCCCCCCCAAAATGAAGGGCAAACAGTAACAGCAGAAGAGCTGGCATTCAAATCTACATCTTCTGACTACAAACCCAGCATTCTTTCCACTACCCCATGCTATCTCTTCCTTAAGGTCTCAAGCTTGTTTATCTACAAGAATGTGATTTTTAGATCCATCAAATACAGGGTAGGGTCCCGAGACACCAGGGTGTAAATGGCTCATCCCAAGCCATGCCTAGCAGCTGGTGGGTCTGGGGCTGCATTGTCTTATAGGGAGGATGGTCTCTGTATGTCCAAAAGAGAGAGAAAACAGGTCAAGAGTATTAGCTGCTCCTGGGAATCCCAGGGGCTTTGTCAGATAAGATCAGGGGATAATAGATTTGGAACTGAAAGGGAACTTAGGGACCATTTAGTCAAATCCCCTTCATCTTACAAATGAGTCAACTGAAGCCCAGAGAGGTTATGTGCCCAAGGTCACACCGCTAATAATTAGAGCTAACATTTATTTAGTGCTTTGAGGTATATCCAGCACTTTACATGTGTTATCTCTTTTGAATCTCAAAACAACTGAAGGAGGTAGGTGCCATTATTATCCTCATTTTACAGATGAGAAAACTGAGGCTGAGAGAGGTTAAAGGATTTGCTCCAAGTCATACATCTGAGGCAGAGCTTGAATTCAGTTCCTTCTAACTGCAAGTCCAGCACTTTGTCCACTGCACCACCCAAATAACAGTCACGATTCAAACCTAGCTCTTTGACTCTGAGACCAGTGCTCTTTCCACTGCACCATCCTGCCCATAATGGATACATGCCATGTATATACATATGCATGTACTTCCTATTATGTTTCCTCTTCCCCCTTTAGAATGTAAGTTCCTTGAGGGCAGGGACTGTCTTTCTTTTTCTTATTTGTATCTCCAGGTACTTAGTATAGTGCCTGACACATAGTAGCTGCTTAATAAAAGTTTGATTAAATTGAATTACATATATACATATATAAATATGTATGTGTGTATTATGCATGCATGTATGTATATGTGTAGTATGTATGGATTGGGGCAGCTGGATGGTACAGTAGATAAAGTGCCAGGCCTAGAGTCAGGAGGACTGAGTTCAAATCAGACACTTACTAGCTGCGTGACCCTGGGCAAGTCACTTCACCCTGTTTACCTTAGTTTCTTCATCTGTAAAATGAGCTGGAGAAGGAAATGACCAACCACTTCAGCATCTTTGCAAAAAAACCTCAAAACCCAAACTTCAAAGAGGTCACAATGAGCTGGACATGAATGAAAACAACTAAGCAAATGTGTGTATTGATTTGCAAAGCCTTCAGACCAATATAAATGTCAGCTTTTATTATTTGTCTACTTGGTCCTTCATGCCTCCACACCATTTTGGAGGGTCTATGACATGAGAGACAAATTGATTCTCTCTGATGACCTCCCTGCATTCACTAGATGCCAATTGTAACTTTTGAACTCTTTCTTCCAAATTCCCAGAGTCCCTTGCAACCACTCCCAGACCTTCCAAATGATAGACAAGGTTGGCTGGTCCCCAGCTCACAAGGATCAATTCCTCTTCCTTCTGGTTAAACAACTTAGTTACTTAAAGAAATGGAGCAAAATCCTGCTGAGATATCAGGTTTCATACAATAGAAATGACTAGATCTAGCCCTGGGACTAAATAGACGTTATTGAAATAGCTTCTCAGTGGGACATTCCTGCATACCCATAGAACCAAAGCAAGGGACTTTGCTTGCTCTTGGCCCCAACATTTTTCCTTTTATTAATATCTTCACCTGCACTGATCACTGAGCCCCAGCTTGAAGTATGGAATCCCCATGACTTTCCCTATCTCCAAGGGTGCTTGGCCTTCAATATCTGCCATACCCCAAGCTCAGATCACTTTTCCCCCTTCTTCTGCTCCCAGTAATTTTCTCAGTGCCTAGTTCTGTTTCCCACTCCCTTTCCCTTCTTCTGGGAGCTCCCCAATTGGGGGCTCATAAATCCCCACTGAGTACAAGCATCTTGTCAAGGGGGCATGGAGGAAATAACTCCTTTATCCTATTGGAAAGGAGGTCCTATGTAAGAGATAGGGTCAGCCTCAGAACTAGGAAAGGGTTGTGTTCAAGAGCTGCCTCTCATAGCTACTCCCTACGTGACCCTGAGGCAAGTCACTTAACTTCAGTGCTCTGGACAGCTCTCTTAAGAGCTACAGGGAAGGTCCCCACCTGCATCCATAGAGGGAGCTTCTGAAACCATGGTGGAATTCTCTAGACCAATGAAATAACAAGACCAATCCCTATTCTCTGTGTCCTGGCCTATGGAAACATTCCCAAAATGGTAGCGTTCCTAAGAAAATGCTAGGCACCAAATAAAGTTCTCTTCATGAGAAAGTAATTAATGTCTTAATTTTATTTCACTGCTTATGAGTCAATGCCTGGTAAACTCTAGAATTTATTTCTTTTCATATTAAATAGGGAATTGGGGAAGGTTTACTGAAAGCCAAGGGATATGAGAATCAAAAAAAAAAAAATTGGGAACCCCTACCTTACCACATCCAAGCCAAAGATATTTTTTACAACAAGGGGAAAGTGACTATTATTTCAGAAATAATATACTGGGAGAAGGCAATTCAAAGTTTATGTAAAAAGTCCTCTTCTATATAACTGAATGGTTTCCAGTGTGTGAGTCTACCTTATCTCCCTAGAGTACTCTTGGCTACTTCATGGCTCCCATGATATTTTCTTACTGATTGGGAACCTACTACACAAGTATGGTTACATCATGGCTCCCAAATAGAATGATACTTTAAAATAATAATAATAATAAAAATAAAAACATTTTTATTTAAAGTTTTGAGTTCCAAATTCTATTCCTCCTTTCTTCCCTCCCCTCACCCCTCCCTGAGGCAGCAAGCAATCAGATATATGTTATACATGTGCAATTATGTAAAACGTTATCATATTGGTCATTTTGTATAAGAAAACTTGAATAAAAGAAAAATGTGAGACAGTAAAAAATGTCATGCTCTAGCCTGTGTTCAGTCAATATAAGTTCTATCTTTGGAGTTAGATAGTATGCTTTATCATTAGAGAATGACACGTTTGTATAACAGCATACTCCATAGCTGAATTGTGATTGGCCTATCTCTATGCACTGGCTCAAATTCATCCCTCCATTCCACTGGCTTCCTGTTATCTCCAGGATGAAATATTAACTTCTTTGTCTTTTAAAGCCCTTTACAACTTGGTTACTTCTTACACTCCTAGCTTAATTATATACATTTACTCCTTTTCTTCCACTATATGGTCCAAAAACCTGGCCTTCTTATTATTCTTCACATACACAGTAGCCCATCTCTGATCTATGTACCTTCTGCATAGGCGGCTCAGTGGATAAAGTGCCAGGCCTGGAGTTCGGAAGACCTGAGTTCAAATTCAGACTCAGACACAGATTAGCTGTGTGACCCTGGGCAAGTCATTTAACTCTGTTTGCCTCAGTTTCCTCATCTGTACAATGAGCTGGAGAAGGAGATTGCAATCCATTCCACTATTTTTTCCAAGAAAACCCCCAAAAGGGTAACAAATAGTTGGAAACGACTGAAAAATAACTGAAAAGAGAGCATTGTTGAAGTATAAAATGGATGTTTGATTATTTTACATTAAATTTTTCTGGTATAAATAAAACCTTTATAACCAAGAATAGAAGGAATACAGAAAATTGGGGGAAAACTTTCATAGCCAATCTTTCAGATAGGATGTGCTTGGGTTGGAATATTGGGGTGGTGAAGGAAATGATAAACTGGTTGACTTGGAAAACCTTGGACTTATGAAGGAAGATGATATCCACCCTCAGAGAAACAGATGACAGGCGGAAATATGTATGGTACAGTCTTATATGTATGTGTATGAGTATATATGTGTGTATTTTATAGATAGCTATGTATTATGTATACATATACATAGATGTACAAAGATAGATAGATAAATAGTTGGATAGATAGATAGATAGATAGATAGATAGATAGATAGATAGATAGATAGATATCCAAGGTTAACTATAGCCTTCTTTGGGAGGGAGGAGAAGAGGGGGAAAATAATAAAGTTAAAAGTACACAGCAGAGGGGCAGCTAGGTGGCCCAGTAGATAAAGCACTGGCCCTGGATTCAGGAGGACCTGAGTTCAAATCCAGCCTCAGACACTTGACACTTACTAGCTGTGTGACCCTGGGCAAGTCACTTAACCCCAATTGCCTCACCAAAAAAATAGTGCACAGCAGAGAACAAAAGAAAACCAACAAGAAAGGAAAGAAAAGCTGGGCAGGTTTGAAAACAAGGTACGGTATTTATTATATAAGTTTTCTTGCAATGGAAATTTATTGTTCTATATTGAATCCTCTCTTAATTTCTTCTGTGTATATGGAAATGTTTTTTCTTTTCTTATTTTGTATTTGTCTAAAATAAGTTTCAAAATTTACCAAAAAATAAAAAAGAAAGTGAAAGAAAGAAGGAAAGAAAGAAGGAAGGAAGGAAGAAAGAAAGAAAGAAAGAAAAAAAGAAAGAAAGAAAGAAAGAAAGAAAGAAAGAAAGAAAGAAAGAAAGAAAGAAAGAAAGAAAAACTGAAAAAAAAAAAAGACCAGTTGAATAAGATGACCTCTAAGGTCTCTTCTAGTTCTGAATCCATGATCTTATGGTCTCTGCTGTCCCTAGGTGACCAACAAAACCAATAATGGGTTATTATGATATCTTCCTTCCGAAGCTGTAATGAGCATGACAGCATGAGAGAATGGATATGGAGAGAATACTGGCCTGAGAGTCAGGAGATGTGAGTTCTAATTTCAGCTCAAGCATACACTAGTTCTGTGACTTCCCCTGTCTGTGCCTCTGTTTCCTCTTCTGTAAAATAATTGAGTAGGACTTGGTTATCTTCAACCCTGAAGGAAAGCCCTTGACACAAAGGTGTCAGAAACTGAATCAAATCATGATATTTAGTCTCTGGCCAGTAAGGGCCAGTCTCCCTGCAGGGCTTTAACCTTGGAGACCAAACCCACTAAGGAATTCGGAACTTTTATATATAGATACTCTGGCCTATTGGTATTCTCTAACTTAGGGTCCGAGATTTAGAGCTGGAAGAGACCTTAAAGAATGTTGAGTCCAATATCTTCATTTTGCAGATAAGGGGAGGGAGGCATTGAGATGATGAGGGACTCATCCAGGGTTACACAGACAAGTTGTATCAGTCACGGAATGGTATGGTCTTCAGTCTTACCAGTGCCAAGGCTAACTTTCTATCCACTACATGACAGTGTCTCTTCTTGGCCATTTTAGATACTATAATCCCCTCCATTATCAAGTACCCCATAAGCATGGATGCTGGGGTATCATACCCACCAAGGGGACCACCAGAGGAGTGAACTAAATGCCCATTTCTGAGTTTTGTTGTTGTTGCTTTAAAATATGTGAGAGACTTCTTTTCTCTATAGATAAACGTGGAAAGTTATGGGTAAAAATCATCACATATGTTATCACCCTTGTTCACAGTATCAATTAATTTTGCTTAAGTATTTTTTGTTTCTTTTTTGTTTCTTTCTTTTTTCTTTAGTGAGGCAATTGGGGTTAAGTGATTTGCCCAGGGTCACACAGCTAGTAAGTGTTAAGTGTCTGAGGCCAAATTTGAACTCAGGTCCTCCTGACTCCAGGGTCGGTGCTGTATTTTTTGTTTCAAGAAATGGGAGGGGTAGGGCAAGGAAAATATATTAGAAAATGGTTGTGGTGGAAAAAATTCATCAAAATAATTTTTAAAATGAAAAGGCTTCCTATGAGTTATATGTTGGTTATATGTTGGTAAGGGAGAAAATGAAGTTTAACAGAAAATTATATTAATTCTTATGCTATTATAAGAAGTCTATAATATAGTAGGAAAGAGAGATGGAGGGGGGAGGAGGAGGAAGGAAAGGATAAATAGAGAGATAGAGGGGAGGAAAGAGAAACAGACAGAAACAGAGACAAACACAGAAGGGAGAGAGACACAGGAAACAGAGGGAGGGACGGAGAGAGAGAGAGAGAGAGAGAGAGAGAGAGAGAGAGAGAGAGAGAGAGAGAGAGAGAGAGAGAGAGAGCCTCTTCTCCAGTTGCTTAATTCACAATAATTAAAAATGTCCCCATTTCCCAGGGTTAACACTATGCATTGAGTTCAGGGGATGAAGAAGGGCAGGAGTTGAGTTAGAGATTGGGGGATAGCCTAGGTCCAGCCCCTCCTGCACTACACTTCCCAGGATTGCCAGACTACATCTGGAAAAGTATGGGATTCCCTAACAAATCCTCAAGAGCATCTCAGGTTTCTCTGCTCCCCAAGGAGTTGACCGTCCCCCTGCCCTGGCCTCCTCACTTTGCTCTGAAGTCCAAACAAACCATAAACACATGAAAGCCTGAGATGTCCATCCCCCCCATGGTTATGACAGGCCTACTGCTGGGGAGTTTCCTCAAAAGGATGGGGGGCCACAGAGGGTGCCCAGAGTAACAGAATTTTCAAGGGAATTAACTAAGACATAATCTGAACCACCCCAGGGGCCTGAAGCAGCAGTCTCGGAGGGATTGCCAGACCAGAAGTAAGGAGACTTCAATTTGTGGCTGGGTTCAGGGGCTTCTACCTTTAGTCAAGTCAAGGAACCATATTTCTTAAATACTTATAAATTTGGTTCAGTTCTATATACATTAAACACTTATTATGGGCCAGGTTCCAGGTGATGTCTATAACAAAACAAACAATTGCCTGTCTTTAAGGAACTTGTGTTGTTTTGGGGTGAGGGGCAGGGTATATAATAAGTACAGATGTAAGTGTAACAGGGGCTGGCAGTGAGGACCCAGCGGACTGGTAGCATGGAATGTAGATAATATTCTCAGCCTATTGAACAACTATACAGAGGTTTCAGAGCCTGCTTCTGGAAATGTGTGGTGAAACATGATGGGTGTGGGATGCTCCTCTCTGATTCAGAGTGTACACACGTGTCTTTTGACCATTTCCTATGTTTACTGTGGGGTAATGAAAAGCCTTTTAACTGGCTGCTGAGATGAGACAGAGCACACTTACAAATTGGTGGCTTTTTAATGAGAAGGCAGAAAAATAACTCTGGGTCTCTAGATAGGGGGAGGAGCCTCTGGCTCTCTCTCCCACCTCAGCTGCCATGTGGCTGTGAATGCATAGGGCCTTTGTTTTTTCCCCTCTTTGTTTATTATTTCCTGATATTAGGTGAATGACTACTGGAGGGGGAGCAGACCAGGTCAAAAATGTGAATTTCAAAAGCTTGGAAGAACCAACAGAGGGGTCAGTAACTGAAGACCATGACAGAGTCTACTGGTAGCTATAGTCACCAAGAAGTGTGAAATCTACTCTGAGGAGTGACCTCTTTGACCCATTCTAACAATAAATCAACCTTTCAGCCAAGATACCATATTCTGCAAGCAAAGGAATGACTCATCCAGAAGTGAACTTGGTGGGAAGAATGTTTGTAGCAATAACCTTAAGTTTGAGCTCACTTTCCCTAGAAACTGAAGTGATAGAGGAGGGTGTGCCCCCAGATTCCAAAGACTGGGCCCCTACTATCCAGTTTCTATTATACTTACATATATACTTATATTGCCAAGTAGACGGTAAGCTACTTGGGGACAAGGAGGTTTATGTAGTTTCATTCTTGCTCTATCTGATCAGTAAATATCCCTTTGTAAAAGTTAATTGGTAGGGGGCAGCTGGGTGGTGCAGTAGGTAAAGCACCAGCTCTGGATTCAGGAGGTTCTGAGTTCAAATCTAGCCTCAGACACTTGACACTAGCTGTGTGACGCTGGGCAAGTCACTTAACCCTTATTATCCTGCAAAACAAGCAAACAAATAAATAAATGGATAGATAGATAGACAAATAAATGAATGAATGAATAGATAGATAAATAAATGGATGAATAAATGAATTAATGAATAAACAAGCAAAGAAATGAATAAGCAAATAAATAAATGAATGAGTGAATAAACAAATAAATGAATGAATAGATAAATAACATTTTTAAAAGCTAATTGGTATTGATCCATTAATTGATATTGAGGAGGCATTAACTGACACAAATGACATGGGGGGGGACACACTAATGGGAGCTTGTGGGCAATAACATTAAAGACACCTCCTACCCATTATAATTCCCTGGGATCTGGAAAGAAAGTAGCCAAATGAACTCCAAGACCTAACTCATCAGGGCTAGAGCAGGTTGGGAGAGCACTCTCAGAGCCTGTATGTGTTCCATGAGGAAATGCAAAATATATACACTAACACAAAGTACTTTTTTTTTCAGAATTTTTTTTTTTGCAGGGCAGTGAGTGTTAAGTGACTTGCCCAGAGTCACACAGCTAGTAAGTGTCAAGTGTCTGAGGAAGGATTTGAACTCAGGTCCTCCTGAATCCAGGGCTGGTGCTTTATCTTTTATACCTGAGTTCAAGTCCGGCCTCAGACACTTGACACTTACTTAGCTGTGTGACCTTGGGCAAGTCACTTAACCCCCACTGATCCGCCAAAAAACAAAAACAAAACAAAATCTCATCAGAGAGATTTGGCCACTGATCTCCCCACTCAGTAAACTTTAAAAGGGTGTTTTCTTGGCAAAGATAGTGGAGTGGCTTGCTGTTTCCTTCTCCAGCTCATTTTACAAATGAGGAAAATAAGGTAAACTGGGTGAAGTGACTTGCTCAGGGTCATGCAGCTAAGGTCTGATTTGAACTCAGGAAAATGAGTTTTCTTGACTTCTGACCCAGCACTCTATCCATTGTGCCTAGCAGTCCATTAAAATGGTAACTCCCCAGTATGAGGGGGAGGGTCTCTTTCTTCCTCTCTCTAGATCATCTACCATATAACTCTCTGACACTTCCCATGAGGGATTTCCAGCAGAAAAGACCACTGCATTCACTTGGTAGCTAGAGTAGGGATTTATTTTTTTGTTTTTGTTTTTGTTTTGTGGGGCAATGAGAGTTAAGTGACTTGCCCAGGGTCACACAGCTAGCAAGTGTCAGGTGTCTGAGGCCAGATTCGAACTGAGATCCTCCTGAATCCAGGGCCAGTACTTTATCCATTGCTCCATTTATTTGCCCCCTAGAGTAGGAATTTAATTAGATCAATGATCTTGGTCCTTTAGATGCCTCTTCTGCTTTGTATGTGTGAATTTCCCCCCTACACACACACAAACCCAGAGCACAGGTGATCAAACAACAATCTCGAGATGTATGTTTCCAGCTTTGGAAGCAAACCTGTGAATGTGAGGGGTTGGGAGCCCCGGAGTCCCTCAGTGAATGCCAGCTGCACTTTGGGAGTTAGCCTTCCAACTCTTATGGCACTTGAAGGAAAAGACCACTGATGAGAAGAGGAGCCCATTCCTGGGCTGGTTTGTCAGGAATCATGGAACTTCTTTATATCCGTATGCTCACATAGCAGAGAGAGAGTGATATATGGAGTAACAACAACAATAATAATTAAAAGCTCCCTAATTTCATCATTAAAAAGAAATCCCAGACGAGGAGACTCCCTTTAGAAATACAGGCCTTAAGAACATCGCCTAGAGCAACAAATGTTTTGCCCAGGGTCACACAGCTTGAATGTGGCAGAAATAGGACTTGAACCCAGGTCTTGTTTTTGAGGATGGCTGTATATCCTCTTTGACACATTGTCTCTCATAACAATAACAGTAATAGAAAAATATTAAAGTGGGATGACAACAATAATAATCATGCACATTCATAAAGTGCTTTGAGGTTTACAAAGTAGCAGCTAAGTGGTAAATAGAGCATCAGTCTTAGAGTCAGGAGGACCTGAGTTCAAATCCGGTCTCAGACACTTAATTAGCTATGTGACCCTGGGCAAGTCACTTAACCCCAATTGCCTAAAAAAAGTGCTTTTTAAAATAGCAACTATGTGAGCTAAGTAGTGCTGGGCCCAGTAATTACTTAAGCACAGAAGGATTTCAGATGACTGATTCTCTAGTCATCCACTAGGTGAGGCAGCTGACAAATTCAGAGAAAGTCTGTTTTGGAGAGAATCATAACTCCCACCATTTTTTCCCCTTACTCTCCTCCTCATCCCCTCCTAACTCCATATCACTGCCACCAACGCTATCCCCAGAAAATGGTGGCAGAAATCACCATCATTTTGTGAAATGGTGAGAGGCCAAGGGTCAAGGATAAACTAGATTCTTTTCCCATCTCAGGTCCAAAAGCTATAGACCGATGACACGCCCAAAAGGGACCTTCTAAAAGTGGAACTAGATGGTGCAGTGGATAGAGCACCAGACATGAAGTCAGGAAGACTTGTGTTCAAATCCAACCTCAGACACTTACTAGCTGTGTGATCTTGGGCAAGTCACTTTAACTCTGTTTGCCTCAGTTCCTCATCAGTAAAATAAGTTGGGAAGCAAATGGAAAAACCACTCCAGTATCTCTGCCAGGAAAGCCCCAAATGGGGTCATGGAAAGTCAGACATGACTCAAATGACTCAACAACAAGAGTTCATCAGAGATCTGAAGGTCCTGTTCTTCCCGTCCCACGGACCAGCTTCTAGAACCCCAAGGTCAGCCCCTCCACTCATAAACCATCTTCATTCCCCTTTTTTAGGAAAATTCCTTCCCCCTTCTGAACCCCAGATGCGTCCTCTGTCAAATAAGGGGCTTGGACTAAATATTCTCTCAACCCAAGGGTACATTCTGTGATTCTAGGACAGTGGAAAGAGTGTCGGATTTAGGGTCAAAAGATCTGGCATTAAATCCCACTTCTGTCACTATTGTTGTGGCCTTGGGCAAGCTGATTCGCCTCTTTGAGACTCAGTTTCCTCCGCTGTAAAACAAGGGGGGTTGGATTTGATGGCAACCAAGGCCCCTTCCAGCTCTGATCCTCTCCTCATGTTCTGGAATTCTGTGGCTGTCCTGACAACCCTGGAAAAGCAGCTACAGGGGATGAAGAATGTCCCAGTTTGGTTAGGCAGAGAAGAAATCCCCCCTCCATGTCTGGAAAGATCCAGTCACCTCCGATGAAATGGAAGCTCACCACAAGACAAAAAGCGTACTGTCTCCCAGCCCAGCTGCCGGACGACATGCTGGATATTTATGATGGGGCAGGTAGTTTAAGAAAACAGAGACCTTCCACTGGAGACCCCCGCTCCCCGGCCCTCGCCGGGCACCCGGGTTAGAAAAGTTCAGGCACTAATTAAATCTGTACCGGACACTGTTCCACCGAGGGCCGGACTGCAATGCTAAGAGGATGTTAATGTGCATTTTAAATATTTATTATAACTGAGGTAGGTTATGAAAACAGACATTTCTCCTTTCAACACTCTATAACATCAGATTTAAAGGTTTGTCTTGGGCTCTGAGTGATTTCACAGCAGTTGTCAGGGGCTGGGAGGCCCATTCATCACATTCTCAGCGAGGGACCCCGCCGGACAGTGAAAGATTAGAGGGCTGATTTATGGAGCCCGGGCGCAAAAAAATGTTGTTCTAACTGGCGGCTGGGTGCAGATTCGCGCACACCTGTCTCTGTGTTGGGAGTAAGGGGATTGTGCTCAAGGCTGGGAGCCCCCGCCATTCTGGGATCCAGCCATGAAGCCATCCAGAGTCCCGCTTCTTGTTGGCAGCCCACACTTCTGCTGGAAGCCCCTGCCCACTCTGGGTGGGCCCTTTGGCAGAAGTTGCAGGCAGCTACTGGCCCCAGATCGAAAAGCACGCGTCCAGGAAGCCTGGGAACAGTTGGAGCCTGGAAGACAGTAAAAGGGGATGATTGCTTTCCAGATGTTTCCCTGCTGGGGGCTGATGGATAGCAGATTCAAGCAAGCCCAAAAGCTGCCCACCCCTCCCCCCAACAGGTCCCTTCAGTTCCCTGCAGAGGGGTTGGGGACCAGAGGGCTGTTAGGGTTCTAGTCTACTGGTTCTAGAACCAAGACACCTGTTGACACCTCTCTTCCAACCCAGGTTATGGGAGGGGGAAGAGGGGAGAAGGACCCCGTGGAAGATACACACCATTAGAACACCTAGGGACAAAGGGTTGGGGGAAACAATCCCTACTGAGAGTCAGGAAAGCATTCAGTAGTAGGTAGAAGTCAAAAGACCTGGGTTCTAATCCTGAGTGTCACCAACGAGCTGTATTGCTTTTGGGAAGTTTTATCCCTTCTTTGGGGCTGAGTTTCCTCATCTTTGGAGATGTAGAAAGAGTTCTAGACTTCAAATCTAGCACTTTAAGTCAGGAGAGATAGGTTAAAATCCTGCCTTCAACTCTTATTAATTATGTGACCATGGGAAAGTCACTTAACTTTTCCAGAAACTCAGGTTCTCTGTCTGTAAAATCGGTATTACATACCTTCAACAGGTAGAAACAATGGAACTTAGGTGAGGGTTAATAAAATTAAGCAAATTAATTAAAATAGAAAGTACCAGATGGCCTGTTTTCTCTCCCACAGTCCAGGAGCATTATCCGTGTGAGCTTGAACCCCAGCTTAGACCAACTTTGCTCATTCTCAGGGTCTCAGTATCTTCAGTAGTAGACTTGAGGTATCCAAGAATCTGTGTCTCCTCTAACCCCAAAGAGCCTTGTTTCCTAAGGTCCATGTTCTCTTCCCCCACTACTCACTCAATTGACTTTATTTTCAAAAGTTGATTTGAAATATTTTGCATGACTGCACACGTATAACTGATATTAAATTGTTTGCCTTCTCAATGAGGGTAGAAGGAGAAGAAGGGAAAGAGAGAATTTGGAAGTCAAAAAATTTAAAAAATACAAATGTAGGGGCAGCTAGGTGGCACAGTGGATAAAGTACAGGCCCTGAAGTCAGGAGGACCTGAGTTCAAATCTGGCCTCCGACACTTAACACTTACTAGTTGTATGACCCTGGGCAAGTCACTTAACCCCAATTGCCTCACCCCCAAAAAATACAAATGTTAAAAATTGTTTTTACATATAATTGGGGGAAAACAAAATATGAAATCAGAAAAAGGTTTATTTGAGGGTACCTTTCATGGTTTCCCCAGCACTGGGATTGCTAGCCAGAGTAGACTTCCCTTAGACAGTAACTCATCTTTGAGGTGAGAGAAGACAGGGGAGGATGCAGAGGGCATGGTAGTCCACAATTTGCTCCTTTATTACCACAAACTTTAGGAAGAAGGGCACGGAAAGCTTGGCCTATACCTTAAGTAGGCCCTACATTGTCCTCTCTCCCAATGATGTGCTGTGTATGATCTTCCAGATTTCATACCCTTAGAGTCGTTCTTGACTCTTCCCTCCCCTCACCCCCATACCGAAGTGTTGGCCAAGTTGTACTGATTCCTTCTCCACAATATCCCTTATCTATCCCCTCCTCCCCTCTCACACACCTGCCCATCTAGTTCAAGCTTTCATCACTTCTTTCCTGGACTATTATAATAGTCTCCTAATTGGCCTCCCTGCTTCCAGTCTCTCCCCCTCTCTAACCCATCTTCCAGAGAGCTGCCAAAATAATCTTTCTTTTTCTCTTAAGTGACTTAAGGGCTAAGTGACTTGCCCAGGGTCACACAGCTAGTAAGTGTCAAGTGTCTGAGGTCGGATTTGAATTCAGGTCCTCCTGAATCCAGGGCCTGTGCTTTATCTATTGCGCCACCTAGCTGCCCCCCAAAATAATCTTTCTGAGACACAGATCTAGTTTCATTGCTCTGTTGTCCAAAATCTCCACTGGCTCCCTATTGCATCTAGAATAAAATAAAAATTTCTAGCATTCAGGACCCTCCAACCTTCCTTTCCAGCTTTATTTCACTCTATTCCCTATCACTACTCTACATTCCAGCCAAGCCAGGCAACTAGCTATTGCATAAGTTCAACAGTTTATCTCCTACCCCTATGCATTGTCTACTTTGCTTCCAGCCCTTTGTAAGCAACTTCCCCATGCCTAGAATGAGCCTCCTCTTTATCTCTGCTTCTAAAAATACTTTTCTTCAAGGCTCATCTCAGGGGCTGCCACCTCCATGGAATTGTTCCCCCCTCTCATCTTCAAATTACCTTGTATTTGCTTATCAATATATCATATTGCATTCCCCCAACACAAAGTATGTGTCTTGAGGATAGAGATTATCTGATTCTTGTCTTTCAATAACCCAGCACCCAGTGGCTGGCACAAAGTAGGCACCTAATATGTGTGGGGTTTTTTTAACTTAACTGAGTTGATAGGGATATAAACTGTTTCTTGCTGTTGGTGAGTTTTATCTCTAGCACTTAGCACAGAGCCCAGAACACAGACGGTGCTTAATAATT
Source organism: Dromiciops gliroides (assembly GCF_019393635.1). Taxonomy (NCBI): domain Eukaryota; kingdom Metazoa; phylum Chordata; class Mammalia; order Microbiotheria; family Microbiotheriidae; genus Dromiciops; species Dromiciops gliroides. Next base: position 535,726,001 of record NC_057861.1, read on the forward strand.
GCTTTGTGCCCTGAATAGCCTCATCTGTAGTTGCCCAGTAGAATGGGGATAAAGGAGATAACACATTGGAAAAGGATAGTGGGAGTGGAAAGGGTAAGGTCAGATAGGCAGATGGACTCTACAACCTCACAAGATCCCTCTATGACTTCAAGAGTCTTGGTTTGGAAATGGTGCTAGTGCTATACCCTGAAAGAGAGAGAGACAGAGACACAGACACAGAGACACAGACACAGACACAGACAGAGACACAGACACAGAGAGAGACAGAGACAGAGAGAAAGAGAGAGACAGCGACAAAGAGACACAGAAAGACAGACAGACAGAGACAGAGAGACGGAGACAGAGACAGAGAAAGCAATCTCCAAATATCAGAGCATCATTCATTCACAAAGATGTCAGAAGTTTAGGGCTTCAGATTCAGGACTGGAATGAAATGAGATAGTCATAAGCTATTTAACTATTAACAAAAGGAGGTTTACTTAGCCATAGCAACGAGGATATAGCATTGTTTCAGTTGGACACAGCTTCTCTGCCTCTGTATAGACCATGCTGGTCTGTGGGTCAGTAATCAAAGGGAGGAGGTCCTGACTGCTTGTGTGCTAGCCATTTAGACTTGGGCCATGAGGAAGCTGCATCAAAAACCCAGGCTTCAGCCCTCAGAGCCAATTAAGTTTTGAGGATAATTTTGGTGGCTTTTAAGGAAAAAAACAACTGAGACTTAGGACAATTATTGTTCCAACTATGCTAGGTGTGGCATCTCCACGGATAGTTGTTTCAGCCAAGTTATGGCATGACTCTCCACAGAGAGAAATATTTGATTGGTTGATCAGTTGGTTGGTGGGTTAATTTTAATAATTAAAAAGCTAGGGGAGGATAGCTAGCACATTGAATACTAGAGTTGAGATCCAAAAGGAACTAACCCAACAGGCTAGAGTAAATTGACTAGGGCCATTAAGATGCCACTTAATAGGGATAAATAAAACTTGGGTTCAAAAAAACAACTTTGAAAGTTCAAGATAAGGTAGAAATGATTAGATAGTTCATCTGAAAAAAGATCTGTGAGTTTCAGTGGACCACAAGGCCTTTTTGCATTTACAATTTGATAAAGTAGCTAAGAAAGCTAATATGATCATAGGATGCATTAAGAAAAGCATAGTGGGGCAACTAGGTTCAAATGTTAATCTGCACATTAAATTTCAAAGAATTTCTGACTCTAACCTATAGTGCAGCTTTTGATAAAACCCCCTAACCCTCACAACCAGGAAGTGGAGCTTTAAAAAAATACTGAAATGGGGGGCAGCTAGGTGGTGCAGTGGATAAAGCACTCGCCCTGGATTCAGGAGGACCTGAGTTCAAATCTGGTCCCAGACACTCAACACTAACTAGCTGTATGACCCTGAGCAAGTCACTCAACTCTCATTGCCCCACCAAAAAAACAACAAAACAAAACAAAAGCGCAGTGTTCTCTATGAGAGGACATTAGCCACCTCAAGGAAGTGTTAGTCAATCTGTACTCAGTGATGTGGCTCGGTAGGTAAAGGGCTGGACTCAGGAAGACCTGAGTTAAAACCCAGCCTCAGATTTTTTCTATCTAGATGACCATGAGCAAGTCACTTAGCCTCAGTTTCCTCATCTGTAAAATGAGGGCAATAAGAGCACCTACCTTCTAGGGTTATTGTGAAGATCAGATGAGATAATGTTCATAAAGTGCTTAACAGTGCCTGACACATAGTAAGTACTTAAATGCTTGTCTCTCTCCCCCTTCCCCTTACTATTTGTGTAGTCCTTGGTGAGTCACTTATCCTAAGTCTGCCTCAATTTCCTCATCTATAATATGTGGACAATAATAGTACTAACTTCCCAAGGTGGTTGTAAGGATCAAATGGGATAATGTTGATAAAGTGTTTAATTCAGTGACTGACACATAGTAGGTACTTAATAAATGCTTATCTCTCTCCCCTACCTCTTACTACCTGAGTCATTTTAATCTCTGTTTGCCTTAGTTTCCTCATCTGTGAAATAGGAATGATAAAAACGCTTGCCTCCCAGGGTTCTTATGAAGATAAAAACAAGTTTATCTTTGTAAAATGTTTTTACAGACCTTAAAAAGCTCTCTAGAAATGCTCGCTATTATTATTGTACTTGGCCCTGGTCAGACCACCTCTAGAGTGTGGCTACCACATTTTGGGAAGGATATGACGTGTTCAAGGGAGGGGATGCTGGGTGGGGAAAAAGCTTGACTTCATTCCACTGGAGAAGCTAAAGCAAGTTGGGCTCTTTCCACTAGTAAAAAGAAGACTGTAGAGGGGAAGGAGTGTTAACCGTCTTTAAATATTTGAAGGACTATCCCTGAAAAAGGGATCTGTTCTCCTTGTCCCCAGATGGCAGAACTAGGATCATTGAGCAGAAGCTGAAAAAAGGCAAATTTAGGCTTGCTATCAAGAAAAACTTTCAACCACCATTTTCCGTGGCCATCTTCTGTGGCTGTCCCCCGTGCCTGGAACTCTCATCCCTACCTCTTGGCTTGTCCTTTCTGGCTTCCTTCAAGTCTCAATATATGCATATAAGAAATATATGTTATAAGAAATGTGTTTTTCTTTTCTTCTTTTTTTTTTTTTAGTGAGGCAACCGGGGTTAAACGACTTGCCCAGGGTCACACAGCTAGTAAGTGTTAAGTGTCTGAGGCCGGATTTGAACTCAGGTACTCCTGAATCCAGGGCTGGTGCTCTATCCGCTTTGCCATCTAGCTGTCCCTTTCTTTTCTTCTTAATGGGTGGGAAGTGGGAAGAAGAGAAAATGGATTTCTATTATTTTTTAAAAATAGCTGGGGGCAGCTAGGTGGCACAGTGGATAAAGCACTGGTCCTGGATTCAGGAGTAGCTGAATTCAAATCCGGCCTCAGACACTTAACACTTACTAGCTGTGTGACTCTGGGCAAATCACTTAACCCTCATTGCCCCCACAAAATAAAAATAAAAAAATAAATAATAGCTATTCCTTCCAAAATACAACTTTTCCCGTCATGGTTTTGACATAACAAAGGTTGGCATAAGAATGGGAATCTGGGGGAGTTTTGTGGAAGCTGCAGACCACACGTGAAGGCCAGCAGATGTTACAGACCCTATGACTAAATACTTAGCCCAAATTTTAATATAAGGTATTGTAAATACCCCATAAAAGAAAAAAATTCAGACTTCTTCTCTGTATGAAAGAATAGCCAAAAAATTGTAGGTGGATTTTCCATATCTCAGGAGTGAGAAGCCCTTAACCCCTGCAATGTAGAAGAGATAACTGTACAGTAGTTGGGGTAAGGGAGATGCTACAAACATGAACTATTAATACATGTACTTTCAAATGAGGTCCCTGTATTATTCATTTCACTTAATTGTTTTACTTTGTTACAAAAGGCCTCTCATGGAGTGGAGGTATCTGTTAATACTTATAATGGAAAAACAAAACACATCAATAAAATTTTAAAAGACAAAGTCCCATTTTTTGAAAGAATTGTTTCCCAGTTCCCCTTAATGCAGCTACCTTCCTTCTGAGATTATTCCCAATTTGTCTTGTCAGTGTCTTATTTGTATATCTTTGTTTACATGGTTGTTCTTCCCATTAGACTGTGAGTACCTTGAAAGCAGGGATTGCTATTTTTGTTTGTTGGTTAGTTTGGGGCCTTTCTTTTTATCCCTAGTGCTTAGTATGGTGCCTGGAACGTAGGCATTTAATAAATGCTTGTTGCTTGACTGACTTTCTTTTGTTTTGTTTTGTGGGGCAATGAGGGTTAAGTGACTTGCCCAGGGTCACACAGCTAGTAAGTGTCAAGTGTCTGAGGCTGGATTTGAACTCAGGTCCTCCTGAATCCAGAGCCAGTGCTTATCCATCTAGCTGCCCCCGCTTGACTGACTTTCAACAATTCTTGTTCAGTCATTTTTCAGCTGTGTCCAACTCCTTGTGGCCCCATTTTGGTGTGGGTTTTGGGGGGGTTTTTTGGTTTTTAGAGTTTTGGGGGGTTTTGGTGGAGATACTAGAGTGGTTTGCCATTTCCTTCTCCAGCTCATTTTACAGATAAGGAACTGAAACCGACAGGGTTAAATGACTTGCCTAGGATCACAAAGCTAGTAAGTATCTGTGGCCAGATTTGAACTCAGGAAATTGAGTCTTGCTGACTCCAAGCCCAGTACTCTGTGCAGTATGGTGCCACCTAGCTGCCCTTCAACAATTTAGAATTGTTCAAAAGTAATATGGGCTGGGGCAGCTAGGTGGCGCAGTGGATAAAACACCAGCCCTGGATTCAGGAGGACCTGAGTTCAAATCCGACCTCAGACACTTGACACTTACTAGCTGTGTGACCCTGGGCAAGTCACTTAATCCTCATTGCCCCGCAAAAAAAAAAAAGAAGAAGAAGAAAAGAAAGAGAGAGAGAAAAGAAAGAAACAAAGAAAGAAAGAAACAAACAAAGAAACAAAGAAACAAAGAAAGAAACAAAGAAAGAAACAAAGAAAGATGGGCTGCCTTGAGAGGTGAGGGAGGGCTGGGGGGAGGGTTCTTCATTCAAAGCCTCGATGGTCACCTGTTGGAGGTGTTGCCAAAGGGATAGCTTCCTGTTGAGGCATGGGGGCAGACTAGAAGAAAAATGACTTGTGTAAAAACCCGAGTTTTGAGCATAATCGGCGGAGCCAGGCTTGGAACCTCGGTTTCTAATACTGCTCCTCTCTCCCCTCTAGGGAAGTCAGGGTGTTGGTGGCTTAGATTCATCTGTTTCCAAACAGAACCACAGCCCATTTTTGCCTTATTAGAGTCTAATTCCACACCCAAGTTTATTGCCCAAGTCTCCCTCCTCCCAGACTATTTCTTCATCAGGAACTCCTAATGGAATTAAAGTCTCATCTTTCACAGATGCCAGTTATTTCGGCTACTTCCCAGACCTCAGAAATTCTTCAAGTGCCTTGAGATGCCTCTGGTATAAAGCTTCCATGCTGGAGAATTTGTTAGCCCCAGCTGTAGAGCCATCTATCCAGCACCCCTGACACCAGCCCTGAAATCAGACTCACTCTCCAAAGCTCCACTCCTGGCAGATGAACTGAACAAAGACTAATATGGTCCTGTTCCCGGTGTCTCCCAGCCTTAGTCAGGAGGAAAACGTGTTAAGCCCACATAGTAGCTAGCTAGAGTGGCCACTGTCGGGTTATGCGGGAGGGATTGGATAGATTTAGAGCTGAGGGGGACCTTAAAAGTCTTAGTTGTACCTCCTAAGTTTCACAGATAAGGAAGATGAGTCTCACAGAAGTCAAATGACTTGCCCAAGGTCAGATCTACTTCCTCTGACTCTAAATCCACTGAGCTTCACATTGTACCACACTGCCCCTGTTCATAAAATAGCATTAAAGAGTATCATTTGCTCACAGTCTTAAAGCTGAAATGGGCAAAGAGGTACCAGCTATGCCTTATCTCTGCATTGGGGGGAAGAAGTTTGGTGTGGTAGAAAGGGCACGATGTCTGAATTTAAAAGACCTGATTTCATAGCTTGGTTTAGAACCTGTGTGAATCTTACTGTCCACATCTGTAAAATGGCGGGGAGAATAATAATTACTCTCTAGTGCATGGTGTTACTGTAATAATCAAATAAGTGTAGTGAGTGTTCCCAGTGTTCGTCCTTGTTGCCCCATTGATGAGGTCTTTGGTCAGGCATTGTTGGTGTTTCTCTAAACAAGGTATAAAGGTCTTCATTGACCCTCAGATGAGGATGGAATTCAGTCACTGATTATATTCAGCATCATGACTAGCCTACACTTGAGGGACTTTGCCCCAAGGCTCTGAGCTAGGGTGCTTGTGCTTCCTCCCCAGAAGGAACATCCCCATGCCTTACCTCTTTTTTTTTCTTCTTTTTTTAAGTGAGGCAATTGGGGTTAAGTGACTTGCCCAGGGTCACACAGCTAGTAAGTGTTAAGTGTCTGAGACTGGATTTGAACTTAGGTACTCCTGACTCCAGGGCCGGTGCTCTATCCACTGTGCTACCTAGCTGCCCATGCCTTACCTCTTGGCCCATGCCCCAACAAGGACACAACTATCACCCCAGACTACACCTCACCCAAGCTTTCTGTCAATCAACCATGTTCTTTGGTGACCACTCCCTTCTTCCCCAGGGCCAGATGACACCCCTGTCTCCCACCATTACCAGCACCCTCTATACAACTGCACTTCCTGAATGTTCCCATATCTACCCTGCAGCCTTGGTGTTTCACAGTTCATTTATCCTATCCACTTGAAAACTCCTCATCCTTTTTCTCCATGTATATCTTGCTTCGATGCTAGCATGGTAGTCAAAACAGAATTTCAGAGTTGGAAGGAACCTCAGAGGCCAAATGGTCTAGCTCATCCATGGCCAAGAATACTCTCTATAATATACTTGGAGAGGGGTCATCCAACTTTTGCTTGAAGACATGCAAAGAAAGGGATCACATGCTGTCCCAAGACAACCCATTCTATTATTTTTTAGCTCTTGCTGTTTTCTAAGAGGGACAATGACATCACAGGGTGATGTCATGACTTGCTCATGAATTGGATTTCAGTGAGGCAGAGTTGCACAAAGTCATCAGCCTCACTCTCTCTTCCAAAGTCATCCAAGTTCAGGGGCAGAAAAAAAAATCAAGATGACTCAAGATGATCCGGAATGCAACGGATGACCTTGGAGTCTCCAAAGTCTGACCAAACTCTAAGCATCCACAGTGCCTGCTTCAGCTGCCTTCATGGCCCTTGGAATAAATTGTTCTCATCCTCCTTTCCTCACTTGCTTGGGGCAGACGGGTGTGAGGCCTGTCCATTACCCTCAACCTGATTTAGCCCATCTGCATCTCAGTAGATGGTTTTATGGGGTGTGGTCACTGCACATGCTATACCTTCTTGGAGCCACAGGTGAGAGTTAGGTGCCAGGTGGATACCAAGGGTAGATGAGAAGTCCTGAAAAGGACTCAGCAAGCCCTCACATCAGAGGTGTAGTTCTCCCTGAATAGCCCATACACCTCAATTTATTAGCTCTAACTGTTAAGGGAAGGAAAGCATCTACAAAACATTTACTATGTACCAAACACTGTGGTAAGCTTTATAAATATTATCTCATTTGATTTTCACAACAACCCTAGGAGGTAGGTAGGTATTATTATTATTATTATCTCTATTCTACAGTTGAGGAAACTGAAGAAGACAGAGAGGTTAAGTGACTTGCCCAAGATCACAAAGCAAATAAATAGCTGAGACTGAATTTGAACTCAAGTCTTCCTGTCTCCAGACCCAGGGCTCTAACCACGGAATTACCTAGCTGTTTATTTCTTTATCATAAGCCAAAATCTGCCTCTTTGAAACTTTCATGCATTGTTTCAAGTGCTTCTTTCTTTTCCTTCCTTTCTTCTTTCCTTCCTTCCCTCCCTTCCTTCCTTCCTTCCTTCCTTCCTTCCTTTCTTTTTTTCTTTCTTTCTTCCTTTCTTTCTTCCTTCCTTCCTTTCTTTCTTTCTTTCTTTCTTTCTTTCTTTCTTTCTTTCTTTCTTTCTTTCTTTCTTTCTTTCTTTCTTTCTTTCTTCCTTTCTTTCTTCCTTCCTTTCTTTCTTTCTTTCTTTCTTTCTTTCTTTCTTTCTTTCTTTCTTTCTTTCTTTCTTTCTTTCTTTCTTTCTTTCTTTCTTCCTTCCTTCCTTCCTTCCTTCCTTCCTTCTTTCTTTCTTTCTTTCTTTCTTTCTTTCTTTCTTTCTTTCTTTCTTTCTTTCTTTCTTTCTTTCTTTCTTTCTTTCCGTGGAGCAATGAGGGTTAAGTGACTTGCCCAGAGTCACACAGCTAGTAAGTGTCAAGTGTCTGAGGCTGGATTTTGAACTCAGGTCCTTCTGAATCCAGAGCCAGTGTTTTATCTACTGTGCCACCTGGCTGTCCTTTCCAAGTCCTTTGTGAGGACAACCAAAACAAATTTTATCCACCTTCCATGAGCCAGTCCTTCAAGTACTTGAATGTAATGGCCATCCTGGCTCTGCTCCTTACTAGTTCTATTGTCCTGGCATGTCGCCTCACTTCTCTGAGACTCAGTTTCCATATCTGTAAAAATAAGGCAAGGTGGCACTATAGAAAGAACCCTGGTTTTAGAGACAGAGGAATTCAGTTCAAATCCCAGCTCTTCTACATGGTACTTATAGGGTAATGGGCAAGTTACTCCCTACCCCCCAAACCATCTCAACCCCTTTTTATAACTATTCCTAGTTATGGTGCTGGAGATGTCTGTTGGATATAGCGTAAATTTCTTATCTCATCCTGGTTTTTTTGTTGAAACTACACCAATGACTGATGACTCATAGTTCATTCACACACCTGGGTTATAGCCTTGAGCTTGGTCTTGGAAGAAGGAGGCTGAACACTGGAGAGCAAGAACAAGATCTGAGTGAATGGACACATTTCCCTGGAGAGAAGCTTCCAGAGAACCATGTACGTAAAGAAACCAGTCGCAGATCCAAGGGAAATAGTTATTGTACCCAGTCTTCTGGATTCAACAGAGGAGAATCTAGACCATGATGATTTTTCTAGGGTAATGAGCAGTCTTAGACCATGAAAGAGCTATAGTTGAAGAGCATCAGCAGATAGAAGCAGAATCGGGAACAGCCGAACCCTTCCCTTCCTCTTTGTTTGTATTGTGAGTTATATGGACTGTGCAGGTTCAAGGAAAAAGCAATCTGGTGTGGGAGGAGGGCTTTCTTCTATCGAGGGGCCACATTAAGAGGAATACTATAAATTTAGGTCATTGGGGAAACAGGGCTCAAGAGAGGAGAAGTCTTCTTGACTCTACCAACCCCAAGTTCTTTCCTCTCGCTAGGGAGATCTTAAGTATGATTGCTGTTGTTGTTGTTTGTCCTTCATTCTCAAAGGAGACATGACATCAGGGTGACTTGCAATGAATTGGATTTAAGTGAAGGAGTGCTGTGAAAAGTTGGCAACTCACTCTCTCCTCCAGAGCCATCTGGGTCCGGTGGAAAGATATACATCAGGAAGACTGGAGGTGGCCCTGGATGTTTGAGGCAATTAGGGTTAAGTGACTTGCCCAGGGCCACACAGCTAGTGTCTGTAACTCATTTAACTTCTCCTTTAAGAATTTTCATGCTGGGGCAGCTAGGTGGCACAGTGGATAGAGCACTGGCCCTGGAGTCAGGAGTACCTGAGTTCAAATCCGGCCTCAGACACTTAACACTTACTAGCTGTGTGACCCTGGGCAAGTCACTTAACCCCAATTGCCTCACTTAAAAAAAATAAGCTCAAGATGAAGATTTGGGGACAACTGAGCTCTCTGTCATCATAAAGAATTATCTAAATGCAAGCAGTTATTATCATAGGTACTTTATTCTTACATCCCTCCTACAGAGAGAGAGAGAGAGAGAGAGAGAGAGAGAGAGAGAGAGAGAGAGAGAGAGAGAGAGAGAACACCACTGTGTCAGTCATCTCAAGAATAGGACGATTCCAGACCTTTGAATCTTGAAGCAGGCAAAAGGAAAGATAAAACTGCTCCTGTGAATTCTGTCAGTGAAGCGATTCGAAGTGATGGGCCCTTCAAAAGACATAGCCAAGATCAGAATGTGAATGTACTCCAGACAACAATAGAGTCAGACTTTTTCTCTAAAATGTCCTCCTTCTGTCAAGTCACAGTGGGCTCTAGGTTGCAGGAGTATCCTGAGCCAGAACTGAAAATCACTTGGAGATACTTTGCCAGTGGTGGGGAGGGGATGACACCATGCCATCTGCACTCTCTCCCTTTACTCATCCTTGTGACCAAAGTTGAATATCTGGCACCTGGCGATTTGGAATTCTAAGTGTCATCTGCCCATATAGAGCAGTGCTCGAACCCACGACCCAAGCTCTCATTACCATTGGGTGACTGAACTATCTAGTCATGAAAATCTATAAGAATAATTCCAGTTTTTCTCCCCCCCCCAAAAAAAGGTCCAAATAAAGTAGGCATCAAAATAACTACAGATCAGGAGACTCTAATACAAAGATTGTTATATACTCAGTATGTTGTTGAGTCATTTCAGTCATGACCTTATTTGGGGTTTTCTTGGCAAAAAGACTGGAATGGTTTGCTGTTTCCTTCTCCAGCTCATTTTACAGATGAGGAAACTAAGGCAAACAGGGTGAAGTGACTTGCCCAGGATCATACAGCTAGGAAGTATCTTAGGCTGGATTTGAACTCAGAAAGATGAGTCTTCCTGATTTCAGGCCTGGCACTCTGTGCGCTATGGTGCCACCTAACTGCCTCGGTTTAGGGAGAACTCAATCATGATAGTGTGGTAGGGAAGAGGACTGGTAAAGAAACCCAATAGCTTCAGTCCTTAGAAACTATTTCATGCTAATATATATATTTCCTTGAGCTATATCCTCTGAGGATGGCTCTTTTAGTTCCCTACTTCCTAGGGCAGCTAGGTGGCGCCATAGTGCACAGAGCGCCAGATCAGGAGTCAGGAAGATTCATCTTCTTGAGTTCAAATCCAGCCTCAGACACTTACTAGCTGTGTTACCCTAGGCAAGTCACTTAACCTTATTTGCCTCAGTTTCCTCATCTGGAAAATGAGCTGGAGAAGGAAACTGCAAACCACTCCAGTCTCTTTGCCAAGAAGTCCCCAAATGGGGTCACAAAGAATTGAATGTGACAAATGACTGAACAACAAAAAATACCAATTGGACCTACATTAAGGGCAGTAGAGAAAAGGATGATTCAGATTAAAAACCAGGTCCAGGCTATTGCCAGCCCAGGATAGAAACCGTCTAAGAGGAAATGGCAGCCTTCAATAAGAAATTCAACACTTAACAAAGGCCCACTGTGTTCTGAGTACTACTATGTTTAGAGGGTGGGAGAGAGAGATAGATAACTAAGACAAGAGCCCTTCTTCCATGGCATTTGCTTTCCTACAAGGAGTACAGCACATGCAAGGGATAGGGACTGGACTTTTCCCTGGTGTAGGAAATTCCCAAGTTAGGAAACTCTCTCTCCTAAGTATCCTTTTCATCTTATAATAATAGCTAGCATTTATAGAGAGCTTTTTTGGGGGGGGGGCAATGGGAGTTAAGTGACTTGCCCAGGGTCACACAGCTAGTAAGTGTCAAGTGTCTGAGGCTGGATTTGAACTCAGGTCCTCCTGAATCCAGGGCTGGTACTCTATCCAATGTGCCACCTAGCTGCCCCTATAGAGAGTTTTTTAAGGTTTGCAGAGTCTTTTACATGTTACCTTACTTGATCTTCACAACAACACCGTAAAATAGGTGTTATTCTTTCCATTTTACAGATGAGGAAGCTAAAACTAAGAGAGGTTGAGTAACTTGCCCAAGGTCACACAGCTAGTCAGAAGCAGGACTTGAACCCAGGTCTTCCAGGCCAGCTCTTTTTCCACTACGCCACCATGTTTCAAGATATGTATCATAATGTATATCTGTACAACTATTTTTACACAATGAAGAGGTACAAAACAAAAGGTTATCTGAAGCCTATGAGGGAAGGTTGTTACTAATCAACAGGTCAAGGAGGGTGAATCAGGGAAATCTTCCTGGAGGAGGTGGCATTGCGTGAAATGAGTAGGAATCCAGTAGGAAAAGAGATAGAGAACATTCCAGACATGGAGGATGGCCCAAGCATAGAGGTGAGAGGGAACAAGGATTGTACAGGGGAGAGCCAGTGGTCAAGTTAACTAGAGTATATAATGAAGATCAGTGATTTGGAATTAGTCTACAAAGATACAATGGCATCAGATTATGGAGAGAGCCTCAAATGCCAAGCTAAGGAATTTGAACTCTACTCTAAAGGTGATAGGGAGCCACTCAAGGGTCTGGAGCAGAGGAGCTATATGGTCAGAGCCATGCATAAGGAAGATCATTCCAGTAGAAATATGACTGGAAGGAGGAGAGGGTGGAGTTGGAAATCCTTATCGGGAACCTACTGCAATGGTCCAGGAGGATGGTAATGAATGAGAATCTGTACTAGGGTCTGATCTGTAGTAGGGTGGCAGTAATGAGAACAGAGAGGAGGGGCTGTAGTAAGAGATCTTGAAGAGATGACTGAGTAGGGCTCTGGGGCTTTGGACAGTGGCTTGAAACATTTACGACCCCTGAGAGAGAGAAAGACAAGCCAGACATATAGGATTCAACAAACACTGAGCCCTCCACTCCCTGACCCTTTCAATTTTGGTTTCACATCTTCCCCACTGCTGGAAAATTTTGAGCTGCAGTTAATCAGCCAAGTTCCGCATATCTCTCCTGCCTGGAGGAGGCATGGGCTCTAATGCACGATTCTGCGTTCCTCGCACAGTCTCCGATCTGTCGATGGCTCTGAGCGCTTGGCCTCCCCCTCTCTCTCACTTAGTGGCTCTGGTGACATAAAACCCCGTGTTCCCAGACAGAATCACACTCATCCGGCTCTGTCAATTAGAGAACACCGTGCTGGCATCGGATTCGGGGTGTTAGTCAGAGCAGGGACCGAACGGAGACAGGATTGGTTCAATAGTCGATGCTGGGATTTGGGGCGCTCACACGAAGGGTGCTATGCAAGTGGTAGCGATTGATTTCAATCAATTGTCCTCCTCCCGTCCCCTCCCCATCCTCCAAGCTCTAGATTTCCCATGGGGCCTGGGAGCGGAAAAAACCCTGTCTTTGGAGAGAAAGTACTAAAAGGGCAATTTTCTTGTTCCCTGCGGTCTGTCCAAGCTCAGCAGGGCTCTGACGCAGCAGGCCACTGCCTATTTAAACATTTAGAGTGGGGAAAAACAACTTCCAGGCTTGGCTGGCCGATAACTCACCAAAAATAAGAGTTTCTAAGGACTGGGCCCCAGGACTGGACAACCCCCAGGGTACAGTGAGGCAGGGGTCCAGTGGCCTGCTGACATAGGGTGGGAGAAACCTTCCGGGGGAATTTGATGCTCCTTTCTTCTCTTGGTAGTATTCAGAAATTGGATTCTCAACCCTTGGGACCCCAGGTTCTGATTAATGAGCCTGTATCTTATCTTGGTCCTAACCAGGCCCAACACACCTCTTCCCAGCCATTTCCAAGCCATGCTGCCTATATTCTAGTCTTCTAGCTCCTGCTCCCATCTCTTCCTCTTCTTCCCCCTCCTCTTCCCTCTTCTCCCTCTCCCTCTTCTCTTCTCCCCTCCTTCTTCTCCCCCTCCTTCCTCCCCACCCTCTTCCTCCTCTACCTCTTCTTTCCCCCCTCCTTCTTCCTTCCCCTCCCTCTCCTCCTACCTACCTCCTACCTGTCCCTGTCCTCCCCCTTTCTCCTCCTCCCTCTCCCCTCCCCCTCCCCTTCTCTTCTTCCCTCTCCTCCCTCTTCTCTTTACCCTCCCCCTTCCCCATCTCCACTTCCTCCATTCTTCTCCTTTTTTTTCCTCCTCCCAGAAATTACACCTTAACTCTTGGAGCCCTGGGTTCTGATCAGTGAACTTTCACTTTATTTTGTCTGTACCCATGCTACCAGCCTCTTCACAAACCACCTCCATATCATGCCAAATTCCACCTCCTGCAGGTTCTTTCCTTGTGTGACCCTGGACTCTGATTGGTGAGCTCTCACCGTATCTTGTACAATCTATTGACCCTTCTCCCTGGCCACCATTCCCCTCTATGGGTTATCTTTTCCCAGTAGAATGCAATTCCTTGAGAGCAGGAACTATCTTGGTTGCTTGTATGTGCATCTCTAGCAATTAAAGCAGAGTTTGGTTCATAATTAGTGCTTAATTAATGCTTTTTCATTAATCCATCCATCCATCCATCCATCCATCCATCCATCCATTCATTCATTCATTCATTCACTCACTCACTCATTGGAAGTGGCTTAAGGTTCCTGGAGAGTTTGCTCTGTGCCTTAGCCTCATTGGGATGAGATTGACCTGCTCTGGGGAGATTGTCCCATGTGTGTATATGCATTAATGCACATACACATTCATATATTCACATAAAGCTACATACATACATGTCTGTTTTACACGTATGTTCATTGTGTATATTTGTTATATCTATAATCTCTTGAACAACCATTGTTGAAGTGAAGAGATTCTCACCAAATAGACCCTGACAAAAGCTCTTTATAATAATGATGATGGAAAACCAATAGCAAATAGAGTCCTGAACTTAGAGTCAGGAGGACCTGGGTTCAAATCCTATCTCTGACACTTAGTAGCCATGTGATCACAGGCAAGTCACTTGACTTCTTTCTCTGAGCCTTATTTTCCTCCTCTGTTAAAAAGAGGGCCCTTCTAAGCTCCCTTCCACCTTCAAATCTATGATCCTATATTAGACTAAAAGGAGTATAGGGAGGAGAAGAACTAATATAGGCTAATAAATGTTGGTTGAATTTAAATAACACTTTATGGTTGCAAAGACATTTACTTCCATTGTGTCATCTGATTCAATGCATAAAGTAGATAGTTCAAATCTTGTCTCATTTTATATATGAAGAAACTAAGGCCTAAACATATTAAAGGACATCTAGTAATAATAAGAAGAATAGCAAATAATAATAGCTAGCATTTGTATAGTCATATATTATAAATATTATTTCATTTGATCTTTACTACTCTGGAAGGTAGGTGTTATTATTATCTACATTTTACAATTAAGGAAATGGAGGCAGACAGAGGTTATATGATTTTCCCAAGGTCACACAATTAATGTGTCAGAAGTTGAATTTGAACTCAGGACTTCAGACTCCAGGCCCAGCTCTCTATCCACTGTACCACCTAGCTTCTGTAAACCCCATAATCTTATGATCCTACAATCTACCCAAGATGACACAGTACATTGATGGAGATGTGATTCTAGGTCTTTGGATTCCCAACTATTCTTGGTAAGAGGTATTCAGGGAGGACTAGCACCTCTGGTGTGAGGGCTTACTGAACCTTTCTCAGGGCTGCTCATTCACCTTTGGTATCCACCTGTCCCATAACTCTCATCTGAGGCTCCAAGCTATAGCACGGGGAGTGGCCACATCTGGGAAAAACCATCTTGGCAGATGGGCTGAACCAAGCTGAGGGTAACCAACAGGCCTCAAGTTCATCAGTGAGTTAGGGAGGTGTCTACTCCAAGCATATGAACACCTCCCCACCCCCAGGGGAATAGGCAGATGAGAACAATTTGTTCCAAAAGCGATAAAGGCAGCTGAAGCAGGTGCTATGGAGCTCAAAGCTGCCAAGGTCATCCACTGTGACCCAGACCATCCACAGTCCACCTGACTTCTGTCTTGCTACTGGACTTCAATGACTCAGAAGAAGTGAGGCTGAGGACTTTGTGCAATCCTGCCTGGCTCCATTTCCAATTCATGCACAAGTCAAGACATCACCCTGTGATGTCCGTCATTGGTGCTCTTTGAAGATGGACAAACAACATTCTCAGTATTATATAACAGCCATCAGGATTGGGCTCGCAAGGAAAGAGAGCTGGTACCAAAGCAAGAACTGGAGCCTAGGCCAAACAACCCCAACTGAAGCCCCAGTGGCAGTTTGACCTTCCCAAAGAACCAAAATCAAAGCCACCATCAAAGGCCATGAAAGAAATCGATCAAAACACAGAAAGAAAGTCACGTAAATAACAGTATTTGCCACACAACCAAACCTGGAGCAGAGCAATCGTCCCAAAAATTACATTTCCCAATTAAGGAATGAATCACTCTTTATAAAAAAGCAAGTCAATGGGAAATAGGCTTTTTTTCTTTCTCATCTCCACCAACATTTCTAATTGTCTTTCCTTAGCCTTCCTGTGCACTGATCCATTTCATAATGATAAAAAGCATTACATTTGGTGATTATATTCTGGGTTTCTAATGACAGGGAGCTGCCTGCAACTTTTCTTAATGTGCACAGGTACGCAAAAATGGTTAGTCACAGCTGGGCTGCCTGAGCCCGCATGACACTCATTCCAGGATGAGGGTGGAAGCAAGGGATGTGTGTATGCAGAACAAGAAATGGAAACTTGAGGGGGGAACCAGCTCTCCTGCCCTTGGAGAGAAGAATGTGATGGATTGAGGCTGGCTGAGGGGGCAGCAAAAGGGGGAAGAGGAGGAGCTGGGACAGGATACTGCAGCATCATTAAATGTACATGGAAGGGGGCAGCTAGGTGGCGCAGTGGGTAAAGTAGCGGCCCTGGATTCAGGAGGACCTGAGTTCAAATCCATCCTCAGACACTTGACACTTACTTAGCTGTGTGACCTTGGGCAAGTCACTTAACCCTCATTGCCCACCCCCACCCCCGGCCAAAAAAAAATTATATGGAAGGTGCTTTGCTAAACTGAAAGCACTATATAAATGTGAGTAACCATAAATGTAAGGTCACAACTGTTGATCTAGAAGGAAAATTAAAGGTCATTTACTCCAGCCTCCTCATTTTACAGATGAGGAAACTGAGACCCAAAGCAGGAAATCAAGGGCATTCAGTTAGAATTTGAACCCAGATCTTCTGATTCTAAATTCAACCCTCTTTCATAGGATCATTGATTTGGAACTGTGAGAGACCCTAAACAGTCATCAAAAGCTCATTTTGCACTAAGTCCCAAGGAGGGAAGTGATTTGCCCAAATTCATACATATTAGAAAGGGCAAAGATAGAATTTGAACCCACATCCTCTGATTCTAAATTCATTACTTTCAGAATTATGGATTTGGAGCCAAAAGATGCTTTAGAGGCAGTTAGGTGGCACGGTGGATTGCTGAACTTAGAGTCAAGATGGTTGTTCAGTTGTGTCTGATTCTTGGGGGGGGGGTGTTTTTGTTTTTCTTTTTGCAGGGCTATGAGGTTTAAGTGACTTGACCAGGGTCACACAGCTAGTAAGTGCCAAGTGTCTGAGGTCAGATTTGAATTCAGATCCTCCTGAATCCAGGGCTGGTGCTTTATCCACTGCGCCACCTAACTGCCCCCGTGTCTGATTCTTTGTGACCAGATTTGGAGTTTTCTTGGCAAAGATACTGAAGTGGTTTGCCATTTCCTTCTTTAACTTATTTTATTTTATTTTTATTTTTCTCAATTACATATAAAGATATTTTTTGAGTTCCAAATTTTTCTCCCACCCTCCCTTCCCTTCCCCCTCCTGAGGCCAGCAAGCAATTTGATATAGGTTATACATTTCCATCATGTTAAACATATTCCCACATTAATCAGAACAAAAGGAAAAATGCAATAAAGAATAAACAAGAATAATAACAAAAAAAGCAATAACAAAAGTGAAAATAGTATGCTTCGGTCTGCATTCAGACTCCATAGTTCTTTTTCTGAATGTGGAAAACATTTTCCACCATAAATCTTTTCCTATTGTCTTGGATCATTGTATTGCTGAGAAGAGTTAAGTCTATCACAGCTCATCATCACAAAATGTTGTTGATACTGTGTACAATGTTTTCTTGCTTCTGCTCATTTCACTCAGCATCAATTCATGCAAGTCTTTCCAGGTTTTTCTGAAATCCACCTGCTTATCATTTCTTACAGCACAATAATATTCCATTACATTCATATACCACAACTTGTTTGGCTATTCCCCAACTGATAGGCATCGCCTCAATTTCCAATTCTTTGCTATCACAAAAAGAGCAGCTATGAATATTTTTGCACATGTGGGTCCTTTTCCCTTTTTATGATCTCTTTGGGATATAGACCTAGTAGTGGTATTCTTCTGTTTATTTTACAAGGAAACTGAGACAAACGTGGTAAGTGATTTGCCCAGAATCACACAGTTAGTAAATGTCTGAGGTCAGATTTGAACTCAGGTAGAGGAGTCTTCCTGACTTCGGGCCCAGCACTCCATCCAGTGTGCCACCCAGCTGCCCAGTTAAATTCAAATCCAGTCTCAGATGCTTTCTCATCCATAAATGAGATGATGATGGCACCCACCTCCAAGGATTATTGGGAGAATCAAATGAGACCCTGTTTGTAAAGCATTTTGCAAACCTTAAAGCTCTTTATAAATAAGTACTAGCTAACAAAGGTTATCAAATGCAGCCCCCTCACTTTATAGATGAAGAAACTGAAACCCAAAGATTGACTTGCCCAGGGTCACACAGCTAGTAAGTGTCTAAGGCAGGATTTGAACCCAGGTCACTACATCATACTGTCCCTCTTTCTACTACCCTTTGTCATCTTTGTGTGTCATGGAAAAACTATGAACCAGAGGACTTTATCTGCAAGTCCTAGACCTCCCATTAGCTCAATAAATGATTTGGAGAGATGGAAATTAATCTATTTTCTGTAAAAGGGTATAGGAAACCCTACCCTAGCTACCTATGAGGTTGGTTGTGAATATAATAGGAAGGAAACAAACATTTATTAAGTGCCTACTATGTGCCAAGCACTTAAAAATATGATCTTACTTGAACCTCACAACAACCTTAGAAGGTAGGCTATACTATTATCTTCATTTTACAGATGAGGAAACTGAGTCAGATAGCAGTTAAACGACTTGCCCAGGGCTGCACAACTAATAAGTGTCTGAGATCAAATTTTAACTCAAGTCTTCCTGATTCCAGACCCAAAGCACTATCTACTGTGCCGATTTTTTTTTAAATCCAAGAAAGTTTTGAAAAATATAAAGGATCTTACAAATGGAATACAATGTAGAGAGCACTAGATTTGTAATCAGAGGAAATGTCTTCATGGTTCATCTTAGTCATTTACTATTTCTGTGACTATGGACAAGTCACAATATCTCTAGACCTCAATTTCCTTATTTGTAAAATGGAGATAATAATATTTGTACTACCTCCCTGTATTAGGCTGAAAGACCAGCTGGATGAGCGCTCAGATTCAAATGATGAGGTGATGGAAATTATTTCTGTGAGAGCTTCCAAGGCTAGCGATATGTATTAAGGCATATACAAATTGGACTAGCTGGAAATCAACCACCCATGAGTCATTCTCACTCAGAAAATGCTTTGCAAACCTTAGAGCTTTATATAAATAAATGCTAGTTAATAGAAGTTATTGAATATAGCCTTCTCATTTGTAAAATGAGGAAACTGAGACCCAGATAAGTTAAGTGACTTGCCCAGGGTCACACAGCTAATAAATGTCCAAGGCAGGAAGAAACAACACCATTCCAGCTCCTCCACTCCGCCAGCCTCCTGCATTCGGGCTTTTGGCATAGCTCCTGGCACAAGGTAGGTACTTAATAAATGCTTATTGACTGACTGACATAACTAAAGTTCTACTGATATTGAATGTGTGTGGTAACATGCAGAACACTGCCCCAATGTTGATACAACGATTGATACAATAGGGTCCCCTCAATACAATAGGAGGCAGCTAGGTGGCACAGTGGATAGAGCACTGGTCCTGAAGTTAGGAGGACCTGAGTTCAAATCTCACCTCAGACACTTACTAGCTGTATGACCCTGGGCATGTCGCTTAACCCCAATTGCCTTAAACATCTGGGACCATCCCCAGTCGTCCTGATAACATATCTTGTCATTGGACACAGATGGCCCCAGAGGAGGTAACTGTGATTTTGCCCAATTCAGTGCAAGTCATGACATCTATCATGGTCCTCTTTGAGAACAACGGACAAAACAACAAGGTCCAGGAGACAACATTAGACCCCACAGTAGGGATAACTTCCAAGGAGAGTCTTGTAAGAAACTTGGGACACAAGGAATGAGAAGGGCTGAGACTGAATGGTATATGGGAGGAATGCTGAGGATTATGGTCTCAGGATTTTAAAGCCAATCTATGGGCTATTAATCTATACAGCCTTCTGGGTTTGCCTTGTATGAGTGTGGTGAAGAAAATACTTTGTAATCCTCAGAATGCTTCATCAATGAGGATTATCACTAGAGTCACTCTTCAGGGTCTGACATGGAGAAAGAAATCCACTTGGTCTGGTCCATCCCCAGGGCTGTGTTAAGACTCTGACTGGGGGCAGCTAGGTGATGCAGTGGATAAAGCACCGGCCCTGGATTCAGGAGGACCTGAGTTCAAATCCGACCTCAGACACTTAACACTTACTAGCTGTGTGACCCTGAGCAAGTCACTTAACCCTCACTGCTCTGCAACCCCCCCCAAAAAAAGACTCTGGTTAGTGTGGTCACTACCACGGCCAGAGTAGCCCCAGCTCATAAATGTGTTTGGGAGACATGAAGTCTCTATGAAGAGAGGCTGTGAGTTGGCATGGCAGATTGAAAGCTGAACTTGTAATCAGGAAGTTGTCATTCAATCATGTCCAACTCTTTGTGACCCCATGGACCACAGCACGCCAAGCCCTTCTATTCTCCCCCATCTCCCAAAGTCTGTCCAAGCTCCTGTTCACTGTTTCCATGACACTACCTGTCTATCTCCTCCTCTGCCATCCCCTTTCCCTTTTGCCTTCATCTTTCCCAACATCAGGGTCTTTTCCAATGAGTCTCGTCTTCTCTGTATGAGGCCAAAGTATTTAAGCCTCAGCTTCAGTATTTGACCTTCCATTGAATAGACTGGATTAATTTCTTTAAGTATTGATAATCAGGAATTAATCAGGAAGACCTGAGTTCAAATCTGACCTCAGATACTTATATAACCCTTGATACGTCATTGAATCTGTTTGCCTCAGTTTCCTTAAGTGTAGAGTGAGCATGGTAAATTATTAATGTTTATTTACAATACTTATAAAACACTTAGCACAGTGTCTAGCACATGGTAGGCACTATAGAAATGCTTATTCCCTTCCCTCCACCAACATGAAAAGCAGGTCCTGCTTCCAACTAGCTGGAACTTCATTTTAGAATGTTCTTTGGCATATGGGATAGTGGAAGGGATAGTCAAATGAGAATCAGGATATCTAGGTCACAGCATTGTCATTTGCTATCTGTGTGACTTTGAGGGAATCACTGCCCCCTCAATTTACTCATCTGTCAACTGGGAGAAATAGACTAAATGACCTCTCTGATTCTTTCCAGCTCTGACATGATGTGACTCTGATGTTTGTGGAGTGGCTTCCAGACAATGAAGATACTGAGACAGATACTAATATGAGAAGGCTAGTTAAAGCAATCAAACAAATAAGCATTTTTTTAAGCACCTACTCTGTACCGAGCACTTTGTTAGGTACCGGGATAGCAAAGTAGAATAAACTTTTGAGTTTACATTCTGGCTAACATCACACTTGCCATCATGGATGGGGTCAGAACCTCACTGTCTCAGTTCATGATACTATCTCTGACAAAACCACCAGAGGGATATGTTGTGGAAAATAAGGATTCCCTTCACTGAAACCAACATCAAAGGTCAGGAAAGAGCACTGTATTTGTAGTCACAAGACCTGAGTTCAAATCCTACTTCCTCTATTTGCTAACTATGGGTTATCAAGCATGTTGCTTAACCTTTCTCAGCCTCAGTTTCCTTGTTTGTAAAACAAAGGGGTGGGGGCAGCTAGGTGGTGCAGTGGATAGAGCACCGGCCCTGGAGTCAGGAGGACCTGAGTTCAAATCCGACCTCAGACACTTAACACTTACTGGCTGTGTGACCTTAGGCAAGTCACTTAACCCCAATTGCCTCACACACACACAAAAAAAGAGTAAAACAAAGGGGTGGAACTAGATCGTGGGATTATATATTCAGAGCTGGAAAGTTCCTGAGAGGTGATGTAGTCTAACTTTATTTTGCAGATTAAGGAACTAAGTCCCAGTTAAAAGAATTCTACTCAGGGCTACACAGTTAGTAAGAAACATCTGAAACACAACTCCTCCCTCAGAGCTCTCAGTTCTTTCCACCTCCCCTCAAAAGCTATTATTGGATTAGCTAGTGTTTGAAAGGTCTGTCATGAGCACTTGCTATCTCCCTAAAATGATGAGGGGATAGAGGGCAAAGGTCTGAGAATCTAGGGGACTTCAGAGTTACGGTCCAGAGGCCTTGGAGCTTGGACTCTGCTATCACCCTTCAAACCCACCCATCCAGACTGACTGTCGGCTCCATGCCCAGGTTAGAATGGCGAAACCCTGGTACTCCCGTTCTCCTCCAGCAAAGACTTGACTTGGTTTGGAGTGTTCAACAGGCCTCCCTGGAAGGCTGCCAGGCGACTGCACGCTCTTCTTTGCCCATCAATCTTTTTACCAAAACACTGTGATATATACTGATCAGTGTCCCCACGGGCTCCCCAGACAGCGGACAAATTACCAGATTATTTGTGAATTTTAGTCATCCAATGGGGATTCAATGCTGTGACTGTAAATGTGAAATCAGCTACTTCCTACAACTTCCAAACAGTGAGCTGTTAACAAGTCAGGTAAATTAAACAGCCAACTCACTCCACTAACAGGCCCAGCTGTCAGGGGAAGACAGATGTGTGCAATCAGTGCAGAGCTCAGACTGACTCCACAGGATCCAATCTCCCCTCTTCCCCTGATTCAGAGAAGAAATTGAGACAGGGCTCTGGATGAAGAGTTCTGCTCTTGGCGGGCGTAGGGGAGGGTGTTTATGGAACGAAATCATGTCACTTTCTTGTGCAAAATCCTTCAGTGCCTCCTCATTGCATCTGGGGCAAAGCCCCTTGGCCTATATTCAAGACCCTCCCCAACCTTCCCCAGCCATCCTGCCCCACCTTCATTCCCTTCATAAACCTTTGCCCTTTTCTTCTTTCTGCTCTCCCCCTCCCATTTCCCTTCCTTCCCTTTTTTTTTTCCTTTTCTCTCCAACCCATCATTTAGA
Source organism: Dromiciops gliroides (assembly GCF_019393635.1). NCBI lineage: Eukaryota > Metazoa > Chordata > Mammalia > Microbiotheria > Microbiotheriidae > Dromiciops > Dromiciops gliroides. The sequence goes on from NC_057861.1 coordinate 535,748,650, forward strand.
ACCAGCTTAAAGCTCTCCTCCTAGTAATTCACATGCTGCTTTCTTCATCAGAATGGGAGCTCAACTTCTCTCCTCATCTCTTCTTTTCCTCTCCTCTCCTCTTCTTTGTTCTCCTCTCTTTTCCTCTCCTCTCTTCCCTCCTCTCCTCTCTTCCCTCTTCTTCTCTCTTCCTCCCCTTTCTTTTTCTTTCCTCTCTTTTCCTCACTTCCTCTCTTCTCTCTCCCTCCCTCCTCTTTCTTTCTCTCCTCTCCTCTCTCCTTCTCTCCTCTCCTCTCCTTTCTCTTATTCTACTCTCCTTCCCTCTTCCCCCTTTCCTTTCCTCCATTGACAAGTCATTTAACCTCTCCCACCTTCAGTTTTCTCATCTGATAAATGGGGATAATAGTAGCCTCTACTTTGCAGAGTTTTCATGAGGACCAAATGAGATAACATACCTAAAATATTTTCCAAACTTTAAAGCACCATATAAATAATAGCCATTATTACTGTTATTATTGTGCATTCATTCATTTCCAGCTAACCAGCATTGATAGAATGATTCTTTTTGCGTGATGCCCTGCCATGCCTTAGCACACGCCACCCCTTCCCTTCCTTCCCTCCTTCCCCTTCCTTCTTCCCTTTCTTCCCAGATGGCGGGGGCAACATTAGGTCTTTCACACCCCTTGATTCTCTTTTTTGAGCCCAATTTGCCTCTTTAAGCTCCTCCCCTCCCTCAAATTCTCCATTTCTTTGTATTGGGATGGCTGATTAGAGCCCAGAAGTTTAAACAGCCTCAGTAGTGGAAAGTCTGGGGAATCCTATAATCGCTCGCACAGGTAAACATTCCAGTCAAACCTGCAATTTAAGAAAGCTTCGCTGTGTCTCCCCACTTGGGAGATCAGATCCCTGCCCCCACTCCCAGTAAATGAAATAGAGTTCTGTCATTAAGGGAACTACATCTGCAAAGCTCCCTCCTAGCCACAGTCCTGATACACTGCTGAAGGGGCTCCACCCTGTATAAGATAAGAGGTTGTGCCAAGGATAAGCAGGTCTAGGCTAAAGGCCATTGGACCAGCTCATAGTCGACGCCATGGCCAATCCAAAGCAGGAAAACCTTCCAACAGAAATCTGGAAGCCAGGAACACAGAGAGAGCACGCCAGGAAGAAGAAGGAGAAGAGGACAGAAATGGGCCATGAGATTTCACTGTTTCCATGAACGGAAATTGCCTGCTTTGCACAGGCGTGTGTCCACACAGGCTGAGGAGATATGTGACACCCTGGTGCTAACCCTCATCACCTCTCTCCTGAACTATTACAATAGCTTCCTAATTGGTCTCGCAAAGACAGCTAAGTCTCACCCTTACTTAGACCAGCCAGCTGTGGGCTGTGCACCCTTGCAGCTTTCACTGGATAAAACTGAAACCGAGGATATGTGTGTATCGTGTTATTTTTGTATTATGAACAGTGGAGCATCTCACTATGGAGAAAATTTAACCTTGGTGAAGTTTGGCCTAGTGCCACCCCAAAACAGCCTTCCTACTCTCTCTCATCTTCCCACCTCCAGTAATAATTATCTTGAATTCCCCAGCCACCTCCCCTCCCCACCTCCCACCCCAGACTCTTCCTGAGTCTGCCTCCCCCGGGTAATGCTCCATCCTGCAGACTTCCTCTGACCCACCGAAAGGACCCTTCAGACCCTTAGGACCTGAATTCTCTACTGGCTCCTCAGACAAGTAAATAATTGCTGAAATGCTAAGAACTGATAGATTCAATTGTTATCCCTCCCAGATGAAAATACTACGGGCTTTGTATCACCCAAAAGGGGAGATAATGATGGAATTTCAGACACTAGAGCTGAGAGCTAATGGGGAAGCAGGAGCCCCTCTTGTCTCTCCTCATAGCACCCCAAATATGGAGATTTACTCCTCAGAGGGATCGGAGCTGGTCCTGAGGTAATGGTGGGGAGGGAGGACCGTGTATTCAGAGGCTCAAATGAGATAATGTATTATAAAGTGCTTTGCAAACCTTAAACTTTGGTATAAATGTGAGTTATTGTTATTGTTATTGTTATTGATTCTCTCTATTTTTCCAGAGGGGCTGGGCCAGGCCCACTCAACTTACTCTGGACAAGTACCTAGCCTGGTCTCAGGGAAAATACTAAATAACAAATGCTGTGGGAAGATTATGGTGAGAAACCAATCATTCAGCACCATTATATGGGCTAAATTCACAAGTACCCCCATCCTCCCTGGGAAAAGATATTTTCCTCTTCCACGAGACAGCAAGAACCAATAGACATAGGAATGGACTTCAATCACTACTTCAAAAGATATTTGCTAAGTGTTTACTATCAGTAGAGTAATATACTTGGTGCTGGGTGAGAAAACCAGTCCCTGCTACAGGGAGTTTATAACCTAGAAGGAGGGATCAAGACTCACACATGGATAATTTTAATGCAAGCTGGAATTTGACGAGTGCTTTGTTGCTGTTTGTCCTTCATTTTCCAAGAGGGCCAATGACATCACAGGGTGATGCCTTGACTTTTCATGAACTGGATTGAAGTGAAGCAGAGTTTCACAAAGTCAGCAGCCTCACTCTCTCTTCCAGAGTCATCAATTTCCAGTGGCAAGACAAAAGTCAGGATGACCGGAGATGGCCCCAAATGCAATGGATGACCTTGGTGACTGATGTCTGACCAAGCTCTAAGCACTCCACAACCTCTGCTTCAGCCCTTGCTGACTGTTAAGAGGACAAAGTCCTGTCACTTTGTACTTTCACAGCTCCAGCTGGGGGCATCACAGTGGAGGTAGCATCTGAATTGAGCCTTGGGATATGTCAACAAGTACCTTGTGGAGTGGAGGAGTACATTTTGTAAATAGGGAACAATGTGAAGCCTAGAGGTGGGTAAATGTGAGGTGCATCACAGATGACCATTAATCCAGTTTGGTTAGAATACAGTATATGAGAGTGAGTAGTGTGCATTAAGGGGCAGCTAGGTGGTGCTGTGGATAGAGTGCTGGGCCTGGAGTCAGGAAGACCTGAGTTCAAATCCACCCTCGCACACTTACTAGCTGTGTGACCCTGGGCAATCCCTTAACTCCATTTGCCTCAGTTTCCTGATCTGTAAAATAAGCTGGTGAAGGAAATGGCAAAACACTCCAATATCTATGCCAAGAAAACCCCAAATAAGATTATGAAGAGTCAGAAGCAACTGAAAAACAACTAAACAACAACAGCAAAGGTAAACTTTAGCCTTGCTGGAATGATCATATAAGCCAAATTAGATTCTAAGTTAATGGGATAATATTGTAGCTTGTTGCAAATAGTCCTTGAGCCTATTCATAATGCCCCTCATTTTCACATTCATATCCTCATTTTCTCTTTATAACAGGTAGGATAGATATCATTATCTCCATCTGACAAAGAAGAAAATAGCCTACGTTTATGTAGTGCTTTGAGGTTTTCAAAGCACTTTCGTGTTATCTTATTTGATCCTCACAACAATCTGGAGAGTAGGTGTTATTATTGTTCCCATTTTAAAGATGAAGAAACTGATGCTGAGCTGTCACCTGGCTAGTAAATGTCTGAGGTAGGAGTAGTGATCTGTATAAGCTAATCGGCTAAGAGGCTACAGAGACTAAAGTCTAACTTCATCCTCTGAAGAACAAGGGAATTCTCTTAGATGACCTTGAAGGTCCCAGTTGGCAAACCTATGTGATCCTGTAAACATTTCAGGTCTTCTGGCTCCCAGTCCAGTTCTCTGTCTTCGACAGAAGTAGTAGAGACAGAGAGAGATCGCCTTCTAAGCAGAATAGAGTAGCCTCTGGTGGTCAGGCCCCACCCCCCCCTCTCCCTGCTGGCTAACCTGATGTCATCAGGGGGCCCCTCCCGACAGTCAGGACAGTGGAAGGAGCACAGCCCAAGAGGCTGCCAATTGAAAGCCCACTGTCTCCTGGTGTACACTGGGGACAGCCCTACCTGAGCGGCTAACACCCTTTTAGATGATGTGTTATCTTAGCTCTACATGTGAAATCTATGTAAACCGCAGTAGGTGTCTCACTGCATAATCCTTAGAAAAATAGCAGACCATTGCTCAAAGTTTAAAACATGCAAGCAATAATTTTGCGCATTTATCTAAAGAGCGTGATGCCTCCGACTTTGGCAAATGTCTCCAGGGTGAGGTGGGGGAGGATTGGGGGTGGAAGGTGGGGGGAGAAGGGTGTCTTTTTTTCTTGAGTTCTACACAGTTCTTTTCAATTCACTCTGCCCCACAAGGGTATAAGACCTGGCTCACTGGGGCCCAGTCTGTAACTTACTGCAGAGCCATAGACCCAGCCAATTGCAATGCTATTGCATCATGTGCTTTCTCACACGGGAGACTGGCTTGCTGGATTGAGCCACATGTTACTGGAGTAGCAGCTTCTAAGCCAGCAATATGAATACAGAGGAAAATCCCAGCTTGAGGAAGCATGTATGGAAATATGGAGAGGAAAGTCCTAGACAAGTAATACCCCCTTCCTCCGGTCCTGCACCTTGCCCCCATTAGGAAGCTGGTCAGCACAGAAATCTCCTCTATGTTCATTTTTTAAAAATCAATCCACCCTAATTATCATCTAGGAGCTTGGGTAAGAGATGAGGGAAAGGAGACAAGAAGCAGGGAAATACAGATAAAAGAATACTCATTCTGAAGTCAGAGAAATGGGGTTCAGATTTCATGGCTGGTGCTTCATAGCTATGGGGGTTGGGTAAGTCACCTACCTGCCCTGAACCTCAGGTTCTACATCTGTTAAATGAAGAAACTGATCTCAAAGACCTCTGAGATTCCTTCAGGCCCTAGGTCCAGGATCTTGGAGTTACCAGATTTAGTGACTAGGGACAGTCCCATAGTTCATCTACCCTTGCATTGTTTCTGGTGGCATTTGAGGATGTGTTATGGGGGAGCAGGATGTCCTCCTTGATGCCAGCCCCAACAGGAGAGGGCTTTTTTACCCAGAAGGGGCTATGCAGTGTGGAAAGAAGATGCCCTGAGCAAGGCATTCAGTCAAGATAGGCCCGTGGCTCTCTACTCACAGCTGTGCTGCCAACCAGCTATGTGCTCTGAGTCAAGACCTTCCACGTCACCGGCCCCTATTTTACTTCTCTGTAAAATGGAGTGGGGATAGTATTGAAATAGATAAGAGCATCTTAAACTTTTTCCACTCACGACCCCTTTTCACCAGGGAAATTTTTATGTGATCCCAGGTATATAGGTATATAAAATAGGTATACATAATTTTTGACTTGCCAAATTTTTCATGACCCACAGTTTAAGAAGCTTTGGACTAAATGATCTCTGATCTTAACTCAAAAAGTCTATCTCATTTCCTTAGACAGCTACTGTGGGTATTGGGGTTTGTTTTGGTTTTTTTCTGAACTCTTTTGGAATCTATTTCAAAGTTCCACTCAAACCACCTGTTGGAATAATGAGTTCTCCCTGCTACAACCTTAGGACCAAAGGAAGGGAGCTTTCTTTGAACAGACATTTCCCTCCTCTCCCCCATTCTGGGGTCAAGGACCCTTGTCTCAATTCAAATTCACTTCTGTGAATCTGTCTTTCTAATCCATGAAACTTGGTTTTTAAAAAATATTTTGAAAACTGAAATTCAATATAAGTGGTTTCTTTTGTAATACTAGGTATTTATGCACTTAAAAACATTATTCTGAGAAGGGGTATATATGTTCATCAGATTGAAAAAGGAATCCATGACACAAAGAGGTTAAGAAGCCCTAGTCTAGAGGAAGACTCACTTTTTATCCCATTTTTTTCTTCAGGGAGGGGGCAGACAATGAAGTACTCCACTAGTGGTGAAATAGAGCAGAAATCTCAATGCCATCCCTAGAGGTCCTACCTGGATGGCCCCAGGGGACCAATGAAGTACTCTGGAGCTTTACTGTATTGGGGGAAGGGCAGATGAGGCAATAAGGGTTAAGTGACTTGCCCAGGGTCACACAGCTAGTATCTGACTCCAGATTTTAACTCAGGTCCTCCTGACTCCAGGGCTAGTGCTCTATTCACTATGCCATCTAGCTGCCCCTGAAACCTTACTCCATCATTACTATTCTCAGTGACATTGACCGGCTTGGTGATCAGTCTACTTTATGGCAAGGTCCCTTTCAGTACATCTTGGATGAGGTCCAAGAAAAGCCTACCTTGTTACTGGCTCTCTCATGGATGGTGTTATGATATAAGGTGTCTGGCTTCCTTATTGACTGAATGAACAAATGAATGAATTGAATAAAGGAAACAGTTCACTGAATTTCAGAACCAGAAGAGATCATAGTTATCAATTCTAGTACAACACTTTCATTTTTTATTGATATCTTTTTTTGCAGGGCAATGGGGGTTAAGTGACTTGCCCAGGGTCACACAGCTAGTAAGTGTCAAGTGTCTGAGGCTGGATTTGAACTCAGGTACTCTTGAATCCAGGGCAGGTGCTTTATCCACTGCACCACCTAGCTGCCCTTATTGATATCTTTTTAAAACATCTTTATTTCCAAGCATCATCCCCCCTTTGTTACAATCAAGCTTTTCCTTTTAACAACGGAGTAAAAAATGATAAAACCAGAAGCAGTTCAGCAAAATTAACCAACATAGCTACCAAGTCTGAGAATACATGTAATGTTCTCCACCATAGTCCCTCACCTCTGCAAAGAAGAGAGGGCGGTGCATTTTCTCAGTTTGGGGGTGTTTGGTGGGAGTTGGGGCTTGATAGTTTTCAATTAAGATTCCAAACTCTTCATTTTACAAAAGAGGAAATGGAAATCAAGAGGAGAGATCTGCTCAAACAAGTGAGTGGAAGGACTAGGACCAGAGCCCATATCTCCTAACTGTGAGTTCATTGCTATTTTCACAACACTGCACTGACTTTATTCTAGGAGGAAAGGCCAAAAAGGGGATTGATCTCTTTCCAGAAAGGTAGGCTAAGACTGAATTCGTTCAGGGCACTTGGAACAGAACAAACTTGGTCACTCCAGTGAGCCTAGAATTAGTCCATTGCAAACAAGACAGCCTTTCTAAGAAGGCAGAACCTTTCCCTGCTACAATTTGAGGACTGTTGTTGTTGGTCTTTCATTCTCGAAGAGGACCATGACATCAAGGTAATGTCATGACTTACAGTGAATTGGATTTAAGTGAGGGAGGGCTGTGTGAAGTCATCAACCTCACTCTCGCTTTCAGAACCATCTAGGTCCAGTGGCTATATATATATATATATATATATCAGGACAACTGGAGACAGCCTTGGATATTTAAAGCAATTGGGGTTAAGTGACTTGTTCAGGGTCACACAGCTAAGAGGTATCTGAGGTGAGATTTGAACTCAAGTGCTTCCAACATCAGGGCCAGTGCTTTATCCACCTAACTGTCCAAGTTGTGTCAGACTCTTTGTGATGCCATTTGGAGTTTTCTTGGCAAAGAAACTGGAATGATTTGCCATTTCCTTCTCCATCTCAGGGTGAAGTGACTTGCCCAGGGTCACACAGCTAGTGTCTAAAGCCCGACTTGAACTCAGGAAGATGAATCTTCCCAACCCCAGACCTGATATTCTATCTACTGCACCACCTAGCTGCCCCACAATTTGAGGAACACCTCATGAGAAGCCCCCTTGCCTAAGAATATCTCTCCCACTAATTAAGAATAATCAAAATTCATATTTCTATCATAGCATTCAAACTCAGCTCTCTCAACTCCAAGTTCAGCACCCCAATATAAAATATGTCTGAAGGTCAATTATTATATATTCATTCCTTTGGATCAAGCACTGCCACCTCCCAAATCTTCCTTGAAATGTAAATATTCCTTGAGAAAGCTAATGCTACATAAGGTCTCAAGCCGAATGTTTTCTATCACATGGTCATAAAATGCCAAAGCTGAAAGACAGATCCTCATAGATCATTTCTATTCCAATCCTCTGGTTTTATAGATAAGGATTGTAGAGTCTGGAAAGGACTTGACCCAAATCACACAGCAAATTGGGGCAGAGCTGGAACTAGCCTCCCCTGCCCCACCCAGGTCATCCCACCAGTCCACACTGCTGCCAAATTCATCTTCCTATAAAGCTCGGCTCTGGTCCCTGTCACTCCCTTACTTAAAAACCTTCAGTGGCTCTCCATTGCCAGATTGAAAGGTGCCAAACTTCTTAACCCACCATCCCAGACTCCATGACAATACTGAATGGGACGGGTGAGGGTGTTCTGCATAAGAATCAAGAATAAGAGAGTGGGAGGCATGGGGCTATTGCTTACTGGCCCTGACTAAAAAGCATCTGGCCTAGTCTGGGCCCAGGAGTGGCCCCTGCCTTCCAGCCTCCAGTGGTGTTGAGCAGACACTGCCCAGAGTCTATGTGGCAAATCCATTAGGCTTCTCTCAGAGGGCAGAAGGTCCTCAAAGCCAGGGGGAGGCTGTCTCTGGGAAAGGGAAAGTGCCGCCATTCCGCTCAGTGGGTGAGGAGGGGGTGGGGGACGAGGTGGCCCCCTGTTTATTTCACCTGGTTGTCTTTAGCTCTAATAGCCAGAACATCAGTTTTAAAAAAAAAAAGTTACAGCCTGGCAAGAAATCAGTTGGTTCTAGAAGCAAAGATTAAAAAACATTCGTTAACTCCTAAGGCTGATGGGAAAGCTGAGGACCCACAGAAGGCTTTGTTTACTTCACCTCCGGTTTCCCACCATTAGCAGGGCTGAGTTGCAAGACTATTTGCTTTGCAGAAGTTCACACTGGTCTCATCTGGATTTTCCAACAGGCACTAGGGTAAGGCTGAGGTACCTGCTCCTCTTCTGTCTGAGGCAGCCACTGAGGGCAGGAGAATGCAGCCTGGCAAGAAGTACAAACTGCTAATGGGGAGGGGGAGTGTGTGTGTGTGTCGGGGGAACCTGACAGGCCTCCTCACCTCCATAGTCTTTCACCACCACCCCCCCAACACAAACACACACAGAGATGCACATAGATGCATACACACACACACACACACACACACACACACACACACACCCCTTGGAACAGCGGAAATAGCATTGCTTCTGGCATCAAAGGATCTGGGTTCAAATCCCACCTTTGGCATTTATTACCTGTGTGACCTTGGTCAATTTTTTTTAACCTTCCTGGGCCCCAGTTTCCTGTTCTATAAACTTAAAGGGGTTAGATTGTAGATGGCCTCTGAGATGCCTGCTCATTCTGGTTCTATGACTCTCCTAAGCCTTTTTGTTTGTTTGTTTTTGTTTTTTTGTGAGGCAATTGGGGTTAAGCGACTTGCCCAGCGTCACACAGCTAGTAAGTGTTAAGTGTCTGAGGCTGGATTTGAACTCAGGTCCTTCTGACTCCAGGGCCCGTGCTCTATCCACTTCGCCACCTAGCTAGCTGCCCCTCCCTCCTAAGCTTTTGTGGAAGCTGTGGCCAAAGGAAAGTCCCAGGTCCAGGCATTTCTTCCCTTCGAAGTAGGCCTCAGTGAATTAACATTGGTAGGTAGAGATGTGGCCCCACCAATATCTTCAGGAATGTGAGTATCCCCTGCTATAGCCCAGGATCTAATCATTTAGGAGAGGACTGGGGTCTCCAGAGATCCCCAGGGTCTTCTTTGAGCTCAGGCCAATACCTGTTCCAGGATAACTCCCAGTCCTGTTAAGGATTCTGAAGGCTTTGGTGATGAGGGAGAGGACTTGCAGGGGGAGCATTAGTTTAAGCTTCTTACTCTCATAGGTTCATAGATGTTGAGCCAGGAAGGGCCCTGGTTCTTCATGACTGACTGACTGACTGACGATCTCTCTCTCTCTGTCTCTCTGTCTCTGTCTCTGTCTCTGTCTCTCTTTCTCTCTGTGTCTCTAGAACTTGGACCTCTTGCTTTAATTTAGTCAGCTAAACCACGGACAAACTTGTATTCTGATATTTGTCTAAAAATAAAACACGGGGGGCAGCTAGGTGGTGCAGTGGATAGAGCACCGGCCCTGGATTCAGGAGTACCTGAGTTAAAATCTGGCCTCAGACACTTGACACTTCCTGGCTGTGTGACCCTGGGCAAATCACTTAACCCCCATTGCCCCGCAAAAAATAAAAAAATAAAACACAGGGGTAGCTAGGTGGTGCAGTGGATAGAGCACTGGCCCTAGATTCAGGAGGACCTGAGTTCAAATCTGGCCTCAGACACTTGACACTTCCTGGCTGTGTGACCCTGGGCAAATCACTTAACCCCCATTGCCCCACAAAAAATAAAAAAATAAAACACAGGGGTAGCTAGGTGGTGCAGTGGATAGAGCACTGGCCCTAGATTCAGGAGGACCTGAGTTCAAATCTGGCCTCAGACACTTAACACTTGCTAGCTGTGTGACCCTGGGCAAGTCATTTAACCCCAATTGTCTCACCAAAAAAAAAAAAAAAACCAACAGAAAATAAATAAATAAATAAATGAAAATTAAAAAAAAATAAAAATAAAACACAACAGGGGCAGCTATGCAACTCTTGAATCTTGTAACCCCTACTTCCATTCAAACTCAAGCCCACCTCAGGCTAGCAAACAACTGAGAAATCCAGGCCTTTCTTGATGCCCTGAACCGTCAATGATTCTACTCCCCTGAAATTCCTTTGTATATATTTGTATATTTATTTATTAGTCACACATAGTTTCCCCCAGCAGATTGTAAATTCCTTGAAGGAAGGAATGATTGGATTTTTGTCTTTATATCTCTACCACTTACTACTCTTCTTGATATATAGTCGGTACTTAATAAATGCTCATCTAATTGAACTGAATTGAATTTAAAAGCAGCATGTTAAAGGAAAAGTATAATTGCACTAAAAGCCTGAGACTAGCTCTCCCTCTCACCAGGCCAAAGAGGCAGTATGGAAGGAGCATGGCATCAGGGGTGAGGTCATCTGGGTTCCAATCCTGGCTCAGCCACTTACAAGTTGTGCAAACGTGGGTAAAATGCTTAATCTTTCTGAGCCTATTTCCTTATCTGTCAAAGAGGGATGCTGAACTAGATCATCTCTAAGGCTTCCTTTAGGGAATCTAGGTTGCAAAGTGGATAGAGTGCTAGGCCTGAAATCAGGAAGACCTGAGTTCAGATCTGGCTTCAGATACTATGTGATCCTGGGCAAGTCACTTAACTTTTAAACTTTTGGGGGGGCGGGGCAATGAGGGTTAAGTGACTTGCCCAGGGTCACACAGCTAGTAAGTGTCAAGTGTCTGAGGCTGGATTTGAACTCAGGTCCTCATGAATCCAAGCCCGGTGTTTTATCCACTGTGCCACCTACCTGCCCCCCTTTAACTTTTTAAAGTCACTTTGCCTCAGTTTCCTCATCTGTAAAATGAGCTGGAGAAGGAAGGGCAGACCACTCCAGTATGTTTGCCAAGAAAACCCCAAATGGGGTCATGAAGAGTCAGACAAGACTCAACAACAACAATGTCATTACTCTGATTCTATTTATCTGTCCCTGGGCTTGGGGGAAAGGTCCACATTGTTGGAACAGAGGAGTTCATTAAATAGGCCAGGAGTCCCAGAGGGATTAAGTGACCCTGAGAGAAGCTACAGGGAACCTAAAAATGGATAATGAACAGTCTATCTCTGTTTTTTAGTTTCCTAATCTATAGAATGAGGAAAAGAATCCACTCCCTTTCTCCAGGGCTGGACTTTGAAGGTTAACAGGGTAGTACTAGCCATTTGTTCTTCAACACTTCTGGGCTAGAACCAGTTCATTGATTTATCATTGTTCTAAGAGGCCTTGCCAAGGACCCACACTTGACCTCTGTTAGGATCCTAAGAGATGGGATACCTTCTCCCATAATCCTTTTTTCTCTAGGAACTGGAGGAGGAAAGATTTGTATCCTAAGCCCCAGTCCTTTCTCTGTATCCTGAAGTTGAGCTGCCCTACATATTCCCCAGGGGGTTCAACATAAAAAATGTACAACAAAATATTCACAGCAGTACTTTTTGTGATTGTAAAAACCTGAAAACATTTTGGACTGAGAAAAGGCTGGAATAAGTGTGACACCAAAATGTAACGGAATACTCTTCTGCCATAAGAAGCGATGCATCTGAGAAATTCAGAGGAACAAGGGAGGACTTACTTGTGTGAACTGATGCAGAACAAAGAAAGGGGTACCGAAAGCACAATAACTTTGGTTGTTCTTGAGTTGTTTCAGGCATGCCTGACTCATCATGACCCCATTTGGAGTTTTCTTGGCAAAGATACTGGAGTGGTTTCTCATTTCTTTATCCATGCCATTTTACAGATAAGGAAACTGAGGCAAACAGAGTTCAGTGACTTACCCAGGGTCACACAGCTAGTAAGTATTTGAGATCCGATTTGAACTCATGAAGATGAGTCTTCCTGATTCCAAACCCACTGCTCTATCCACTATGTCACCTAGCTGCCCTATATAATAACTTGTTTTTGTTGTTTTTCAGTAATTCTTCAGCTGTCTGGGTCCCATTTGGAGTTTTCTTGGTAAAGATACTGGACTATTTTGTCATTTCCTTCTCCAGCTCATTTTACAGATGAGAAAACTGGGACAAACAGGGTAAGTGACTTGCCCGGGATCACACAGCTAGTAAGTGTTTTAGACCAGATTTGAACTCAGGAAGATGCATCGTCCTGCCGCCAAGCCCTGAACTCTCTTCACTGAGCCATAAATAAATGACTACAGTCATTGAAATGAAAACACCACTAAATTGCTGCCTTACAGATTAATTGCAATAAACAATCTTGACCCTAGAGAAAAGGAGTGGAAAAATCACTGGCTCTAGAGTAAGAGTACTTAGAGCCAAATTGTATCTCTGATGCTTTCCTACCTATTATACCTTTGGAAAGTCACTTTGGCCTGGAAAGACTTACATGAACTGATATATAGTGAAATGAGCAGAACCAGGAGCATGTTGTGCACAGAGGCAGCAATACTGTTTGATGAAAAGCTGTGAATGACAACTATTCCCAGCAATGCAATGATCCAAGACAATCCCAAAGAACTAATGATGAAGAATACTATCCACCTCCAAGGAAAGAAAGCCACTTAGCTTTCCTGGGCCTCAGTTTCCTCATCTGTAAAATGGGGGGATTGGATTAGGTGGTTTCTGGGGTCCTTTTCAGCTCTAGATCTATGATCCTATGTATGGTAAAGCGTGAGGGTACTAAAGGTATAAGATGGATTTTATATAGATACACATATATACATACATATATATATAAAGGATATAGGTACATATGTGTCTATATGTATCATAGATACAGTGTATAGATACATATATCCTTTATATAAGGATGTATATCTATATACAGTAACTATAGCACATATATGTAAATAGTAACTACAGTAACTATACACATATATACAATATACCCACATACTGTCAGATACAGTTTCTTAGACATTGAATATTGCCCACATTTTATTTTATTATAAGGCAAAATTCAATATTGGGGATATATTTAGAAATTTTTCTAATTTTCTTAAGAGTCATACTTAAAAATTATTGAGATGGGAGAAAGCTGATCTGCCCTAGGCAAACAGGAAATATCAACCCTTATTTTGTTCTCTGGGTAGAGGATGCCACATCTCCCAGCAGTCTCCACATAAATGAATGAATGAATGAATGAATGAATGAATGAATGAATGAATGAATGCAGGCATACATGCATGAAAAAGCATTTAGTAAGTGTTTATTATTTATTAAGTGACAAACACTATGTTAAACACAAGGGCTATATATAGGAAAAAATAAGACAGCCCCTCCTCTGAAGGAGTTCACATTTTAACCAAGGAAGACAACGCATGAAGGAGACTCAGCTGTAAAGCAGATGGCAAGGACCTAGCGTCCCCAGGATGCATCTAGGGGGCTGTCCCACAGGAGCAGCTCATCACCATTAGGAACGAAGGATAGGGCTGAAGGGTTGGAAGGGAAAGCATTTTCTGGGTTGACATGCAAGGGAAATCACATACTCTTAGTGGCATCATGTCATTCTGCTATTATTATATTGTCTTACTATTACATCAGTTTGAAAGAAACTATTCCCTACAATCCTTAAACCAGCATTTTATCAGCTTGATAAAAGCTGACGAAATTTTACCAACACATATAGGCACAGAGAATACAGAGAATGAAGAAATGAGGTTTTTTATGAATTCAATTCAGTTTCAAAAATATTTATTGAGTATCTACTACATTCAGGCAGCTGGGTGGTTCAGTGGATAGAGGACTGGGCCTGGAGTCAGGAATACCCAAGTTCAAATCCATTCTCCGATACTTACTAGCTGTGTGACCCTGGGATAGTCACTTAACCTCTATTTGCATTAATCTACTGGAGAGGGAAATGGCAAATCACTCTGGTAAGGCTTAGCCACAGACATCAGGGTGGCCTCCTAGTTGGCTGAAGCAAGGGGGGGGGGGGAGAGATAGCATTTGTTGTTACCCTATCAACAATCTCATCCTGGTGAGTTGAGATCCAGTGGCCAGCAGCAGGAGCATGGGAAAGATGTAGCCCACCTGAAAATAAGGACAGAAAGCCCTGACTTTTGGGTTTGGGGCAGGGAGGAGACAGGAATCAAGCAAGATTGGAGGTCTCTAGTTGGACACTGGCCTAGTACTTTTAGCAGCATCCTGAGTACGTTAAAACCTTTAGACACAGATATGAGCAATAGCCTGGAGTTGGGTGCTAGACTTGGAATCAGGCAGACCCAGGTTCAGATCATACCTCTGGCACTTACTAGCTGTGTAATCATTGGCAAATTACCAGCATTGCCTCAGGCAATTGTCTAAGACTATTAAGTTATAGAGGGTTTTGATTTGCTTTTGTTTCCCACACTGATGAAATCAAAGCGCTCTCTCTCTCTCCCTCTCACTCTTGCTCTCTCTCATACACACATATATAAACAGCATCCATAATCCTTCCTTCATTCAATAAACATTTATTGATCACCTGTGCGTGGAGCATTTTACTAGATGGGGGTGGGGGGGCCTGGTAGATGGTGGACAAAAGGTTCAATTCAATTCAACAAACCTAAGTGCTGGGGATACAAAAAGAGACAAAAGACAGCCCCTGCCTTCAAGGTACTTACAATCTGATCAGGGAGACAACATGCAAACAAATCTATACAAAGCAAGCTATATACAATAAATAGGAATTAATTAACACAGAGAAGGCACCAAAATTAAAGAGTTAGGGAAGGCTGCCTATCAAAGGCAGGATTCAAGTTAAGACTTAAAGAAAGTCAGAGGGGCAGCTAGGTAGCACAGTGGATAAAGCACTGGCCCTGGATTCAGGAGGACCTGAGTTCAAATCCAACCTTAGATACTTGACACTTCCTAGCTGTGTGACCCTGGGCAAGTCACTTAACCCCAATTGCCTCACTAAAAAAAAAAAAAAAAGATTAGCAATGTGCTACCCTCATGCCAGCTCACTTTCTGTTTAAATGCCAGACAGAGCCAACACTCATATAGTACTTTAAAGTTTGTTGTTCAGTTGGGTCTGATTCTTCATGACCCCATGGATCATACAGTTCATGGGGTTTCTTGACAAAGATACTGGAGTGCTTTGCCACTTCCTTATCCAGTTTAAGATTTATAAAGAACTTTTAATACATTCAGGAAGACCTGAATTGAAATTTGGCCTCAGACACTTACTAGTTGTGTGACCCTGGGCAAGTCACTTAACCTCTATTGGTCTCAGTTTTCTCAATTGCTGAATGAGGTTGATAGCATCTACTTTCCAGGGCTGTTGTGAGGATCAGTTGAGGTAATAAGTGTATAGCATTTAGCACATCGCCTCAAGAGCTATATCAGTGTTAGCAACTATTATATTATCATTCTCATTTAAGCCTCACAATAACCCTGAGAGATGGGCACAACAGGTGTTATTTTTAAAGATGAAAAACTTAAGGCTCAGAGAAGTTATATTATAAGCTGATGTTCACATGTGAGACAGGATTTGAAATCAAGGTCCACTAGGTGTCCCCCAGGCCCTTTCCAGGTTCCACTGTTAATCTCCTTCTATATACACTTTTATTGAAGGCATTCAGGGTTAAGTGACTTGCCCAGGGTCACACAGCTAGAAAAATGTCTGAAGCTGGATCAGGCCTTTCTGACTTCATGGTGGTGCTCTATCCACTGTACCACCTAGCTGCCCTTCCTTCCCTACAATCTTGCTTGGTGATTTTGTCATCTTCCATGGATTCGATTATCATCTCTTTGCAGATGATTTGCAAATCTATGTTTCCAGATTTAATCTCTCTTCTGAGCTCTAGTCCCAAATCACCAACTGCCTTGGCGATGGACATCTCAAATTGGATGACCTATAGGTGTCTTAACCTCAACAGATCCCAAACTACAGAATTCCTTATCTTTCTCCCCAAATCCTCCCCTCTTCTCAACTTTTCTATTACTGCTGTGGGTGCCACCATCCTCCCAGTCCTCCTCGACACCCTACATAGCAATATGTTTGTGAATCTTGTCATCTCTATCTTCACAACATCCCTCCCCCTTTCCACTCTCCTGGCCTCCACCCTGTTGCAAGTTCTCACCTCCTCATACCTGGGCTATTGCAATGGTCTCATGGTTGATATTCCTGACTCATCTCTCCCTGTGCCGATCCATCTTCCACTAATGCCAAGGTCATTTTCCTAAAGTGCAGCTCTGATGACATCAAGCCCTAATCAATGAATTCCACTGGCTCTATTTTACCCCCAAATTGAACATCAGGTTCTCTGTGAAGGGCATTTAAAGCCCTTCGCAACCTGGATCACTTTCTAACTCGCTAGTCTTATTATACGTCCATCTCCTCTATGCAGTCAGCCACACTGGTCTCCCTGTAGTTGCTCACACAGGACACACCATCTCCCAACTCCATGGATTTACACTGGCTGTGCCCCATGCCTGAAATACTATGGTACACCAACCTCTGCCTTTTAGCCTCCCTGGCTTCCTTCAAGACTCAGCTCAAATCCTACTGCCTTCCCTGTGCCCTCCCACCCCTCAAATCCCAATTACTAGGACCTTCCCTCTGACATTTCCTTCCGTTTATACAGAGAAAGGGGAGGAAGGAAAAAGAGAGAGGGAAAGTAAAAAGGAGAGGGACAGACAGAGGAAGAAGAGAAGGAAGGAAGGAAGGAAGGAAGGAAGGAAGGAAGGAAGGAAGGAAGGAAGGAAGGAAGGAAGAAAGAAAGAAAGAAAGAAAGAAAGAAAGAAAGAAAGAAAGAAAGAAAGAAAGAAAGGAAGGAAGGAAGGAAGGAAGGAAGGAAGGAAGGAAGGAAGGAAGGAAGGAAGGAAGGAAGGAAGGAAGGGAGGGAGGGAGGGAGGGAAGGAGGAGAGAGAGGAAAGGAGAGAGGAAGAGAGGGGTGAAAAGGAGATAAAGAAAAAAGGAGAGGGTGGGAAAGGAAGAGAGAGAGAAAATGAAGGTGAGAGAAAAAAGAGAAGAAAGGACAGAGAGGAGAGAGAGGTGAAAAGAGGGATGGAGAGAGAAAGAGAGGTTGAAGGAAAGAGAAAGAGGCAGAGAGACAGAGATCTTATATATACCCTATTATTTGCATGTTCCTTCCCCATTAGAAAGTGAGCTCCCCAAGGGCAGGCGCAGGTTTTTGTTGTTTTTTTTTTTACTTTCTTTGTTGTCTCTAGCTCTTAGCATAGTGCCTGACACATAGTAAAAAAATTTTTGCAGGGCAATGAGGGTTAAGTGACTTGCCCAGGGTCACACAGCTAGTAAGTGTCAAGTCTCTGAGTCTGGACTTGAACTCAGGTCCTCCTGAATCCAGGGCCAGTGCTTTATCCACTATGCCACCTAGCTGTCCCTGTAAATTCTTAATAAATGATTGTCACTACAGAACTCATTGTAAGTCCAACTCTTTTAGCATTTGACCCTTCCAAAGCTCTATAATGGGAGTTGGGGACCAGAGTGAGTTTGGGGAAGAAGAGAGGAGTGGCTAGTGGACTAGAGTTTTAGGGATAACTGTAACAGAGTTAGGGTAGAGGAGACCAGAGGCTAGCTAGAACTAGAGTACAAGACATCAGCATTGTTCTGGATAACAGGACCTGGCTTCAAATTCTGCCTCTTCCACTTATTACCTGTGTGACCTTAGACAATTCACTTAAGTTCGATGGACCTCTGGTTTCCTCTTCTCTAGAGTAAGGGGGTTGGACTATATGGCTTCTGAGGCGCTTTCTAGCCCTAGAATCTATGCACATAGAACCCCATTAATAATGATAGCCAATGATCTCTTTGGTGCTTTAGGGCTGACAAAGCACTTTTCTCACAATAGCCCTGTGAGGTAAGCAGTACAAATCTCACTCCTTTTTTCAGGTGATCATCAACCCAGCTACAAAGTCAGAGATGGAACTTACTTGGGTCTTCTGTTACTGCCCCTTGGAAGGGGAGGTGCTCCTGGGATGTGTCAGACTCCGATCAGATGACACATTCGCTCGGACATAGGCACACTGTGTCCCCTGGGATTAAACCAGAGGCTCCCTATCTATCCCCTCACAGACAGCCTAAGAGTCAAAGCCAGTCTCTGTTTTTTTGGTAAGTGAATAACACCCATCTGTGTCTTGGCCTGTGGCTGGTTGGAGAGGCTGAATCACTGCCTCTCTCTCTGAAGGTCTTAAATATATTCGAGATATGTCACATGGACAGGCAATGGATTTGCTCAAATATTTGTGTTGGCAGCCTGGCCAGGGAGGTGGCTGATGGCCCCACAGCAAGTCGGCTGTGTGCCTGCTCAGCCTCGGCTGGGCTTTGCTGACCAGATTGAGTCAGGGAAGGAGCAGTGGGAGAATGTGTAGACCAGTAGGGGCCCCTCGCACCCCAGGGAGAGGGAGTGAGCAGGACCAGAATTCCAGTCTTTACTGAAATTTGTTTTCCCCACTTTTGCTCCTCACTCCAATCCCTTCTTTTCTGTCTGTTTCTCTCCCCAAATTACCCGAGGTGGCAGGGCGGGGGGAGACAGTGATGTCTGTGGGATGAGAGCAGGGGAGGAGGGATTGGAGGAGAAACCCAGGGGGAATTGTTTAGCAGCGATTCACTGGGTCAATGTATTAGAATAGACTCAAGTCTATCAGCCAGATGGTGACTTCGGGAAAAAAAAAATTGACACACCATTTCAAACTGATTTCACGCAAAGCCTCCTGAGAGGGGCCAGTGGGATTCTGACAATCAGATCTGTTGTGAATAAATATTACAAAATTGCCAATTACAGCAGGGATGTTTAAAATGTTTGACTGATTTAGGAGGCCATCCGTTTCTGCTTATAGGTTGATGACAGAGCCTTTGATACTAATGAGTGATGGTCCCCAGCCCTTTTGACTCTACCCATACCAACCCATCTTGACATTAAGTGTTATACCAGGACAAGGACTACGATTTCCATTTAGGGTATTTTTTTCTCTCTTACCAGGGAGAGGAAAGATGCAGAGGGACATTTGGCTGGCTACTGATGACTGGGGATGGGGATGGGGCCAGGAGAAAAGGAAATTAAAAAAAAAACCTGATTATGGGGTTTGAGGAAAAGGAGACCATGAGAGTGCGGGGTCTGGAAAATACGACTCTGTTGAAAAATTAAAAGCGGCGGGAATAATTCCCTCCCCTGCTAAGGCAGATTAAAAGGCAGAGAATGGGATTTGGGCTGCAGCAAGCCCATATGCAAGGTCGTTGGGCGATCAGGCCGGCTGCCATGGAGGGCCTGGCCTCAGCCAGGAAGGGCGTGGGCACAGCCAGGCCTTTGTACAAGGCTCTCACTCGTGGAGCTGACAACTGCTCACTCTCCAAACAGCCCGTGGGGCCAGCCAGGCCTCTGGCCCATTGTCCTTGGCCTCCAGGGACCCTGGGTGTGGGTATCCGGTTGCTAGACAGATTCTGGGGCTGGCGTTTGGGTTACATAATTAATTAAGGGAGGGGGAGAAGGAGGAAGATGGGAGCATATGGGGAGGCCAGGAAGGAGCTGCATGCCTGGTCCCTGCACCAGGAAACCAAGGGAGAAAGGCTTCTTTTTTTCCTGGCCAGCAGATTAAACTAAAGAGGCAGTTTCCTTTTTGAAGATGCCATTTCTTCATGGCTGAAGATGACTTGCTGTGGCAGTATCTTCAGTTCTGAGGAAAGCACCCAGTTCTCTGAGAAGATTGCCCTTTGGGTTACTTTTCCGTGTGCACAAAAGGGACAGGAACACACCCCCCGCCCCCCACCCCAGACAGGGTCTAACACAAGGCCCAGGCTCAAAGAGAAGGCAGATGCCATGTCTGTCAAGCTCTGTCGTGGGCTGAGCAAATCCTGCTCACTGTCCACCAGCTCTGCATCACCGTCCAAGTAACTTTACCTCACACAGGACCTGCTTTGGGGATCTGTCTCACACTAATGATCCCAAGCTGCTCTGGGGGGAACAATCTTTTTCCAAAAACGAAATGGATAAAAAACTTGTGGGGACAAATATGACCCAAAGTTTTCAACTGAGCTCGACTCTAGTGTGGGAAGACTTCACAGGCTCGATGGAGAAGACATGGCTGAAATATTCGTGAGCCCAAAGGCTCCTAAGAAATTGTTGTCAAATAAATGTTAAAAAGTAGAAGGTTTCTCTGGCCTTAACCTGGCAGACAGAGGGAGGGAGGGAGCAAGGGAGGAATTTCCAAGCCCCATCTGAAGACAGTTGCCCCAGAAATGGTCGGAGCATCCCTGTTCCCCCCACACACACACACCCGCTTTTCTGTCCCCATATCTAGTCATCCCACTTTCTTTCTGGTTCTTTTGGACAGTCTCCTGAGATATACTTCTCCCTCCTTTTCCAATTCCTGACCTGAGGGCATATCAGCCTTCCTGTTACCTTCCTGTTACTTTCCTAGCATCTTTTGTCAATGAGAGTCCTCAGATAGGATGATGGGATCTCTCGGAACCCTTGACTTTTCTCCCCATCCCAGCCAGATGGGAGGCAGTGTGGCGAGGGCTGGACTAGGAGTCAGAGACCTGGTTTTAACTTACGCTTTGCTCATCTGTTCAATGAGGGGATTAGACTACATGATCTCTCAGGTCCCTTCCAGCTCTAAAATCTGTGGTCTTCGGCATCTTCCAGATCCTCCAACTCGTGGAATATATTTTCTACGGCTTATTCTGAACAACTACAGAAATATAGAATCTTAGGTTAGATTAGGATCTCAAAGGGCATCCAGTCCCATTTCTGATCCAGTACAGAAACTGTCTCTGCAATGGCTCAGATAGTGTTAAGAATTCTGGACTTAGATTCACAAAGACCTGGGTTCAGATCTTGCCTCTGACCCTCCTGAGGCTGTGTAACTTGAAGCAAGTCACTTAACTTCTCTGTAAAGTTTCTTCATCTATAAAATGAGGAGGTTGGACCTGGTGACCTTTAAGATTCCTTCCATTTATGAGTTATTTAGGTATTATTTATATAGTAATTATATTTAAACAAATTTGTCATATAAATTGATACATACTTGTTATTCATAAAACAGTTATTTAAGGAATTAAACTGCTAAGTTATATGTATTAGAATATATCTAGGTATATCTAAATGTAATAATGTAGAAAATTTACATTATATATGTCATATATGTGTCTTTGTGTATATGATATCTATGTTTGATATATGTATAAAATGTAATTATATATCACAAATAAAATTAAAAATTAAAAAAGATCCCTTCCAGGTCTAAATTTAATAACCTGTAATTGATTGATTATTGATTGTTGTTGTTCAGTAGCTTCAGTCTCATCTGACTCTTCATGACCCCATCTGGGGTCTTCTTGGCAAAGATACCGGATCAGTTTGCTGTTTCATTCTCCAGCTCGTTTTACAGATGAAGAAACTGAGGCAAGTAGCCTTGTGTGGACATATTGGAAAGGGGAGAGAGTAGAGGCGAGGAGACAAATTAAGAAGCCATTTCAGTAGTCCATTGAGGAGATACTGAGGGCCTGAATTGGGTTAGGCACTGTGGGAGTTGAGATAGATTATAGAAGTAGAATTGACAAAAAGGATGACTAGAAAGGTTGTGATATCCTTGACAGAAATGAAGAAATTAGGGAAAGAGGTGGGTTTGAGGGGGGTGTCAAGATAATGAGTGCTATTTTAGACATATTGAATTTGAGATGTCAATTGGACATTCAGACAAAAGGGTCCAATTGACAGTTGACACTCGGGAGAGAGGCTGGGATGGATATAAAGATCTTTGAACAATCTGCCAAAAGATGAGAATACAAAAGGAGAGAAGAAAAGAAGGCCCATGAAAGAATCTTGAAATACAGTCATTCTTAGAAAGCAAAATCATAAACCACTCCAGTATCTTTGCCAAGAAAACCCCAAATGGGGTTCATGAAGAGATGAACACAACTGAACAACAAAGAAAGGTTCACACTTATGGGTAGCTAGATGGTACAGTAGAATGAACACTGGAATCAAGAAGACTCATCTTCATGAGTTCAAATCTGGCCACAGACACTTCCTAGCTATGTGACCCTGGACAAGTCACTTAACCCTGCTTGCTTCAGTTTCCTCATCTGTAAAATGAGCTGGAGAAGGAAATGGCAAACCACTCCAGGATATCTACCAAAACCAAACCAAACCAAAATAAAACCCAAATGGGGATCATAAAGAATCTGTGGACAAACAAAATGAATAAGACAAAGATCCAAGGATAAATCAGAGAGAATCAACAGAGGAAAGGCACAAGCATTAGGGGGAGCAGAAAAGGCTTATTGCCCTAAGCATTGGAGATTGCTGTTGTTGTTAAGTCATTTCAGTCTGAATTTTTGTTGTCTCTCTCCTTGGACTGTGGAATCCTCGAGGACAAAGATTGTCTTTAGCTAATCTTTGTATGCCCAGCACTTAGCACAACAGTTGGCACATAGTAGACCATAATATATGTTTATTGACTGAATGATTGACTGGCATAATCAGTGTTCAATAAATGCTTGTGGTTTGGTTAATTTCCAGGCTTCTCACCACCTTGGCCATCATCTCCTGAAAGCCTGTAGGTTGTCAATACCTCCTCTTAACTGTGATGCCTAGAATTAATCTCAACATTCTGGTTATGGTCCAGCTTTGATAAAGTACAGTGAGATAGATTTTCTCCTCCCTTGACCTGGGCAACATGCTTCTGTTAATGCAGCCTAAAATTAGTCCTTTGGGCAGCCACATCACACTCTTGATTTACATTGAGCTGGCAGCTCATTAAAACCCCTAAGTCTCCCAACCAAGCAAATGGAAAAGGGATCCTTCTCGATTACTTAAGAGGAGAGAAACACGTGAATGCTTTGGACCATGGGGTGGTTAGGTTGTGCTAAGTGTTCTAGTTAGCCAAGAGAACCAAGAAACATAATCATTTGCATTCTGGTACTGTTATATTTCTCAATTGGCCTTTCTTCTACTCCCTTCTTCATAAACCCTGTGCTTCAGTCAAATTAGTCTATTCACCATTGCTGATGTTCTCTATTGGTCTTTCAACCTCTCAATCCTATGATCCTATAACATGCTTTGAACTTTATAGCCTCTGGATCATTGCTAACAATGCTCCCTCACCGTGGAATGCCCTACCTTGCCACTCATGCTCTCAAAATCCCATTCCTTGGGGCAGCTAGATAGTGCAGTGGATAGAGCACCGGCCCTGGAGTCAGGAGTACCTGAGTTCAAATCCGGTCTCAGACACTTAACACTTACTAGCTGTGTGACCCTGAGCAAGTCACTTAACCCCAATTGCCTCACTAAAAACAAAACAAAAACAAAAACAAACACAAAAAATCCCGTTCCTCTTCCTTCAAGTCTCAGCTTAAATGTCCACTCCTCCAAGTAGCCTTCCCTGACCACTGAAGCCAAAATAATCTATTTTCTCCTCTGAATCATTGTAGGATAATGTACCTCTCTCACAGCCCCAAGCATATTCTTCCTTGAGTCGTATTCCTATGGGTCCCTATCTTATTCCTCCTAACAGATTTTAAGTCCCAAGAGGGCAGGAACTGTATCTCATTCCTTTTTCCAAGCGAACAAATGAATGAAAAAGCATTGATTAAGCATTTAATATAAACTGGCCAATATGATTACTGACATCCTGTCAATGATCTTTGAAAGGAGAGGAGATGTGTCACAGTGAAAAAATACTATTTTTCTTTTGTCAGGGTTGGTTGTTTGTTTTAATTTAAATGTTGGTTGTTATCTTTTGTTTTTATGTCTTCTCCCAATATATCCACATGTGCTGATTTTTAACAAAGAGGAAAAAAAGAGTAGAGTCTGAAGTCTGTAGCTGAATGTCAGTTCCTGGAATGATGTGTTCCCATACCATCCAGTATCCACCACAGTGCCCCCCCACCCTGAGCAATGAGGGTTAAGTGACTTGCCCAAGGTCACACAGTCAGTACGTGTCAAGTGTCTGAGGCCAGATTTGAACTCAGGTCCTCCTGAATCCAGGGCCGGTGCTTTATTCATTGTTCCACCTAGTTGCACCCCCCCCCCAACATAGTGTCTTACACCTAGTATGTGAAGGTCAGTTTGGAAGAAAATTCCTTAGTGCAGGATTCTTAACCTACGGTCTGTGAACTTTGAGGGGGAAAATTTTATAACAATATTTCGGTATAATTGATTTCCTTTATAATCCTATATATTTAATTATGAACAAGTTGTGGTATATGATTGTGATGAAATGCTACTGTGCTTTAAGAAATGATGAGCTCAATGATCTTAGAAAAACATGGAAAGACTTGCATAAAATAATGAAGAGCAAAATAAGCAGAACCAAGAGAACATTGTATATAGTAACAGCAGTTTTGTTTTAGGAAGAACTGAGCAAATAAATCATTTTGACTATTATAAATACCCAAATTAACTAGAAAAGACATATGAAGAAAGTCGGTATCTATATCCAGAGAAAGAACCAATAAATAGATGTATAGAATAATTTACATATATGTATACACACACACACACACATATATATATATATATTCCTATTTGTGTCTAATGGTAGCCATCTCCAGGATGGGACAAGTAAAAAAGAAAAAAAATTTCCATGATAACTTTATTATATATTTAAAGGAATAGTAAGTTGTACATAATAGATTTGCAGTTTTATGTGTAATCATCATTTTACTATACTATGTTATGGAAATGCTTGTTTTATTACATAAATTAAAAATAAAATAAATACATGCGGAAAAAAAAAAACCCATGATGCTGAAGAGTCCCCAGGCTTCAGCAGAATGTGAAAGGGGTCCATGGCGCACACAGAAAGATTACGACCTTCTACTCTAATGGAATGTGTCAGGCTCGGTCCCGTAAGGCTTAATATTTTTGTCAGTAATTGGCTAGAAGCATGGATAGTGTGCTTACCAAATTGAGAGATGATGTAGAGCTAAGAGGAAAAAGGAACGGATTAGATGAGAGGACCCCAAAAAGGGCTCAACTGGCTAGAACATTGGCCCAAATCTAATCAAATGAAATTTGGTAGGGATAAATGGAAAGTCTTACATTCAGGTACAAAAAAGTCAATATCCTAAGAAACGGGAAAGATGTGATTAGATAGCAATTCAGCCACAAAAGTAGTAGAGATTTTAGGACACGGCAAGCTCAGAATAAGTCAAGTATGACTGGGCAGTCTGCTCCCCCTAAAAAAAAAAAAAAAGCTCATGTAGGGTGTCCCAAAGGTCTTATTTGCAATTTTGAGCTTTAGTAGATATTTTAAACTTTGATCTCTGTTAATCCAACCTATTGTATAGGGTGTCCCCAAAGTCTTAGTGCAATCTGGAAGCACAAATTTAAGTGTTTCTCTCACTTAGTTTCTGTTTTTGTTTTAGTGCAGTCTTAAGCTTAAAGCTTAAATTTGTGCTTCCAGACTGCACTAAGATTTTGGGGACATCCTATATAATAGGTTGGATCAGCTAAGGTATAGTGCCCAGTCAAAATGGCCTACTTGGAGGGGGGGGTCCCTAAACCTCACATTCTATCTACCTTCTCCATGCTTTTATACTAGCTGTCCTCCATGTCTGGAATGAAGCCTTTCTTTACTTCCACCTCTTAAGGGCCTTCAAAGTTCAGCTCAAGTATTATCTGCTCTTTTTTTGTTTTGTTTTGGTTTGGATTTTGGTGGGGCAATGGGGGTTAAGTGACTTGCCCAAGGTCACACAGCTAGTAAGTGTCAAGTATCTGAGGTCAAATTTGAACTCAGGTCCTCCTGAATCCAAGGCTGGTGCTTTATACACTGCACCACCTAACTGCTAATCCCCCTCCCCCACTGAAATTACTTTGTATGTAATATTCTATGTATATTTTCTTTGTACTCCCCCCCACCCTTGCCACTGCCTTCCCCCAATAGAACATAAGCTCCTTGAGCACAGAGACTGTTGGATTTTTGAATTCCCTGTGCCTTGTACAGCACCTGGAACATTGTAGGTGCTTATAAGTGCTTCTTGAAGAAATGAACAAATTTATTAAAGAGAGAGATGAGAGCCCCACTGTGCTCCATCCTAGTATGACACTGCAGTTTGAGTACTGCATTCGGTTCTAGGCATCGAATTGGAAAGATATGTATAAGTTGGAGGGCATTCAAAGAAGGACAATCAGGTTGAGGGACAGCTAGGTGGGATAGTGGAGAGAATGCTGGACCTAGAGTCAAGAGGACCTGCGTTCAAATCTAGCCTCAGAAACTTACTAGCTGTGTGACCCTGGGCAAGTCATTTTTCCCTGTTTGCCTCGGTTTCCTCATCTGTAACATGAGCTGGAGAAGGAAATGGCAAGCCGCTCCAGTATCTTTGCCAAGAAAACGCCAAGTGAGGTCACAAAGAGTCAGAGACAACCAAAATGACTGAATAAGAACAAATCAGGATGATGATCTCCTAAAAATCATGATCTATAAAGACTGAAAGGAAATGGAGCCGTAGCATTCAGAAGACAAGACTTGGGGCAGGCCTGATGGCTGCCTTGAATTATTTGAAAGGTTAGAAGCCAAATTAGGCTTGTTCTGGCTTGGCTCCGGAGGGCAGAGCTAGTGACAATATGTGGAAATCGAAAGAAATAAAACAAAGACAGATTCGGGCTTGCTGTAAGTAAAAACTTTCTAACAACGAGAACCATCCCAAAGTGGTTGCAATGGGAAGTAGTGAGTTTCCCGTTGCTGACCGTCTTCAGAATGGCCCCTTGTCAAGAATATAGGAGATTCTTATCAAGGTATAGGTGGGACTAGATGGCTCTTGAGCTCTCTTGCAGCTCAGGTTGGTGAATACAGTTGAATACAGGGAAAACAGTATCAGAGTAGGCAGTCCAATCAGATTTCCAGACCAGACTTGGGGTGTTGTCCTAACACAGCCTTCAACCTGGCTGCTCCCCACCCCCTGGACCAAGAAAGATAGTCAAGCCGAGTTTCCACTGACAGGGGAAGAAGCAGAGCTGTCTGTCTTCCCCAAGCTTATTTTCCATAATAGGTTTAAAATATTAATGGATGGTCAGCTTAACACATTAGCCGTGTCAGATGATTTAGCATAAATTAACTCATACTGGCAGAAAAGCTTTAAAAATATATCTTTCAGTCCTTCCCACCCTCAACCCTCTTTACAAAAATGTTCACCAGCCTTTCCTCCTGCTCCCTGAGACAAAAGGGCAGCAGCCCCTGACAGAAGCATGGTGGAGGTGTTGGCTGGGTAGCTTTGCATTTTTTTCCCAAAGTCTCCTGGCCCGCTGCCTGATTTCTTTGGGTCCCTGTCTAATTTCTTCTAATCCCTAGACTGGTAATTTGACATGGCTGAATGAGTTCTTTTCCTAAATTGGAATCCAGGTGTCAAGGTGATTAAAATAATTCAGAGTCTCCCATCATTTCTTGCTCCCCCCTCCCATTCCATTCCCGCCAGTCACCTTCCATCGAGCACTCACATATTCAAGCCACACAGAATTTGAAAACTCTGCAGTTTGAGGCACAATAAAAATAATAATAGTTGACTTTGTAGCACGCTTTTTACTTTCCCAAAGCATTTTTACGCATACCTCATTCTCTCTTCACAGCCTTCAAGGTAGGGTTCATTATTAGCCCTATGTCAAGGCTTGATGGATAGGTGGAAAGATGGATGGGCGAAAAACCTTCAATTAAACACTTACTATATGTCAAACACTGTGGATACAAATACAAAAGCCAAATGGTCTCTGCCCTCAACAAACTTACCTTCTAAAAGAGTAACGTGGCAGAGTGGTTCTTAAAAAAGGATATTTTGGTTTACAAAGCCATGGAGATGGTGAATGGAGCCAGGGGAGTTGATTGACAGGCTCTAATTTTATTACCATTCCCAGAAGAATAGATGGAAAATGGGACTCAGTGGAAGAGGAGTGAAATATGTGTTGCAGCAGTGGAGAAAGCAAGAAAATGGCCAGAGTGAAATTCAAAGCATGACTGGAGCTAGATATGGTGGGTCATGTGATTTTGTGCTCATACACTCATTAATCAGGAGAGTGCAAATAAGGAAACTGAGACCACAAGAGGCTGAATGGATTGACCAAGGTCATACGCTTTGTTCATGGCAAAAACAGGATTGCATCCAGTTCCCCTGACTTTCAACCCAGGGCTCTTCCCAGTAGATCACACGGCCTCCAAGGTATCTAAGAGTATCATGTTTGTTTGAGAACTGGAAAAACAGGGGCAGCATTGGAGAGATGGAAAGTGATAAAGCATCTGTGTAACACCTGTGAGTCTCTTCCAGCTCTTTGCTCTTAAATATCAGCTGTCAAGCAAGGTAACCGGAAGCTTGGTATGCCTTAGCTTCTTGGAATGGACCATCGTAACCAAGAGCCTCCCAGGTCACCTAGGTTCATGAGAACCCCTTGTTACAGACCTTCTCACCTTCAGAGCACATGACAACCCCCAGAAAAGAGCCCTTTCCCTTTCTCACAGCCTTAACCCTGGAACCAGAAGCTCTGACCCTCCCATACCCTTGCCTGGGCTTTCCCCCCTCCTGACTTTTACCACGTCCGACCCGAAACTTGATCCCGACATGGAACGTGTCCATCCGTGGGATCCACCTGCCCCCCGTGTGATGGCAATGTCATGGTGTGTGGCGGCCAGATGATCAAGGGAATCCTGGAAAGGGGTGGGGACTCCCCTGGGCAGCTGCCTGCTTCCATCTTCCTCGGTGTCTTTTTCCCAAGGCATATGTGAGCTGGCCCTTGTCATCACCTCAGTAACCAAACATCTCCTGGGCATTTTTTTTCCTCTCATTGTTTTTCATTGGGACTGTCCCAGAACCCTACCTCCCTGACCCTAGGATTTCCTACAAGGCCGCCTGAGACACTAGTCATCTCAGGACTGACAGTGATACTTGAAAGCTGCTATCAATCTTCTCCTTATTTCTACTCCCCCAAGTTCTTTTCAGCAGCTTCTCAAATTCTTCAGTTTCTCTCTAGAGCCTAGGGGCTCTTAACCTGGGCTCTTTGAATTTGCACGCTTTGCTTTTTTTTATAACAATTTCAATATGGTAGGTTTCCTTTGTAATTCTAAATAGTTTATACACTTAAAACTTTATTTGAAAAAAAAAGTGTCCTTTGTCCTTGCCAGGCTGTCAAAAGGATCCATGACACAAGAAAGGTTAAGGATCCCTGCTCTAGACCAAGGAGGTCTCCTGGAAGCTAGCCGCTCTCCTGCCTTTCCCTCACCCTGACCCCCCAGATCCGGTTCAGCTGCACAGCAGATGAAAGGAGAACCAAATCTGCTAATCTGCTAAACTGGGGAGGGGGAGCAGGAGGGAGCTGGAGAGGAGGGGGTTGGAAGCAGGGGCAGTAAAGTCTCAGAGACTCTAAATCAGGTTGCATGGTCATTAGCTCTAGGAGTGTCAGGAGGTCAAAGGGTAGGAAGGTGAAGACAGGAAAGGTCATTTGTAACATTACCCAAAGCTCCCATCCTCCCACAACCCCATACCAGTTCAGCCATGCCTCCTGTGCAAGGCAGAGGACCTGCCCATGTTCACAAAGCCAGTAATTAACAGTCAGAGGCTGTAGAGGAATCTGGCTCTCCTGACTCCAGGCTCATCATCGTTACCATTGCACTGCACTACCTTTATTGCACTACCTGTATTACAAGTTAAAAGGATTCAGAGGTAAAGATGACCTCTGAATATTAGTCTAAGTTACCTCGGTTCTAATTCTGACTTTGCTACTCACTGGCTCTTTGATCTTGGGTGAGTCACTTAATTTTTATGGGCCTCAGTTTCTATATCTGGAAAGTGAAGGCACAGATACAAATCTGTGGTCTACCTGCTGGTTGTCTTCCCATCCTGGACTGGGCGGAAAGGACAGAATGCAGAGCGGGGGGTTCCTGGAGCCAGCTCACACCAGCTTCTGAAAACTGGCTGTTTAATTTTTAGTGTGAATGTATACATCCCAGAAATCAGCAAAATTACAAATAGGGGCTTGATTTATTGTTACTTCAAATGTCTAGGATAATAAAATGATGGGGAAAATGTTAATGATGCAGATTCTTAAAAGTTTGTCCTGCATACATCTTTCCTCCACAGAGAACCAGTTGTCAACCACTTACAGGAACACTCCTAAGAGTCCAAAGATTTGGGTTTAAGTTGTATCTTGGTGGCAGCTAGATGGCGTAGTGACAGGGATGGACCCAGAAGAAAGAAAACGTGAGTTCAAATCTGACCTCAGACACTAAACTAGCTGTGTGAACCTGGCAAGTCGTTTAACCTCTGTGTACTTCATTGACCTCAACTGTAAAATGGCAATAATAATACCACCTGCCATACAGGATGGCATGAAGATCAAATGAGATATTTATAAAGCACTTAGTACAGTAGGTACTTAATAAATGCTTACTCCCTTCCCTCCCGGTCACCTGCAGGCTGCATAGCCTTGGGCAATTCAACTTTTCTAGCCTGAGTTCCCTTATCTATAAAATGGGATTAATAATAACTCACCAGAGGGAGGTGGTGCAGTGGATAAACACCAGCCCTGGATTCAGGAGTACCTGAGTTCAAATCTGGCCTCAGACACTTGACACTTAGTAGCTGTGTGACCCTGGGCAAGTCAGTTAACCCCCATTGCTCCACAAAATAACAATAACAACAATAATAATAATAATAATAACTCACCAACATAAAAGCATAGATATGTATTAGATGAGTTTTTTATATGAATTTCAGCTCTAAGTTCTGTGATTATACTTGAATATGGTTGAATAAGATATAGGGGTATGTTTGTGTTGGGGGAAAAATACACCAAAACTCAGCACCATTTTACAAGGGACCCCCATGACTTCAACCTTCCTCTTTCATACCCAATCTCTACCCTCACTAAGCTAAACCTAAGATCCATTGGACCTTTACTCCTACCTTTCTGTCATCTTTATCCTTTCTCCAACCCATCATTCATTTCTCCATTCAACAAGCATTTGTTATCCCAGGTATGATGCAAGGCCATGGGAATATGAAGACAAAAAAGAAATCTCCCCTTTCCTCAAGAATTCATAATCTAATGGAGATGGAGGGGAGAGGAGAGAAGAAAAGAACACACACTTATAAAATGAAATACAAAATTGGCACAAAACAATTTCTGGGGAAGAAGGCACTACTAGCTGGGGCGAGCACTATTGGTTTCTAAGAAGAGGTGTTACTTAACCTGGATTTCGAAGGAAGTTAGTGATTGTGTAAGTTAGGGGTAAGGAGGGAGTACATTACAGACATGAAGTTTAGCCTGGGCAAAGTCACAGAGACTTGAGATGGAATATCATGTATGGGAAACTGCAAGCAGATCAGTTTGGCTAGACCAATGGCTGAAGGGGATGGGTGTGAAATAAATCTGGAAAAATAGGCAAAAGACAGATTATCTTTGGGAGCCACTGTTATTTCTTGAGTAGGGGAACCACATGGTGGCACTTGTCCTTTAGGAATATCAATTTGGCATCTGTGTGGAGGATGAACTGGAGATGGGAGAGGTTGGGAATAGAAAGACCAATTAGGAGGCTATTACAGACCTCCTATTGCCTAGAAGACTAGGTAAGAAATGATGAGGACTTGAACCAGGGTGGAGGCTATGAGAGTGGAGAGAGAATAAATATAAGATATATTGTGAAGGTAGTATTCACAAGACTTAACAACTCATTGGATATGAAGGGTAAGGGAGAAGGAAGAGCAGAAGATGACCCTGAGTTGGTGAGCCTGTGTAAATGAAGGAATGAAAATCCTCTCAACAGAAAGAGGGAAGTTTGGAGGAGGAAGATGGGTTAAGAGAATGAATTCCATTTTGGATAGGTTGAGTGTTAAATGCCCACAGGTCATCCAGTTGTAGATGTTTAAAACGTTAATGTAGGACTGGAGCTCACAAAAGAGACTAGGGCTAAATATAAAGATCTAAGAGTTAACTGCATAAAGATAGTTGTTGAATTCATGGGAGGTTATGCAATCACTAAATGAGAGATTGTAAAAAGACAAGAGAGGAGGGCCCATGCAAGAGCCTAGATCTATGTGTAAGGGGTGGGACATGGATAATGATGTAGTGAAGAAGTATCCAGAAAGATAGGAGGAGACCCAGGAGAGAGCAGTGTCATGAGAAGAGAGTGTCTAGGAGGAAAGAGTGGTCAACAGTGTCAAAAATAGTCAAAACAGATGACATCTAAGAAAAAGCAGTAAGATTTAGCAAGTAAGAGATCATTGGTAACCCTAGAAAAGAAGTAGCTATTGAACGATGAGGTAGAAAGCCAGGTTGCAAAGGCTTGAAAAATAAATGAGAAGCCACCAATGCCACTATTAGGCATACATACACACATACATATATACATATGTGTGTATATAAATATATACATACACATGCACACACATAGATATATACATATATACACAGATATATGGTCTCTCTGTGTATGTATACACTCCAAGGAGGTCAAAGATAGAGGAGAAAGAATACATACAAGCAAAAATGTTTATAGTAGCTCTTTTAGTTATAGCAAAGAACTAGAAAGAAAACAGGTTCCCATCAACTACAAAATGGCTCAATAAATTATTTTATAACTCATTGTGCACAGTGCCTGGCACATAATAGACTTGTTGATTGATTGACTGATTGAGTATATTAATGTAATGGATTATTATTGCACCATAAGAAATAATAAAGGATTCAGAGAAACCTTTGAAGACTTGTATAAACTGATACGGGGTAAAATAAACAGAACCAGGTGAATAATTTATAAAGTCACCGCAATAATATAAGAAAAACAACTCTAAAAGATAAGAACTTTGAACAATGCACAACCTAGTGTGACTCCAGAACACCATTGAAGAAGCATGCTTCTTTTGACAGAGAAGTGATGCACTTAGGAGTTAATAACAAGACACATTTTCAGAAATAAGTCAATGTGTTGGTTTGTTTTGCTTGACTCTACTTTTTTTCTATAGAAGGAAAGGTATCTATGGAAAAGGAATGGGGGAGAAGTGGGTAATAAAAACGATACCCCAAAAATAAGAAAAGAACCTCAATGAAACATTTTTTCAAATATAAAGAAGAAAGCAGATGGCAGTTTAGAAGGGACCACAGACAAGCAGGCAGTTTTGTTACCATCACGTTAAATTTAATATACACTTGAAATTTTATGTAACCGAAGGTCACGGCTTCATGTAAATCCCCTTTTCTGTTCTTTGTATTCTGAAATATTCATGTTTGTTGATCTTTAAGTTCATAATAAAAGAACATTTTTGAAAGAGAAATTTAAAAAAGAAGTGAATGGAATACAAAAATAGATGCAAACAATGTTGACAGCTTTTTCTAGGAGCTAAACTATGAAAGAGAGGAGACATAGTGGAAGAGAAACTGAAAAGATGATAGGATCAAGTGAACTTTTTTTAGGGATGAAGAAGTTTTGATCACGTTTGCCAATAGTAAGGAGGAAGCCAGCGGAGAAAGAAAGCCTGAAAATTGGGGAAGGGAGATCATTGAAAAGGCAAGCTCACTCAAGACATGGGAAAGGATGGGACTAAGGGAAAAAGGAAAGGGGTTATGCACTCTCTTAATGTTAGAACACGTGGTG
Source organism: Dromiciops gliroides (assembly GCF_019393635.1). Classification (NCBI taxonomy): domain Eukaryota; kingdom Metazoa; phylum Chordata; class Mammalia; order Microbiotheria; family Microbiotheriidae; genus Dromiciops; species Dromiciops gliroides. The sequence goes on from NC_057861.1 coordinate 535,782,625, forward strand.
AATGAAGTAGAAGTGATCTGAAGCTTAGAGTTGGAAAGAAGAGAGAATACAAGATGGATAGTCTCAATTATGTATGAGATAAGCTCCTTTGTTGAAAAAGAGGGGAAGGAATGGTGTAGGGAGCCCAACAAAAGAAGATTTGGAACAGACTCTGAGGGAAGTAGAGTAGGAAATCAGTCAGGGAAGAGTAGAAAGACTGGCTTGCAGCATGGAAGGCTCAATTGAGATTTCATCACATGAATTTGCAGTGGACCCAGTCAGAATGACTTTGTGGTTTTTTCCATTGTCATTTAGCAGCATAGGTATAGAAGTAGAACGGAAGAAGGTAGGAGTCATCCAAGGTTGGATCATGGCATAGGATGAATGATAATAGGACAAAGCAGAAAGGGACTCTAGGGTAAAAGATGATGTGAATGAATGGAAAAAAAGAAAACCACAAACAAACCCAACCACTTACTAAACCACTACCTATGTGCCAAGCACTATGCTTAAGTGCTAGGGATACAAATAGAAAAAAAAAAACAAGATAGTCTCTGCTCTCCAGGAATTCACACTTTAATTAGTAGAAACAACACATATAAGCACCATTAGAAACAACACATAAAAGCACCATTAGAATTTGACTTCCTTCAGAATAAGGAAGAGTTTTTGCCTTTCTTTGTATCTCCAGTGCTTGGCATATAACCAGTTCTTTTTTTTTTTTTTTTTAGTGAAGCAATTGGGGTTAAGTGACTTGCCCAGGGTCACACAGCTAGTAAGTGTCAAGTGTCTGAGGCTGGATTTGAACTCAGGTACTCCTGAATCCAGGGCCGGTGCTCTATCCACTGCACCACCTAGCTGCCCCCATATAACCAGCTCTTAATAAATGATTGTTGACTCATTGATATAAGAAAGTTCAGCTACAGAGAAGGCAAAGAGTCCCAAAGGTTTGGGGGCAGAGCAAATTGGCAAGGTTCAGTGTCCTTGGGGTGCCCCAGCAAGTCAGATGGCAGTGCCTGGATGGTGAAGCATCAAGGAAGATGGCAAGGCCTGGAGGGCCTTATAACACAGTGGAAGCAAATATGTCAAGGTCCAGTGAGTCTTCATCTTACTAGAAAGGGTTGTAATTGGTGACTATGAACTTGTCCAAGTAGTTAATACTGGGGTAGAGATTTTGAAAGGAGGAAAGTGAAGTTGGAGCAGGGGTTACAGCCTGGAAAAGCAGGGAAGTGTGGAGTGATAGGAAATTTGGTTGAGGATGAAGGGTTTGTTTTTTTTTTTGGTGGAGCAATGAGAGTTAAGTGACTTGCCCAGGGTCACACAGCTAGTAAGTGTCAAGTGTCTGAGGCTGGATTTTGAACTCAGGTCCTCCTGAATCCAGGTCCAGTGCTCTATCCACTGCACCACCTAGCTTCCCCTGAGGATGAAGAGGAATCACAAGGAGAAATTAAGAGATAGGAAGTTGTGATCAAATAGAAGAATTTCAGAAGAAAGTCATCACCAGAGCCCAATCTAGAGAAGGACTGACTTTTTTCCATCAGTTCAATGAAATGACTTCCCCAAGAGGGAGAAGAAGAGGTGAATGGAGAGGAGGAAATTGTGCCTGGTGAAGTAGATCTGATTCCATGGTATAGGGAACTCCCAGATGAAGAAACTTCCTTTATCACTTCAGTTCAACAAGTTCTCTATAACTTAAAGTCTTCGAGAGTTGTCTAGAACACCAAAAGGTGAAGTGATTTGCCCAGGACAGAATGATTATTCTCATCTGATTTGGCTCTAGAATGAATTCAGAAAGGGCCCCATCCCCTTTCCGATATTCTGTTATTCAGTTCATACAGCCAGTATGCATGAGTGGCAGCACTTGAACTCAGGTCTTTCTGGCTCTGAGGTCAGCTCTCTATCCACTATACTATGATGCCTCTACCTGATGCCCTTTTAGATAAAGCACAAAACCGAAAAGTACCAGATTCCCTTCTCCTGGGAGAATAGTACACCTAGAGCTGTGTGGAGACCAACTCCTACTGACTCAGAAGAGTGAGCCTTTATACCTCAGAAATCAGCAAGGACTCTGGATCAGGGCTTGATGGATCATTTCATTGATTGTCTAGATTTAGAAAAAGATGAAGAAAATGTTCATATTCAGATTAAACTTAAAAGTGTGTCCTATGTACATTTTGGGGGGAGAGACAGTTGTTAACCATTTACCAGCACATCTCTTCCACACAGCAGTATCCAACAGTACAGTGGTTGTGGTTGCCAGTTCACCAGTCATCCCCACCTAAATCCACACCCTGTCAGCCCTCTGGGATTGTTATCCATGAACAGATGTATCCTTGGGTTACTCTCTTTTCTAGATCAGTCCTTTCTCAGAGCCAGAGCTGAAAGGAATACTATTCATGGGGACACCAGCTTCACCTGCTGAGGAAGTACTGAATAACAGAAAAGGGATGGAGCTTTTTATGATCTCATTCCAGAGCCAAATCAGATAAGAATAATTATCCTCTCCTGGGATATTAGGCCGCCCCTCCCCACTCCCTGCAGCTGACAGCTGTGTTATTGGTGGAATCACTTGGGTACAGAAATCAAGTATTAATTGTTCCTGCATCTTGGTGACTCCGGGAATAGCAGTGAATGGCTCTTTCTGGAGATTCAAGATCATTTATTTTCAATTGCTGTTACAGACACGATTCCAGTGCATGAGACCAATTAGAAAGCAGGAAAACACACACACACACACACACACACACACCAACAGCAATAAGAAAGAGAAAGTTCTGGACTTAGTTTATCAATTTCAGATCCCGTGCTTTTTAATCAAATCAACAAATATTTTCTGAACATCTACTATACACCAAGACCTGGGGTGGAAGGGAGGGTACAGTGAGGAAGCCTTCCAGGAGGAAGTTTATTGCAGTCTATTTGGGGAGTCTGGAGACCAACATGGGAGAAGTTACCTTAGGAAATATTTCTATAGGAGTTCTAGACAATAATGAAAGTGTTGTCACAAGGCAGTACAAATAGTGTCTAAAGAATTATTTAGGCTTTACGTGCTGAAAGCATCCAAATCGATCAATCATCAGTCATCAAGCATTTATTAAGCACCTATCATGTTCATGACACTGTGTAAGGGAGAGATTGCTGTGTTGTGGCAGAAAGAGGATCCACTTGGAATGAGGACCTCATTGAAGTCAGGAGACTTGGGTTTGATTTCAAGTTCTAACTCAAGTTAACTGTGTGGTCTTGGACGAGTTCCTCTAAGCCTTAGTTTCCTCATCTATAATATGGGAACAATAGTAGTTCCCTGTAGTATCTACCTCACAGAGTGATTGTGAGGCTCCAGTGAGATAATACTTGTAAGCACTTTGTAACGCCTAAATTGTCCAATAAATTCAAACTATTGCTATTACTGTGGGATGTCTCTGCCAAGGACACTTCCTGGGGGAGACAGACTTTGGGGAGGGCCTTGAAGGATAGATACAAGGACCTGAATAGCTATCTAACATGGTGGCTATTTCTATTTCCATAAGATCCCTGATGGTAATCGCAAGGGCTGACAAAATAAACCCCAACTTCTTCCATAAGATTGTTCAGCCTTCCCATCCCCACTTGCTTCTCCCTTCAAGCATGAATGTAACTAGAGGAGAACTATATTTACATGATAATAGTAATAATAATAACTAGTAATAACAGACTAAATAGCAAAATAGGGTTTGCAAAACACTTTCTATCCATGATTCCTTTTGCTCCTCATAAGAACTGTGTATGGTAAGTGCTATTATTACTCCTCTTTTATACATGAGGAAAAGAAGTTTGCGGAGGTTGTGACTTTGTGTCGCACAACAATTACCCATCTCAAGCAGGAGTCAAATCCTCATCTTTCCATACACTGGCCCTCATGTACATAAAGAACATAGTGATGGAATTTAAACTAATTGTTCCTTACCCCTTGGAATTCCTAAAAAGGGGCTCATTTATTGTCAGGATGATGGGTGTTCTCACCACAATGCAGAGCCAGTCATCAGAGAAGATATGTTTGAGGTCAGGAAGACTGTTTCTGTCTCTGTCTCTCTCTGTCTTTGCTCTCTGTCTTTCTCTTTCTCTGTGTCTGTCTCTCTTTCCTTCCCTCCCTCTACCTCCCTCCCCCCTCTCTCCCTCTGTCCCTCTTTCTCTGTCCTGCCCCCTTCTCTCTCTCTCTCTCTCTCTCTCTCTCTCTCTCTCTCTCTCTCTCTCACACACACACACACACACACACACACACACACACACACACACCTGGGTCCTTCACCCTCAGGAGTCAGGGGTCTCTCAGAGGGTTACCTTGTTATTTTAGTCAAGCTCCCAGAGTTCCAGCTGAGCTATATTTGTTAGTGCATGAGCCAAGAGTTGTAAATAGGTCCCGTTCCCCATCCCCCCCACTGACTGGCCCTTTGAAACTACCCAAAGGGTAATTAGGAGACTATTTCTGAAAAAGGCTAAGCCTTCTTCCCACCCCACCCCCATCCCCCACCCAATGAAGGGCTCCCAGAATGAATTTTCCTGTCGTGCTGTAGGAGGTGACATGGATTTGTATCCAGTGGTAGGAACCCAATGGCTGGCAGCTTGACAAGCTACTCAAATACTCAGGGTCATCCTTCAGAACATTAATTCTCATCAGTCAATCAACAAAGGTTATGTATCTACAATGTCCAGAATCCTTCTGAGAACACAAAGATGAACAAGACATGATTTCTACCTTCAAGAAGCTTATAACCTATTTGGAAGACATGACATAGGCACATGAAAATTAAATGATTACTACTACAACTACTACTACTACTACTACTAACAATAATAATAATAATAATAATAAACTAGCATTTATATAGCTTTAAGGTTTGTAAAAAATTATTTGCATATTTTATTTCATTTTGTCATGGGGAAATGGGGTAGGGGGTTTGGGTAGGGGTAGGGGTTTGGGAAGGGATTTGGGGTCCTTAGGAATTCCTCTTTAAAGGATTACACCCTCTTGCACACAAAAGCCATTAAAATAAGATTGTAGTTTATTTAGAGGAAGGGGAAGGGAAACCATGAAAGAAGTCCTTGGACTTCTCATGGGGAGAAGGCATGGCACAGAGCGTGGCTCTGAGATACCAATCTCCTCGAACAGGAGACTGGCAGGTACTTTTATAGAGGACTGATGGGGGTGACCATCTGACTGTGGAAAGTTCCTTTAGTGAGGGAGGACCACCCCCAGTGGTGGTGGCTGGAGGAATTGGGTGAGGGATGGCTGCAGATCTCTGAAGCCATCTCCTCAGGACACAAAGGAAGCAGTCACACCTAATTTTATCTCCCTAGGGTTGAGGGAGACTAGAATGAAGGGTGGAGGTCCAGGAGCTAGTTCAGTTGGATCTGGTTCCACTTATCTCTTTAGGTGTGTCTGTCCTTTGGATTAGTTTCTCATGAAGAAGGTTCTTTGATGTGCCCCCAGAGAACTTCTGGGGTGCCCTAGGCCCATGACAATTTTATCCTTACAATTACCCTGGGAGATAGGTACTATTATGATCTCCATTTTATTAATGAGGCAACTGAGGCTGAGAGCTTTTAAATTACTTGCTCAGGGCCACATAGCTAAGAAGTATCAACAGCCAGATTTAAACTCAGGTCTTCCCACCAGTCTGTCAGTCAGTAAATATTCAATAAGACCTACTATGTGCCAGGCATTCTGCTAGGCACTGGGAATAAAAAAGGAGGGAAAAGATCATTCCTGGCCTCAGGGATCTCCCAAGTTCAACATTCTCTCCACTGAACCATGAAGTTGCCTAATACAGAGTTAAAAAACCCAATATTTTCTAATGTAATATCATTATATACAATATAGAGATGCTACAAATAAGGGCACATACTTAGCATGTATAATCTGTCAAATGAGTGACAACAACTAATGTGCTGAGTTGGCGCTAGGTGTCAGGGGCTAAAATTATGATTTTTTTTTCTAGGAGGAAGAACTGATTGAGCCAAGGAGTTAGTTTAGGGAAAGCTTAATGGAGATGGAACTTGGTCTGGACCTTAAAAACTGACCATGGGGGCAGCTAGGTAGCACAGTGGATAAAGCACCGGTCCTGGATTCAGGAGGACCTAAGTTCAAATCCAGCCTCAAACACCTGACACTTACTAGGTGTGTGACCCTGGGCAAGTCACTTAACCCTCATTGCCCTGCCCCCCCCAAAAAAAAACCCACCAAGAAACCTATAAAGATAGGAGGGAATCAGATTTCAAAGAGCCTTAAATACAAATAGATGAATTTTTATTTGACCATAGACATTATAGGGAGCCACTAGAGTTCATTGAGGGGTGGGGCTGACATGGTCAGACCTGAACTTTAGGAAAAAAATGTTGGCAGCTGTGTGGAAAATGGATTGAAGTATGGAGAGATGAGGTTAGTTGATTAATTAGGCAATGAAAAAAGCAAAAAGCACTTACTATGTGCTAGTTACTGCACTAAGTGCTAGGATTACAAGTACCAGCAAAATGATAGTCCCTGTCCTCAAAAAGCTTACATTCGAATGAGGGAAGCCAACATCTAAAAGAGAGCTGAAAAAAGCAGGGTGGTGGAGGAAGGAGGAAGGTACCAAGCTGAGGTGGGCAAGATATCCAATTCAAAATATGTAATAGGTAGTTTGTAATGTAGGACTGTCACCCAAGAGAGAGAAATAGGGTAAGATATATAAATCTGGGAGCCATCTGCATAGAAATGGTCATTAAAACCATAGGAAAAGATGAGGTCACCAAATGAGATAATATAGAGAAAAAAGAGAACAGCACCTTAAAACAGTGCCTTAGGGGACACCCACAGTTAGTGGGTATAATATGGATAAAAATCAATTAGTAGAGACTGAGGTTAAGTGGACAGGAGAACTGAGAAAGTAGTGTTCTAAAAACCCAGAGAGGACAGAAGATCCAAGAGGAAAGGGTAATCAACATTTTCAGAGAATTTTTTTAAAGGATGATTGAGGAAAAATTCATTAGATTTGGCAATTAAGGGAGCAATCTTTGGTGATTTTAGAGTGAGCAATTTCAATTGAATGATGAGCTCAGAAGTGAAATTGTAGAGAGTTTAGAAGAGAATGAGAAGAGAGGAACCAAAGTCACCAAGAGTAGATGGCTTTTTCAAGGTTAATACTCTCTCATAATGCAATGATGTGTCTGATGTGTCACCAGTCCAAGATAATATGCATTATAACCAGGGATTTCTGGAAAGAACATCTTTTTTTGTGTGTGTGAGGCAATGGGGGTTAAGTGACTTGCCCAGGATCACACAGCTTGTACATGTCAAGTGCCTGAGGCTGGATTTGAACTCAGGTCCTCCTGACTCCAGGGCTGGTGCTCTATCCACTGCACCACCTAGCTGCCCCAAGAACATCTTGACAAAAACAAAAGTGTTAGACTTGTAAGCTCCTAGAGGGGGATTTTAGCCATCATGACTAGGTGGTTGAGGAAGATGGAGGATTTCTCTGAATGAGAAGTAAATCAAGAAAATGATAGTAAAATAATATTTTCTAATGCCTGACCAGTATAAACAATAGCTATATGATGTCATAAACTCATATCTATGCATATAAGAATAGTTAGAACTTTATATTGTTCTTCAGATTATACCAGCTAGATCCGAGGTGTCCAACACATGGCTGTCAACATTCTTGAGTGAAATTGGATTAAAATATAATTCAGAGGGGGCAGCTAGATGGCGCAGTGGATAAAACAACGGCCCTGGATTCAGGAGGACCCAAGTTCAAATCCAGACTCAGACACTTGACACTTACTAGCTGTGTGACCCTGGGCAAGTCACTTAACCCTCAGTGCCCTGCAAAAAAAAAAAAAAAATATATATATATATATATATATATGTATGTATATATATATATATATAATTCAGATTCTTCTTTCACAGCAAGACTAATGCAGAAATTTGTTTAATGTGATTGTACATATATAACCTATATCAGATTACTTGCTGTCTTGGGGAGGGGAGAGGGAGGAAGAAAAATCTGAAACTAGAAATCTTATCAAAACAAATGTTGAAAACTATCTTTATACATGTAACTGGAAGTCATCCAGTTCAACTTCATCATTTTACAGATGAGAAAGCTGACTCCCAGAGAGGGAGAGTGATTTGCTCAAAGTCCCACAGGTTGTTGTTGTTTTTCTTTCGTTCTCAAAGAGGACCATGACATTGGGGTGATTCATGACTTACAGTGAATTGAATTTAAGTAAGAGAGGGCTGTACAAAGTCACCAGCTTCACTCTCTCCTCCAGAGCCATCTGGTCCAGTGGTGAGATATGCATCGGGATAACTGGAGATGGCTCCAAATGTTTAAGGCAATTGGGGTTAAGTGACTTGTTCAGGGTCACACAGCTAGTAAATGTCTGAGGTCAAATTTGAATTCAGGGCCAGTGCTCTATTCACTGAACCACCTAGCAAGTAGCAGAGGTAAGAGTCAAATTCAAGTCATTTCAGCAAACCCAGGGCTCTTTCTGCTCACCTGAACTCTAAGATGGAACAAAAATAATGTGTGGGTTTGCTTGATTGTATTTGTCTATTTGTATACTTGCATATTTGTTGTAAGAGATAGGTTTTTCCCCTCAATTTTCTGAGGGGTCAGTTGTGAGGAACATTAAATATAGGGCTTCCAAAGAAAAAGAAGAAAAGAAAGTATTTGAAGCATTTTTAAATGCACAGAAAAGAACAAGTGCTAAGCCCTCTACAATTATTATCTCATTTGATCTTCATAATGACCCTAGGAAGCAGATGCTATTATAACCCCCATTTTAAGGGGATTATAATACATATGAAACAGAAGAGAAAAAAAAGGTTGTACATGGAACTGATAAGTACAGCTTGCTTTTCTTTTAAGTATATAATGGGTTAAACATGTAGCTTTCAAATCTGACCTGACTGTCTTTGTTTATCTGTGGCCTTCCTAGACAGCTAGGAGGTATGGTGGAAAGAGTGCTGGGCCTGGAATCAAGAAGATGGAATTCAAATACACCCTCCAATATTTTCCAGCTTTTTCTCTTCTGTTTCATATATGGAAATGCCTTGATCTATAGTATCCCACAGAGAGGTATAAGAGGTGCTACTGATGATTCAAAGCAGTACAAGAAATAACTTTCCAGGGGTCTGTGAAGTGAGGACTATTTTCATAATAATACTAAGATGCTTTAATTTCCAATATGGTAAATATTGATGGATATAACCCACATGAAGAAATGTTTCTTTGGAGAGTCCTCAATAATGTCTAAGGGTGTAAAGGAGACCTGAGACCAGAAAAAATGAGAAGCACTCATCTGAATGATACCTTAGATCTCTTCCAGATATTGTATCATATGATTTATCTTTGATGTTGAGACCAAAAACATTGACTAAGTTTTCTGTAATATGATGAGGGATAAAGGACAGCTTGAAATTTTCCCTTTTAGTCTAATGGAGCATTTCCTGGGTAGAGCCTCCAGAAGAACATGCCTTGGACCCAAAGCTTTCGTTGTTCATCCTTCACTTTCTAAGCAGACCAAAGACCATTGGCTTGTGCGTGAATTGGATTTAAATGGGGCAGTTGTACAAAGTCATCAGCCTCACTCTCTCATCCAGACTCATCAAGGTGGCAAGACAAAAGTCAAGATTCCCTGCAATGGCCAGGATGCAGTGGATGACCTTAGATGTCTAAGCACTCCACAATACCTGCTTCAACCTCCTTCATGGACGTTGGCACAAACTATTCTCATCTGACCATTCTGCTGGGGGAAATCTTCACATGCTTGGGGTAGTCATTCCCCTAACTCACCCAAAGCCATTATAAAGCTTCCTCAGTGGTAGAATGAAGTCTCTGGGAAGGTGAGAGAGACAAAAACTAAAAGAATGACACTGACATCACACAGTAGCGAGAAAGAGCTGAGCCCAGGCCATGAGGCAGACTGACTGCTCACTTCTCCAACTCCTGGAACAAGGGAACTTGAGGATGATTTGCCTACAAAAGTCATCAGGCCAATGGTCCAGTACCTTCTAGAGGAGTTTATCTTGTCTATAATCCCTACATAGCACAGAGCATAGAGTGCCAGGCCTAGAGTCAAGAAGATTCATCTTCCTGAGTTCAAATACAGCCTCCAATAATTACTACCTGTGTGACCTTGGGGAATTCACTTCATTCTGTTTGCCTCAGTTTCCTCATCTGTAAAATGAGCTGGAGAAGGAACTAATGAACCACTCCAGTATCTTTGCCAACTCCCAAATGGGATCATGAAGAGTCAGATACAACTGAATAACAACAACCCTCTTTATCAGCTAGAGCCAAAAAATTTCCTTAGCCTGAAAATTCCACCTTGGTGCCTTCTTATATGCTGCCTTGCTTTGGGATTTTATCCCCAGTGCCTGAAATATCATGGGCATTTGGTCGATCAACCAACAAGCATTTAGTAAGTGCTTACTAATTGCCAGGCACTCTGCTGAACACTGAGAAGAAAAAGCAAAAGTGAAAATCGGGGGCAGCTAGGTGGCGCTGCAGTGGATAAAAGCACTGGAGGACCTGAGTTCAAATCCAGCCTCAGACACTTGACACTTACTAGCTGTGTGACCCTGGGCACGTCACTTAACCCTCATTGCCCTGCACCAAAAAAACAAAAGTGAAAATGATGCCTGCCTTCAAAGCGCTCACATTCTAACTGGGGTGACAACATATGGATAAATCAGTACATACAGGACAGAGACAAAGTAGATGGAATGGAGACTGACAGGAAAGGCTCTAGAAGCTAAGGGTATGGATAATTAGGAAAGGCCTCTTGCAGGAGGCTGAGTTGAGTTTTAAAAGAAACTAGGATTTCTATGAGGTGGGGAGAAAGGGAAACATTCCAGGCCAGGGGTTGAGGGGAAACAAGCAATACAAAGGCATCAAGAGAAGAGATGGAGCACCATGTGTGAAGAACAGCACATAGGCTAGGATGGCTGGACAGGAGCGTGGAGGAGAATAATATGGAAGAAGACTGGAATGATGGGAAGGGGCCAGATAGTGAAAAGCCTTCAGTGCCAAACAGAGGAGTTTATGTTTGATCCTAGAGGTAACAGAAAACCATTGAAGTTTATTGATTGGGAATGGGAGGAGGGGGAAAAGGTCATACCTATCCTTTATTTGTGTGTATGTGTATGTGTCTGTTTGTTTGTTTGTGGGGCAATGAGGGTTATCTACTGTGCCACCTAGCTATCCTTTAATAAATGTTTGTGGATATTAATTCAATTGAATTCATGAAGACATGTCTTGTTTTCTCCTAAGAGTATATCCTGCAAGGGGGCAGCTAGGTGGCAAAGTGGATAAAGCACTGGCCCTGTGTTCAGGAGGACCTGAGTTCAAATCTGGCCTCAGACACTTGACACTTACTAACTGTGTGACCTTGGGCAAGTCACTTAACCCTCATTGCCCCACCAAAAAAAATTATAATAATAAAGAGTATATCCTGCCCACCTCAGCAAACCAGCAGGAGATCCTGAACCCCCGTGTGGTGGAGCAGGCAAACTCCAACACCAGGATACCCACATGCTTCAGCATAGCCAGGGAACTGGGCAAACTCCAGCTCCAAGAACTACTAACCCTTGGTAAACAGGCAATCTTCAGGGGCCAGACCTTCATGTGCTTCAGTGTTACCCCAGGGAGACATAGAAACACCCCCACCTGCCTCAGCATGCACAAAACACCAGCATTAGGACCCCATCTCAGCCTCAGGTAAGCTGCCAGACCTCTACAACCTCCAGCAACACCAGCTCCCCCCCCCCATCCTATGCCCTCAGCACAGCACCAGATAAACAGCCAGGGCTATAGCCCCTAGCACAAGAAGGCTGAGACAATTCCCCTTCCACCCTGGGAGCAGAGCTCAAATTTAAAAGAAAGGAACAAGGTCAAAAAAGATGAGCAAAAAAACAACAAAAAATAATCCGACCACAGAAAGGGATTACAGTGACAGGGAAGATCCATACATAAACTTTGAAGAGAACAACAATGTCAAAATATCTATGGGCAAAACCCCAAAGAAAAATGGGAAGTGGCCTCAAGCCAAGAAAGAACTTATAGAAGAGCTCTAAAAGGAAGTTAAAAGTCATATAAGAGAAATAGAAGAAAAATTAGGGAAAGAAATTAGAGTGATGTAAGATAATTATGAAAAAAGAGTCAAGAGTTTGAAAAAAGAAAACAAGTGCTTAAAAATTAGAATTGGCCAAATGGAAATGGAAGTATAAAAACTAACTGAAGAAAGCAACTTTTTAAAAGTTAGAATTGAGCAAGTGGAGTCTATCAATCTACTAGACATAAAGAATCAAACAAATTCAAAAGAATGAAAAAATAGAAAGGAATGTAAAATACCTCATTGGAAAATAGATCCAGGAGAGACAATGTCAGAATCATAGGAGTACCTGAAAGCCATAATCAAAAGGAGGACATGGACAGCATCTTTCCCGAAATTATAAAGGTAAACTGCTCTGATATCCTGGAACCAGAGAGCAAAATAGGCATTAAAAGAATCCACCAATCACCTCAGAAAAGAGATCCTGAAATAAAAATTCCAAGGAACATTATAGCCAAACTACAGAACTACCAGGTCAAGGAAAAAATACTGCAAGTGGCCAGAAAGAAACAATTCAAATATTAGGGAACCACAATCAACATTACACAGAGCTTAGCAGCTGCAACATTAAAGGATCAGAGGTCATGGAGCATGATATTCCAGAAAGCAAGGGAGCTGGGACTACAACCGAGAATCACCTATTTAATGAAATTAAGTATAATACTTCTTTTTTAAAAAAAAAATTTTGTGGGGTAATGAGGGTTAAGTGACTTGCCCAGGGTCACACAGCTAGTAAGTGTCAAGTGTCTGAGGTCAGATTTGAACTCAGGCCCTCCTGAGTCCAGGGCTGGTACTTTATCCAGTGCACCACCTAGCTGCCCCAAGTATAATACTTTTAGGGGGAAAATGGTCATTTAATGAAATAGAAGGATTTCAAGCTTTCTTAAGAAGACCAGAATTGAACCAAAAAAATTGATCTCTAATATCAAGACTGAAGAGAAGCCTAAAAAGGGAAAAGTGGAAAGAAAACATAAGGGACTCTGTGGAGCTGAACTATTTACATCCTTACATGGGAAGATGATAGTTGTAACTCTCAAAAATTGTACCACTAATTTACAGCTAGAAGGAATGTACATAGAGGGTATTTGGGTATAAGGTGAATTTGAGGGAATGACATAAAAATAATTTAGGGATGAGAAAGAGGAGTACACTGGGTGCAGAACGAAGAAAGAGGTAGAATGGGATAAATTATTTCACATGAAGAGGAGTGAAAAACCTATTACTGCAGAAGGAAAGATGGGAGGATGGGCAATGGGCATTGCTGGAACCTTACTCTCATCAGAATTGACTCAAAGAGGGAATAATATACACAATCATTTGAATATAGAAATCTCTCTTACCTGATAGGAAAGTAGGAGAGGAGGAGATTAAGTAAAGGGGGAATTGACAGAAGAGAGGAGAGACCAAAGGAAGTGCTAGACAAAAGCAAAACACTGTCAAGGAGGAAAAGGGTGAAAGAAGAGAAAGGACAAACAGGAGGAAAAATAGAATGGAGTGAATTACAGAATTAGTAATAACTGTAAATGTGAATGAGATGAACTCTTCCATAAAATGGAAGCAGATAGCAGAGTGGGTAAAGAATCAGAATCCTATAATATATTGTTTATAAGAAACACACTTGAAGCAGAGAGACACACACAGAGTAAAGGCAAGACTCTGGAGCAGAATCTATTAAGCTTCGGCTGAAGTAAAAAAAAAAAAGCAGGAGTTGTAATCCTAATCTCAGACAAAGCAAAAGCAAAATAGACCTAATTAAAAGAGATAAAGAAAGGAAACTACATCTTGCTAAAAATAGACAATGAAGTAATATCAATACTAAACATATATGCACCAAGTGGTATAGCATGAAAATTCTTTTTTTTTTTTTTTAAGTGAGGCAACTGGGGTTAAGTGACTTGCCCAGGGTCACACAGCTAGGAAGTGTTAAGTGTCTGAGGCCGGATTTGAACTCAGGTACTTCTGACTCCAGGGCCAGTGCTCTATCCACTGCGCCACCTAGCTGCCCCAGCATGAAAATTCTTAAAGGAGAAGTTAAATGAGTTACAGGTTCATGACCAAATAAAAGATAAACAGTATTACAAAATGTAAAATAGATAATTTTGATTATGTTAAATTTAAAAACTTTTTCACAAACAAAATCAATGTAACCAAGATTAGAAGGAAAGCAGAAAATTGGGAAACGACTTTACAGCAAAGATCTCTGATAAAGGTTTTATTTCTCAAACTGAGTCAAATTTATAAGAATACAAGCCATTACCCAATTGAAGGCAGTTTTCAGATGAAGACATTAAAGCTATCTTTGGATATATGAAGAAGTGCTCTAAATCACTTTTGATTAGAGAAATGCAAAATAAAACAACTCTGAGTACCACCTCATACTTAACAGATTGGCTAATATGATTTTTTAAAAAAAGGAAAATGATGGGGCAGCTAAGTAGTGCAGTGGATAAAACACCGGCCCTGCATTCAGGAGGACCTGAGTTCAAATCCAGCCTCAGACACTTGACACTAGCTGTGTGACCCTGGGCAAGTCACTTAACCCCAATTGCCTCACCAAAAAAATAAATAAATAAAAAGAAAATTTGGAGACTAATGCACTGTTGGTAGAGTTGTTAACTTATCCAACCATTCTGGAGAGTAATTTGGAACTAGACCCAAAGGGCAACCAAACCATGAATACCCTTTGTTCCAGCAACACCACTACTAGGTCTATATCCCAAAGATATCATAAAAAGGGGAAAGGACCTACATGTGCAAAAATATTTAAAGGAGCCCTTTGCATGATGGCAAAATATTGGAAACTGAGGGGATTCCCATCAATTGGGAAATGACTGAACAAGCTGTGGCAAATGAATGTAATGGAATACTATTGTACAATAAGAAATGATGAACAAGAACATTTCAGAAAAACTTCAAAATACTTGTACAAATTGATGCACAGTTAAATGAGCAGAACCAGGAAAATATTGTACACAGTATCAGCAACATTGTATGATGATCAATTATGAATGACTCAACTCTTCTCAGCAACACAATGATCCAAGACAAGTACAAAACATTCAAGAAGGAAAATGTTATTCACATCTAGACAAAGAACCGATGGACTCTGAATGCAGGTTGAAACATACTTTTTTCACTTACTTTATATTCTTTTTTGTGATTTTTTGGGTTTTTTGAATCTGTTTATTTTTTGACAACTGTGACTTTATATGTGTTTTATTTGATAGCACATGTGTAACCTATAATGCTAAAAATTGTCTGACATCTACTTGGGGAAAAATAAAATACTACTTTTTAAAAGAGTATAGCATTCTAAAAAAAGTAGAGTCTATGCTTTCTCTTTCCTTCATATCCCACTGTAGCACTAGAGCTAAATTAAATCCTCAGTGAATTTAATTGAGTTGAGTTGAACTGAGTTGAGTTGAATTGACTTGACTTGACTTGACTTGAGTTGAAGAGGCTGTTGGTAATAGTCAAAAGAGCATTGATCTAAGATTGGGCTGTGCTGTCAGTTCTTTCAGAGACCATGTGACTTCGGGCAAGTCATGTCACCTCTTATTTTCCTAAGTGAAAATAAGGGGGTAAGATTAGATGGCCACTAGAGTTCCTTCCGATTTGAATATGACAAATACCTTTTTAAAATATAATAAATAAGGAGCTTTTAAAATACAAGCTCCAAACCCTAGAGTAGCTGTGTCACTTGCAGAAGGAAGGTCAGCACTAAAATGTCTAGGGAAAAGGTTATAAATGGAAAAGTTTTATTTTAAATGTTCTTTCTCCCCTCCTATATTCTCACCTATAACCATAACTAGGAATTTTTGTACCTGGGGTGGGATAAGTTTTAGAGAAGGGGAGTTCAGCTGTGGTAAAGATGTGTGTATGGGAGGAGGGAACACTCCCCCAAGACATTAAGATGTTTCTATACTGTTGACATTGTAGCTGTTTTGGGGGGATTCACTAAGAGGAAGGGTCCCCAGGGAGGAAGCCACTGAGGGTGGGTCTATATGGGCAAAAGCTCAGGTGGTGTGTGTACATGAGTATGTGAAGGTGGGAGTGCCCCAGGTCAGTGCTTTAGGTGCTCCATCAATTTCAGTAACCTGGAATAAAGTGTCAATTGCCCTGCCCTAGTTACAGATCTTCACTGACCCTCTCTTTTTCCTGGTGATTCCCTCTGTGTTCACCATAAGACAATCCCCAACTGGCATGAAAGATATCAACTTTAATACTAAGGAGCCCCAGGAGCAGGTACAATCTCCATGCTTACATGCTTTGGTTGGTGTTCATGTAAGTGATCTTAGTAACTCAGAGAGGTTCTAGTAAAGGATAAGGAGGTAGATTTGATAGCATGCACTTAAAAAAAAAAAAAGACATGAGCCTCATAGGCAGACAGTGAGCCTAAGACTCCTACAAAAGGTGGGTCTACCTACATGCCCTTTCCACACACCTCCCTGCAGTACTTTTTGGTGACTTTCCTTTTTTTGGGCAGGGCAATGAGGGTTAAGTGACTTGCCTGGGGTCACACAGCTAGTAAGTGTCATGTGTCTGAGGTTGGATTTGAACTCAGGTCCTCCTGCATCCAGGCCCAGTTCTCTATCCACTGCACCACCTAGCTGCCCCTTTTTGGTGACTTTCCTTTTGAAAACTGCCCTTCCTGTTCATTTTATCTGATTTCAATTGTATAAAAATAACCAGGAGAATGGCCAGGCCCCAGGTCCCTCTACCACCACATCAGAGATCTTCCTATGCCATGCTAGAGATGTCCCTAAAGAGGAATGCACTGGGAGTGAGGGAACCTGCTCTCTTGTCCAAGTTCCAGCATGGACTCACTAATATAATGACATACTAGCTGCTTCCCCTCTCAAGACCTCAGTTTCCTCATCAATAAAATTGGGAAGTAGAGCTAGATGACCCCTAAGATCCCTTCTGTCTCTAACATCTCCCCCCTATCCTTTCAGGGTCTCCAAAGAACGGAAGAGAGAAAACACTTGACTCCCTCCAGCCTCACATCTGCCTTGAGGCAGTCCCTCACACCCTCCTCAACATGGGGAGCTGGGCCATTCAACTAAGGACCCTCATGGGCCTGGGCTGTGGGCCTCGGGCCCGGCCGATCAGGGCCGCAATAATTGCCGGTCCAGAGAGCATGGAGCCGCTCGTGTTGGCAGGATAAGAGTGTCACCCGAGAGCATTGTCCGTCCCCTCTCTGTTAAAGCAGAGATAAGGCAGGGATAAGTCTCCCTGGGACATTCTGCCCTATGATGTTATTTCATGCCACATCACCTAATAGGTGTATTTTCACACTGCTTGCTACTGCTGTGAGCTTCTGCAGAGGCTTCTAGGCAAGCTGACAATCTCACTATATGGAGAATGGAATAGTGACGGCTAATTGATTTTACAGCAGTTCCGAAGGACAGACAATGAAAGTACCATCAATTTAATCCACTATTTAATGGTTCCAATTTAGCCTCTGTAAATGCTCACTAAACTAATTTCTCTGGGTTCAGCAATCTGAAAAGCTATCATATCTCTAATCTCCTTCAATATATTCATCTGGAAAAGGGAATTTAGCCAATTCTGATGTGCGGAGATGATCTGTTAGCACAGTGTAAATGTTTATAACACGGCAATCTAGTTCGTTTATAAGGATATGAAAAGTTTTATTGGGGAGGGCACTGGAGTGGAACCACGGGATAATAGGCAGTTACCCAGCAGTCTCCGGGAACCAGGGAGCAGGCAGGCATGCAGAAAAATACTAGGATTTACTTTAATCCTAAATTGTAAGCTAAAGTTCTGCCCAGTACACAATGCACCTGGGACTTTGGTGACACAAAGGATCCTGTACCATCCCCCTGCGACCCACACTTTCTAGCCAGACCATGATAGCAACTCCAATTTCTTTCCCCTCCCTTGACAAAGCCTGAAAATGAGTTTCAGGGTGGTGGGGTAGGGTGTTTTTTTTTTAAAGCCCGCATTTGTATCTCCCCCTCCGATTAATAGGACCCAGGCGGAGAGGCCAACAGAGTCCGATACCAATCTGCCCCTACTCCTAGGGGCCCCTTTTGGATGCCTTCGAAAGTAATGTGTTTGCAGGATTGTATCTAGCAGGACCCAGCCAGGGACCACAGAAGAGTCACGTTCTAGCCTTCTGCTGCAGGACTCCCCCTGCATTTGGAGGCCTGGAGGGATTTATTTGTAAGGAGCTGTGGTGACCAGCTGTTCTCCATCGCTGCTGATGATAGGGTGGGAAGGGGGTGGTGGTGTAAATTACAGCATGAGGGATTTAGGCTAGAGACAAAGAGCTTCCTCACTGGGAGGATTGCCTTATGAGATTTTTCCAGAATCACCTTTATTGCTGTTATTAATTTTTTTAAGTATGGTTATTATTATTATTATTAAATTACATTTATATGTGTTTATTATTAACTTATATTTGCATAAGTGCTTGTTATGGTGATTAATAAAAAGAACTTATATTTAAGTAAGTGATCTCGGGCTCACAAAAAGACTTTATTCATAGAAACCCTGTGACACAGGTAATTGCATTTCCTTAAGACTATTAGAGTGCTTTATAGCACACAGTAGGGGCTCAAGAAGCATTCTTCGTCTGATTGATTGGCAGCCCCTCTGGGCTCCCACTCCTGGAGGCAAGGGACTAAATCAGAGGCTCTCAAACTTCTAATTGGGAGCAGGTCGCTCTTTGCTCTGGTCTGTGGCTTATGGTTTTGTTTTGTTTTGTGGTGGTGTGGTTAGTAACAAAATTATTCAGAGCAAACCAACAGGCTCTAGCCGCTCATTAAAATGGGAATGGTTCTGGAGTACATTGTTGTGTTTCTCCCATAATGTGTTTACAGAAAATATCTGCAACATCAACACTGATGTTAGGTAGGCTGGAAATCCAAAGAAGTGTCAAAAGGGTCCTTGAATGAATAGGCATTTACTGAGCACATATGTGCCTGGCACTGTGCAAATCCTTATTCTTACAAATGAGGATTCCAACTGACCATCCCACTTGGGGATTTTGCGGGCTAGGGAGAGCAGGGGTAGTGTTCCTAACATTCTACAATTAACCCTTGTCAGAACTTGTAGCATCCACATCCCTACCCCTTGGGAGTGTTCTGTCCGTGGTTCTGAAGGGGCTTACCTATAAGACCAGAGGCACTTCCCAGGGCCTTGCAGAGCTAAATAGTCTGTGATCCAGGCAGCAGACCTCTGGCTACCTGTGAGGTAGCCTTAAAGAGTCTTGTACTAAAAGACTTAGAGCATTTTCTCAAGAGACATATGTAACATGTGTCTTTAAGCATCTGTAGTTAATAATTTGGATTCCTTTGACCAACTCTATACTGAGGAAAGAACATTGATGTCCATTGAACTAGATTTATATGCCCCTCTACACCCCTCCCAAATGTGGTGGTAAGATTAGTTTGGCTTTATAGCCAGCCCAGGCTAGTATGCCACGTTGGAAAGATCAGGAAGACTAAGAAGACAAATCAAGTCATATCTCCATTACTTAACAATCTGTGTAACTTTGTGTAAGCCTTAAACTTAAATTTTGTCATCATCCTTTATAAAAGATGGCTAATGAAACCTGTCCCACTTGCTCCTTAGGGTTGTTCTCTCATCCTTCTTGAGAGCAAGAGCTAGTTTCTGCCTTCCTTCCTTTCTTCCCTGTTTCCTTCCTTCCTTCCACCCTTTCTTCCTTAACTTCAGAAATTAGAACAGCATCTGATACATAAGTAGGTACTCAATAAGAGCTAGGTGAATTGAATTGAACTAAACTAAATTGAACTGTTATTGAATTAAAGTGAACCGAATTGAAGTGAATTGAATTATTGTGCAGATCAAATGAGATGACAGAGGTGGGGAAAAACACCTTTTGCAAACTATAAAGTGCCATACAAGGGGCAGCTAGGTGGCACAGTGGATAAAGAACCAGCCCTGGATTCAGGAGGACCCTCATTGCCCCCCCCCCGAAAAAGTGCCGTACAAATACATTACTGTCATGAAATATTTTCAGAGATCTAGGTCAGAATTCTTGGACCAGTATAGACTCATCTTTATAAACCAAAAGAATGAGTATTGTGGCTTGATGCATATTTACTAAGAAATATCACCAGTTGGCCGTATTATTTGTTATCCATTAACCAAATGAGTTATTTATTAACAGTTGCAAGACATTCATGAAAAAATCCCCACAAAGAATAATTAAAACCAATCTGAATTGTTGGGGGAAAGAGAGAGAAGGGTTGTATAAATTTCATATGAAGCTGGTTTGGTATGAGGGAAACCTTGAAGGTCTAAGCCTAGCCTGCCTAATAAAAGATAGTAAAAATAATAATACAAATTTACATTTAGATCAAGTTTATGAAGAGACAGCGTGGTGGGGCAGATCCTGTCCTAGGCTTAGAGACAATAAGACCTGGCTTCAAATACTGTCTCTGGTATCTACTAGGGATGTGACTCTGAGTAACTCACTTAATCTCTATGAACCTCAAGCAACTTTCTAAGACTATGAAATTGGAAATGAGTAAATCACCTAAGTTTTTCAATACACTTTCCTCAAGGGGCAGCTAGGTGATGCAGTGGATAGAGCACTGGCCCTGGAGTCAGGAGGACCTGAGTTCAAATCCGACCTCAGACACTTAACACTTACTAGCTGTGTGACCCTGGGCAAGTCACTTAACCCCAATTGCCTCACCAAAAAAAAAAAATACACTTTCCTCATGACCTCAGGAGGCATGTGGCACAAATGTGATCTCCAATTTATGGAGCAGGAAACTGAGGCTCAGAGACAGTCTGGACTTGCCCAATGTCTCATGGCAGGTAAATGCCACTTCTCCATTTCCTTTCATTTTTCTTTGTCCCTGGCTCCTTATCTCCAGGTCTGGCTGAAAGATCATGCCAGTTACCTGGTTGTATTCCCTTCATCAAGGAGCCAGTTTTCCCTCAGTTGGGTTTCTATCCGGCTTTGGCTAAAAACAGTGTCAGGCATGGAGATCATCAGACCAGGATCTTCGTGGAGAGGAGTGTTCAGGTCAGATACCTGGTATTCAGTCACACCTACTAATTCCCAATTGACCTAGAAACTCTATTTCACGTCAGATTGACTACAAATGAAACTGAAAAGCTACAAAATGGACTTCTCCACTCACATACACACAGAGCACCCCCTTCATGTAATTTATAACATGCCAGGTACAGGTGGCCACAGCGGTTAGGAGATGAGGCCAGCAACAAGCCAACATTACAAACTATGTATATGCCCTCTGAGCAGGCTTACGTGGAATACTCATTGTTCAAGCAGCATTCAGAAGCGTGGCAAACAGCCCAGGGAATTTTTTTTTTATCCTGAAATTCAAATGTGCTCAAGTTGCCAAATACCAATAATAACAGTTGGTCTTCTTATAGCACTTTATGGTTTGGGAAAGATTTTCCTCAAAACAACCCCATGAAGTCGTTAACTCATTATAATTGCCATTTGATAGCTGAGGAGACTGAGTCTCACAAAGGTTAAATGTCTTATTGTAGAATTTAGAGCTGGATGGGACCATAGAGACTATCTCATCCAACTTCTTCATTTTCCAGATGAGGAAGCTGGGGTCCAGTTAAGTGTTAAGTTGGAATAGTAGTAGAAGAGGACAGCTAAGTGGTACAACAGAGATCATGAGGGACTTAGAATCAGGAAGGCTCAAGTTCGAATCTTACCCCCCAAACCCCTTAGTTGTGTGACTCTGGACAAATCGCTTAACTTTTCTGTGCCTCAGTTTCCTCGTTTCTAAAATGGAGATGGTAATAGCATCTACCTCATAGGGTTGTTGGGAGGATCAAATGAGTTAACATATGTCTAGTGTTTTGCAAACTTTAAAGAGATATAGGAATGTTAACTATTACATTATCATCATTATCATTAGTATTAGTATTATTATAGGCAGGTCTCCCTCTTGACTCCAAAGCTAATGGTAATTCTACTATGCCATGCTTGCTCACTAGTTAAGTGTCAGAGCCAGAATTGGAACCCAGATCTCCTGATTCTAGCACACTTTCTATTATGCCCTACTGCCAAGGAAGAAGAGAGAACAGGGGAAAAAGGAAGGAAGAGAGGGGGAATGAAAGAAAGAAGGGGAGAAGGAAGAGGAGTAAGGGGGTAAAAGGGGCAGCTAGGTAGCACCGTGGATACAGTACTAGGACAGGAGTCAGAAGGCTCCTCTTCCTCAGTTCAAATCTGGCCTCAGACACTTCCTAGCTGCATGAACCTGGGCAAGTCACTTCACCCTGTTTGCCCCAATTTCCTCATATGTAAAATGAGCTGGAGACAGAAATGACAAACCACTCCAGTATCTTTGCCAAAAAAAAAAAAAAAAACCCTAAATGGGGTCATGAAGAGTTGAAAATGACTGAAACAACTGAAAAAAAGGAGAAGGAGAAAGAGAAAACGAAAATAAGAAAGGGATGGAGAGAAGAGAAAAGAAAGATAGATGGAGGGATGGAAGAAAAAGAAAAGGGAGAAAGAAGGTAGAAAAGGCAAGAGAAGGTAGGAGAAAAAAGAACAGAACAAAAAGAAGAAGAAATAATTCAATACAATTCAACAAACACTTATTAAGTCTCTACAGTGACTGGAGTACCATATAGGCACTATAGGAACAAAGTTTTAAAAAATCCCCTGGGGGCAGCTATGTGGCCCAGTGGATAGAGCACTGGTCTGGATTCAGGAGGATCTGAGTTCAAATTCGGCCTCAGACACTTAACACTTACTAGCTGTGTGACCCTGAGCAAATCACTTAACCCTGTTTGCCTCACCAAAAAAAAAAAAAAAAAATCCCCTGCCCTCAAAGAGATTATCTTCCCCTGGGAGAATGCAATACATTTACAGATAAATAAATACAAGATAGGGAATAATGAGAGCAAGGGAGACATCAGACAGCTTTGGAGGAAAATCTGAGGAGGGAGAGAGTACTGAGGTGGATCAGAGAAAGCTTCACACCCGAATGACACCTGAGTGCAGCCTTGAGGAGAGATAAGAGAGAAAGAGAACTTCCATCTGTGTAACACTCTAAGACCTTATTACACAGCACAAACTACTAGGCTAGCAAACTTGGTAATGACTGGCACCACTTGTAATCAGGAAGACCTGAGTTTGAATCTTGCCCCAGATACTCCTTAGTTGTGTGACTCTGGACAAATCACTTGGCTGTCCCATATCTTTTGTTTTTGTTTTGTTTAGTGAGGCAATTGGGGTTAAGTGACTTGCCTAGGGTCACACAGCTAGTAAGTGTTAAGTGTCTGAGGATGGATTTGAACTCAGGTCCTCCTGAATCCAGGGCCAGTGCTCTATCCACTGCGCCACCTAGCTGCCCCCCACATCTTTGACTACCTTGTCAGCCTGCCCACCTTCAAGCCTGATCATTATCTCCCTACCAGGGCGAATCTAGGAAATCGTATCACTGATGGCCTCTTCAGGGAGGAGACAGACAGACAGACAGAGAAAGAGAGATATAGAGACAGAGAAACAGAGACACAGAGACAGACAGACAGAGAGTGACAAAGACAGGGAGATAGAGACAGAGGCAGAGACAGACAGAGGCAGACAGAGACAGAAACAGAGACAGAGACAGAGAGACAGACAGAAACAGACACAGAGACAGAGAGACAGAGAAAGACAAAGAGAAAGAGAGAGACAGTGACAAAGAGAGATAGAGACAAAGACAGACAGAGACAAAGAGTGACAGATAGAGACAGAGAGTGACAGAGACACAGAGAGACAGAGAGACACAGATAGAGAGAAAAAAAGAGAAAGAGACAGAGACAGAGACAGACAGACAGAGACAGAGATAGGCATTCCACTCACCAAAGGAGCACAAGGTCATTTATACCTACACAAAGCAAAACCACATTTTGAAAATCCTTCCTGACAGGCCCCTCCTGTCCCCCAAAAGCCAGCTTTTTGTGTGATATTATAGCTCTTGGGGACATCATGGGCCATTTTGCTAGGAAGGAGCTATAGTGCCACAAGGCTTTCGTGGTCCATAGGACAAGTGGAACACTTGTGTGCTGTCATTTCTGATACCAGGAAAGGTTTTCCCCTTTCTACCCCCGTACCTGGTGCACCTGTTCATTGATGCCTGAAATGCTTTTTGACAGGAGTTGAGGCCTTTCCTTCCATAATCAGAGATGATTCTTTAATTACAAATAATAATCAATCAACCTTTGTTTAGCAGTGACAGCATGATATACTGGAAAGTATGTTAGAATTGGAGTCGGAAGAGAATGGGGATCAAATTCTCCCTCTGATGTTTGCTGGTGATTTAGCTTTAGAATAGAAGTTTTCTGAGGTCAGGGTCTTTTCTTTTTCTTTTTCTTTTTTTTCTTTTTTTTTTTTTTTGCTTTGGGAGCATGGTTCTCGTTCATGCTTGAAATGAACTCCCTCCTCCCCTTCCACATTTTAGAATTCTTTATTGCCTTCAAAACTCCGCTTAAGAGCCACCTCCCACAAAGAGCCCTTCTTTTTTGTTTGTTTGTTTGCTATTCTTTTTTTGCAGGACAATAAGGGTTAAGTGACTTGCCCAGGGTCACACAGCTAGGAAGTGTCAAGTGTCTGAGGCCAGATTTGAACTCAGGTTCTCCTGAATCCAGGGTCAGTGCTTTATCCACTGCGCCACCTAGCTGCCCCCCATACAGCCCTTCTTGACCCCTCCCCAACTTCTAATGCCCCTCAAATTATCTTGTGTCTATTTTGTATATACTTTTCTTTCTTCCTTTCTTTCTTTCTTTCCTTTTTTCTTTCTTTCCTTTTTTCTTTCTTTCTTTCTTTCTTTCTTTCTTTCTTCCTTTATTTTTTGCAGAACAATGAGGGTTAAGTGACTTGCCCAGGGTCACACAGCTAGTAAGTGTCAAGTGTCTGGGGCTGGATTTGAACTCAGGTCCTCCTGAATCCAGGGTCAGTGCTTTATCCACTGCGCCACCTAGCTGCCCCCCAATGCAGCCCTTCTTGACCCCTCCCCAACTTCTAATGCCCCTCAAATTATCTTGTGTCTATTTTGTATATACTTTTCTTTCTTTCTTTCTTCCTTTCTTTTTTGCAGTCTGGATTTGAACTTAGATCCTCCTGAATCCAGGGCAGGTGCTTTATCCACTGTATCACCTAGCTGCCCCCTATTCTGTATATACTTTAAATATGTACACATGCTATCTTTCCCCAATAGAAAGTCAACTCCTTAATGTTAAGGGCTAAAATTCTAGCTAAACTGTCTAAAATATCTAATGAGTGGTCACCAATAAATTATAAGCTTTAGCAAGAGTTAGACTTTTAAGCATTTATTAAGGAGAATAAGAGTTTGGTAAAGAGAGAAGAAAAGGCCTAGATTCCTATCTATTAAAGGGAGAGCGCATTTCTAGATTATTCCATTTTGGGATTTGAGTCCCTTCCCTGTAGCACAATGCCTGGCACATCTTCACTGCTAAATAAATGCTCATTGGGTTGGGCTGAATTATAGACAAGTCATTTAACTTCTGTTTCCTCATCTGTAAAATGGGGCCGGGGTAGCTAGATGGCGCAGTGGATAAAGCACCGGCCCTGGATTCAGGAAGACCTGAGTTCAAATCCTGCCTCAGAAACTTGACACTTACTAGCTGTGTGACCCTGGGCAAGTCACTTAACCCCCATTGCCTGCAAAAACAAACAAACAAACAAAAAAATAAATAAAATGGGGCCAATGATCTCTCTAGCACCTGGGTGACAAGGTTGTTATGAGGATCAAGTGAAATAAAGTACAATACTTTACAAATCTTAAAGTACTCGCTGTATACAACTCAGCTCTCATTATATAACCTTGGGCACTGGATAGTTTGCAAAGAGGTTTCACATTCATAATAATATCTGAGGTCCATGACCTTATTTGATCCTCGATACAACAGGTATGTTGTGGTTATTCTGTTGTGTTTCAGTCTACATAGTACCAGGGATTGTTGGTTGTTGTAATTGTTGTGATGGTTGTGGTGGTGGTGGTAGTGGTGGTAGTGGTGGCCCTGGATTCAGGAGTACCTGAGTTCAAATCCAGCTTCAGACACTTGGCACTTACTAGCTGTGTGACCCTGGGCAAGTCACTTAACCCCCATTGCCCTGCAAAAAATAAAAAAAATTTAAAAAAAGAAGCTAGTACTGTCTCCACTACAACCACTGTTGTTGTTCTTCCTTCATTTTCGAAGAAGACCAATGACATCATAGGGCGATTCTTGACTTATGCTTGAATTACATTTATGAAAGGCAGAGTTGCACAAAGTCATCAACCTCACTCTCTTCTAGAGTCACTGAAGTCCAGTGGCAGGACAAAAGTCAGGATGGAGTAGATGGTCTTGACATCTTCAATGTCTGACCAAGCTCTTAAGCGCTTCACATCATCTGCTTCAGTCACCTTCAAGGCTCTGAAACAAATTGCTCTCATCCACCTATTCCACCAGTGGAAATCTTCATGTGTTTGAGGCAGACATTCCTCTAACTCATTGAGGGGGGTAGAGGCCTGTCAGTTACCCTCAACCTGGTTTAGCCCATCTGCTGAGATGGTTTTACCAGGGTGTGGCCCCTCTCTGTGCCACAGCTTCTTGGAGCCACAGCTGAGAGTTGGATGCCAGGTGGATACCAAAGGTGAATGAGCAGCCCTGGAAAGGGCTCAGCAAGTCCTCACACCAGAGGTGCTAGTCCTCCCTGAACACCTTAGACAGGCAGACCAATAGACAGACAGACAGATATCCATTATAGCCACTCTATAGCTACAATCAGACCTCTTCCTTAAGATCACATTTTGACAAGGGGTCAAACACCTGACAGATGAAAGAGGGGTAACTTGAAGTGGGAAAAGGAACAGAAAGGGAACGCTGAGAAATCAACAATCATTATTTTTTCTGACTTTGCCATTCTGCTCCTATTCGCACATCTCAGCAATGATGGAGTTAGCTAGTCCAAGGGTCATGTGTACTCATCTTTATGGTTGGGATTGAGGGTGGAGGTGTGGGAAGGGTACAAGGGAGCTTTTTGGAACCACGACGGCTTTTCCTTTGACCGTTTTTCTATTCTAAGACAATTCTACCCATGAGCTTCTGCTTGATTAGCGTTTTAATGAATATATCTGAATGTACTACAAATCCACCAGCCGTGACTCGAGACCCACAGGCTATGCTATCCAGATGCTTCCTTTGTGCTGGGAGTTTGGGGAAGGGGTGAGGGGGGGGCGGAGAAGCGCTTATGTCAAGCAGACAATGAGAGCCAGGGGGATGGGCAAAGAAATACAGGGCTGCCTGCAAGAAGACTTTTTCCCTCTGCATAGCCCAACTCGGGCAACTTCTTGCTCAGGTTTGGGGCAATCACCAAATCCCAAGGCCATTCACTGTGATCAGGGTCCAAGACAAGGAGTATGACACCAAGCCTATGCTGTTCATGGGATGGACAGACCAATGTGTCCTAGAGAAGACCAACAGACCGCTGCCATGGCGAGAGCCTCACTGTATGACTTCCCTTTCTCCTGGGCCAGCTCCCGATAAGTGACACTGTGCAAGGAGGTTTATGACAGCAGGGAACATTTTTTTCCACTGTAAATTATATTTAACATTCCACAGAACTTTATTGCATTCTGTGTTTGAGTTTATGAAAAAATCTGTATTTAACTTCAAGCCCTGGTAAACATCTTTGCTTATGTTGTTATGTGATTCCTTATTTGAGTATTTCGATTTAATTTCACAGTTCATATACCTTAAAGTTTTGATTTTTTTCCCCTTCCCCATTTGTTCAGAGAGACACAGGGCTGGCCAGGGGCCTCACTCTCTTTCCTACTCCCATGTGATGGGTTGCTCACCTCCTCCCCTATACACTGCTGAGAGAAGTGAGGTAATTGAAAGAGGGATCTCCACTCTGGGGTCCTCTATATCCCATTCCCCTTTATAAATTCTCTTGGCATGGAGCACAACCTCAATTTCTTTAGGGGACATTGTTTCTGAGCATTCTGTCCTTCAGAGAGACAGTATTATTTAGTAGAGAGGGAGGGGAAGATGATAGTTTAAAAAACAGCTCTACTCTGATGCTCTCTATATAAGCCTGGACAAGTCAGCTATTTCCTCTGGAGCTCAGTTTTCTCATCTGTAAAATGGGTGTGTTGGGCTAGGATGGTTTCTAAAGTCCCTTATACCCCTAAATCTATCATTCTGAGCCAATGGTACCAGTCAGTCCTACAGACCACTATTCCCTTGATATGGAGGTGGGGAGGAAGATAAATTTAAGAGAAGAGAGCATGTGAGGTGGACAAGAGGATTCTCAGAGCTTCCTATGAGCCAGTGTAGCTCCCATAGACATCCCAGCATCCCTGGTCCCAGAACCCAGGCAAGGACTTAAGAAATGCAGATTCCAGAAACAAGAAAGCAAGAAGAATGTGAGATTGAGCTAGTGGAGGGATAGTGAGAGGGAGTCAATGAATGTATCCAAACGGTAGGACAATGTGATCACTTCCTTCAATCATTCAATCAATACAGCTTTATCTAGTGATGGTTATATAGCTAGGACTGGTCAAAGACCAAGAGAACTCAGGGAGGTATAAGGCTCAGTCCTTGCCCTTCAAGAACTTACGATGTAGCATATCTACTATGTATGGATCTAGCATACAGAAGCCTGATGTGAAGAATAGAAGAAAGTATATCATTGTATCTTGGGGGGGGGGGAGGACAGAGACAGAGACAGACAGACAGACACAGAGAGAGAGAGCAAAAGAGAGAGATGGGGGGGGAAGAGTGAGAAAGACAGAGAGAGACAGGGAGAGACAGAGAGAAAGATTATTGAGAACCAGGATGAGCAGGGAAGCCTTTCTACAATAAGTGAAACTGGAACTTGCTTGGCCTTCAAGGATGGACAGGTTTTGTAGAGATGAAGTGAGGAGGGAGGGTGTTCTATGAGAACAAAATCAACCTGTAGAAGTGTTGAGGCAGGAAGGAACCTAGTGTGTCTTGAGGAATCAATAGAACTAAAAAGGGATCAGACTTTAGACCATCAATTGATGAGGGTGATCGTAACTGGCTTTATGGTTTGCAAAGTGACTTACATATCATTTGATCCTGTGAGATAGGTGCTGTTAGTAATCCCAATTTTAAACATATGGAAACAGGCACAAGAGTTAAGGTTAAGTAACTTGCCCAAAGTCACACAACTGGTAAGAGACTGAGGCAGCATTCAAACTCAGGTCTTTTGGACTCCTAGTTCTGCCCTCTATCCACTAGTACCTAGAAGCTATCCAGTCCAAACACTTCCCCCCTTTATTTTAGGAAGAGACCAAAGCTCAGAGATGTTAGGTGATTTACACAAGGTCTCACAGGTAACTAGTTATGGACAAGATGTGAAGCCAGTTACTCTGATTCTAAAGCAAGTACTATTTCCACCCTCTCTGTCTAGTCCTGATATAAAAAGAAGTCATCCCTCAGGCAGGAGAAGAAGCTGTGGCTGTTCACTCAGAAGAGACTCCCTTTCTCTCTTCCCATTTCTATATGCCCCAGAAGCTGCAGAACAGGGACCCTTCTTAGTCTCTCTTCAGGCTCTAGGAGAGGGCAAGCTCTGGCCCATTCCTGTTTCATACTGTAAAGACTGAAGTCACTTGACTTTGGGCTGTGGTGCTTCCTTCCTTCCTTCCTTCTTTCTTTCTTTCTTTCTTTCTTTCTTTCTTTCTTTCTTTCTTTCTTTCTTTCTTTCTTTCTTTCTTTCTTTCTTTCCTTCCTTCCTTCCCTTTTTCCTTCCTTGCTTCCTTCTGCCCTTCCTTTTTTCCTTCTCTCTTTTCTTCTTTCTTTTCTTCCTTCCCTTTTGTCCTTCCTCCCTTCTTTTCTTCTCTATTATCAGATGTTGGGAAGAGGAAATAGGCAGATAATTTGAGGCCTCTTTTTTTCCTTCTTATCTTTTAACCTAAGCCTTTTCCCCACTCACAACCAAGGACAACATTTTCCAGTCCACAACAGTCAGAGGAGAGACAATGTGGTATAATGAAAAGCATGCTGGACTCAAGAGTCAGAAGACCTGGGTTCCGATCCTGATTTTGTCTGTGGAGCCTTGGGCATTTATTTCCCCTCTTTAAGATTTAGAGATGGCTTAGGGGCAGCTAGATGGTGCAGTGGATAAAGCACAAGCCCTTTATCCACTGCTTCTCCTAGCTGCCCCGATGTCACTTATTATTAATAAAATGAGTCCTACTTTAAATGCAACTAATACATGTCAAGTCTTCTTGGCTTCAACCCAAGCTTCCTATTTCCTATTTCCTATTTCCACTCTAATTTCAATCACCTCTTCATCCCTGAACATGTAATTCATTCATAGCTGATTTGAAAACAGACATTCTGAAGTTGACCCTATTTAAAATGGGACAAGTGGGCAGCTAGGTGGCACAGTGGATAAAGCACCATCCCTGGATTCAGGAGGACCTGAGTTCAAATCCAGCTTCAGACACTTGACACTTACTAGCTGTGTGACCCTGGGAAAGTCACTCAAACCTCATTGCCTGGCCAAAGAAAAAAAAGGACTTAGAGATGGCTTTAAGTGAGTTTCCTCATCTTTACTCTAAGGTGGCAAGGTTAGAAAGTAAGAAGGAAAAAAGAGGCCTCAAGTTTTCTAACTATTTCCTCCTCCCACCATCTGACAGAAAGAAAGAAAGAAAGAAAGAAAGAAAGAAAGAAAGAAAGAAAGAAAGAAAGGAAGGAAGGAAGGAAGGAAGGAAGGAAGGAAGGAAGGAAGGAAGGAAGGAAGGAAGGAAGGAAGGAAGGAAGGAAGGAAGGAAGGAAGGAAGAAAGGAAGAAAGGAAGAAAGGAAAGAAAACAAGGAAGGGAGGGAGGAAGGACAAAAGAAGAGACCTTCTAGCTCAAAGGAACTCTGATTCTGGGCTTTCCTGACAGAACCATCTCAGAGAACTGGAGGCAAGCATGTAAACTGGTTTAATTTGGAGGCAATGAAGTGAATCCTGAAACCAGATCTATGTGTAGACCCAGCTCTACCACTAATTCAATGTATGCACTCAGACAAGTGAACTGTTTACTGACCCATTTCAATTTGATTTTTTCTCAATTTGATTTTTTAAAAAATATTTTTGATTAAATAACCACTCCTGAAAAACACTGTGGGATCCAAAAACAAAAAGCCAATCACTTCTGATAAGGAGTTCGCATTCCATTGGTAGACATAACTTATCAACAGAAAAACAGTTAGCCAACTAGCATTTATTAGGCATCTGTCATGTCAAATCAACAAGTATTAACATGTGCCAGGCATGGTGCTAAGAGCTGGGACTACAAATACAAGCAGAAAGATAGCCCCTGCACTCAAGGAACTTACATTCTTCTTTTTTTTTTTTTGATGGGGCAATGAGGGTTAAGTGACTTGGCCAGGGTCACACAGCTAGTAAGTGTCAAGTGTCTGAGGCTGGATTTGAACTCAGGTACTCCTGAATCCAGGGCCGGTGCTTTATCCACTGTACCACCTAGCTGCCCAAGGAGCTTACATTCTAATGGGGAAAGACAACTCATAAAAGGGAGCTAAGGGGGCAGCTAAGTGGCGCAGTGGATAAAGCACTAGCCCTGGATTCAGGAGGACCTGAGTTCAAATCTGACCTCAGACACTTGACACTAGCTGTGTGACCCTGGGCAAGTCACTTAACCCTCATTGCCCTTAAAAAAAAAGAACAAAACAAAAGGGAGCTAAAAGGGGGGATGGGGACAGGGTGTGGTGGAAATACCTGGCTGGGGTTACAGTAGAGAAAGTCCAGTGAGTCAGCAGTACAACTGGAGGGGAATGGAGATATAGTTGGCCTGGCCTCATATTTAAAAGTGATAGTTCTTGAAGGAATCATCCAATTAGAAGAAGCTGAAGGGTTTGGGATCATTCTTCCAATGTGAGAAGTAATCCAGAGGTAGAGTGAGTTTCCATGGTGAAGAGATTTCTATGGCACAGTAGGGAAAGTCCAATGGAGATGAGTCAGGAAAGCAACCTGGAAAAAAGAATGGTCCAGGAAACATTTTCAAATGTAAAATAAATGGAGAAGGGAAAGAGTATAAATTACCAACATCTTATCCTAATGGATATAAAAGTGCTTTGGAAGTCATAAGGCCCTATTCAAAATCAGTGCTAAAATTATATCATACCAGTCCTGGAATCAGGAGGACCTAAGTTCAAATCCTGCCTCAGACACTTGACACTTACTAGTTGTGTGGCCCTGGGCAAGTCACTTAGCCCTCATTGCCCAGTCCAAAATAAATAAATAAGTAAACAAAATTATATCATAATAATAAGCCATTGTGCCCCCAATTCTAGGTTTACAGGGTAATTTACAGGTCAATTTTTGTATCTGTAAAATGGGGTGGGGATCATGAGAGGATTTTACAATTTACATATGGCCAGTATGGGAGAATGGCTAAATAAACTCTGGTACATTACTGCAACAGAATACTAACATGGAACTAAGGTTAAGAATTGTGTGGAACACAAAGAAATCTGGGGAAAACTTTTATGACATAATACAAAGGGGGAAACAAAGTAGACT
Source organism: Dromiciops gliroides (assembly GCF_019393635.1). Classification (NCBI taxonomy): domain Eukaryota; kingdom Metazoa; phylum Chordata; class Mammalia; order Microbiotheria; family Microbiotheriidae; genus Dromiciops; species Dromiciops gliroides. Next base: position 535,815,279 of record NC_057861.1, read on the forward strand.
AGAAGAATTGAGATCACTAACTACAATCATATGAAAGAAAGGAAATGAGAATGAATGGGGAATGAATTCTTATGGGAACTTAGAGAGGACGACTGGAATTGTGTTATGATACTTATCATGCTGCAATTAAGTAATTTAAATTTTCATAGTCCCTAAGCAACTCTAGTTACATTGATGGTCAGTGTAAAGTTCTTAATAAAACATTAAAATAAAATAAGGGAGTTGGATTAGATGACCTCTGATTCTCCTTCCAGCACTAAGGGTCTATGATTCCATGAAACTAAGTGACTGGAGTCCCAGAGTTGTCCTAAATTTTCATTCTGGCCTCTATCCTCAGGTAGTTATTTCAGGAAGGGCTATTTTCTCTTTGGGGCAGCTAGAGTGCCAGGAAGATTCATCTTCCTGAGTTCAAATCTGGCCCCCTAGCTGTGTGATTCTGGGCAAGTCACTTAATCCCGTTTGCCTCAGTTTGCTCATTTGTAAAATGAGTTGGAGACAGAAATGGAAAACCAGTCCAGTATCTTTGCCAAGAAAATCCCGAATGGGGTCATGAAGAGTTGGATACACCTCAACAACAACTCTCTTTTAACATTTAGCATAGTGCCTGCACATAGTAGGTGCTTAATAAATGTTTATGATTGACTGGTTTTACTTGCCAAATAAAAGAATTCAAGCATAAACAGACCCCTCCCATATTGGACTCCCTATACTCCCAGGGCTACTGAACCTCTAATTTTCTGTTTTAAGGGTCTGTAGACCCTGAAGAAGCAAAATTGGTCCCAAGTGACTTGGCTGATGAATCAATCATTCCCAGAAATGAGTGACATGACCTTGATCCTTACTCTTTGACCTCTTTTTCCTCCTCCCTGGAGTACTGTGTTCGTTTCTGGGCAAGACACTTAACATTTCAGGGTACTGGACAGTACTCCAACTGTATAGAAATAGTCATAAGTAACAATTAGAGCAACCCCCAAATGGGATGGGTTGCCTCAGAGAGTAATAAGGCCCCACTCACTTCAGGCCTTCAAGCAAGCGGTATGTGGTAGAGGGCTAATTCTTGTTTAAAAGTGATATTATTATTATTAGCGAGGCAATGGGGCTTAAGTGACTTGCTCAGGGCAACACAGCTAGTAAGTGTCAAGTGTCTGAGGATGGATTTGAACTCATGTCCTCATGAACCCAGGGCCAGTGCTTTATCCACTACACCACCTACCTGACCTGTTTAAAGTGATTTAAACAAGAAGGCCTCCGAGATTCCATCCATCAACTGCAATGCTGAGATTTTTGAGGGAGCTAGCTGATGCAGTGAATAAAGTGCTGAGCCTCTAGTCAAGAAGACCTGAATTCAAAGCCAACCATAGACACTTACTAGCTGTGTAACCCCTATACAAGTCACTTAATCTCTGTTTGCCTCAGTTTTTTCAACTGTAAAATGAGGTTAATAATAGCACCTATCCTCCAGGGTTGTTGTGAGGATCAAGTGAGGTAATATTTGTAAAGTGCTTAGCACAATGTCTGGCAGATAGTAGGCATTTAACACAATCTTGTTCATCTCTCTTTTAAGGCCTTGTTATTCCTATCCAGCTGTATAATACATACATCTTTGCCTTTTCAGAGAGCCTTCTTTTTATAACACCCATGAATTTGTCTCAGATCAATGACAAGCTATCAATAAGTCAACTTCCCCCTTAACAGCAATGGAAGAATTAACCCTCCTTCTGGTCCTTTAGGGAAGTATTTGTAGTAAACCCTCTGCTATCTAGCATAGACAGAAAGCTTTGGATGGTCAAACCAACAGGTGGATGGAGCAAGGGATAGAGCACCGAGCCTGGAATCAGGAAGACTATCTTCCTGAATTCAAATCTATCACGACAGTAGCTGTGTGACCCTGGGCAGGTCACATCACCCTGTTTGCCTCAACTTCCTCATCTATAAAAAGAGCTGGAGAAGGAAATGGCAAAACACTAAAATATCTTTGTCAAGAAAACCCCAAATGGGGTCACAAAGAGTCAACACAAGTCGTCAACAACAACAACAACAACAACAACAGTCAGCATTCTCTGGTACTGGGTAGGCTGAGACTCAGGAGTTCTAAACTTCATTGTGCTAAAACCATCAGATGTCCACACTAAATCGGGCACTGATATTGTGAAGTAAGGGGCCACTAGGTTAGCTAAGGAGGAGTGAACTGACCTCATTTGGGAATGGAGTGAGTCAAAGTTCTATGCCAATTAATTGTGAAATCAGGCCTGTGAGTAGGATATGTAATTCCATCTTGAGTGAGAGAGGAAGATTAATCTCAGACAGACAGATAGATAGATAGACAGACAGACAGACAGACAGACAGACAGACAGACAGACAGATAGATAGATAGATAGATAGATAGATAGATAGATAGATAGATAGATAGATAGATGGATGGATAGGTAGATGGGTGAGTAGGTAGATATATAGATACATAGACAGACAGACAGATACATACATACATAAACAGACAGACAGATAGATGCATAGATACATAGAAAGATACATTGATGGATGGATGGATGGATGGGTGGGTGGGTGAATGGGTAGGTATATACATACATACACAGATAGATACATAGACAGACAGATACATACATACGTGCATAAACAGACAGACAGATAGATGCATAGATACAAAGAAAGATACATTGATGGATGGATGGATGAATGGATGGATGGATGGATGGATGGATGGATGGATGGATGGATGGATGGATGGATGGATGGATGGGTGGGTGAATGGGTAGGTATATACATACATTCACAGATAGATACATAGACAGACAGATACACACATAGATACATAAACAGATAGACAGATGCATAGATACATAAAAAGATACATTGGTGGATGGATGGATAAATTAATGAATTAATGGATTACCAATTTCCAATCTCATATAGTACAACCCATCTTTCAGAGATGAGGAAACTGATCCAGAAAAGAGAAATGATTTTCAGAACATCACAAGCTATCCAGGAGCCAAACTAGGACTAAAATGCAGGTTTCCTAATCCTCAATTGAGTGGTCTTTCCATTATACCCTGCTACCTTCCTTAGTACACAATAAAATATACTTAGCACTAAGACTGTATTGAAAATGATTTAATCTTTCTTTGATGATTCAGAAGATACTTCTACTACCTCAGGGTCATCACTATAAATATCAATTTTCATTCTACTGTGGAAGTAAGAAAATGCCTATCACTAGAGAGATCTAGTTTATGGAATAACAGTCACACCTTGCATTTTATAACATTTTACCATTTTCAAAGCTGTTTTACATGAAGTATCTCATTTGTTCCTCACAACAGCCCTTTAGGGTAAAGCAGAGCAATTGTTCTTATTAGCATTTTACAGATGGAGAAAATGAGGCTCAAAAAAACTCAAGTGATTTGTTTAAGGTTTAAGTGACTAATTTATAGCTTAGAAGATAGGATTCAAACTCAGGTTTTCTGGCTACTAGTCATCCAGAATTCGTTTTTACTATACCACACAACAGATCAATCAATCCACTAGACACTTTTTAAGCACATGCTATAGGCAGCTAGGTGGCACAGTTGAAAAGAGTGCTGGGCTTCGAGTTAGAAAGATTCATCTTCCTAAATTCAAATCTGACCTCAGACACTTAATAGCTTTGTGACCCTGGGCAAGTCACTTTACCTTGTTTGTCTCAGGTTCCTCATCTATAAAATGGGCTGGAGAAGGAAATGGCAAAACTACTCCTGTATCTGCCAAGAAAATCCCAAATGGGTCACGAAGAATTGGACACAACTGAAACAGCAGAGGAGCAGCAGCAGCAACAACAAAAACACAAACTATGCTAGACAATAAAGATACAAAACTATAAAGAAATAGTTCCTGTCCTCAGGGAGCTTATATTCTACACAACATGTAGATATACAAGTATATACAGATTTGGATAAGGAAATTCATCCTTCTTTGTATAAGGCACACTGTGTGTTAGACACTGTACAAAGTAATTGGACTGCCCTCTGAATTTTTCAATACTGGTTAAAAAGATACTTAGAAAAATGAAGTCACGGAATGTTCTAGGTGGGAAGGACCTTAGAAATCATCTCTTCTAACCCCTTCATTTTACATGTTGGTAACCCCAGGTCCCCAGAAAGGGAACTGCCTTGTCCCAAAACAACATGAAGAGGATACACTGAATCAAAGGATTAAACATGTATGACAGATGATTCCAGAGGACCAATGAAGAATGTTACCCACCTCAGGACAAAGAGGTAAGGGATTAAATATACAAAATAACATGTACATTTTTTGGACATGACCAATGTGAGAAATTTTTTTTCCAGTTTGACTAGTCATACTTGTCATGAAAATTTTGTTTTTCTTTTCTTTTTTTTCAATCTGGAGGTCTGGAAGAGATAATGAATGAATGAATGAATGAATGAATGAATGAATGAATGAATGAATGAATGAATGAATGAATGAATGAAAAAATAAATAAATGAATGGATAGATAAGTAAATGAATGAATGGATGGATAAATACATAAATGAGTAAATAAATAGATGAATGAATAGATAAGTTAATAAAAATGGATGAATAAATAAAATTTTTAATTCATGAATGAATGAATGAATAGATAGATAAATGAATGAATAAATGAATGGATGAACAAATAAATAAATGAGTGAATAAATAAGTAAATAAATAAATGGGTGCTGAGTAGGGGAAACTAGGTGGTACAATGGATAAAGCACTGGGCCTGAAGTCAGGAAGACCTGAGTTCAAATCCATCCTCAGACGGTTACTGGCTGTGTGACCCTGGGCAAGTCACTTGACTTTGCCTCAGATTCCTAATCCGTAAAATAGAGATAATAATAACACCTACCTCCTAAGGTTGTTGGAAGGATCAAATGAGATAATAATTGTAAAGTGCTTAGCACAGTACCTGGCACATACTAAGTGCTATATAAAGGTTAGTTATTATTGTTATTGATAATAATGTTAATAATTATAATAAATGTTAATCAACTTATCCAAAATCAAATAAGTTGATGAAGATGAGACTAGAGTAACAATTGCCATTTATAATGCTTTACATAACATTATCTCATTTCACCCATGCAACAAGCCCATAAAGACTTAGAAATAGCTTTCTGTAGTAATAATCATGACCACAATAATAATAATTAACATGCAAAAAATGCTTAATATGTAAATAGACCACTGAGCTCTAGAGTCTTAAAGAACCTCAATTTCCTCATCTGTAACATGGGAATAATAATCGAACCTACCCCTGCATGAGGATCAAATAAAATAATGTGTATGTAAAGAACTTTACAAACATTTAACTGTTAAATAAATGTTAGCTATTATTAAAGAGAATTTGACTGTTGCTACTATCCTCATTTTGCATATGAGGAAACTGAGGCTCAAAGAAGTTAGGTAAATATCAGAGGGATTTGAGTCAAGGTTTATCTGACTCCAGGTTCAGCATACCGGTCATTTTATTTTTAAATATTATTATTATTGTTATTATTAACATGCTGCCTCTCACCCATGATACAGTGGGAATGGATCTGAATCAGGGAACTAATCTTCAAATCCTCCGTCATTTATACTACCTATGTAACCCTGGACAAGTCATTTAACTCTATAGATCCCCCATTTCCTCATCTGAAAAATGAAGGGGCTGGACAACAAGGCCCCTAAGTTCCCTCTTACCTGTGACCATTCTAGGCTCTTATTCCAGAGGTTTTTTCCAATAGACTTAGTTCCCCTTCCCATTATGAGCCACGGATAGGAATTCTACTGAGGAGAGATGATCATTTGCTTCCTAGCCCAGAAGGGTTCCAAATAAACAAGCAGTGCATTACAGAGTCCTCCTCCCCTACTGCATTTATTGCTCTATGTCTGGGGTTTATCTCAGCTATATTTACCAGACAGCATTCTTTTATTTTTGAATATGAAAATCTTTTCACGGGGCATCAGAGGTCCCAGGAAATTCGACAGGAGTTGTCTATTTCTCACTATCATTATTTCCAGCACCGTATCATCTCAGATGGAGTATTGCCACTTAGAAAGAACCTTACTGGGGCAGCTAGGTGGTACAGTGGATAGAGCACCAGCCCTGGAGTCAGGAAGACCTGAGTTCAAATCTGACCTCAGACACTTAACACTTACTAGCTGTGTGACCCTGGGCAAGTAACTTAACCCCAATTGCCTCACTAAAAAAAAAAAAAAGAACCTTACCCCATCCTAGAAAAGAACTGAATGTTGCCTTTCTCTTTCTTGGTCTCAATTCTATGTTCCATTTACCAGATCTCTTACTAAGCTATCGATAGCCAAGAGCCCTCCACTGCAGCTGGGGAAGAGATGGAGAGAGCCTAGTGTCTCCTATGATCACCAGCAGAAAAAAAAAAAAAAGAAAGAAAAAGGAGACTCAAACTTCCCCCAGGGCATCTACCAGTGGAAGCTAACTGGAGGCAAACCTCTAAAGAAGGCAAAGTTCATAGGATGCTAGGATGAGGTCCTCAGAGTTTATCTAATCCAACTCCTTTATTTTTTACAAGTGATAGGAGACAGGCCCAGAGAGGTGAAGGGACTCTCCAAAACTTGCACAGGAAAGTAGCAAATAAGCTCATTTAGAACAAATGTCCCTTGACTCCTGATTGAAGACTAGTCACACCCACATCAGGAAGCAAAAGCCCAATGTACACTTTTCCCTTCCTTTCAGCAACATCTTCCTCATTCCTCATGCAATCCCCACACAGAAACCAGGCCCCTGCTCTCTCAGCAAGAAAGCATCTAAACAGTTTCTTTACAACAGTCTAAGGCAGATGTTCTTAACCATCCTTGGGTCATAGACTCTTTTGGCAATCTGGTTAAAGCCTGTGGACCCCTTTTCAGAAGAAGCCTTTTAAATACATATTTAAATACAGAAAATAAAACATATCAGAATATAAAGGAAACCAATTATATTGATATACTGTTATTAAAATAGTTTTTAAAAATTAGGTTCAGGATCTCCAGGCATTGAGCCTGAAACCAGGAAGTTTGTTGTTGTTTCTTAGTCATGTCCAACCGTTTATGACCCCATTTAGAGTTTTCTTGGCAAAGATACTGGAATGGTTTGCCATTTCCTTCTACTGCTCATTTTAAAGATGAGGAAACTGAAGTAGACAGGGTAAAGTGATTTACCCAGGGTCATATAGCTAGTAAGTGTCTGAGGCCAGATTGAAAGTCACAAAGACAAGTCTTCCTTACTCTAGGCCCGGCACACTATCCTCGACACCACCTAGCTGAGACCTGAGTTCAAAGCTGGTTTCAGATGTTTACTAGTTATGGGACCCTGAAGAAGTCACTAAAATAGTCATTACAATAGCACCTACCTTACAGGATTATTGTGAGGATCAAATGGGATAATAGTTTTAAAAAGTGCTTTGCAAACCTTAAAAACACTAAATAAATAATAGCCAATATTTATGGAGCAATTACTACGGGCAGGCACTGTGATAAGTGCTTTACAATTGTCATCTCATTCAATTCTCACAACCCTGGGAGGGAGGTATTTTATTATTCTCATCTTACAGATGAGGAAACTGAGGCAAACTGAGATTAAGGGATGTGAGATTTTAAAAGTTCAAGAGACATAGCCTCTGGGTAATTTAATCATTTCATTAATAAGGATAGCATGTTATTAATAAAAGAGGCCATTGGCAAAGACCCTTCATGTGACTCACTCAACACCAATATGCCCTTGGAAGAGTGGGTGTTCCTCAAGCTAGCAATCAACCCTGATTGGTTAATAAGTAATGAGAGAGGGGCAGCTAGGTGGCAAAGTGGATAAAGCACTAGCCCTGGATTCAGGAGGACCTGAGTTCAAATCCAGCCTCAGACACTTGACACTAGCTGTGTGACCCTTGGCAAGTCACTTAACCTTCATTGTCCTGCAAAAAAAAAAAAGTAATGAGAGAATGAATATTATAATGAGATGTGGGTTCATTGTAATGAGGGTCTTGGAAGTAATTGACTTTGGTCACCCAAGTCTTGGTCAAAGAGACATCAATTTCTATATCACCCACCTGACAAAAGAGAGAATCCATATTCTCCCAGACCTGTCTGAGTAAACACAACAAGCAGGAACCCACCCATTCACCCAAACTTAGAGTTTCTTTTACTGTCTTTAATTAGATCTTAGCCTGGGTAAATCTTTGTCCAAGATTTCCCACACTGGTTGATTTCTGAATGAGGAAGTAAAAAAGGAGGAAACCCTTGGTCCTAATTCAATAATTAGTTATTAATGTAAGAAAGAAATAATTGTTTCTCTCAGTGACTTGTCCAGGGTTACACAGTTATGGATCAATCAATATTTATTAAGGGCACTGAGCTAAATGGGGGGGGGGCGGAATATGAAAACCAAACAAACAAAAAAAAATAATCCCTGCCCTCAAGGAATTTACAATCTAATGGGGGGAGGGAACAACACACAAAAGGAAGCTAAAAAGGAGTGGGGAGGGCAAAAGAGAAAGTACACAGCTCCATGGTGAGTTAGAGAGTTCCAAAAGAGTCAGAAGGTAGCATAGGAGTTGGGAAGGGAGCTAGTAAGTGTCTGAGGTCACATTTGAACTCAGATCTTTCTGACTCTAGGACAGGAGCTCTCTCCACTCACTGCCTAGAAGCCAGAAATCAGCATCAAATCCCAACAGTGAAGTTAGGGGAGGAGTTACTTGGGCATTGGAAAGTCTTGTTCCTCAAATCCCCCAAGTATAGGCTACTCTGACTGCTCCTAAGACATGCCTTGGCCTAAGCCCGTCTCACATTGGAGAAATTTGTCTCGGCCTCCTTAGCTGGCAAATAATGTCCTAATAGATCCAGGACTTGTCCAAACTAAAGAGAACCATGGCAAAGTACACTTTGATCTTTTCTTCTTTGTGTCATCTCATAATTAGACTTGAGTTGGATTTTCCTTCCACGATTTGAAATAACACCAAAGTTTCCAATCCTCCTGGGCCTAAAAGGTCACACAGACAGGGAAAATTCTTCTCTCTGCCCTTCCAAATTCTTCCATGTGGTAAAAAACTCTCAAAAATGTCTTCCTAAAATGTCACTTTGATAATACCCTTCGGGGACAGCTAGGTGGCGCAGTGGATAAAGCACCAGCCCTGGATTCAGGAGAACCTGAGTTCAAATTCTGCCTCAGACACTTGACACTTACTAGCTGTGTGACCCTGGGCAAGTCACTTAACCCTCATTGCCCTGCAAAAAAAAAAAAAAAAAGATAATACCTTTCTCCTGCTCAAAAATCTTTGTATTACATACTGGGTAAAATCCATTCAAGTCACTCTAACATTCTGGCTCTAAACTACTTTTCCAGCCTTATATTAGTATTTCTTTTCCTAAATACTCTATATCCCCAAATTAGACTACTTGGTTCTTCCTCAATCTTTTACTGACCTTTCCCACCTTTGTGAAATTCCTCATATCTAGAATGTGGAGGCCCTGCTGAATTCATCATAGTGCCTGGGATTTATTTCATCTGGAATCATAGAATTTCTTAGTGTTTCAGTTTCCCTGTTTATAAAATAGGGAAAATACCTCCGGTTTAGTGCTAAGAAAGCAGTTAAAGCACGGAAGGGTCAGCCTTGGAATCAGGAAGAACAGAGTTCGAATCCTATTTCTGACCTTATTTGTAAAATGGGGACAGTAATAGCAGGTGCAATCATGGTTTTGCATATCTTAAAATGCCTTGGAAACATAGACTATTATTATCATTATATTCGCTATGTGACCTTGAGTAAGTCAGTTTACCCCTCTAGGTTTAAGTTTTCCTACCCCACCTGACTTGCAGCCAAAGCCTTCCACATGTGTTGTTTAATCCATTAGAATGTGAGGTCCTTGAGAACAAGGACTCTTGCTTTTCTATTAGTATGCACTGGAGTCTTCCACATAGTAAGTGCTTAATAAATGCTTTATTCATCCATTCATCTGTAAAATGAGGGGGTGGGACTAGCTGGCCTCTAAAGTCCCTTCAAGCTCTTAATCATCCTGTGATGCAATGAGATAAATCTGTGGAAGCATAAAACACAATGGAAATTCGAGATCATTGCCTACAACAGGATGCAGGATGCGGGGCTTAATAGATGGATAAGATAACATCATCATCTCATCAGGCACAAAACTCAAGTAGAAAAAAAAAAAAGAATCACCCATATATACATCCACACAAATTCAACTGCTTATTAAACACACCAGGAAGATGAGTACACAGGGACAGCTTGGGAGGCGGGTTTACCGTTTCAGTTAGAGCTTCCTGGTCCACAAGAAGCCCAGTGAATGTCCCCAGCTCAGGCCCAGAGTAATTTCTCCCTGCCCAAATGAGTTTTTTAGGAAATTCAGGCCATAGGGGTATGAGGGGGAGGCCAGATTGAATGATTCCCATTAGAATGTGAGCTATTTGAGGGCAGAGAGTGGTTTTGGCCTTTCTTTATATCTACAGAGCCTATGGAGCAGCCTAGGCTTAATTAATGCATCTTAACTGACTGACAACTCACTGCTGGTTTAATTGGAAAACATAGGCAATATTGCTAAGATATGAATTCAGATCTGATTATCTCTGATATATTCTGGCTGCAGGAGCCTGGGGATGTTAATTTCTCAATGCCCCCAAGCAACTCTACTCCAGAGGTTTTTAACCTGGGGTTTCTTGAATTTGAAGGGAGGGAGGAGAGAATTACATCTTTATTTTCACTCACTTCTAACTGAAATTTAACATTTCTTTCGCTTATTTAAGAACATTATTCTGAGAATGGGTCCATAGGTTTCATCAGCCTGACAAAGGGATCATACATACACACATTCAAATTAAGAACCCTTCTCTAGGGGCAGCTAGATGGCACAGTGGATAAAGCACTGGCCCTGGATTCAGGAGTACCTGAGTTCAAATCCAGCCTCAGACACTTGACACTTACTAGCTGTGTGACCCTGGGCAAGTCACTTAACCCCCATTGCCCCGCAAAAAGAAAAAAAAGAAAGGAAAAAAAAAAGAACCCTTCTCTAAGACTATAAATTGCAAAGTGGGTGCCCATCTTCATTGAAAGATTTCCTCACAGTGAGTTCCTTCTACACAGGTCCAGTTGAAAAGCCTAGGCCATCGGCTGAATTCATATGAGCCAGAAGGAGGATAACAGACCAAGCCTTTTCCCCACCATAAACATGGTGGCCAACCTCCACTATGAGAAACCATTTGGCCCTACCCACCTGAGCTAGTTGTTGCTGTCTTGTACCCTAAGACCTTGGATCTCATTGGCTGCCCCATAGTGATAGATGACTTGGTGTTCAGTGACACCTTCTCAGAGCAGATGTAGGATGCATGAGTCTCTCTGAATAACCCTATTTGGTAAGTGTTAATAATGTGGAGTCATTGAGTTATCTGGAGCATTCAACACCTCTTTGAAACCATCTTTCAGGTAGTGGTAAATGCTATGGATTGGAATATTGTTCCAGTTATGGGCTGGCTAGGTGGGGCAGTGGATAGAGCATTGGACCTGGAGTCAGGAAGACCTGAGTTCAAATACTTAAATACTGACTAGCTGTGTGATCCTGGGCAAGTCATGTTACCCTATTTGCCTCAGTTTCCTCACCTGTAAAATGAGCTGGAGAAGGAGATGGCAAAAACCACTCTACTATCTTTGCCAAGAAATCTCCAAATGGGGTCACGAAGAGTCAGACAAGACTGAAACAACAGCAACAATATGAATTATGGGTGTGTTTGTCCCTATCACTGAGACAGACAAGATCACAACCAGGAAACTGAAAGTATGGGGACTAACCCATCCCAACCCACTTTCTTCTCCCAGAGGTTATTAATTTTTTCTTTTAAAAATGAAGTACTAAAGGTCAAAACAAAAACAAAACCACCCTAAGCAAAGCTTATTAACTCTTTTAGGATCTGTCTTTCAGAGAACAAAATCCTTCTGTGTAAAATTTTATTTTCCATAAGAGGATGAGAGCTGCTCTTGAAAACCCAAGCACAGGCCTTTTGGCAGGTATCGATTATCATGCGTTATACATCTGCCCCAATGGGGAGAAACACAAACGGTAGGGAAGGGGCCGGCCACTACTGATAAAGAGACTAAATGCTCTTTCTGGGCTATTCTCTCCATAGAGCAGCTCTCCAGGAGGCCTAGGGGAACGTCTGTGGCCTGGAAAAGCATTTCAAATTTCATGGACAGCTGTGACGGTCCCTAATGTATAAATGGGGTTGCATATGGGGAGGGGGGTTGGGGAGGAAGCAAGACAGCTTAGGGACAGTGTGGTCCTCACCTGAGATAGGAATGGAAGGTTGGAAGAAGGCCATTGAAATGGGAAAGAACATGGTAGAATCATTCCCCTAATCAAGGGTGTAATAACCATTATTATAATTACTAATAATATCAATAATGGCAGCAGAAGTGGGTAGCTGCTTTTCCTGGAACCTGAGCCGTGTGTTTGCCATTGTAACATGACATCAACACCCCAACAGACTTGTTTTCAAATGGCATTTTGTTAACCAGACAGGATGGGCTTCTGTTCACATGCCAATCTCTCCTTTTTTTCCCGGCCAACCTCAGGGGTGGCCCTGCAGCTTCCAAAATCTCATTATGCCAACCAACTCGCATCTTTTTTTTTTTTTTGAGAATAAATTTCTACGGCAGCCAATTACAGCCATTTGATGTGCATAATAATGAAGCCATGGAAATTGAAATTGACACCTCAGAGGATCGGGTGTTAAAAAAAAAATACAACTTACATGAATCGGGCATTTTCTTACAGTTTTCTATCATTTACAACAATTTACCATCGCCAGGGTCCTGAGCAGATTGTGGAAAGCCAGGGATGTGTTGGAGAGCGTTAGTGATTGGGGCTCCCTGAAAAAGCAAGGCGCCGGTCTCCTTCCTAAGCACAGATCAATTACACCTCAGACAAGCCAGTGTCACATGTGATTCACAATGTCAATTTCATGCTAGTGGTAACCATTTAAGAAAGAGCTGTGCAGGTTTTACATTTGATAAGAAATCAGCAGTGTTTGTGTTTGTAAAAGGACCGATCACAGAGTGTGACAGTTCCGAGAGATTACCGCGGAGCATCGACTGCCCGTCTGGAGTCTGTCAGGGACCCATAAGTATTTATTTCAAATGCTTTTTTTCCCTCCTTTCCCCTTAAACCAGGATGTGAAAATAAACTGTCAGTCTCTATTTACAGCTGTACTAGCAGGAAATACAAAAGATTTTAGGTTAAATTGTCAGTTAACAGAATTCAAAATAGAAAAAAGAAATCGACCTTGCTGGTTTATTGCACATTTTGATGGAGAAAAATCATTTCTGCATTTGGAGAAGGGAAAGGAGGATGTGTCTGAGTGAATAAGAGAGGAAGAACATTTAGGGATTTGAGGCATTTATCATCCTGGCCCTATAGGCCCTTCAGTGTGTTACATAGAATTAGGAGAATACTATGGATAATTAGATCTTAGGTGTGGAGCAAATAGAGCTTGTATCTTAGTCTCTACCTCTTTTCATACTAATTTATCATTTTTAGCCCCATTAGGAGCCCAGGCACCGTTAGTCCAAAAGAAGGAAATCTTTCGGAATAGCCCTATTTGATAAATGTTAACAACGTGGAGTCATTAAGTCATCTGGGGCATTGGATATGACTCAAGCAGGATCTGCCTGATCTCTTCTTCATTCTATTGCATTAAGTAGCTTGGGGGATCTAGGTCTGGTGAGCTGAAAGTCAGCAGACCCAAGATATATAGATATATATATATATATATATATTTGTGTGTGTGTGTGTACATGTATCTATGTGTGTATTGTATCTATGTGTGTATAGATGTATATGGGTTATATACACATACACACATATAGATAGATGAATATATATGGCAGCTTAATGGCCCAGTGAATAGAGCGCCAGGCCTGGAGTCAGGAAGATTTTTCTTCCTGAGTTCAAATCCAGCCTCAGACACTTACTAACTGGGTGACCCCGGGCAAGTTACTTAACTCTGTTTGCCTCAGTTTCCTCATCTGTCAAATGAGCTGGAGAAGGAAATGGCAGACCATTCCAGTATCTTTGCCAAGAAAATCCCAAATGGGACCTGAACATCAACAAAATGTATATATACTTCCAGCTCAACCACGCAGTAATTGTGTGACTTCAGCTGAGTTTGTTTATTTCTCTGGGCCTCAATTTTGCCAAGTGGAAAAGAGGAAGAAGATTACAGATATAGAGGTGAGAGAAACCTTAGAGGTCCTCTGCCCCCCCCCTCTCTTTTGTAGGGCAATGAGGGTTAAGTGACTTGCCCAAGGTCATACAGCTAGTAAGTGTCAAGTGTCTGAGGTTGGATCTGAACTTAGGCCCTCCTAAATCCAGAGCCCGTGCCTTATCCACTGTGCCACCTAGCTGCCCACCCCCTTCTCTTTTAACAGACAAAGAACCAGCCTCAGGGAAGTTAAGTATCTTGCCCAGGACTAGAACCCAAGTCCTCTAAATCCAACTACATCACTCTCTCTACAATATCTGCCCTACGTCACAGGAGATTGCTGTGAGGATCAATAATGTGAAAACTCTTTAGAAGTAAAATAGTAAACTAGTACAGATATTCCATTTGCTCATTTTATTATCCCAAATATAGCATATGCTCTTCAAAGGCACATACTATGTCTTTTCTATCTCTTGTCTATCCCCTCAGTGTGGATCACACAATAATTGATGATTAATAAATGCTTATTGGGTTAGTATTCATAGGCTCATAAGATCACAGTGTAAAGGTAGACAGGACCTTGGAGGCCATCATGTCGGCCCACCTCATTTTATAATGAAGAAACGCAGGCTTATTTACCCAGGGTCACAGAATTAGTAAGGTGTCTGAAGCAAGATTCAAACCCAGGTCTTCCTGACTCCAATTCATAACAACAAATGTGAAATAGTCTCTACTTTTTATTCATGCTGAATTATCATTTTTATCCCCAGTAAAAGCCCAGGCACCACTAGTCTGAAAGAAAAAGGAAATCTTTCCAAATAACCCTATTTGATTAATGTTAACAGTGTGGAGTCATTAAGTCATCTGGGATATTGGGTATGATTCAAGCAGGATCTGCCTGATATCTTCTTCATTCTATTGACTTGAGTGCTTGGGGGACCTATGGTCTGGTGATGCAAGCATTATTATCCCCATTTTATAGATGAAAAACCAAGCCTCAGGGGCGGCTAGGTGGTGCAGTGGATAAAGCACCGGCCCTGGATTCAGGAGTACCTGAGTTCAAATCCGGCCTCAGACACTTGACACTTACTAGCTGTGTGACCCTGGGCAAGTCACTTAACCCCCATTGCCCCGCAAAAAACAAAAAAAACAAAAAAAAACAAAAAAAAAACAAGCCTCAGAGGAACTTGTCTAAGACCACACAGCTAGCTTGGGTTAGAGCTAGGCATCTAATCCAAGTCTCCTGATTCCAAGCCCAGCGCTCTTTCCATTACATCACATTGCTGAAATCCCCACAGGGTGGACCTGCTCACATACTGCATTCAATGCTTTTTCATGAGCCTTTTCAGGGCCCAGATCTTTGGTACCTTGGACTTGGGTCTGAAAAGATAAACCAAACTTTGCCTGGTTTTATAAAAAATCTTTCTTTGGCCCAGTCTAGCTTCCATCTAAGCCTTATAACTGCCTTGGCATGGGGACAGGAAGGTAGGCAGGCTCCCCACTGGCATTTCTTCGGAAACCGTAGGACAAACAATCTGGGCTTTTCAGGGTTTCCAGAGTGAGCCTGCTCCTTGGCTAGAGATGTAGGCAGGGTGCTGTGGATAAGAAAGGAAGGGGGGAGGGAAAAGATCAAGTTAAAGAATGAAAATACAGAGTGTTGGAGTTAGAAGATATTTAGTTCAACTTGTTCAGTTTACAGAAGAGAAAGGTGAGTCCAGAGATAGTCAGGTTGGGATATAAAGAAGATTACAAACAAACATAATTACAACATGCTGGCCTTGGCAATACTTGGCTCTGCTGTGTTTCAGAAACAAACCTGAAAACCAGGAACTTTCTGCCATTCTACAAAATAGGGGGTTTTTTTTGTCCTCACCCTCCGTATGACCTTAGGCAAATCCCTTCATGTCTCTGGGACTCAGTTCCTTGCGGGGGGGGGGGGGGGGGGGAATTGGACAGGATCCGTAGTTCAGAATCTTTTTTTTAATATTAGAACTCAATGGCAACAGCTACAAAAATGTACAGATCCCTGTGATATACAATTAGTCCTCAATGACTGAGAAAATACATGATAACAAAAAGTTACTTTGAATTCAGCAGCACTGTAATACATTTATGTTTTCTTAATCGTGATAGCATCGACATACATTTAAAAACTGGTAATGCATATATGAGTGAGATACATCATTTATTCAGGGTACCAGATGTACATTTGCTTATTTATTATCCTGAAGCACACTACATATTTTACTGGAACTAAATAAAGCCAAAATGACAATGCTTTGTGTGCACATGGATCGGAAGACCCTTTGCAAATAACTTGGCCCACGGGTTGGGAACAAAGACATCTCTAAAAGCCTTTCTGGTTTTAATCCCTATGGATTTATACCATGAACTTTAGGACCCAGAGTTCCCCAGTACCATCAAGGGTCTTGTTGGCACACTAAGGCTGAGACAATTCTTCATCCTTACTTTCACATAGACAGATGAGCTCAGCCCTCTGCTATCACAGAATTAAGAGTTGCCCAGTTTGGCTCAAGGAGCTGGAGGTGTTTGTTGTTGTCCCACAGTCATTTTTCAGCCATGTTCCACTCTTCATGACCCCATTTGTGGTTTTCTTGGCAATAATACTAGAGTGATTTGACATTTCCTTCTCCAGCTCATTTTACAAATAAAGAACTGAGGTAGGGGCAGCTAGGTGGTGTAGTGGATAGAGCATCGGCCCTGGAGTCAGGAGTACCTGAGTTCAAATCTGGCCTCAGACACTTAACACTTACTAGCTGTGTGACCCTGGGCAAGTCACTTAACCCCAACTGCCTCACCAAAAAGAAAGAAAGAAAGAAAGAATTGAGGTAAACAGAGTGAAATGACTTGCCCAGGGTCATACAGCTAGCAAATGTCTGAGGCCAGACTTGAACTCAGGAAGAAGAGTCTTCCTGACTCCTCCAGTCCTGACACTTGATCCACTGTGCCACCTAGCTACCCTTGGGGATGTTTAGCTTGGGGAAATGAAACATTAGGAAGAGACACAATAGCTCTCTTCAAGTACTGCAAGAATTGTTAGAAGAAAGGAGGAATCAGACTTGGTCTACTTGGCCCCAGAAAAGAGAATTAGGAGGAGTGTGTAAAAGTTATAGAAACTGGGACAGCTAGGTGGCACAGCCCTGAATTCAGGAGGACCTGAGTTCAAATCTGACCTCAGACACTTAACACTTACTAGCTGTGTGACCCTGGGCAAGTCGCTTAACTCCAATTGCCTCACTAAAGAAAAGAAAAAAAGAAAGAAAAAAGGTTATAGAAACCAATTTTTATTCAATGTAAGAAAAATAAAATAATGCACAAGTTTATCTGTACAAAAGTGGTATAGAGTACCTCAATAGGGAGTGAGTTTCTCCTTCCTAGAGGTCTTCAAGCAGAGACTAGATGATGACTGGTCAAAGATGTTAAGGGGATTGTTCCTATATAGGTCAGACTAGGTGACCTCTGAGGTCCCTCCCAACTCTGAAAACATGAGATTGTAATTTAGAACTCTGTGGATTAAAGTGTGATGCTATGAAGCCAAGGTTACGAATTCAATCCTCCCATGGACCACTTAGTCTTGGACAAAGAAAAAAAAACCTCCTCCAAACTGCTATATCCCTAATGCTCAGTAGCCACCTCATAATTACATGCTGGTCATAAGTGGAACCAGGTAAGAAAGCATGGAAAACTCATCACAATCCATCACACTGCTGGGAAAACAGCTCAAAGCAGCTATCCTACACCTTGGGGGTCAGTAGCATCTCGGTATATGCTGGGCAGCCCATGAAATGAATGGCTAGATAGCACTAGAAAATTAATGATTCAGTCACAGTACCTCTTCTCAAGGCCCCCAACAATCTTAGACTCCTTTGCATATATCTACATATATTATTCATCAGACTATAGGCTTTGAGACTCTTAATTGTTTGTTGTTATGGTCCAGTCATTTTTTTTCAGTTGTGTCTGACCCTTTGTGACCCCATTTAGGGTTTTCTTGGCAAAGATGATAGAGTGGTTTGCCATTCCTTCTCAAGCTTATTTTTTACAGATGAGGAAACTGGGGCAAATAGGGTGATGTGAGTTACCCAAGGTCACACAGCTAGTAAGTGTCTGAGGCCAGATTTGAACTTAAGAAAATGAGTCTTCCTAACTCCAGGCCCAGCGCCCTATCCACTGGACTCTAATTGTACCCATCATTATTTCTTTTTTTTTTTTATTTGTGTGTGTGTGTGAGAAAGAGAGAGGCAATTGGAGTTAAGTGACTTGCCTAGGGTCACACAGCTAGTAATTGTTAAGTGTCTGAGATTGGATTTGAACTCAGGTCCTCCTGAATCCAGGGCCGGTGCTCTATCCACTGCACCATCTAGCTGCCCCCATTATTTCTTATTCTTATTTCCTCCGTTAATTTTCTATTTTTCTCTTATCTCTATTTTCTGCCCCAGTCTCCCTACTCCTTTTCTGGGGCATGAGGTCATAAAACTATAGATCAAGAGCTGGAATTTATCTTAGGTCATCAAATCCAATTCTCCTCATTTTACAGATGAGGAAACCGAGGCACAAAGAAGGTAGGTGACTTGCTTAAAATCACACATAAGGAAGGATTGTTTATCCTTTCCACAAAGTCTTTTTTCCCTTCTTGGAAACATATCTGTCTATTATTTCTGAACACTAGGCTAAGAATGTCTTCAAAAAAACAACCTAGTTAAAAAGGATGGCTGACTCTCAGGTTGTTTGGCAACACCTCCAGGAGGCTGTCATCACCATCATCATCATACTATCACCCCTCACATGGTATGTATGGTATATCAGAGGGTCCAAAGCACTTCACACACATTTTATGGGATCTTCCCAACTGCTTTTAGGCAGTGGAGAGATCGTTATTCTATAGTCATTTCAGGCCTAGACTCTTTTTTTTTTTTTTTTTTTGCGGGACAAGTGGGGTTAAGTGACTTGCCCAGGGTCACACAGCTAGTAAGTCTTAAGTGTCTGAGGCCGGATTTGAACTCAGGTCCTCCTGAATTCAGGGCCGGTGCTCTATCCTCTGCGCCACCTAGCTGCCCCTGGGCCTAGACTCTTTCCAAACTATCTAAAGAGTTATTTAAACATTCATTTTCCTTAAAAGGGTGCACATAGAATAATTATAGCTAGTATTTACACAGCATACTGAGGTTCTCAAAGTGACTTACCACTAATGTTTCATTTGATCCTCACAACAAACCTGGGAGGTAAATGCTATTATTAACCCCATTTTACAGACAAGGAAACTGAGGCACAGAGAGATTAAGTGACTTGTTCAAATCACACAGCTGGCAAGTGTCTGAGGTAAGATTTGAATTCAGGACTTCCTGATTCCAAGTCCCACATTGTACCTTCTGCAATACCAAGCTACCTGTACATAAGGGCCAATTGCTCTTTTCTAGAAGAGGTGGAATGGGAGCTAGTTAATAGATAACAACAATAGTGATGTGTCACAACCCCAAATCACAGTTCAAATCAGGAATCCAATTCAATAAAAGACTTATTAATAGCCACAATGTGTCAGATACTGTGCTCAGCATTGACAATAGGATAGGAACTAGATTTGTGATTTCATTGGTGTAACAACAGTCATAAGAGATAGCATTTATATGGTACAGGTCTAGACCCCTGATTTCATCAATGCAAGAAACTCCCAGTGAGGAAACACCCTCTCCCAATGAAGATTAGCAACTTATTATCTTAAAGCAGGGTTTCTTAACCTGGGGTCCACAGACCCCCAAGGATCTCGATTAAATTTCAAAGAGTCAGGGCAGCTAGGTGGCACAGTGGATAGAGCACGGGCCCTGGAATCAGGAGGACCCGAGTTCAAATCCAGACTCAGACACCTAACATTTACTAGCTGTGTGACCCTGGGCAAGTCACTTAACCCCAATTGCCTCACCAAAAAAAACAATTCAAAGAGTCTGTGAACTTGGATGATTATAAACATTACATCTCTATTTCAGTATAATTGTTTTACTTGGCAATCCTATATATTTTATTTCATGCTTTTAAAATATTATTCTGACAAGTGGTCTCTCAATATTATTAGTACCCAAAGTCATTCTATATATTTTACTTTATGCATTTAAAACTATCCTTCTAAAAAAAACTATCCTTCTGAGGAGTCCAGAGGCTTCACTAGCCAGCCAAAGGGATCCTTGATACACACGAAAAGGTTAAGAACCCAGGTCTTATAGTGTTGCTGGGGCATTGAGAAGTTGGTCAAGAGACCTGTCCAGGGTCACTTGGCCAGTATGATTCAGAGGCCAGACATGAATGAACTCAGGTCTTTCTGACTGACTTTCTATCTACTATACCACACTGCAAGTATTTTTATCCCCATTTTATAGATAAGAAAACAGGCTAAAAGAGATTAAGTGAGCTACTCAAGGCTCCTCTTAATGAAGAACCTGAGTCTCTTCACTCCAAGTCCAGTGCACTTTCCACTACACCACACTGATATCTTTGTGTCCCCACAGTGCCTAGGGCAAGAGCCCTATGCACAGCACATAGTCAGCAAAAATGTAATGATTGTACAAATGAATGAATGAATGAATGAGGTCCATAGTGTCAAGGAAGTAATGATGTTGCAAGGAAAATGCAGACCACAAGCCACCCACTAATATTTCCAGTGTGGCCTTGTTGGCCAGCCTAAAACCTCATCTTCCTACATCTGCCTCCAAGCACACAACCAGAGTAGCCAAGCAAAGGAGGAGGAAAATTAGCTCCTGTCTTTCCTAGCTAAATCCCATTTCCTGCCACAGGAACCAAGAGACAGGAAGAGAAATAACCAGTCCTGCCATCCAAAGATCACACCATGGTATTGTTAAGGGCTAAAATTCTAGCTAGTCTGTCTAAAATATCTAATGAGTGGTCGCCAATAAATTATAAGCTTTAGCAAGAGTTAGACTTTTAAGCATTTATTAAGGAGAGTAAGAGTTTGGTAAAGAGAGAGAAAAAGGCCTAGATTCCTATCTATTAAAGGAAGAGCACATTTCTAGCTCCCCTCTCCACCAGCGTCCTCAGGAAAGAGCCTGAGACTGAGCGCGCCAGTCTCTTCCTCCCTCCTCCCACTCGCCCGCGTCACTTCCTCATGCCAAAGAAAAGACTCCTGGTCTTGCCCTCAAAGACCTTCCCTTCATGGGCGGAACTCTTCTACAGTAAGTCTCCAGCAGGTGGCGTCATTCCAATCGTTACAGTATAATGGAACAATCACTGAACTTGGAGTCAAAAGGACTGAGCTCAGGGCTATACCTGATACTTATATTTCCTATGTGACTTTCAGCAAGTCACTACAACTTTTCTGTTTTGATTTTTGGGAGGCAATCCGGGTTAAGTGACTTGCCCAGGGTCACACAGCTAGTGTCTAACTCCAGATTTTAACTCAGGTCCTCCTGTCTCCAGAGCTGGTGCTCTATCCACTGAAATACCTAGTTGCCCCTCAATATACCTTTCTGGAAGCCCTCAGTTTCCTGATCTGTAAAAAGAGGATGTTGGACTAGCTGATCTCTGAGGTACCGTCTGGTCTAAATTATATTGCCTAACAGAATATCCTATATATAATAAATGCAGAATCAGTGAAGGGGAAGTAGGAGCTAGAAAGATCTGGAAAAAAGGCTTCAAGTAAAAGGTGGCTCTTGGGCTATTCTGTGAAAGGAGCTATGGATTTTTGAGACAGAAGTGAGAAGAGAGGGCATTCCAGGCCTATACAAAGGTATGGAGTTTGGAGATGGAACATTAATTACCGTACTCCTGACCAATTTGACTGGAATAAACATGTGAAAAGGAGTCAGTTATATATCCGGAAGCCTGGAAAAGCATGGTTAGAACCACATCATGAAAGGTGAGAAGGGAATAAGAATTTATCAAGCACCCACTATGTGCCAAGCACTGTGCTAAGAACTTTATAGATATTATCTCGTTTGATCCTCACTACAACTCTGTGAGGGAGGTGCTATTAATTACCCCATTCTCCAGTTGAGCAAATTGAGGTAAACAGAGGTTAAGTGGCTTTCCCAAGGTCACACAACTAGGAAATGTCTTTTTTGGTTTGGTTTGGTTTGGTTTGGTTTTGCAGGATAATGAGGGTTAAGTGACTTGCCCAGGGTCACGCAGCTAGTAAGTGTCAAGTGTCTGAGGTCAGATTTGAACTCAGGTCCTCCTGAATCCAGGGCTGGTGCTTGATCCACTGTGCCGACTAGCTGCCCTAGGAAATGTCTTAGAACTGGATTTGGAAAAGAAAGAAAGAAAGAAAGAAAGAAAGAAAGAAAGAAAGAAAGAAAGAAAGAAAGAAAGAAAGAAAGAAAGAAAGAAAGGACGGAAGGAAGGAAGGAAGGAAGGAAGGAAGGAAGGAAGGAAGGAAGGAAGGAAGGAAGGAAGGAAGGAAGGAAGGAAGGAAGGAAGGAAGGAAGGAAGGAAGGAAGGAAGGAAGGAAGGAAGGAAGGAAGGAAGGAAGGAAGGAAGGAAGGAAGGAAGGAAAGGAGAGAGAGAGAAAGACAGAAAGGAGGGAAGGAAGAAAGAAAGAAAAGAAAAGAAAGAAAGACTGAATTTGGATCCAGTCCAACCCTCTCACCAAATACAGGGCTCGCCTTCAAAACATCCTTGAGGAGCAGTGATGGAGACTCTATTTGAACACTTCCAAAGATAGTGGGCTCACTCCCTCCAAAAGCAGTTCAGTCTTATTACTAGACAGTTCCGGTTGCTATAAAGATCTTCCTTGTATTGAGCCGCAATCTACCTCCTTGAAATTTCTACCCGTGATTCTCAGTTCTGCAACAGGGCTATTACACAGAAGCCAAGAGCTCGAAAACCAGTTTATGCCTGCCACCCACAAATAGCTAGAATGTAGGGTGATGATTAGAAGGGAAGGTTCGGGCAACACAATTCTAAATAGGATGACCCGATTCAACAGTTTTAACAGACTTGGCCAGTCAATTCAGCTAAATGACCAGTTTGACAGATTCTCCTTCCCCTCCCAGCTCCCCCTCCCTGCCGACTGAATTGATGCTCTATTTGGCTAAATTGACAGAATCAACCCATTCTTTTGCTAGCATAAAGGCATTCCCAGAGCACGGGTGGTATTGGTGGGAGGGAGGTGGGAAGAAACAGTAGAAAGAGAAGTATGCTAATATTGCGAGATGGAGAGTGATGGCCCAGGGAGCAGCATAGTAATCTGTAAATAAAGCTCATTTCAAATAGCTGGGTACCCAGCCCTACTTAGGTGGAAAGCTTTCAGGGATTGGTCCTGGGGAGCTCTACCCACAGAATATATATATGTGTGTGTGTGTGTGTGTGTGTGTGTGTGTGTGTATACCCACAGAAAGACATGCTGGCTGCAGTGGTTAGAAACCTACTTATTAGAGGAGGCCAGCTAATGGGAGAATGACAGAATGATTGGGCACAGAAAGCTGTGTGGCTACTCAGATCTCAATTTCCCAAATTAAATACCTAACTGAGATTTTCAGCGCTCTCCCTCTCCCTCTCCCTCTCCCTCTCCCTCTCCTCTCCCTCTCCCTCTCCCTCTCCCTCTCCCTCTCCCTCTCCCTCTCCCTCTCCCTCTCCCTCTCCCTCTCCCTCTCCCTCTCTCTCTCCTCTCTCTCTCTCTCCCTCTCTCTCTCTCTCTCTCTCTCTCTCTCTCCCTCTCTCTCTCTCTCTCTCTCTCTCTCTCTCTCTCTCACACACACACACACACACACACACACACACATTTTTCTCTCTCTCTCCCCTTCCCTCCTTCTCCTCCTCCCTTCCTCTCTGTCTCGGTCTCTTTCTCCCTCCCCCTTTCTCCCCTAACTCCTTCTCTCTCTCCTCTCTCTTTCTCTCTCTCTTTTTCTGTCTCTCTCCTTCCCTCCCTCTCCTCCTCCCTCCCTCCCTGTCTCTGTCTTTTTCTCCCCTTCCTTCCTTCTCTCTCCTTTCCCTCTCTCCCCTTCCCCCCCTTCTCCTCTCTCCCTCCCCTTTCTCTCTCCCCTCCCTCCTTCTCTCTCCTCTCTTCTCCCTCTCTCCCCATTCTTTCCCTCTCCCCCTCCCTCCTTCTCTCTCTCCCTCCCCTCTTTCTCTGTCTCTCTGCCTCTCTCCCTCTCTTTCCCCCTGCTCCTCCTACTCTCTTTTTTCTCCTCCTCTTTCTTTCTACCTCCTCACCCCCTCTCTTCCTACCTCCTCTTTCTCCTTCTCCCCTTTTCTCTTCTTTCAAGAAAGCTCTTCAGCTCCGTCAACCCAATGATTACCCTCTGCTAAGGCTTGGTTGGCTCTTGGTCATATTGTCCCCTGAGGAACAGAGAGCAGGATATCTGGAGTGGCTGAGGGAGGAAGGGACTTATTAATAAATAATAACAATGTCTTGTCTGCACACAGAGCATAGGGTTTCGGGAAAAACAGTATCTTCTCTTCACTTGCCAGCTAAGAAGAAGATCCAATGTTTCCCCACAGGAGACTCCAGAAAACAGGGGGGTCACTCTGCCTTTCTTCTCTTAATGCATTCTTTCCTTTGCTCAACTTGGAAATTCCAGGGACTGACCTTTTCTCTTTCAGTCTAATTAAATTTTTCATCTGCCCGAAGGCAGGGGACTAGACCAGATGAACTCTTGAGGTTCATTCCAACGAATGGGAAGCTAACATCCCGTGATATCTCCCCTCCTCCTGCTTGCTTTTCTCTTACTCCATCTCCAACATGAAGGGGAACTTCCATGTTCCATTCTTGATATTGAGAGGCATCTAAAATATACAAGGGGATAAGAGTTTTTTGTCATACAAAGACAGAATAAAATCACTAGGGGTCTTCAACCTGGGAAAACCAAGACTGGAAGCAAACAGGATAGGATAAGAGGCTATGAATTCTTGAATGGTATGAAAGAGATCCCAGACCTATCCACCAAGTCTTAGTATATACTAGAGCAAAGGTTCTCTCCATCCTGCTTAAAGCATGAGAGAAAAAATATTTGGGGGATAAGTAACAATCATACTATAGAGGCATCAAGGAATAGAAGATAGAGAGTCAGCCTCAAAGTCAGGAAGACCTGTGTTCAAATCCTGCCCTTGGCTAACACCGACTATGTCACTTACCCTCTACCAGGCATCTCTCTAAAATAATATTATAGTGTAGCTTCTGACCTGCTTTGGAGGAGGAAGTTTTCTCCCTAAGAGTTCCCTACACCAATGAAATCACAAGTCTAGACAAAAGAAATCCAAATGATCCCTTATATTTTTATAGTGTTTTGGTTTACAGAAAGCTTTCTCTTCATAAACTACAAACTCTTACTATAATCCTTTCACTATTTAAAACAGGAGGTAGAGTATAATCATTCCCATTTTATTGATAAGAAAACTGAGACTCAAGAAGAAGCACTCAGGGAGGCAAATTCATGGTGCAATCTTCAATTTGGAGTATGGAGAGACCTGGGTTCAAATTCAGCTCTGACACAAATCACCCCTCTGTACCTCAGTTTATTCATCTGCAAAAATGGGGTGTACCTGTTAGCAACTATCTTGTGTGTTTGTCAAGAGAATTAATAATAGTTTAAAGTAGTTAACATTGGAGTGGCACTTTAAGGTTTTCCAAGGAACTTTACAAATATTAAATCATTTGATCCTCACAACAACCAGGGGACGAAAGATTATTTGTTGTTATTGATTATTATCCTTATTTTACAGATGAGTAAACTGAGGCAGGTACAGGTTAAGTGACTTGCACAGTGTTCACCCAGCTGGTAAGTGTCCGACACCAAATTTTGAACTCAGGTCCTACTTCAGGCCCAGAACGCTACATATTGTGCCACCTATCTCCTCTGAGAGAGCACTCTGTCAACCTTAAAGAGGCAGCTCTTATTTTTATTAAGTAACTTGCCCAAGGTCATCCCACTATCAAGCAGTGAAGCTAAGACTTAAACCCAGGGTCCTCCGAGTTGATCACACTGCCTACAACAACTGCTTCAGCTCAGGGTAGTAAACTTAGGAAACTCATTACTCCCAAGAGGTGGTACAGACTGAAAATATAATTAGCTTCAAAACAGATCTAGCTCACTTCACAGATCACAGAGCCGTAATGGGTTACTAAGGGAAACTAGGTTGTTTGGGGAGATGCCTCTAACCTTTGATAATCTATGTCAGAGAGAACAAACCACCCCAACCTCCCACAAACCATCCCTCAGTGCCCTATCAGGTATAAAATCCTGGGCTGGAGGGATTATGAGGCTCAGCCATGATGAACACCATCTCCCCTCAAATCCTGATAGTTCCTGCTAGGGTTGTGTGATACACCAGCCTATCTTTGTCTGCTGTCAGCAGGATGCACTAGTCTATTTGTGAGGTGGTGGGAACTAATCTGTTCTTTTGTATTTGGCCAGAGAACCCTTACAAACAGGAGGTTTCCCGACTGACTGGAAGGGTGCTGGGGATTGTAGAACAGACCAATAATGGAGATTCTGAGTACCCACATGGATGAATTCCAAATCAGAAGAGGTTTTCTGGAGGGAAGACCCCATTCTCTTAGGGGACCACAAGAAACCAAGCATTGTAAGCCTAGAGACAATTGTAAACTAATCTAAATCCAGAGAATCTTAAAATGATTTAAAAAGCTTTGGTACATCTCAAGGAATGGGGAGAGGTAGTAGAGGGGGGATATAATTTGGAATTCAAAACTTTTTTTTAAACCTACAAATGGTAAAAATTGTTTTACATATAATTGGGGAGAAAAAATAAAATGCTACTTTAGGGGGGCAGCTAGGTGGCACAGTGGATAAAGCACTGGCCCTGGATTCAGGAGGACCTGAGTTCAAATCCAGTCTCAGAAACTTGACACTTACTAGCTGTGCGACCCTGGGCAAGTAACTTAACCCTCACTGCCCCACAAAAAAAAAAGAAATGAAAAGTTACTTTTAAAAAAGAAAGCTTGGGGGGCAGCTAGGTGGCGCAGTGGATAGAGCACCGGCCCTGGAGTCAGGAGGACCTGAGTTCAAATCCGGCCTCGGACATTTAACACTTACTAGCTGTGTGACCCTGGGCAAGTCACTTAACCCCAATTGCCTCACTAAAATTAAAAAAAAAAAAAGAAAGAAAGAAAGCTTGGGTACCGCTTAACCTAAGACTACCTAATTATCTTTTATGTATAAAACTTTACTCATCTTTTACATGAGTCCAGCCATCCCCACTAACTGATAATGGAGAGCCACCCACAGGGCTGGCAAGCTACCCTGGCTGAAGCTATAAGGCCCCCTGAGGAGCCAGACTACTACCACTGCTTTGACCACCTTCTCCCTTCAGATCTTGACCGTAAGAACCTTGGTTTCCAGCTGAGTGCCTTCAGCCAGCATCTTAGGAAGCAATCTCTGTGGAGATGCAGCCTGGCAATTACACCTGCGGATTCTTTCCTACTGAACACCCAGAAAAGAAAGTTCTTACCACCTAAGTCCTCACCACTGCCAAATAATTCAATAACTGCCAATGATTTTGTCAGTGGGAATGACAATAGAGAAGAGGCATTGCCGTGCAGTTTACTGCTATGCCCTAAGGACCAGGAGACCTTTCTATTTGACTTGTAGCTGAAGCCTTCCATATATGTTTTCTTTCCCATTAGAATGTGAGCTCCTTGAGGGTGGGGATTGTTATGTTTTTCCCTTAGTATTCCCAAATGCTTAGCACAGCGCCTTGAACATGGTAAGTCCTTACTAAATCATTCATTCATTCATTCATTCACTCCTGTACTTCTAATTATCTTTCATTAGTCAAATATTTCTGAATTTGTATACTCTCTTTTCCCTTGTAAGTATGCTCAAATCCTGTGACTCAGAGTGTGTAGAGAAAAGGGATAGATGGGAAAGAGGGAGGAGATACCAGAACTGGGCATCCAGTTGTGGTGAAAAAGGCATAAGAAGAAGAATGGGTAATTATTGTGCCGATCTCTGAGGGAGTCAGACAGGCTTAGAGGCTGAGGAGGCCTGAGAAGCTGGCTGTGTCCAGGTGGAATTCAGTGATCAGTGAAGGTTTAGCCCTGGAACCAAGGACAGGGTCCCCTAAACCAATTCCCAGGAAAAACTAATATAATACCTCAGGACACTGACCTAGATCAGCCAAGCCCAAGGCCTGGGGCTGAATATATTCCATACTGGTCATTCTTATCAAGTCTGAGCACCTGGGACTGACTGGTGGGGGCCTGGGGTGGGGAGAGACTGGAAAGAGGCTGATATCATTTCTCATCAGCTGGTACGGTGGCCTTTTGGGGACCACTGCCTTGGGGAAAAAACCTTAATCTGATCTCTAGGTTTATTTTAAATGAATATTTTATTGTGATGACCTAGGAAGAGAAGAAACCTTTTTACTTCCTCTACCCTCATCACAGGTTGGATGGAGGATAAATGTGTACACCAATCAGCTCATTTTCATTCTCACTGTGACTTCTGTAAAGTGAATAAGCTATTGCTTAAACAATACTAATGAGATCAAAAGAGGCCAAGGAAGCTAACTAAAAGAATTAGTACCTCTGAGAGCCAGAGGGAAGGTAAAGGTTGAGACCATGAGTATTCAAGGGAAGATAAAGGGAAGAAGGGACCCAGCGATCATAAAACTAGAAAGAGATCAACTGTATGGAATGATCCTGGAATCTTAGAATCACAGAATCTAAAAGTTGGAAAGTCTCTTACAACCCGCCCACCTCACCTAATGCAGGGATACCCTCCAAAATATCTTTGACAGTCATTAAGCCTCTTCTTGAACACTTCTGATGATGGGGAGTTCATTACCATTGAAGACAGTCTATTCTATTATTGAACTGCCCCAGTTGCTAGAAAGTTCTTTCTTATACAGAGCCAAAATCTACCTCCCCGATCTTATGAATGTAGAAATCTTGGCCTAGATAAGTTAATCAATTTACCCAAGGTCACAGAAGTAGTAAGCACAGCTGAGATTCGAACCTGAATCCTTGTGGCTCCAGATTCATTTCTCATTCCACCATACTGAGCTGCTTCCCAAACAAAAGGAGGTAGGGAACAGAGATGTAGAGAGAGAAGGAAAAGTTCAAGGGATCTATAGTTGGAAGAGGCTCTGGAAATCATCTCATCCAACTCTCTCATTTTTGCAGAAGAGGAAACTGAGCCCCAGACAGGGGTAGTGACCTGTCAAAGGCCATACAGGGGGGGAGACTTGGATTCAAACAAGGTAGATAGCACTCTATCGACTCCAGGTATCCAAGGCAGTCAACCTCTGAACCGCACTCAAGCCTAAGAGAAACACCCAAGTTAAAAATTCAGTCCTGGAAGGAGTGTCTCCTCTTTTCCCAAAATATCACTCACATTGATAGAATAGGGACTTGAGGTCAAAAAGAGCTAAGTTTGAATTCTGCCTCATATAAAATCTTATACCACTAATCACTAGCTGTGGGACCCAGAATAAGTCACTTGACCTCTGCCTCAGTTTCCTCATCTGTAAAATGGGGATAATAATAGTACCTACTTGGCAAGGTTGTTGTGAGGATCAAATGAGATAATATGTGTGAGGAGTTCCACAAACTGTCATTATCATCATCATTATCCAGTCACCACCATCACAGATATTAGGGAATCCTGTCAAAGGCATGATGTCCCCAAAACTGGGAGAGCAGTGATTCCTTCTCAGGAAACCACCCCTGAGCCTGGGGAAGACCAGAGCAAGAAAATCAGGACAAAGACACATTGGAATTAACCCTAAAGGTTTTTTTTATTACTTTTAAAACATTCACTGCCCCGAGCCTGGAGAACTGCCTCCCAGCTCCTCATAAGAGTATTCTCCAGCTGATGCAAACATATGTTATATATATATATATGTTTAGATAGATAGATAGATAGATAGATAGATAGATAGATAGATAGATAGATAGATAGATAGATAGATATCTGTGCTGCCTAATGAACACATTCCAGTCTGATGCTTGCTCAGTCACTGACACTGGTGTTTAAGTTATTTTCAACACCCAGGTACATCCAGGCAGCATCACCACGTTAGCCAAGTCCAGCGTGTAAAGTCCACTCAGACTCCCAAATACTAGCCAGGGTCCTTATTTTCTTTCTGCAAAATAGCTTTTGCATATTTCTCTTCCAAAGTATCAGTTGCAACCTTCCCCTCGATCTGGGCACAGGCTGTTAGATAAATCTCAGCATCTTCTGCAAGCCAGGCCTTCTACCCCCCCCATCCTTCCCTTTTCCCTCCAGATTCCTTTTATGAAACCCTAGAATGTTAGAGCTGGAACCAACCTTAGAACCCACTTAATTCAGGAATCCTGAAACATTTTTTGCATCATGAATCCTTTTAGAAATCTCATAAAAACCTATGGACCTCTCCTTAGGATAATATTTTTAAATGCCTAAAATATATAGGTTTGCAAAGGAAACCAGTTCTACCAAAATATAGTCATTACAAATCTTTTGTAAAGTTCAAGGACCCTTGAGGTAAGAAATCTGTGGCCTACTCCAAACCCCCTAGTTTTATACAGGAAGAAGCCCAGGAGAGCTAAAATGACTTTCCCGAATTTACAGAGCTCACGAATCCTTCCTTTGTCAGCAGGTGGGTATCACAGTGGCTAGAGTACTGGACCTGCAATACGAAAGACCTAAATTTAAACTCAGCTTCAGACACTTATTAGCCATGTGACCCTGCTCGAGTCACTTAACCTCTGTTTCCTCCTTTGTAAAAATGAGGATAATAACAATAACGACATTGTTGTTATGAGGATCCAATGAGATAATATTTGTAAGGTGCCTGGCACATAGGTAAGCATTTTACAAATGCTTATTCCCTTCCTGCCCCAGAATGGTAGAAAGATCCTTGGTCAGTGTAAAGGAGTCCTCAATCAGAAATTTTATTTGTTTTGTTTTTGTTTTGTTTTTGTGGGGCAATGAGGGTTAAGTGACTTGCCCAGAGCCAGACAGCTAGTAAGTGTCAAGTGTCTGAGTTCGGAATCGAACTCAGGTGGTCCTGAATCCAGGGCCAGTGCTCTATCCACTGCACCACCTAGCTTCCCCCTCAATCAGAAATTTTAGAAGATCCTGGACCATGGGTGAGATTCTAGACAATGGGAAAGAAAGAGAAGGCTGAAGAGATAGGCAACAGCTTCAGAAAAAGAATTCTATAACCCTGTTCCCATTAGGGTGCTTAATATATTCTACAACCAAAAAAAAAAGTTTACCATCATGCACCTTTAAATGACCATGAATATGACCACATAGGATTTCCCCAGACACCAATGGGGTATAAATTCAAAACTAGAAGAGGCTTTAGAAGCCAACAAATCCAACTCCCTTATTTTACTGATGAGGAAATTGAGGCACAGAGAATGAAAGACTTTCCCAGGGTCTTACAGATTGAAAGGATCTGGTGGAGGGGGGAGTAGAGGGAGGGCAAATGTGAATCCAGGTCTCCCTTACTCCAAATTCAGGGTTCTATATATTCTACCACATTTTCTCTCTTAATTTGCCCATGCTGAAATGCTCCCTGTCTTTACTTCTAAATGTCCTGCTGGGCAGTCTCAGTACTTATCCACGGACATCTCTAATGCATGTTCATGCACAAACCAACTGTTCTCATCGACTACAGCTTGACAAGATCCTGCAGAGGACCCGGCTTGGAGATTATCTGCTTGCAAGCAGTGAATTTTCTCCATGTTTATACCCTCAAGGAGATGTTTTGTGGGTTTATTGACTAAATAAGGGTATTGATTTGTTAAGAGCTTTTCCACTTCCTTTCAATGGGAAATATTGTTATCTCTTTCCCCTTCTTCTCTGAACACTAGGCGAGAAGTTCTTTTAGCGACACCATAAATTTCCATCTTTGCTTTCCTGTGCTGTGTAAACAAGTGTTTGCCTGTCTATGGGGGTTAATTTGGTCATGTTAAATGCACTAAAGGTCCCTCTTGGGCTCCAAGCTTGCACACTGTAGCTGAGAGGAAAATCACTTGCTTATATACGATACACCTTCCCGCTATCCCCATTGCTGGCTGCATCCCGTTTCTAATGGTTGCAAATAGAGGCACATAAATATCCACCCTGGACTTTGCACAGAGACCTTGCCTTCTGGAAACACTATAGGTAGTATTCTTGGTAGTCTTGATCTGACCAAAATGTATGTATGTTTCCCTGTGCGCGTGCATGCACGCACGCGCGCACACACACACACACACACACACACACACACACACACACACTGTGGCTTTCTCAGAAAATCCTTTTGTTTCTTCAGAGGAAGATGGATAGATCTCTGTGCACAGAGGCTGTTAGACCAAGACAGAGGATATAAATGAATGAAAAGACATTTATTAAACACTTACTATGAACCAAGCACTGTGCTAAGTGCTAGGAATACAAATAGAAAAAGCCAAGATAGTTTTCAACCTCATGAAGCTTACCTTCTAATAGGAAAAGGCAACACATATTTGGGAGTGGTAGCCATGGAGGTGTCTTGGTCAGGGAAGATATAAGGATGGTCAGTGGCAGAGTAATTGATTGACACCTCCTTTATAGTTACAGAAATGTTCATGCAATTATTTTCCCTAATCACAAGATCATAGTAGTTAGATATGGAAAGTACCTTTGAGATCATATAATTCCAACTGTCTCATTTTATAATTGAGGACACAGGTGCAGAAAAGAATGCTCAAGGTTACAGAGGTACTAAGTAGGAGAACTGTCCCATACTCCTCTATGCTCAGCATTAAATGCTGGATGTGAAGCCCCTGTAAGTTTAGATTTCTCTAGAGAGGGCGTGAAAATTGTCAATGGCCCCCTTGAAATGTCAATAGCAGTCAAGTCTCAAGGACTTCCACCATCCTAGAAACTAAGAACTGCTCCAATTTCCCACTAGATGGATGGATGGAGGGATGTTCCCAAAGAAAGATAGGGAGTAATCCTCCCATTTATTTTGTAGGACTCCTAGAAAGGAGGGAGAAGTGATGAGAGTGAAAGACCCAATCTAAATAGCCTTCAAGGAAAACAAGATTAGGGAGGAAACAGTAGATTTAGACAGCCTCTGCAAACAAGTCTGGGTAAATTCTCAGGAAGACAGATACCAAGGACAGTTTCGAGATACTGGTCTTCCTTCTGGAAATGTGCATAAATTAAGTACAGGAAGCACCTCAAGTCTGGGGACAGATGCCTCGGTGCCAATGGGGGCAGCCTAGATGAAAGTAAGTTGATGCTGGCCTTTTTAGAATCAATTATTCCTCTCGCAAATAAGTCTCCCTCTTTTTCACCCAATTACAAACAGGCCTCCCAGTCACAGTCAAACAAATGTCTTTAAGCCTTGTTTCTCCCTTAAATGGCAAGCTTTAGGAAAAGAAATAGTATTCCTTTAAACCAAGAAGTGATGGCTAATCCAGTGCTGTGTACCCAGTGGATACATCAATATTGGATATTGGTGATGATGACACTGGACTTTCTCTTTTTTCCTCTGTGTTTTGATGCTCCATAGAATTTCTACTTACTGACCCAACAATACAATACCCTGGGAAAAGAAATTAATTAGGAATTAGAATATTTGAGTCAGTCCTGTGTTCAACAATTTGATAAACTAGAGAAAATTCAGATAAGGGGAAAAAGAAGGAGCCAAGATGGCAGATTAGGGGCAACCACCCATCTGAACTCTCCCAATATTCCCCTCCAAGCAACTTTAAAATATCACCTCAAATGAAAATTTGGAGTGGCAGAGTCAACAAAATGTCAGGATAAGACATTTTTTCTGGCCTAAGAAAACTTAAGAGTTTGACAGAAGTCTGTGACACTGAGGTGGAGGTCTATTTGGAAAGATCTACTACTCAGATGTAGCAGTGGTGTCCTTAGTAGTAGCAGCAGCTTTGGAAGTTCTCCGAACAGAGACAGTAAGGGGGTCAGACAACTGGTCAGAAAGAGATTATAGGTGACCCTTTGCTGGCACTGGTTATGGCTGGCACTGATTGGCAACTCTTGTCCATACAAAGTTCTGGGTCACAGTTCTAGGGTAGAGAGGGGTGCTGGTGCTGGTGGTTGGTCAAAAAGGAGTGAGGGGCAGCGTCCCAGTAGCACTTCCAAAGCAAAGAGGAGTGGAAGAAATTATGGCTGCAGGGGGCCTGGGGCTCTTATTAGGTAAAAAATCAGGGCACATACCAGAAGAGCAGTGGCCATACCTCTACTAGGATCACACCACCTTGGAAGTACCAAAAACTTCAGAGACCCAAAATTACCTCTGAAAAATGCAACTTGAAAAAACCTGAATCTTGGTGCAATGCTTCCCTACCCTAAGGTGAACAGAGCCCAATTTTAACATAAAATTTAAAGTCAAGAAATAGGTTGGAAAAAATGAATGAACAAAAAATAATAATAATTTGATCACAAAAAGCTACTATGGCATCAGGGAAGACCAAGACATAAACTCAAAAGAAGACAACAGTGTAAAAATACATACAAAAATGCCTCAAAGAAAGAGGCTAAAGTGAACCCAAACTCAACAAGAATTCTTGGAAGAGTTAAAAGAAGAGATGAGGGGCAGCTAGGTAGCACAGTGGATAAAGCACCGGCCCTGGAGTCAGGAGTACCTGAGTTCAAATCCAGCCTCAGACACTTAACACCTACTACTAGCTGTGTGACCCTGGGCAAGTCACTTAACCCCAATTGCCTAACTAAAAAAAAAAAAAGAAGAAGAAGAGATGAATGGTAAAAGAAAATTTGGGGAAAGAACTGAGAGTGGTACAAGAAAATTACAAAAGTAAAAATAAAACAAACAAACAAACAAACAGAATTAACAGCTTGGTAAAAAGAGGCACAAAAATCCACCAAAGAAAAGAACTCCTTAAAAATCAGAATTGGGGGCAGCTAGGTGGCTTAGTGGATAGAGCACTGGCCCTGGATTCAGGAGGACCTGAGTTCAAATCCGGCCTCAGACACCTAACACTTACTAGCTGTGTGACTCTGGGCAAGTCACTTAACCCCAATTGCCTCACCAAAAAACAAAAAAAATCAGAATTGGCCAAATGGGAAAAGAGGTACAAAAACTCACTGAAGAAAACAATTCCTTAAAAATTAGAATTAGGCAAATAGAAGTGAATGGCTCCATGGGACATCAAAAACAATAAAACAAACTTAAAAGAATGGGGAAAATAGAAGAAAATGTGAAATATCTCATTGGTAAAACAACTGACCTAGAAAATAGATCCAGGAGAAATAATTTAAGAACTACTGGAAAGACATGATTTAAAAACCTACACTTAATATTTCAAGAAATTATCAAGGAGAACTGCCTTGATATCCTAGAACCAAATTCCCTGGAATATTATAACCAAATTTCAGAGCTTCTATGTCAAAGAGAAAATGCTTCAAGCAGCCAAAAACAATTAAAATATCATGGAGCCACAGTCAGGATCACACAAGATTTATAGGCTTCCACATTAAAAGAGTGAAGGGTTTGGAACATGATATTCCAGAAGGCAAAGGAGCTAGCTAGAATTACAACCAAAAATAATCTATCTAGCAAAACTGAGTATAATCCTTCAGGGGGGAAATGTATATTTAATCAAATAGAGGACCTCCAAATATTCCTGATGAAAAGACCAGAACTGAATAGAAAATTTGACAGACCAAAAGAAGTCTCAAGAGAAGCATAAAAAGGTAAACATGAAAGAATAATTATAAGGGACTCAATAAAGTTAAACTGTTTACATTCCTATATGGGAAGATGATACATTTAGCTCCTATGAGCTTTATCATTGTTAGAGAAATCAAAAGGAGTTTGCATAAACAGAGAGCATTGGTGTGTTGATTATGTTGGAATGACCTCCAAAAAATAAAGGAATGAGAAAGAGGGATGCAATAGAAGAAGGAAGAAGGGAGAGATAGAATAGGGAAATCTTTCTCACATAAAAGAGGCATTCAAGGAAGAGCGTTTACAAAGGACAAGAAAATGGGATGTTGGTAGACAATGCTTGAACCTCACTGTCTTTGAATTGGTTCAAAGAAGGAAGAATATATATATATATATATATATATATATATACACATACATATACATATACATATATACATATATACACACACATACTCAGTTGTAGAATGTACTCAATAGGAATATAGAAAGAAAGGGGATATGGGGTAGACTAATAAAGGGGAGGACAAATTAGAGAGAGAGAGAGAGAGAGAGAGAGGAAGAGACAGAAGAAAATGAGATGGAGGGAAATATATAGGAATCATCACTGTGAATGTGAATGGGATGAGCTCACCCATAAAATGGAAGCATATAGTAGAATGGATTAGAAACCAGAATCCAATAATATGTTGTTTACAAGAGACACACTTGAAACAGAAAGATACACAGAGATTTAAAATAAAGGGCTGGAGCAGAATCTAATATGCTTCAGCTGAAATAAAAAAATGCAGAGGTAGCAATTGATCTCAGACAACACAAAAGCAAAAACAGACCTAATTAAAAGAGATAATCAGGGAAATGACTGTTTTTCTATTAAATTATTATGCTAAAAGTTACCATAGACAATGAAGTAATGCCAAAAAATTTTATAGCAAGTTTCTATGATAAAGGCCTCCTTTCTCATCACCCAATTGATAAATGGTTAAATGATATAAACATTCAGTTTTCAGAAGAAGAAAACAGAGCTATATGTAGTCATATGAAAAAATGTTCTAAATCACTACTGATTGTTGTTGTTGTTGCTCGGTCATTTCAGTCATGTCTGACTCTGTGTGACCCTATTTAAGGTTTTCTTGGAAAAGATAGTTTGCCATTTCCTTCTCCAACTCCTTTTACAGATGAGGAACTGAGGCAAACAGGGTTAAGTGACTTGCCCAGGGTCACACAGGTAGTAAGTGTCTGAGGACAGATATGAACTTAGGAAGATGATTCTTCCTGACTTCAGGTTTGTCACACTATTCACTGTGCCACCTAGCTGCCCTTCATTATTGATTAGAAAAATGTAAATTAAAACAACTCTGAGGTACTACCTTACACCTATCAGAAATAACAAATGCTGGAGGGGATAAGGGAAAAATAGGTATACTAATGAACTGGGGGTGGAATAATGAACTGGCCTAACCATTCTGGGGAACAATTTGGAACTACATCCAAACTGTGCATATTCTTTGACCCAGCAATATCACCACTAGGTCTACATCCCCAAGAAATCAATGAAAAACGAAAATGACCTATTACTACAAAAATATTTATAACAGCTCTTTTTGTTGTAACAAAGAATTGGAAATTAAGGGGACACTTATCAATTGGGAAATGATTGAACAAATTGGTACATATGATTGTGATAGAATACTATTTTGCTATAAGAAATGAAGAGGGGGGTGGTTTCAGGAGAACATTGCACTCCCTGTATGAACTGATGCAAAGTGAAGTGAGAAGAACCAGGAGATCATTGTGCACAATTACAACAATGTTGTAATGATGATCAACTGTGAAAGACTTGGCTACTCTGATCAAGACAATTAGACAAGACAATTCCAAAGAACTCATGATAAAAAAAAATGCTACCCACTTCCAGAGAGAGAGAACTAATGGTCTCTGAGTACAAATTGAAGTATAATTTCCTCACTTTATTTTTCTTGTTTTTTTTTTAAATACGGGCAATATGAAAATATATTTTGCATGATTTCACATAGATAATTGATATTTTGCTTGCCTTCTCAGTGGGTGTGAGAGGGGGTGGGAGGGAAGGAAAGAATTTGGAATTCAAAATTTTAAAGGAAAATAATGCCTAAATAAATAATAAATTGAAATGTTAAAAAGGAAAAAAGAAAATTCAGATGAGGGCAATCGGAATGGTGAAGGACCTCAAATTCATGCCAAGTGAGGATCATAAACTAAGGACGTTTAACATGGAAAAGAGAATGGAAGACTCTAAGAGGAAGACTTAGATGTCTTCAAGCATTGGAAGGGCTATCTCTTAGAAAAGAGATTGGACTTATGGACTTTGACCACCAAAGGAATGGTAACTAAGAGAAAGGGATAGAAATTACAAAGAGGCAAAATTTGGCTTGATACTAGGAAGACTTCTTAATAATTAGAGCAACTTAAGTAGATTGGGCTTCCTGGAGAAGTGGTGGGCTTCATAGAACCATTTGTAGGTCATATTGTAGTGATAATGGGTCTGTCACTTCCTAATGTAGCCATTTCATCTTTCTGTGTCTCCATTTCTGCATCTTTAAAATGTATATAATAATCTCTACTCAGTTCTGCCTAACCTTATTTGGCCTTTGTGAGGTTCAAATGAAAAAAGAGATTTGAAAGCACTTTAAAAAGTATAAAGGGCTATTTATTTATAAAGTAAAAATTAAATTAAAATCAAACAAGAGTATAAGCAAAGCTACAAGAAGGAAAAGAATGTGTACTTTTTGCATCTTTTTGTTCTTTTGAGGACCTAAATACAACTTGAATTACTTAATAAGTAAGGCAACTAGGTGGCACAGTGCCTAAAGTGCTAAACTTAGAGGTAAGATTTAAAGTCAGGTCTTGTTCAGGAAGATCTGAGTTCAAATCCTCCCTTAGTCACTTAATAATTGAGTGGTTCTGAACAAGTCATTTAGACTCTCTATAGCTCTGTTTCTTCATCTGTACTATGGGGATAATAATAGCACCTATCTCCCAAGGCTGTTGTGAGGATCAAATGAGATAGAAGATGGAAAGTGCTTTGCGAACCTTAAATACATATACACAAACACACATACACACATGCTAGCTATCATTAATGGAGTGTTATCATTGATGGAGAAGTTCAAAGACCATCTAGTGACTTTGGGATACATAAACTTATTTTTAAAAATATTTTGATAACTGTATTTCAATAGAATTAGGGGGATGCTAATCCTACATACTTTATTTTATGCATTTAAAAACATTATTCTACTAGCTGTGTGACCCTGGGCAAGTCACTTAACCCTAATTGCCTCACCTTAAAAAAAACAACACTATTCTGAGAAAAGGTGTGTAGGCTTCACTAGACTGCCAAAGGGTCTATGAAACACAAAACAATTAAAAATTCCTAGTTTAGTTCCATCCACTCATTTTGTAAACGAGGAAACTAAAGCACACAAAAGGAAAGTGACCTTCCTAAGATCATACATCTAGTGCCCTTTCCTGAGGCTCAGGCCTGAAGTCTATCAGATTTTGATCCATAAGGCATTCCATCCCTCTAGTGATTGAGCCTTTCAGGGGGAGGGGGACAAGAAGGTGAAAGACAGAGACAAAGAGAGACAGAAACAGAGACAGAGAGAAGAAAGAGGAGAGAAAGGAGAGAGACAGGGAGAGAGGAGTCATATAAATATATCTTAATCTTATTCATTAAGGAAATTGATAAGTATCTATGAATTAACCCAGTTCACCAGAGTAGGTGAGATAGAGATAGAAGTAGACATGGAGATGAAGACAAAGACAGAAATGGAAATAATGATGTGAGTCAATCTTATTTGCCAGAGAGGATCTTACCAAACAATATGTGCATTTGTGTATGTGTGTATAGATTTATTTGTATATACATATATATGTGTATAGATTGTATACATGTGTAGGATCCAGGTAACTGATGATTTTGTTGTCTATGGATCAGACTAAATTTGGAGAGGTTCATCACCAAAAAGTTGGCTACTAGGTGATGTTTTTTTCCAGCTACAGCAATTCATAAGGTCATTTAGAGCTGGAAGGGACATTAGAAATAATCTAGTCAACTCCCCTTATTTTTAGATAAAAATCTGAAATACAATAAGTTAAGCAACTTGCCCAAAGTCACGTGGAACAGGAATGGTAATCATGCTATAAAACAAAGGAAAAAAGTCGCAATATCAAGAAAGAAAAACAAGAAAACTATAGTGTATTTTAAGGAAATGGTATTAATATTAAACATATATGCACCAAATAAAATGGTATCTAAATAAATGAAGGAAAAGGCTTGCAAAAAATAGCACAATAATTAGACTTTAATGTCCCTCTATCAGACCTGAAAAAGTCTAAAAGAAAGCCAGACTAAAAGGAAAATTAGAACTGAATAAGCCATTAAATTTTAAGTTGAAAGACTTATGGTATCTTCTGAATAGAAATATTAAAAACATACATGTATCCCAGAACTACATGATACTTTTATATATATAAAATAGATCATATGTTAGAAATTATAAATTTTAAAATCAGAAACACTAAACACACCCTTTACAAACCGTAGCATAATAAAATAGTCATTAATTCAGAGAGCACAAGCAAAAGACACCAAACTAAGTGGACATTAAATGTTTTTTGGTAATAACAACCTAATTAATGAGTATATTTTTAAAATGAGAGAAACAAACAATAACATTATAAAAAAGAATGATGATGAGACAACACCCAGAATTTCTGAGATACAACTAAAATAGTCCTCAGAAGAAAAGTTATATATCTCATAACATATATTTAACAAATAAAAATATTAATAAACCAAGAATCTAATTTTTAAAATTAAATAGTGAAGAAGCACAAGAGGAAATCCTGAAAATACTAAATATATCATATTATGTATATACATATTACATGTATATAATATATATTAGAAATAAAAAATTCAAAAGCCAAAATCTCAGGAGTAATAAATGGTGGAATCATTACTTGAACCCAGAGTCTGATTCCAACTCAATCAATCAATCAATAAACATTTTTAAGCATCTACTATGTGGCAAGAACTGTGCTAATCTAAACCAGAGAAGCAATATGATAGCATGCGTAAAGTGTTGAACTTGATGTTATAAAGACTTGGGTTTGAATCATACCTCAGACATTTATCATCTACTGGACCATAGACAAGTCATTTAACCTTCAATTAAGAAAGATCTGTAAAATGGGGATAATAATAATAAATCATAACTATGACAAATGGTCCAAAAGGTAGTCATGAGTCTCAAATGAGTTGATGTATCTAAAAGTCTTTGCAAACTTAAAAACACTGTACAAATATCAGTTGTTTTAGCCATTAGTAGTAGCAACAGCTTCAGTAATGGTGGTGGTGGTGGTAGTAATAGTAGTAGTAGTAGAGGTAGTAGTAGTAGCAGCAGCAGCAGCAGCAGCAATAGCAACAACAGTTGTGATAATAATAGCCTTCCTAAAACTCTCAACTGTGGCAATTATGATCTGCCTGAATAGAAATGATGAAACTGATGAAATAATGGTTGATTGAAATACCAATCTGGGCATGTATGTACTTCTGAGAAGGGCTAGAAAAAGGGACTTTGTTGAGCCATGTTGAAAGTTGAAATTAAAATTTATCGAGTCTTCCCTTTGTACCTTCTATGCTTAATAATTATACAAGAAAAGCTACGGTATTTGCCTTTGTGAGGAACTTAAAATATTACATGCTGAACATTCCTTTTGAAAATCTCATAAGTCAAGAAAGTCCATAGTAAGAGTTGAATGCATTATAAGCATTTAGAAAAAGCCAATCATGGGGCAGCTAGGTGGCACAGTGGATAAAGCACCAGCCCTGAATTCAGGAGGACCTGAGATCAAATTCAGCTTCAGACACTTGACCCTTACTAGCTGTGTGACCCTGGGCAAGTCACTTAACCCTCATTGCCCCGCCCCCAAAAAAGACAAAAAAAGAAAAAGCTAATCATATTATTTATTTAAATTATTCCATTATGCTACAATTACAGACTCTTCAATGTTCACCACTATACTATGATGGCCTCAATAGTTAATTGGTTGTCAGTATTTCTTATATTCCATAAAGTAGCATAGGGACTACATGACATAGAATGTGATAGCAAGAGATTGAGTAAATAGATAGGGCGTATGTAAACATTCAGTAAATAAGTAGATAGGCTGTGTTATGATGTTTATGCTCCATTATTATATAGACCTCCATTTGGCAATCTTTGAAAAGTGGTGAGCCAAGGTTCCCAACCCCTTTCCTTCTGGCATGCCAGAAGTAGGGGGAAATTGAACATACATCAGGGAATGGGAGGAGGGGGAGAAAGTTCCACTGGCCACTGACCCATTGGCAGGACAGGCAGTAGCAGCTCTTACGAGCAGCAGGAAGGGAAGGGGGCAGGGTGGCAGCAAGTGGCCCACGTGCCAATGAAAATCAGTCCCTGTGACATCTTTGGCACCTGAAACGTGCCTACCACCTCAGTATGAATTCTCTTGGTTCTGTCTGTGTACTCACATGGATGAGTCCACAGGAAATAGCCACCCCCAGTATAGATCCACAGGCTTGGACCACGACTGTAGGTCACAGGCAAGACTTCAGGATCCATTGCAGGAGAGGGTCCTGAAGTTATTGCTTGTACAGGCAAACCTAGAGGGGAAAAATGGACTACTACTTGAGATGGTTAGGCTGGGGTCTAAGGTAGGTCAGTCATAGCAAAGTATGTCATTGGTCTGAGAGGGACCCCTGTGAGTGTTTGTGGATAGATCCATCTGTGCAAACAGCTGAGGCTAGAATGTGATTGGGGACTAAAGAAAGAGCCCATGTTATCTCTGCATACAAAGGACAATTTCACTCTCTTCTCCAAAGCCATCTGGTAATGGACTGGATATACCATAGGACAACTAACTGGAGATGGCCCCAAATGTTTAAGGCAATTGGGGTTAAGTGACTTGCCCAGGGTCACACAGCTACTAAGTGTCTGAGGTGAGATTTGAACTCAGGTCCTCCTGACTTCAGAGCCAATGTTCTAGCCACTGCACTACTTAGCTGTCCCAAAGTAACCCAACTAGCATCATAAGCAAGACTCTAATCCAGGTCTAACCTGACACCAAGCTTTTTGCGCCATAACTGCTACATCTGCAAAATAGTCTCGCCTCACATGGTTTCAGAGAGGACCAAATGAGATGATGTATGTGAAAGTACTTTGAAAAGTATTATGTCTGTGATGGAATACTATGTGCTGTAAGAAATGATGAGCTGGTTGATTTTAGAGAAACATGGAAAGACTTTCATGAAATAACGAAGAGTGAAATGAGTAGAATCCAGAGAATGTTGTATACAGGAACAGAAAGAAAACAACTGTGAACAACTTGCCGTTTTGAGTATCATAAACAATTCAAATCAACTACAAAAGCCAGATGAAGGAAGATACTATCTGCCTCCAGAAAAAGAACTGATAAATATAAGTATATATAAAATGTTTTTACATATGTATGTATGTATGTATGTATACACACACACACATTTGTGTCCAATCCTTGACATCCCTGGAAGGGAAAATGAAAAGTGCATAACAGAGAACAAACAAAAAAAAAAATGAAGGAAGCACAGAAAAGCAGGGTAGCTTTGAAAATGATGTGCAGTATTTATTATACAGTTGTTCAACAAAAGTAAAGCATGTAAAATGGAAATCCACGGTTTTATATTTAATGTTTTATGGTGTGCTGTGTACATGGAAATATTCTTTTTTGTCTTTTTGTCTTTAAGTTCAAATTGAATAAAAATGTTAAAAAGAAAAGAAAAGCATATGGTTTTATACAGTTCCAAGGTGGTATTAGTAGGGATTAGATGAGTAACTGTCATGAGGTTGGGTTCTTTCCTTAGGTCAGAGGTTGGACTAGATGATCCCAAGGGAACTTCCAAGCACTAATAATCTATTTTTTTATCTTATTCATCTCTACGACATAGATTATTATAACTGATAAATAGAGAAACTGGGGTACAGTGAACAACTCATCTAGAGTCACACATCTACATGTGCCAGTAAAACACTAAACTAGAACTTAGAATATAGGGGTATGAATTCTAACCCATACCCTACAGGCTGGTGCATCTAGGTGGTGGAGTGGATAGAACACAGCGGCTTAGAATCAAGAAGATTTGTCTTCCTGAGTTCAAATCTGGCCTCAGACACTTACTAGTTGTGTGATCGTAAGTAATCGCTTAACCCTGATTGCCTCAGTTTCCTCATCTGTAAAAAGAGCTTGAGAAGGAAATGGCAAACCACTCTAGTATCTCTACAAGAAAACCCCAAATGGAGTCACGAAGAGTCAAACACAACTGAAAAAAAGACTAAACTACAAAAAACACTAGCCCTACAGGAGTGTGCTGGAGCCAGCTTTGACCAGCTGATTGTTAAATTGTCAGTAAGAGCATTTACCTCAGAAATCAGCTATGACTACAAATCTGGGCTTGATTTATGATTTTCTTGATTGACTAGATTATAAAGTGTTAATAATACAAAATTAAACTTAAAAGTGTGTATACATTTTTTTTCTCCTTTCCAGGGAGCTGATTGTTAAACATATCACACAGCACACCCCTGTATTCCTATATAAGCACTGCTTAAGTTCAGCAGGAGTACAATAGAAGGCTCAGAGAATTAAGTCATCACCCGACTTGAGGCCTGCTGCCCAGAGGCTAATAATAAAAATAAAGATAATTTTAAAAATACTATAATAAT
Organism: Dromiciops gliroides; assembly: GCF_019393635.1. Taxonomy (NCBI): domain Eukaryota; kingdom Metazoa; phylum Chordata; class Mammalia; order Microbiotheria; family Microbiotheriidae; genus Dromiciops; species Dromiciops gliroides. Next base: position 535,859,908 of record NC_057861.1, read on the forward strand.
AAAAATTGGCATTGAGTGCTTTGAGGTTTGAAAAATGCTTTATATTCCTTATCTCATCTGATCCTCATAACCAGTCCACTCCTCAACACCCCCACCCCATCCCAGACCACACAAGAAAAACGCCACTGTTTCTTTTGGCCTAGGCTGAATCCCAATTGGAAAATGCTATTCTGTCTGGATGACACTAGTTTTTAGACAGAATGTCTAGTCCAGAAGCACTGGGCTTGTCCCAGTCTCCACCATGTGGGATCCCAGGTCTGAATTGGATGAGCCAGACTTGAGCTCCACCTAGGAGCACAGAAATTCAATTCCAAATCCCCTCAGGGGATAAGGCTAAGGGCCAGGGCCAGGCAATCTGGCATCATGAGTCCCAGCAGGTTGAAAGGAGGCAGAATTGGACAGGTTTTCTCTCCAGTCCAATCTAGTAGGCTCCAGGGTCCATTTCAGGGAGTGTGGGATTAGTAGCAATAAGCGTCAATGTGGCAGCCTCAGGCCCAGATCACATTCCACCATGGGTACCAGTACTCTGGGCCATAGACCAGAACTGATGCCCATCAGAGGAAACCATCACTCTCTCCTTCCTGACCCTTCCTGACCTTGCCTCCAAGCGTTTTGATCTCATTCCACAAGAATGGCTTCCAGAGAGATGATCAGCTTCTAGTCTACTCAGGCTTGCGGAACTGGATGGAGAGGGAAAAGAGGACCTTGAGGACAAGATTGGGGATGGGGAAAGGAGGGACGGCTGGCACTGTCTTACAGCTCATAGTCCATCACCAAGCACTGATACCCCGACGCATACACATACACAAACCTGCCAACACGAGATTATCCTTACTCTTAGTTTCCCAGGGACTCAAACAACAAACTATAGGGTTATGTATTTAGATCTGCAAGTAATCTTAGACAAGCAGAGGTCATCTCGGTCTAACCCTCTTATTTTACAAAAGACAAAAGTGAAGGCCAAGAAAAAAGACTAAGAGGTACAATGCATAGAACACTAAACTTGGGATCTGGAAAACCTGAGTTCAAATTGTGCCCTCTACTCTTACTAGCTCTGTGATGCCAGGTGAGTTAATCTCTCAGCCTCAGTTTCCTCATCTGTAAAATGGGGATAATAATAGCACCGGATTTGCAAGAGTTGGGTCTTGGGGTTGGGCTTTTTTTTTTTGGTGAGGCAATAGGGGTTAAGTGACTTGGCCAGGGTCACACAGCTAGTAAGTGTCAAGTGTCTGAGGCTGGATTTGAACTCAGGTTCTCCTGAATCCAGGGCCAGTGCTTTATCCACTGTGCCACCTAGCTGCCCCCAGATAGGGCTTTTTAAAAAAAAATATTCAATGAGATCGCATTATCCAAATTGTTTTGCAACCTTAAAGCTTCCTCTACAAATGCTAGCTAGTGATTAAGTGACTTATCCAAGCTTACACAGGGAGTGTGTGGCAAAGCAGTCCTGACTGTGTTGACATTTTTAATTTTTCACAAGCTGGCCTTTCTCTAGTCTTATTCTATATCTGTACCCTGCATATACGCTACAGTCCAGACACTGATCTTCTTGCTGTTCCTCAGATAAGAGATTTAATATCCTGTCTGGGGCCTTGGTACTGGCCCTCGTAGCTCGTGCCTGGAAGGCACTCCCCCCTCACCTCTGCCCCTTGGTATCCCTGATTTCCTTTAAGACTCAGCTATATAAGTATCACCCTCTCCATGGCGCTGTGAGTACCTTCAGCACCATCCCCTCAAGATAACCTTGTCTCTGTTTGTATTGTCTCCCTCCAATAAAATGTAACCCCCTAGAGGGCCGCGGGGACAACTAAGTTGGCGCCATGGTACATAAAGTACTGGACTTGGAATGGGGAAGACTCCTCTTCCTGAGTTCAAACCTGGCCTCAGACACTTGATACTTAATAGCTATGTGACCCTGGGCAAGTCACTTAACTCTCATTGCCCAGCAAAAAAAAAAAAAAAAAATTGATGCTACTCACCCCTCCGATAGAGAGGTGATGGACTCAGAGACAGATTTTATAAACATAGCCAATGCCTTTGTCCAAGACTAGAAGGCACTCTCTCCTAGCTTCCTTCAAAGCATAATTCAAATACTGTGTCTTCTTGAAAGTCTTTCATGACTGTTTTGTTCTGTCTTGGCTTTTGCCTTTTTTTGTATCCCCAGCCTGGTGCATAAGTGCTTATGGACAGACTAAATCTACTAGCTAATAATAATAATAACAACAACAACAAAAATAACAATGATAATAATAGCCAGCACTTATATAGTGCCTGCTGTATACAGTGCCAGGGATTATGCTAAGCCTTTTTCAAATATTATCATGTTTGATCCTCACAACAACCATAGGAAGCATGTGCTATTATTACCCCATTTTATAGTTGAGATTGAAGCAAACAAGGGTGAGGTGACTTGCCCAAGGTCACACTGCTAAGAAGTTGTCTGAGCCTGGATTTGAACTTAGGCAATAATAATAATAATAATAATAATAATAATAATAATAATAATAATAATAATAGCTAACATTTATATAGCACTTACTATGTGCCAGGCACTGCAAAGCACTTTACAATTATTATCTCATTTGATCTTCACAACAACCCTGGTAGGAAGGTGCTGTCATAATCCCCATTTTATAGATAAGGCAATTGAGGCAAACAAGGATTAAGTGATTTGCCCAGGGCCACTTGGCTGGTAGGTGTCAGAGACTGGATTTGAACTCAGATCTTCCTGACTCTAGGCCCACCATTCAATCCACTGTTTTGTTGTTGTTGTTGTTCAGTCAAGTCTAACTCTTCACGACCCTGTTTGGGGTTTTCTTGGCAAAGATATTGGAGTGGTTGCCATTTCTTTCTCCAACTCATTTTACAGATGAGGAAACTAGGCAAAGATGAGGCAAAGGTGAAGTGCCTTTCCCAGAGTCACACAGCTATTAAGTGTCTGAGACCAGATTTGAATCCAAGAAGAGAATTCTTCCTGATTCCAGACCTAGCATTTCATTTAATCCCCTGTGCCACCAAGCTGTTAACATTGTCTAGCTCCTCCGGAGTGATAGAGATAGTAATGGAGCATGGCTGTGATTTTTGGATTCCAAGTCCAGTTGATCCAAAGATTTTCAGACCATACTACTCTTTGATTTCAATTTTGTTTTGTTTTTAACTAAGCTACAGCCCAAACCGAGCCTAGACTTCAGCCTCCTTCAGATATGAGTCTTCTTGGGTAAATGCCCCAGAAGCTGGTCAAATCTTCTGTAAACCAGGTTTCCTGAAGTCCTGAATTCCAATCCTGCCTCAGATATTTACCAATTGTGTGACCCTGAGCACTTAACCTTTGTTTGCTTCAGGGTCTTCATCTGTAAAATGGGCATAATGATAACACGTACTGCCCTGGGTTCTTGTGAGGATAAAATGAGATAGTTCTAAGCAAGAATTAGATGCCAAATTTGATAGGTCACTGAGAGTCACAGAGAACCAGAGGAAAGAGGTTCTCTGGAAGAGAGGTGGGTGCACACCTCAATTTTGCTAAGGTTTGGCCTTACATATTCTAGGAGACAATCCTCTCCAGGCAGTTTCTCATCATCTAAGTTCAAGTGCTGGAATGATGCCTTGAGGTTTATGCATAATATTGTCCTCTACAAACCCTGTCTCCCTATGTTTGCTTCTCCCATTCTTGATGGCAAGCACCAATACTCTGCCAGTCGGGGCTTTCAGGGACTTAGCCAAAAAACAGATGAGGCTACTGACCCCCAAGAACTCCAATCTAGGTGCTCCAAAGGTCCCTACCAGCAATCTGCCCTCATAGGTACAGTTTGAAATCTGGACCCCCATATGCAAGAACAAGTATTGAGACACCAAAGAAGAAGAAAAAAGGAGGAGGAAGAGGAAGAAGAAGGAAAAGAGGAGAAAAAGAAGAAAAAGAGAAGAAAGAAGCAGAGGAGGAGGAAGAAAAAGAAGAGAGAAAGAAAAGGAAGAAGGGGATTAATAGGATTATAAAAGGAACACAAATAATTATCATTAAAAGCTATCATGCTGAGCAGAACCAGAAGAACATTGTACACAGTATCATCAACATTGAGTGTTGATCTACTGTGATGGACTATATTCTTCTCACCAATGCAATGGCACAGAAGAGTTCCAGGGAACTCGTGATAGAAGAGGATCTCCAAATCCAAGAAGAAAAAAAAATGAACTGCGGAGTATAGATGCTGAATGAACCATACTATTTCTTTTGTTTTTGATGCTGTTGTTTTTTTTTTTCTATTTTGAGGTTTTTCATCATTGCTCTGATTTTTTCTCTTATAACATGACTAATTCAGAAATAGGATTAATGTTATTATGTGTATACATATATAACCTATATCAGATTACCTGCTGTCTAGGGGAGGGGGGAGGGAGGGAGAAAAATTTGAAATTGTAAAGCTTGTATGGACAAAAGTTGAGAACTATCTTTACATGTAACAGAAAAAAATAAAATACTTTATTAATTAAAAAAAAAAGCTATCATGCTCAGACACTTAACAATGACTAGCTGTGTGACCCTGGGCAAGTCACTTAACCCCAATTGCCCTTCAAAAAAAAAAAAAGCTATCATGATTGGAGCTGCAAGTAGGATAATCAGAAAGACAAATTGGTGATCTAAAAGGTGAGATTTTCCCAAAGTCACACAACTAAGTTAATGGTGGAAGTGGGAGTAAGACTCGGATCCTATGACTTGTAGCCCAGATCTCTTTGTATTACCCACTTGGACCTTACCCCAACCAAAAGAGGACCAGACCTCGACAAACCTCCATAAGCCAGAGTCCCCTAAGCAACAAGAAACAAACACAGTCTTTCCCTGCAAGATATGAAGCATGGATGGCTAACTTTCTTTCTTTTTTTTTTTTTTAATGGGGCAATGGGGTTAAGTGACTTGCCCAGGGTCACACAGCTTAGTAAGTGTTAAGTGTCTGAGGCCGGATTTGAACTCAGGAACTCCTGAATCCAGGGCCGGTGCTTTATCCACTGCGCCACCTAGCCGCCCCCGATGACTAACTTTCTACTGCCTCCTGTTATCATGACTCCATCATATGGGTAAATCACCAGTTTGATACAAAATTGCCACCTTGTTTGGATGTCACAGAATCTTTGAGATGGAAGGGAATTTTGTGATCATCTAATCCAGCCCTCTCATTTTACTGATTAAAGAAGCTGAGTCCAGAGAGGTGAATTAATCCCCCAAACCATACAGCTGAGTATCAGGAGAGTAAGGATTAAAAATCCAGTCTTTTTGACTTTTTCAGGCAAGACTCCATTGCAACAAACCACACAGTCTCCCTTCTGCTCTCACGTTACTCCAATTCCTGGTTTCATCTCTCATTATGCTCTCACATAGTAATCATATCAAACCCCAACATTGGCCTAACATGCTCCATGTGGTCTTCCCATTCTCCACTAGGGCATACAACATGGTGGTAGGTCACTCTGATCCATTCTATATCATCCTATTGTTACTCTGAATCTCAATTTCTTCATCAGTACAATGAAGGAAGGGATTGGACGTCAATGAATAAAACATTTATTAAGCACTTACTATATGCAAAGCACTGTGTTAAGTTTTTAAATAGAAAACTGAGACAGTCCCTGATTTCATAGAACTTATTCTAATGGGAGAGATAACATTTATGAAAGGTTTCAGCTAAAAGTCAGTTGGAAAGATCCCATGGTCCTTAGGGTACAGAAGAAAAGCAAAGTTAACGCTTCTTTTTAAATGTCATTTCCTCTGATAAAAATCATATCACTTTTTGATGTTGAACCAATTGACGATGGCAAGGATTTTTGGTGGCAAGAACCTTCTCGTCTGAGTCTTCAGTGACTGTGGCTAGAGCCAGGCTGCATCTTCACAGCGGTTGCTTCCCAGGATGATGGCCAAGGCCACTGGGCTGGAAGCAAGGCTGTTCCCAGGGCTCTGTCCCTAGCAGGTTCTGAGGGGAGATGGTGGTCAAGGTAGCAGTGGTGGTTTGACTTGCTTGGCACATGTTGCCTCCCATTTCTCCCTCAGGGTGACCGACTGTTTCAGCTAGGTTGGCTTGCTATCCTGTGGGTAGCAGCTGGTTGGCAGTTGGTGGGGATGGCTCTCCCCTTCTCCACACAAGTTTCTTCCTTGGATGATGGCTATGACGTTTAGGCTAGAAGTAAGCATGATGGCCAGGGAGGAGGCAGTGCTGCCATTCCCAGGGGTCTTTATGAGACCTCTAAGATCTCTTCTAGTCTTATAAATTTATAAATATGTCAAATGGCACTCAATATTCTGTGATCTCAATGGGAACCCTATCAACACATTGTCACCTGACTTTTAGGAGAACTCAACATGATAGTAGGGCAGCTAGGTGGTGATGTGGACAGAACACCAGGCCTGGAATCAAGAAGACGTGAGTTCAAATCTGGTCCCAGGCACTTACTAGTTGTGTGACCCTGGGCAATTCACTTAACCTGTTTGTCTCCATTTCTTCATCTGTAAAATGAGCTGGAGAAGGAAATGTCAAATCACTCCATTATCTTTGCCAAGAAAACCCCAAATGGGGTCACGAAGAGCCAGATATGACTGAAAATTACTAAACAACAACAACAAAATAGCAGAAATGATTCCTAAGCAACATAGCTATTGGCCCATCAGTCTTCCTTCCACCAACTCCCACTCTCTTTCTTGGGTCAGCCTCTCAGTGGTTATATAGGGGCAATAGAAAGAGCACGGGACTAGGTATTAAGAAAACTGGGTTCTAGTTCTAGCTTTACTTCTGATATGCTACGTGACTTTAGGTAAAGCACTCTCTGAGCCTCAGTTTCTTCATGTGTATAATGGGGATAAAAATAACACCTACCTCCCAGGTTGTGAGGAACAAATGAGATGTAAAGCATTTTGTAAACCTGAAAGTGCTATGCTAGCCTTAGCTATTACTGTTATGTAGCAAAGTGCTATGAAAGAATTTTTAAAAGAGAGGCAGTGTGGTATTGTAGCCTTGGAGTCAGGAAAACATGGATTCTAGTCCCACTCTTGACACGTTGGTGCCTAAGATTGCAAGTAGGATCATATAATCATAAATCTGGAGCTAGAAGGAACCTCAGAGGTCATTTAGTCTGAGCCCCTCATTTTACAGCTGAGGAAACTGAGGCACAAAGAGGTTAATCAATTTGCCCAGAGTCACATGACTAATAAGTAAGGCAGGATTTGAACCCAGGTCTTTCTGACTTTAAGAGCAGTGTCCTCGCCCCTGCACTCGTCCCTGCAGGTGCCAATTGCCATAGGTAGAGTTTCCTTGTTAGGTTCCCTATACCAAGGAAATCACAACTCCAGTCCAAAACAAATTTTTTTTTTTTAAATAAGAAAGCCAGAAGCATGATTGGAGAGATAGGGAACTATGGGTATGGAATGTTGCATACATACTCTGCTGGATACCAGTTGCTATGCTGCTTAGTTTTGCTTAACTGGGTCTTTGTTTTCGTTTTGTTACAAGGGAAGGCTCAGAGAGTAGTTTGGGGGTGGGGAGGGATAAAACTGGAGATGATTGAGATGCCAAATAAGGCGTCCCTTAAATTAAAAAAAAAAATTTAAAGCACCATTCAAATATGAGGGATTATTTATCTTATATTTGTATAGTTCCGGACGCAGCTCATCTCCCCTACCACCAACCCTGGACTTCCATACAGGAACCATGAATCTAGCCAGCTCCCAGGTCCTCTGGCTCCCCTCATCACCTCCCTGGGACCCCAGGGACCAATCTCACTTGAAGAAGGTCTAGGGGGAGTCCAACAGGGCCCAAGCAGCCCCCCAGTCTCCTCTTGCCATAGGTTGTGCGGGATCCCTGGAGCCCTGACCCCCTCGGGGAGTGGGAGGTGGGGGGGATCCTCTCCTCCACTCCGCCCCCCCCAGATTAGAATGGCCAGGGCGTCACAAATGAACAGTGGAGGGGGGTTTGTAATGATGATTAGGGCCTGAAATTGGCTGAGATTTACAGTGTCAGTCAGGAATGAAGGGAGAGGGGGAAAAGCATTCGAAGCGGCCTAATGGATCCATCAGCTCGTTTTGGCTGCTCAGTGGGCCGAGCAGGGTCACCAGGCTTTCCACTGGCAGCACAAAGCACTTCAATTTTGTTAGGAAATGTATCAATTTAACTGACTTGAGCAGCACACTGAAAAACCTAATGAATCTGGACTCAATTTTCCGCCACGCTGCCTCCGCGCGCCGTCGGAAACAATGTCTCTGGTCGGGGGGTGACGGCGGCGGCCTCCGATAGGCTGCGGCCGCTCCCCATCCGCTGTCAGGGCTAGTAGAGAGAGACAGCCCTGCCTCCCGCAATCCAGTGACAGCCGAGGACCGGGCACCGCCACTTTCCTAACAATGATGTCATTAAAGGTAAATTGGCTTCTATTTCAGCAGGATGATAGTGCTAATTGAGTGGGAAAATATAATATAGGGAGCTGTTGTCTGCAGTTAAAGGGAGGAGGGGGACATATTAAATGGGCTACAATACTAGGTGTCAGGGATGGCAGATGTTGCTTTCTGCTGATAACTGCACTGACATATCTCTAGCTTGTCAAGGCTGGGGTTTTCAGGGAGACTTACAGCAAAAGGCAGCAGATGGCCCTTCTGAATGGAAATGAAGTGCTTAAACAGGCTGGCTGCTGAAGGCAGCTAGTTTGTAAATAGAGGAGTCGGAGGTGCCCCCCCAGCCCCCCACCCCCTCACTGCCCAGGAGTGAGGCTGGCTAAATGGTAGGCAGTGAAGAGCATCACCCCCATCTCCCTGCTCCCACCCTCCAGGGCAGCCCAAATGGGGAGTGGGGGGGGTCCTCCCAGGAGCCCCATCTCCCTGCTCCCCATTCTCCAGAGAAGACCTAATGGGGAGGGGATTTCTCCCAGGAACCCCCCTCCCTGCTCCCCACTCTCCAGAGCAGCCTGACTTAGAGGCTTTCTCCTAGGGGCCTTAGGGAGAGCTGAATAGGCACATCTGGCTTGGAAGAGACACCTATCTGACCCTCAGGGCAAGGTGCAGTCTTCAAAAGCTAATGAGACAGAAGTTTGTAGGTTCTACTCCCTTGTCTTAACTTCCAAGATAATTCTTCTCCCTTCTCCAGGGCTTCCTTCTTGCAGAACCCCCTACCCCAGGCCAGGCCAAGAGGGGTAGATAACTGGCATGATTGCTCCCAGAAAGTAGTCCTCTCTCCAGAGCTTCAGGCAAACCCAGCACACGGGCAGGAAAGAACGAGACCTTCTCCTCTCCCAAGTACCCTCATCTTGGTCCAAACAACACATACCATGGAAAGCAAATAAAATTCATTTCATTTCATGATCAAAGATATGTGGTGTGCAAACCCATCCCATGCTAACACATGAAATGTAATAAAAGGGAGAGCTGAATATGTCCAAACACTGAATCCATCCACATTTGTAATGATTCCACAGAATAACTACAGAGGGGAGAAAGAGCAGCCACTACAATCCTATCTCTATGCAGGAAACTCCACAAGAATACTCACTCAGGATATGCCATGGACTAGCTACATACTCAATGCTGTTCCCATAATCACGAACTAAATTCACTCCCCCAACTTCCTCCTCCACCAAACACACACACACACACACCCTCTTGCTCCTTTGACAGATCAAGCCAAAGGACAGATGAGTGGGTACCTGGCTTCTCAGGAGATGCATCCCAACCTTTTGGTCCCAACATCAACCTAGGCTCTTTCCAGCACTGCCACCCTTCATCCACTTTTTTTTTTTTTGCGGGGCAATGGGGTTAAGTGACTTGCCCAGGGTCACACAGCTGGTAAGTGTCAAGTGTCTGAGGCCAGATTTGAACTCAGGTACTCCTGAATCCTGGACCAGCGCTTTATCCACTGCGCCACCTAGCCGCCCCCATCCACTTTTACTGTAAGCAGCACCCTATATTCATTGTGTAGCCCCTTTCCACCTATGAGCTCTGTCCCCCACATCGATCCTCCTAGGTTCCCAACTCCACAGGCCACAAACCTTTCTCTTTAAAAACCACCCCCAGAAAAACTTCCTATGTATTCTGCAGCAGCTTCCCCACGTGATTCATAAACACTTAGCCCCTTCCCAAATGACCCGCATCGAGCTTGGTCTGCACAGAGTCTAGTCACTCCCTTACAGCTTTCATCCTCACAGCTAATATCCTCACAGACACAGATCTGCCCACTGATAGCATTATAGACATCTTCTGCACACTTATCTTAACCCATATTGCCCCTAACGCAATAAGACATCAATAGACCATATGCGGAGAGAGGCACACACAGACACCCACGAACAGCAAAACAAACACGCCAACCCCAAACCCCACAGGTGACAGAGACAACCGACAATCCCTCCTCCTCTCCCCCCCAAATCCAGTCCTGCACAGTTACAGAAACACAGCCGCCACCGAGACTCGAGCTGGGGAAGGCACGTGCGAATCCCAGCCATGTGAAAACCCCCACGCCAGCTGTATGGGGTTTACACATGTTGAAATGCAAATCGTGTGCTCCTTAATGAGCCCAGCAGACAGGCCAAGGCAATGTAATCAGCCCCTCCTCTGTAATTGGTGGGATTATACCTGGAAGAGGGAGCAGTTGTTCCATATAACCACGCCTCTCTACCAGGGAAAAGGGGAAGCCAGACAAGGCAGTTGGGGAGGATGGGAGGCTCTACCACCCTGCTGGGTCCTGAGGGAGAAGGAGGCTGAATAGGGAGATTGGGGATAGATAAATCCCCTTCTGCTGCTCTTCCTCACAAAGCATGTCTTCCCCTTGCTTCAGTTGAGGAGAATCTGAGAAAATGGAGATCCAAGGATGAAATGGTCCACACAACCTTCACTTGGCTCCTCAAAGTTTTTTTTTTTTTCCTCATTCTAAAGGACCAAAGAGAGAGGCTGAAAAGGGAGGCCTCAGTATGGTGCTGGGGGAAAGTACTATGTTTGGAGTCATTGAACCTGACCTTGAGATCCTGGCTCAGTCATTTCCTAGTTAGGTGATCTTGGACAAGTCACTTGACTTTTCTGAACCTCGGTTTCTTTTTGTGTAAAATGAGACTAGACCAGATGACCTCTAATATCCCTTTTAGCTCTAAACATATGATCCTAACACTCCAATCCTACCTTATTGCCCCATTTTTAGACCTGTTCTCACAGACCTTCCCAAGTTCCCATCACCCGGTATAGTGAAAAGGATGCAGAACAGAGTGGGAAAGTCTGTAGAGCTTGAGGAAACATCTCCAACTTCATATCAAGCAAGAATCAACGGAGCCAATTTGATTCACAGAGGCCGCTGGTCCCTTTGGTTAACTTCTCCAGCTATCACCCAACCACCCAACCAACCAACCAACAAGTATTTATTTCCTAAGCACCAACCCTGGCTAGCACTCAGAAGAAAGGTGGCAGAGTAGATAGAAGGTGAGCCTTGGCATCAGGACCTAGACTGTAGTCCTCCCTCTGATAGTTACTGACTGCATGACTCATCGGGGCATGGTACCATCAGGCAGCTCTCTAAAACTATATATCAGTGGCTCCAAGAAGCAGTTACCACATCCTGGTCAAACACTCTCAGTAGATGGGCTAAAACAGGTTGAGGGGAACCAGTAGGCCTCAAACCTGTCAATGAGGTAGGGGGATGTCTACCCCAACATATAAAGACTTCTCCTGGTGCAATGGGTGGATGAGAACAATGTGAAGGAGCATGAAGCAGGCACTATGGAGTGCTTAGAGCTTGGTCAGACATCGAAGGGTCAGCCACTGTACCCTGGACCAGTGCTAAGGTTTATAAAGGCCTTCACACACATAGCATCCTCACGACAACCCTGGGAGACAAGTTCTATCATCTCCAATCGACAGATAAGGAAACTGAGTCTCAGAAAGGTTATAGGTGCCTGGCTTGTCTGGAATAAAAGTCAGTAAATGTCTGACATAGGATTTGAACCCAGCTCTTCCTGACTCCAAGCTCAGCCCTATACCAAGCTGCCTCTCTTATGAATCACCCATCTGTATAAGGTATGTGTTTGTAGGAATATGAGATGGCTTCAGAAGAAGCATTAAAGTGAAAGCTCATATTTCTCTAATTATCCCCTCTTGGGACAAGCAGAACATGTCTAACCCTTCAGAACAGCTTGACAGGCGTTCAAAGACTTGAAGGCAGGTATCATGTCCCTCCTAAATCTTCTCTTACAACAACCCTATGGGCAAGGGAGTTCAAGCATGATCATTTCTCATTTCATAGGTGAGAAAACTGAGAAGTAACTCCAGAAAAGTTGTCACTTGTGTAAGGTCTTTCCAAAAGATAGAGTTCCTTCAATAAGACATAAGCCCTGGGCAGCTAGGTGGCGCAGTGGATAGAGCACTGGCCCTGGAGTCAGGAGTACCTGAGTTCAAATCCAGCCTCAGACACTTAATACTAACTGTGTGACCCTGGGCAAGTCACTTAACCCCAATTGCCTCACTAAAAAAAATAAAATAAAATAAGACACAAACCCTGTATTCAAGAAGCTTCAAATTCTCCACTATGGAGCTATGCAACAGCAGCTAGAGCTACAATTTGCTCTTTAGAACACAGAAGCAAAGAATCTTAGAACTGGAAGTGACCAGGTCTTGTAGTCAATTATACCTGAATAAGAATTCTCAGGCAGCTAGGTGGCACAGTGACACTTGCTAGCTGTGTGACCCTGGGCAAGTCACTTAACCCCAATTGCCTCAACCAAAAAAAAATTCTCTCTCCCTCTTCTCCTTCCTCTCCCTCTCTCTCCTTATATGTGTGTGTATGCATGCATGTTGATATACACGTGTGTACACACACATCATATATTCCTATGTGTTTGCATGTGCCTATATATGCATGTACACCTATACATGCATGCATGTACATGTATGATATATACATATTTATATGTGTATGCGTGCATGTGTGAATCAGTCACCTAAGCCTTTGCCTGAAGGCTTCTAGTAAGGGAATTCACCACCTCTGGCATCCATACAGTGCACTTTTGGATAGCTCTAGTTATTAGGAAGTTCTTCCTTCTATCAACCCTAAATTTGCCTTTTTGCAACCTTTACCCATTGCTCCTAGTTCTTCCATCTAGAATCAAGCAAGAACTTTGATATGCTCCTTTTTTTTTTAATTTTAATTTTTTTTTTTTGCAGGGCAATTAGGGTTAAGTGATTTTCCCAGGGTCACACAGCTAGTAAGTGTTAAGTGTCTGAGGCCGGATTTGAACTCAGGTCCTCCTGAATCCAGGGCCAGTGCTCTATCCACTGCGCCACCTAGCTGCCCCATATGCTCCTTCAAAAACTTGAAGACAATTCGCACGTCCCTCCTAAGTCTTCCCTTTTCTGAGCTAAATATCCCCACTTCCTTTCAAGCAGTATTTATATGGCATGGTTTCTAGGTCCTCCATCTTCCTACCTGCCCTCTTCCCCAGCTTCTCAATGTCCCTACTAAAATGAAGAACCAAGGGCTAAACACAACACCCCAGATGTGGTCTGACCCAGGCACCACAGGACTATCGACACTGTTCCTCCCTAAATGTAGCCCATCACTGGATTTTTGGATCCTGTATCACCATGTTGCTCATATTGGTCTTTCAGTCCAAACTTCTCATTTCACAGAGAGGGAAACTGAGACCTTGTAGGGCCAAGTCACCTTCCCACTGCCCTAGGGCGTGGCACAGCCAGAATTAGACTTCTGATTCTAAACCTAGTGTTCTCTCCCCTATACCAAACTGCCTCCCACTATACCACATAGCTGGCCCAAATCACAGAAAGTCATGTGTCCCAAGTTCTAAAGCCAACTGATAGGAGAGTCTCTCTTCTTGGCGAAGCCCCAAACCTAGTTGAGGGATGGGAAGGAGTTGTCAAGAGTATGAGAGAGGACAGTGACAGGCTCTTCAGTTTCTTCTGGTTTCTTGAGTCAACTTGGGTCCTTCCTTAAGCTTCAAGAGAAAAGATGAACAGTGTCAACCCCACTACAGGTTGCTGAAGGGAGAATAAAACCCTGGGAAGAAGCTACCGTGAGAGGAGCTGATAGTCTCCATCATGTTCCCTCTCCAGAACTTGCTACACTAGAGCTTTCAGGGAACTTCCATTTGGGTGAGTTCTGGGACTCCCTCTCTCCATTGAGTTGAGTTATTGTTCCCAATGGGAGATAGCCTTCCTTCTACATTATCTGGCATATATTCTCCTAGGTATAATTTCTCTGATTTCTGGTTTGCTATTAATTTGAATAAATTGTTTTCTTTCCTACCTGCTTTGTGCATGTGCATTGTGGAACTGGTATTTAGTGGTAGGGAATAAAGCCTTGGAAATAAAACTTGGGGCCCTCCTTTCCCCATTAATTAAAATTGATCAGGAACTGAAAACTACATTCCCTAGACTAATAATATTCAAGGGAGCAGATAGATATAATGCTAACCTAGTATCTCTTCTCTCAGAGGAGAGCAGAATGGTCAAACTTTGGGCCCCGATTTCCTGCTTCCCCTATTGGCAGAATTAAAGTGTCCCTTAGAGAAAGGTGGAGATAAGAGGCTAGAGATGTCTATTCTACCTCCCTTAAAGCTGCACAATGATATCCCCATGTTGCATATGGGGGGCAGCCTTGTTAACAGCCAAAAAACTAATCTAATATTATAAATAAGTTCTGAAAGTGTAAGCAACATGCTAAAGGAGAGGGGAATTAGAAAGAACATTGTGCAAAAAAAAAAAAATGAAGGGGGCAGTTAGGTGATGCAGTGGATAAAGCACCAGCCCTGGATTCAGGAGGACCTGAGTTCAAATCCAGCCTCAGACACTTAACACTTACTAGCTATGTGACCCTGGGCAAGTCACTTAACCCTCATTGCCCGGAAGAAAAAAAAAAAAGAAAAGAAAAGAAAAGAAAGAAAGAACATTGTCCCCTCCCCTCTGCATTAGAAACTCCAGTGAAGATTTCCTGATCTTTTCATTGTGCATATTCTCTTATTCATCTCCAGTCCCTGTATCTTGACCTTTCTTAAACCTAATGAAACTTTGGTTCTGAGTGTATGAGCTTGAGCTGATATGAGAAGGGGCCCAGAATACCAAAGGCTTTCAGTGATCATGAAGCCAAGAGAAGTGATCAGCCGGGACTAGGAAATTTACCTCTCCCCACTACACTTGAGTAAGAGTGGAGTATGTGCAGTGTGTGTGTGTGTGTGTGTGTGTGTGTGAGAGAGAGAGAGAGAGAGAGAGAGAGAGAGAGAGAGAGAGAGAGAGAGAGAAAGCGCCTTTTTAAATTCCAAGATCTAGAGCTGGGATCACATCCCTACATCCCCCCACACACACACACCCCTCCCCTCTCATTCCCTTTCCATGGATTTGTATTTTGAAACCATTTCCAGGCACCTGGAGGCAGGAGGGTGGTTGGGAGGAGTTTGGGGAAACATTTGGACAGAGTGCTCCACAGAAGAAAATCTTTTCATTTTTGCCATGTCTACTAAACTAAGTAGCCATGGGGAGAGGGAGGGAGAAAAATAAATATTTTTTCTGATTGGAGAATATTTTTATGTACTTATTTATAGAATTCATTGGGGGCAGCTAGGTGGCACAGTGGATAGAGCACGGGCCCTGGAATCAGGAGTACCTGAGTTCAAATCCAGCCTCAGACACTTGATACTTACTGTGTGACCCTGGGCAAGTCACTTAATCCCAATTGCCTCACTAAATTAAAAAAAATACCCAATAGAATGTATTGGTTTAGTTCCCATTCCTAATAATTCCCTGGGACTTTTGTTAAAAACAACAATAACATAGGAAGTTGCTACTATTTCATCCACATAGGAAATTCTCAGAGTAAGAACTCTCTCCATTGTCAGCAGGGATTTAGTAGATAAGAGTTAGGTTGCATAAGCCTGAGACACGTGGGAGTTATATAACTTGCCCAGGACCACTAAATTAGTAAATCAGAAAGTATGAGGCAGCATTTGAACTCATGTCTTCTTCATTCCAAGCCCAGAACTCTATGTATTACTCTACACTGTTTCTATGTGCTTAAAAGACAACATTTAAAATGCCATTGAATTCATTTTGTGGTTCAGGATGAAAAAAAGAAAGAACAAAAAAGAAAATTGTATATATTTTGATTCAGTTTGAGATTCAGCAAATTGATGCCATTTGTGTCAGTTTGTGGTTTCAATTTCTATCCTATTAAAATCTCTGATCTCCTCTTTTCCTTCTGAGTTGTTCCTTCCCTTTGCCCTTCTGTTGCCTGGGCCTCTTGAGGGACAATGTCTGGCACATCTCTCCCAGTTAGGATGACATATGGCTTCCTCCTTGCTTTCATTTTTTGTGCCCTAACATCCCAGGTGCCCTAAACTGAGCCCTGAGAAAAATGAAGGTGCTCAAGTCAAATAAAAAATGATGGGTTTGGGGGGTGGGGGCTGAGTCCTATTATCTAAATGGAGGGAACTTGCAGTCAAAGAAGGGACAAGTAATTGTTTTGCCTACGGAAAATTAGTTAACTTGAATTTGCCCCATGATCACCCACCCCATTCTTACTCAACTATGTGGCCAAGACTTTGTCTCCTGTTCAGCCCAACCATACCAGCTGCTTCCAACTCTATCCCTTGTGTGACTTGTATCCATTTGATGAACCTTTATATAAAGCCAACTCATATAGTTCCTCAGGATCACAAGTACATTTTTTTTTGCGGGGCAATGAAGGTTAAGTGACTTGCCCAGGGTCACACAGCTAGTAAGTGTCAAGTGTCTGAGGTTGGATTTGAACTCAGGTCCTCCTGAATCCAGGGTCGGTGCTTTATCCACTCTGCCAACTACCTGCTACCATGAGTACATTTTTTTAGGAGAACTAGTTGTTAAACATTTACCAGACCATTGCTGAATGAGCCCCACCAAGTTGTTAAACCACTGCCTAATTGTGATGTACTCTGATATTGGATTCCAAAGCATCTTTCCTCCCAAGAGTCTAAACACTCTGACATTTGATTACTACATCTTTGGCACTTTGAAATAAAGAGGAAAAAATATTATTCTTATTTTTCAGTGGGGAAACTTAGGTACAAAGTGGTTTAGAAAAATACAGTATGGAAAGAACATTGGACTTGAAACCAGGAGACCCAGATTTCTAGTTCTAGTACTTACTTAACTACCTTGATGTTTAAATGTAGACATATTTGCTTTCATTCATAGGGGTATGCTGGAACCAGCTCCCACTAACTTTGGAGAGCTGATTATTAAATTTTCAGTGTGAGCATTTACACCTCAGAAGTCAGCAAATTCTAGAGAGCTTGATTTATTGTTTTGTTGACTGTCTAGATTTAAGAAAGTGATGGGAAATATTATTAATTCAAATTAAACTTTTAAAGGTGTCATGTGACTTACCTCCCCCCCCCCCCCGGCAGTTGTTAAACATTTTACCAACACACCTTTGTCTATCATCCTTAGTTTCTTTATCTGTGAAATGGAGATGATCGTTTCCCTCCCTAATTCACAGAGTTGATATGAGAGCATTTTAGAGAATATGAATAATACTATAATTGTCACTTCCTTCAACTATAGAATCAAAGAACCACCGAATATTGAATTGGGAAAAGGGGCACACTGGTAAATGTTTAACAACTGGCTGGGGGGGCGGGGGAACGTGATTGTACACAAAGTACTTTGCAAACCTTAAAGCCTTATATAAAAGTGAGCTATGATTACACCTATAAATATATCAACCTGTGCCTCCTCCCTTTCATCTTTGTGTCATCCAGCCTCCCCCTCTACCACCTCTATCACAAACTTCCTTTCTCCTCCCACTTGGGTCCTCTTAATTTATCTCTCTGCAACTCATACATTTGCTCTTTTTTCCTACCTTGATTTTCTGCTTCCTCTTCATCACTTCTTCCTAATGTTGCATAGTGACACTGACAAACTCCCCCCTTTAGGTCCTCCATTCTGACTGCCCTGTCCGGTGTGTTTTCCATTCTAAGGAGATACATACACACACACACACACACACACACACACACACACCTTTTTTGTGCTCTAGCTTCCCCTTTCCCCTGGACAAAATCCTATTCTTTCTTCTTTTCTCCCCTCTAAACTTTGATCTAGAATCATAAGCTTATAAAATCCAAGGTGTCAAAGGGATCTCAGAGTGCACAAGTAGTGTAGGAAGTCATGTAATGTAGGATTTCTTAACTGTGTTTATGTGTGTGTGTGTGTGTGTGTGTGTGTGTGTGTGTGTGTGTGTGTGTGTGATGGATCCCCATGGCAGTCTGGTGAAGCCTATGGGCTCCTCAGAATAATGTTTTTAAATGCATGAAATAAAATATGAAGGATTACAAAGGAAACCAATTCTACTGAAATTTAGTTTATATAGTCTGTATGTACCCCTCTGTCACACTAGTGTGTCTCCTTTTACTGATTCTTCCTCCTTCTTCCCTTTCTCACCTTCCAGTTTCTCTTCCTTTTCCTAACTTTTCCAGTTACGTGACCCTGGGTAAGTCACTTAATTTCACTGTGCCTCATTTTCCTTATCTTCCTCAATGGCCTCTAAGGTCCCTTCTGGCTCTAAATTTATGATTCCCATAAGTCTATACACTCAGGACTTCAGATGGGGAAGGAAAAAAGGACCCAAACTTATTCCCCATCATCCCCTAACACATTCTTATTCTAATACATTTCTTCAAACTTCAGGGGGAAAAAAGGGGAAAGTGGAAAGGAAAGGAAAAACAGGAAACAAGGAAGACTTTTCATCTTCCTTTGTTATCTTGTGCCATCCCAGGACGTAGCTCAAGCTTATTTACGTAGAAGGCACTCGATATAGATTAGTTGATTGAATAAATAAATGAAAGGGGAGGAAGCAGGGAAGTGGATGATTTCGGGAATGGTTTACTTATACTCGTAAGTGGATACTCATAAGTAGCGGATCCCCACTGTTATTCATTCATCCCCAGCACAAATACTAATCTCCCTAGTTCTGTTCCCTTATTTTCTCTCTTCCTTCATTCCCCTTTCTCTCTCAGCTATCAGTTTCTCATTCATACCAATTTGATTGGATACTTCTCTTACTATTACCAACTATGCAGTCCTCTTGGTACCTATTGATGGGTCAAAAGTCCTTGGTTCTAAAAGATTCTGTCCAGAGTTGGATTACATAGGCTTCAGTCTTTACTGATGCTTCACGCACCAGAGAACTTGGTTGGATCTCTAACAGAAATCAATATGGTCTAATGGAATTCAATGTTAATCAATTCTACAAACATTTATGCACTTTCTACATATAGCAGACATTGTACTAGAAATAGTTCTTGCCTTCAAGGATCTTATTTTCTACTGGGGGAAAATACATACACAGAAGAGTAAATACAGACCATATACAAAGTAATTTGGGAGGGGGCAGCTAGGTGGCACAGTGGATAAAGCACTGGCCTTGGATTCAGGAGGACCCGAGTTAAAATCCAGCCTCAGACACTTGACACTTACTAGCTATGTGACCATGGGAAAGCCACTTAACCCTCATTGCCCTTCAAAAACAAAAAACAAAACAAAACAAAGTAATTTGGGAGAGACAAGAGAGAACAAGCTACCGTGTGGGGGGTAGGGTGGGGGGAGATAACCAGGAAAGGGCAGGAGGTGGCATTTGATCTGAACCTTAAAGGGAACTAGGGAAGTGGTGAGAGAGTTCTAAGCATGGGAGATAGTCTATGAAAACCAGGCACACTTATTGAATGCTTGCTTGATTGATTGGAATGTATAGTATGTAAGGGGAATCAGCCCATCCCGATAGGTCAGACTGAAATCGAAAAGAGTTTTCTATGCCAGCTGGAGGCGTTTATTTTTTATTATAGAGGCAATAGGTAGCCACTGAAATTTCTTCATCAGGGGAGAGAAATGATCAGATCTGTGCTTTAGGAATATAGAATCTGAAAAGAGCTCTATCCTGTAAATCTGTTCATTCCTGACTTCTACTCCCCATTTCATCATGCTTTTAATCTTGGTCAATTCATTTAATTTCTCTGGGTCTTGGTTTACCCTTCTGCAAAATGGAGTAGATCTCTGATACAGATCGTTTCGAGGTACAATGTTGTGACAAACCTTGACATTCTAAATCTGAAAGCACAACATAATCAGCAAGTATGTATTAAATGCCTGCTATATGCCTAATGCTGTTCTAGTGCCATAACACAGTTTTTAAAGCATGTTGCATCGCTCTCACCCCAAATACTGTCCCATCTGGCTTCTTCCAGCAGAGTATCTGCCTAGCCCAGCCTCTCCCAGCTGTCCAAGTTCTCAAGTCAACAGTGAATTGAAATGGGGGCAGTTCCAGGAGATCCGGGGGAAGCCAAACCCATAACTGGCAGCCTCTGCAAGGGAGAAGTGGGGTCTGAGAGGAGAACCAGACAGTGCAGGTGGGATTTCCCTGAGTATGAGACCAAAATAGGGAAGAGAACACTATGTAAAGCAGTCGTTCCATTTTCTACTCACCAAAATTCTTTCTTCCAAGAAACTCAATGCCCAATGGTGTTTACCACATTGGTTTCCCTAATGCCAATCTAGGGAAGCAGGAAAAATCCCCAACTTCTTAGAGCAGGAAACAATGGGACACAGAAAAGGCCAGTGATTTCTCCAAAGTCACACAGCCTGTTGTTGACTAGATCTAGTCTAGCTGGAGCCCAAGTGTCCTGCCTGAGGAAGAGTCAGCTCTTTTTATACTAATCTACACTGTATTTAGAAGCAGCTAGCCAGTGCCCTGGATGAAGCCCTGAGCCAGGAATCAAGAAGACCTGAGTTCATGAGGCAGCTAGGTGGCAAAGTGGATAAAGCACCGGCCCTGGATTCAGGAGGACCTGAGTTCAAATCCGGCCTCAGACACTTGACACTTAACTAGCTGTGTGACTCTGGGCAAGTCACTTAAACCTCATAGCCCTGCAAAAAAAAAAAAAAAAAAAGAAGACCTGAGTTCAGATGTTCCCTCCGGCACTTTCCTAGATGTGTGACCTCAGGCAAGTCATTTAACCTCAGTTGCTTCAATTGTAAAATGGGGACAATATCAGCAACTACCTTTTGGAGTTGTGGTGAGGATCAAATGAGAGTATTTGCAAGGTGTTTGGCACAGTGACTGGAACTTAGCAGGTGCAATGTAAATGCTTATTCCCTTCCTCTTTTCCTTACTGCCTCCAGCTCTCTGAAAGAGTCCTTCAATTTCTATGGATCCCCAACTCAACTCATTCTATGAGCCTATGAAAAAGGGATTGTTTTTCATTCATTTAAAACAAACATTAATAGACAGCTTATTATATGCATAGCACTGTGTTGGTGGCAGTATGGAATATACACATCAAGGTCCTGGGGGCAGCTAGGTGGCTCAGTGGATAAAGCACCGGCCCTGGATTCAGGAGGACCTGAGTTCAAATATGGCCTCAGACACTTGAAACTTACTAGCTGTGTGACCCTGGGCAAGTCACTTAACCCTCATTGCCCCCCACACACAAAAATACATCAAGGTCCATACCTTCAAAAAGTTGCTGTTGTTGATGATGATGATGATAGACATTTATGTAGCATTTTAAGGTTTGCAAATTGCTTTATAGAGTGATCCTTACATCACTGTGTAGTAAGTACTGTTATTATCCCCATTTTGCAGATGAAAAAAAAAACAGGCTAAGAGAAGATAAGCATGACTAGGCATGGTCATGTGTAGGAAGTATCTAAGGTAGGATTGGAACTCAGTTCTTCCTGACTTGGAGTCTAGCACTCAATTCCACTATACCAACAAGCTTGGCAAGATGAAATATCGACATGCAAAAATTTAGCTAATAAAATAAGTCTACTACACAAAGCAGTACATGCATTCCAGATATATAACCTGATGCTGCAAGTTTCAGAGGACAGAGAGACCAGCATGCACCTGGGCAAGGAAGGAAGGTTTGTTTTTTAGTTGGTTTTTTTTGGGGGGGGGGGTGTTGCGAGGCAATTGGGGTCAAGTGACTTGCCCAGGGTCACACAGCTAGTAAGTGTCAAGTATCTGAGGCCAGATTTGAACTCAAGTCCTCCTGACTCCAGGGCCAGTGCTCTATCCACTGTGCCACCTAGCTGCCCCTGGGAGGGATGGTTTAATGGCAGATGAGCTGACTCTTAAAGGATTGGAGAGATTCATTTAAATCAAGGCAAGTTGTGTCAACAAGAATTCATTAAGTACCTAACTATGTTCCCAGCACTGTACTAAGCTCTGGGGATACAAAGAAAGGGGATGAGCGGGAAAGCATAGGTGTAGAGGATGGCACCTCCAGTAAGGGAAATGATATGAACAAAATCTCAGAGGCAAGAATGTATGTGGCCTGTTTAAGGGACGGCCAAACCAGAGGATTAATTCATGCAGAGAGAGTAAGTTGCAAAGCAATCTGGGGTCAGATTATGGGGAGCCTTGAATGCCAAGCTAAGAAGTTTGGACTTGATTCAGTAGGCAACAGGGAACCACTAAAAGTATTCAAGCAGAGAGGAGACAGGATAAGAAATGGCGCCTGTGGAAGATTCATCTGGCAGTGGGATCCAGGATGAATTGGAACCACTTGCTATGTAAAAAAGGAGCTCTGGGGAATGCAGCAGCAAGGCCTGGCTGTACAGGGCATGAGGGCTAGTGGGAGCTCCCCTGGACACAAAGAAGCTTTCTCTGGGAAGGAGGGGTTGGGGAGGAAGGCCCCCGCCCGGATCACCCAGCGTTTACAGTAATCAAGAATGATTCAATTGACAGGTTTGTGTGGTGTTTGTTAATTTACTTGAGATTCATTCATGGGAACAGCTGGTTATATCCCAGCAGGACCGGGCCTCTCACTAGCCCACCTGCTGCTAGACAGACGGGCTTTGGGTACAGTTGTAGTTAAAGTTTAACAGGCAGATATTTTTGCCCATTAAAAAAAATCTCAAACTTCTCCAAAGGCTATTGTGCCTACAATATATTGGGGAGGGGGATGATGCAGGGACAGGCTGCCTTTGGCCTCAGGCAAAAGACTTACTGAGGCTAAGAAAGAAAGGACCCACTGCTGCCAGTGACCAAGACACAGGGAGGATAGTAAGCACGATTTAGGGGAAGAGAGGAACGTTACATTCCCAAAAGCCATCTCAGTCCCTATCTGCCCTAAGCACTGGGCCAGCAAAGGCTTCCTTCATCTTCAGCTGTTGGTCCAAGCTTCCCTTTGAGAGGGTGGACCTCCCTAATCATACAAGCCAGCAGAAGTGAATGAGGGCACTGAGACAGGTCTGATGTTGTGGACTGAAGTAACCTTAATGGTTTCTCTAACATTGAGGGCCACTTAACTGTTGGAAAAGAGTTTCCTGGGCTTTGATCCAACCTACCCAACAAGTGGCACCTCTGGGTAGAGTAGGTGGGTTGTGTGGCTGAGAAAATGATTGGATATGGCAAGGATTGTGGGTTCTCTCAGCCCTAATTTGTTGTGTGGCTATGAATAAGTCATTTACCTTTCTGGTCCCTTTTTATGAAAAGAGTGGGGACAGAAATTAAGGGACCTAGATCCTTAACATGTGTGTTTGTGTGTGTATATTCCAGAATACTTTTATTTTGAATGTGCCAGGTTAGCTTTGGATCCCATCATTGGATAGGAATATCCTCTTTACAACATAAAATTATAAATTTAGAGTTGGAAGAGACCTCAGAGGTCAGCTAGTACAACCCCTTTTTTTCATATTAGGAAACTGAGCCCCAGGGACATTAAGTGACTTGTCCAGAATTACTTGGATAGTCAACATCACTGGTGAGATTTGGACTTATAGTCCTCTGACTGCAGAATCAATGTGTTCTTCAGGAAAGAGGTGTCACAAACTTCATGGTGCAGTAGAGAGCACCCCAGCTGTGCAGTCAGACGACCTGGCTCCCAATCCCATATCTGGGTCACTCTGAATTAGTCACAATCTCCCTGGACTTCAGTTCCCTAAGCTGTAAAATAAAAGACAAGCTAAATGGCCTCTGAAGGTCCCTTCCCCCCTCTAAATTCATAATCCTTGGATGTGAAGAAGATGTTCCTTTCCAACAACTGAATGATAGAGCACTGACCCTGGAGTCAGGAAGACCTGAGTTCAAATCAGACACCAACTATCTGTGTGACCCTGGGCATTCACTTAATCCTGATTGCCTCAAAAAAAGAAGAAAAAACAACGCAAAACCAAGCGAGTCCATATGTAAATAATAATTTAAAAAATCAACCCACCCCTCCCACGTACAACTCCTACTTGGGCAAAATGAAGGAACTCTTCTTGAGTCCGTGACAGTTCTAAGTGTGTGTGTGTGTGTGTGTGTGTGTGTGTGTGTGTGTGACTGAGAAGTCATATCAATCCCATAGAGAATCAAGGTTCAGACTCCATTGTTTCCTGTGTGGAAGCCTTCTCTGTGACTGCCTTTGTATGAAACACACACACACACACACACACACACACACACACACACACTCGATTTGGAAGAGATGCTCTCCCAGGTTTCTCACTGCTGGGCCATTCTGTGACTCCATTAGGACCCAGCCAGGCCTCCACTGAGGGCCGTCTCACCTCTTCCTCCATCCCAGCGACAAGCCTTGTTTGTTTGTTTCCAGAGGAAAGGTGCAGAACCCGGGGCCAGCGGGATGCGCGGATATCTAGCCTCTGGCCCCAAACAGTTGGACAGTGACAGTATTAGTGGGCAGAATTAATTTGGGGAGAGCTGGTGGGGGGAGTGAAGAGAAGGGGAGAACCAGGAGCACGGAAAAAAGCCTAGGCGGCTTCGTGTCTGTGTCACATGCCATCTCCCCCTCCCCAGCAGCCGGAGCTCCTATTAATACTGCACTGGACGGTGCTAGGAGGCGGCGGAGGCGGTGGCGCCGGTGGTGGCGGGGCTGCGGCCAGACAGGCGCAGAGCTCCCAGGCTCTCCCGGCAGCCACGGCCAAGTGCTCCGCATCGAGTTGGGCGCCAGGGCTGGGGCCCCTGCGAGCCGCTGGCTTGAAGGGAACCATAATTGCTGCGATTCTACATCTTCAAGGCTATTAGATCCTTGTAGCTTCCCCATCATGCTGTGTTTGGAGTAAATAGAGAGTGTTTAGCCCAGCCGAGAGGTCCTTTAATAGAACAGACAGTTTTTTTCCTCTCTTCATCTTGCCCGTCCCCACAGCTTTGTTATTTAAAGTCAGGTTAAGGGAAGAAGAAGAAAAAAAAATCCGCAGACAGGTTTGGCTAGGAAGCCGGAGGACAGGAAAAGTTAGAGATATTTATTTGACAGGGTCAAGGTTACCGCTTTTCTTTTCTCTTTCCCCAGGTCCCATAGGTGTTAGACTGAGAGACATTTAATCGAGGGAGTAGCGGTTTCATATCTATAACAAAAATCAAATAATGCAAGATGATTTACTCCCCCTAGCAACCGGGGAGCTTACCCTTAGCAACCAGCCTAGCCTCGGGCTGCGGTGTAATCAGCTTGAAAATATTTCAATTATTGTGTTGATTTTAGTGGATTTGAGAAGCGCTGTGTGGAGGGCCCGAGCACATTCTCCCCACGACCTGGAGAGGAAGATATTGATTTAAACAGGTGTCAGAGAGGAAAAGTGGAGTAAATTTAAATGCAATGGGAGAGCGGCGGGCGCATCGAGTGCGGCGCAGGGCGGGGGTGACATTTGGCTCGTTGCCTTGAATGAAAGTGACTCAACTGAACTAGAAATTTCACCTTGAAAATCATCTCCCATCGACACAATCAAGACAGGCCCGCTTGCAGGCCCCTCGGCTCCGCTGCGAGGGGGGGGGGGCGGGGAGGAAAAGGAGAGCCTGGGGGAGGATGGATGGGACAGGGACCCTACAGCGGCTGGCTGGATTTGAAAGGGGAACCTAGGGGAGGGCCATAGAAGGTTTAAGAAAAAAAAGGAAGGAGAAGCAAATGAAAAGAGGTGGCTTTGTGCCTCCCTCAGGCTCAGAAGTAAGCCCAAGACCCAATCTCCAAATAGATCCCAGTAGCAGGGATGGTTGGAAGTCCAGTGGTAGCCTGAAATTGACAGTCACTCAGGGAAATCTCCCCAGGATGGAAGATGTCAGGGATGGGCCCACTCTTGCCCAGAGGCTCTGCCTAGGTGGTAGAGATGAGATAGGGCCAGGAGACAGAAAAGCATAGTGTTTTATCTGGAAGGGACCTGAAAGATTGTCTAGTCCCAAGCACCTCAAGTTAGAGATAAGGAAAATAAGGCCCAGAGAGATCATAAAATCACAGAATCAATAGCTCTAAAGGTGGAAGGGCCCTTGAAGGCCATCAGTCCAGACCCTTCATTTGTAAATGAGGAAACTGAGGCCCAGGAAGGAAATGGGGGTCACCCTATGTGCTTCCCTCCTGAGTCATTAGGACCCAGTAATGTTTGTCCAATGCCTGAAGCTCCTAGGAGGAGCTTCCTCTTCCCTCTTGTCTTCTTTAAAAGAGATCAGAGGGGGTGGCTAGGTAGCACAGTGGATAAAGCACCGGCCCTGGATTCAGGAGGACCTGAGTTCAAATCTGGCCTCAGACACTTGATACTTACTAGCTGTGTGACCCTGGGCAAGTCACTTAACCCTCATTGCCCCACAAAAAAACAAATGTGAAAAGA
The DNA here is from genome assembly GCF_019393635.1 of Dromiciops gliroides. NCBI lineage: Eukaryota > Metazoa > Chordata > Mammalia > Microbiotheria > Microbiotheriidae > Dromiciops > Dromiciops gliroides. The sequence continues at coordinate 535,886,483 of NC_057861.1, forward strand.
GATCAGAGATAGACAGAACAAAGGAACAGACTTATCCAATGATCTAAAGCAAGAGTGGGGGTGTTGGGGATGGTACAGGTGGACCAGTGAACTGGTCAACACTGGAATAATATCATCTGACCAAAGGGAGTTTAGCAAATTTAGATTTGGCTAAAAATGTCTGCTGCTCCTTGCAACTCTTTGGTTCAGTCCTTGAGGCCAGAGTTATCACCTGGGAGATCAATTACATAAAGCAAAGCTGGGTCTCTGCTGTTTCTTCAGGGGCCAGTGCCAGTAACTTCACCTTCAGGAAATAAATTGTTGACCTGGCATCCTATGATTTAGTGGATCAGTTCACCAGCTTAGTCATCAGTAGCCATAAGTATGGGGAACAGAGTTTGACTTCCATACAAAAACCTGGGGTGGGAGTGAAGAGAGGGGTCCCTTCTCCCCCCATCCTTTATCCCACTTGTGAGTGCCCATTTATTAGCCACCAAATTAAGTCCTAGTCTTGTGCTCACTTTTTGATGATCTGATGCATAGAGCCAAACTTGAGATTGGACTTGCTCCTAATGAATCTTCCTTTCTTCAGCCTCATCCTTTCCCAATCCATCCTCTATACAGCTACCACATCCTTGTTCCAGAAACCTCAATGGTTCTCTATTGCTTCTAGAATAAAATAATAATTCCTCTGTCATTTAAAGCCCAGCACAATCTGGCCTCAGTCCATCTTTGTGAGCTGATTTCACATTGCTCTCTTCCAGGCACCCTACTCTGCAGCCAAACAGACCTACTCACTATTACCCTTACACAACATTCCATTTTCTAGCTCCATGCCAATGCATGGCTTTCCTGTATGCCTGGAATGCCTTCCCTCTTCACCTCCAATTCTTGGCACCCCTTCAAGTCTTCATTCAAAAGTGTCACCTCTTAAAAGAGATCTTTCATACCTTTCTCCCCAGTTATTTTTATGTACTTTGTACATCTCTTGTATTTCCTTGTCTCTATGAACATATTGTACTCCCCAACCCACCAGTAGAAGATAAGCTTTTGGGGGGCAGCTAGATGGCGCAGTGGATAGAGCACTGGCCCTGGAGTCAGGAGTACCTGAGTTCAAATCTGACCTCAGACACTTGACACTTACTAGCTATGTGACCCTGGGCAAGTCACTTAACCCCAATTGCCTCGAAGAAGAAGAAGAAGAAGAAGAAGAAGAAGAAGAAGAAGAAGAAGAAGAAGAAGAAGAAGAAGAAGAAGAAGAAGAAGAAGAAGAAGGAGAAGGAGAAGGAGAAGGAGAAGGAGAAGGAGAAGAAGAAGAAGAAGAAGAAGAAGAAGAAGAAGAAGAAGAAGAAGAAGAAGAAGAAGAAGAAAAGCTTTTTGAGGCCAGGGACTGTCTTGAATGTGCATTTTGCCTCATATAGCACCTGGCCATAACAAATGCATTGTTGATTTCTGATTTATTAATTTAGCAGTCATTTCCAATTGGGTAGGACCAGGGTAGTTACTAAGAGTCAGGGAATCGACACATCCTTTTGCTTCTTCTACTAGTCCTTCAATCCAAAAGCCATCATCCTTGGTTCATGGTGCTGATAGCAGAGCCCAGAAATGAAGTCAAAAGCCAGGATTTCCATGCCGTCTCCCCCATAGAATGTCAGCTCCTTAGAGGCCAAGACTGGCTTCCTTTTTGTTGGTATTTATATCCCCAGTGCTTAACAAACACTCACTGACTGAATGATAGACTGACATGGTCTCTGATATGGTTACTGTGGAGTTGACTGTATATACCTGCCTTGGGGTATATGGGACAGACGAAGAAGCAGGCATGAAGCTTGGATTCAAGAGATAATGTTCTTTCACTAACCTGTTTTCTGGGGCTTCAGAAGTCAATTCCAGATGTCCTGGTGACCTGGTGTCTCCTACTGTGCCATGCAGTAGAGAGTTGACTGATAACATGGATTCTTCAGCTCCTGATGAAGTGTCAGCTGAGGCACCTTGTTCTGGTCATATCATTTCAAGGAGAGTGGCGGCCAGTCTGAAGTAGACTTAAAACAGAGTTCTTAAGGCAATGACATCTCCTACCTAGACTATGCCCTGTTGAACAAATACTCAGGCTTTAACCTCTCTGTTCAGGGACAGTGAATAATAAAGGATATTGATTTCATTTGTTCAGCTCCCAGAAGGAAGGTGAAGTGGTTTAAAAAAAATTTAAATGGTGGCAGGCTGGTACCACGGCAGGAGGAGAGATGGATGGGGGTAGCTATTTGCAAGGTTGTGTTAAACTGAGCTCTGTTTGATACAAAGGCAACTTTGATGAAATTTATCCATCAGAAGAGTCCCTGAGGACCCTCTCTGACTGAGAAATGTGGAAGGCTCAGGACATGTTTTTCAAAGCAGTGAGAAAGCAAGTAAAATAATGAACCTACTGTGCCCAGAAAAGGCAACGACTGATAGCAACACTCAACACAGAGATCTTGGTTTTGCAGGAAGGTAATCCTAACTCACATTGATGGAGCACTTTTAATGTTTACAAAGCACTTTTCTCATAACAACTCTGGGAAGTAGGTAACTGAAGGATTGCTATCTTCATTTTATAGACTAAACCTCACTAACATCAAGTGACTTCCTTCTTAAAGGGTCTCAGTTTCCTCATTTGCAAAATAAGAAGGCTAGACTAGAAGGCCTCTGGAGTTGACTTCCAGTCCTAGATTTCAGATCCTACTCAAGGTCACACAGTCAGTATTAGATCCAGGGTTAAAAACCTGGATCTCCTGACTCCCAGTGTTCTTTCTATTACATTACAGTACCCTTCTGTCAGGAAACAGCTTTCAAGTGGGTGTCAAGAAACTTGGATTTAAGCCCTGGCTCTAGAAGTAATTGCTTGTGTGATCTTGCACAAATTAATTCACCTCCCTGGGCCTCAGTTTCCCCATCTATAAAATGAGAGGATTGGACTAGGAGATCCCTAAGGTCCTTTTCTGCTAACATTCTATAGTCTATCAGTCTGTGCATTTCTGGAGACTGATAAAAAGGCAAAGGAGAGGGCCAAGCACGTATGTGACTAAAGCAGTCATCCAGTGGCATAGAGGAAGAGAGAAAGGAGGAAGGGAAAGAGAGAAATACCTAAGCTTCAGAAATCATAGAATCATTGATTTGAAGTTTGAGGTCATGGAGTTCATCTCCCTCATTTTTACAGCTGAGGCCACTGAGCCACTGAGAAGAAGTTGAGCGGTTCAGCCACATTTACTTAGATATGAAAGAAGGAAGAGCATAAGCATTTACTGAGCACCTAATGCGTGCCAGGAACTGTGCTAAGCATTTTGCAAATATTATCCCTTTTTATCCTCATAACAACCCTGGGAAGTAGGTTCTGTTATGATCCCCATTTAACAGTTGAGACAACTGAGGCAGACAGAGGTTAAGTGTTTTGCCCAGGGTTGCACAGTTAGGAAGTTAAGTTTCAATGCAGGCCTTCCTAACTCCAGGCCCAAAGCTCTATCCACTGATAGTCCTCTTTTTGATCCCAAATCCCTCCCAGTCCTAAATGCTATGACCCTATAAACTACCATAAAGGTAGTTCCATTCTGACCCTTGTTATCATTCCTTTGGGTTAAGGCATTGTACCTCCAGGACAACCCTCTTACTTGGAATATATGTTACCTTGGACGGCTTGTGCTTTAAGCCAGGAATCCACCCCCACCTTAGGTAGCTTTTCATTTCTCAACTGCCTAAAAGCATTTACATTGTGTATTATAATTAACATATTGTATATTGAAATTATTTGTGTATGGGTTTTAATCCCTAATAGACTGTAAAGTCTATGAGGGTGGAGACTGTCTCTAAACTTTGCTTCCATCCCCTTCCCACTTGGTGAACTGCTCTCTAGACACAACTGTGTGCTTGTTAAGTGAATTAATGAATGGGCAAATCGCTTTCCTCTCTAAACTGAAGTTTCTTCATTTGTAAAATGGAGTTTGATTCCAGGGATTCTTAACCTTTTTGGGTGTCCTGGACCCCTTTGGCAGTGTGGTGAAGCATATAGACAGACTCCTTTTCGGGATAAGATTTTCAAATACACAAAATTAAATACTTAGCATTGTAGAGGAAACCAATTATATTGAAATATGGTTATCACAATAATAAGTTCACAAGACCAGTTAAAAGCCCTTGTCCAAAATGATCTCTAAGGTAAGTCCTTAGTTCTAAAGCCCGTGATTCTATGAATGAATGAACCAAAGGAAAATGGTGTCTTTTTTTGTTTTGTTTTGTTTTGTTTTGTTTTTTGCAGGGCAATGGGGGTTAAGTGACTTGCCCAGGGTCACACAGCTAGTAAGTGTCAAGTGTCTGAGGCCGGATTTGAACTCAAGTACTCCTGAATCCAGGGCCGGTGCTCTATCCACTGCGCCACCTAGCTGCCCGGTGTCTTTTTTTAAAATGTCCTTCCTCCATTGAGTCAATCCCCATTGCGTGGTTCATTCCAAACTAGGCAACCATGTGCTCAAAACTTTTACCTGTCCCAGGATGGCCAACTTTCAGGACCACAAACAGTTCCTGTGCTCAGGGTTTCAGGTCACTCACTGACTCAGAGATACAGAGGCCAGTCATGACATCTTCTTCCTATTCAGTAAGTCAAGGGAAAGAAGAAAAGAAGTGGATCAGTATGGAAGTTATTTGGGTTGGAAATGAGGGAAGTCAGCCACAGGTGCAGACCCTTGTAAGTGGCATGCTAAAATGCTTAAGCAAAAATATAATAAAAGTAAAGTTTGTTTTGTTTTGTTTTTTAAACCTTGCTAAAATAGCCTTTTCCAGTATTTTCCACAAACCCCTTGAGTGACTGTAGCTGTAATGGAGAGGCACTGGGGAATTTCAATCTGGACCCAAGTGCCAAGTATAGAGAAACAATTGAGAACTGTGTTTATTTCATGAACATGTTACCAACGTTTCTTAAATGTCATTATTCATAAAACAACCCCCTGGACTTCATAGTTCCTCTATAGCCCAAGGTACAACCTTCCATTAACATTTCATAGAATTTTCACTTTGTCATTCAGTCATATCCTACTCTTTGTGACCCTGTTTGGGGTTTCCTTGGCAGAGATCTTGGAGTGCTTTGCTATTTCCTCCTCCTGCTCATTGTATAGATGAGGAAACTGAAGCAAACAGGGTGAAGTGACTTGCCCAGGGTCACACAGCTAGTAAGTATCTGAGGCCAGATTTGAACTCTGGAAGATGAATCTTCTGACTCCAGATTGGCAATTTATCTACTGTGTCACCTAGCTGTCCTTTTCACTGTAGGAATTATGCCAAATTGAGATCTTGTTGCATTTCAGGCCTTTCCAAAAGAAAATGTAACTACTCACCTACCTCACAGAATGATGTAATGAAAGCAAGAAAAATAAACTAAGAGTTAGGAAACCTGATTTTTAATCTTGGCTCTGCTGCTAGCTTTTTATGACCCTGGGCAAGTCAGGTAGCCTCTCCGAATATACGTTTCCTCATCCATAAAAATGGAGATGCTAAGAGCACCTGCCTCACAGGCTCACATGGAAAGCACTTTGTAAGCCTTCAAGCTCTATACAAGCATGTGTTGTGATGATGATGATGATGGAGTGAAAACTCAGATGGGTTGAGTTAGGAAATGCAAGGCCTATCTCTCACACTAATTCATTGTGTGATACCAGGCAAATAATTTATCTTTGTTCCTTTGTTCAAATTGGGGACAATAAACTGGCAATATCTCTCATCTTGCTCTTCCCATTCTCCATCCCCTGCTCTCCCCCAACCCTGTCAACTCCTCACCACCAGTCCAGGACTGTGTTTATACCAACCTTCTATGAATCTTCTTTATGGGTCCCCAATATTCAGCAACCACTTCTCCAAAGAGCTGGTACTTCTTGGCCCCCACAGACGGGAACTCTTCAGGGGGCATATTCTCCCTGCCCAGTATGGGGGAAAATGATGTCCTTCCCCAAACATTAAACTCTGACTATGATGGTGTCCACTCAAAACTAAGAGAAAACACACTAGAGAAAGTTAGGCCTACAATGTGGGGATTTGTTTTATCAGCTTATACATGTTGGTAACAGAAGTTTTGTTTTTCTTCCTTTCTCAATAGGGAGGAGTGGGGAGAAGGGGAAGGAAAGAATGTAGACCTTCATGAAAATAAAATAGACTTGAATTTTTTTAAAAAAGAAAGTAAGGGTGGTGCAGTGGATAGAGCACCGGCCCTGGAGTCAGGAGTACCTGAGTTCAAATCCAGCCTCAGACACTTAACACTTACTAGCTATGTGACCCTGAGCAAGTCACTTAACCCCAATTGCCTCACTAAAAAAAAAAAAAAAGTAAGATGGGGCAGCTAGGTGGTGCAGTGGATAGAGCACCAGCCCTGGATTCAGGAGGACCTGAATTCAAATCTGGCCTCAGACACTTGACACTTACTAGCTGCGTGACCTGGGCAAGTCACTTAACCCTCATTGCCCTGCCCCCCAAAAAAACACCAAGAAACCTGTAAAGATAGGAGGGAATCAGATTTCAAAGAGCCTTAAATACAAATAGATGAATTTTTATTTGACCTTAGACATTATAGGGAACCACTAGAGTTCATTGAGAGGCTTAGCTCCCATTCCTAATAATTCCCTGGGACTTTTGTTAAAAACAACAATAACGTAGGAAGACTCTACTATTTCATCAACATAGGAAATTCTCTCTCCATTGTCTGAAAAGGGTTTCTATGAGATCAGACTACTGAGATTCTCTGCCCTTCATCTGGAAAAGTGTCAAAAGGTTGTGTGGGGGGTAGCTAGATGGTGCAGTGGATAAAGCACTGGCCCTGAATTCAGGAGTACCTGAGTTCAAATCCAGCCTCAGACACTTAACACTTACTAACTGTGTGACCATGGGCAAGTCACTTAACCCCAATTGCCTCACCAAAAAAGAAAAAAAAAGGTTGTGTGGGTATAGTAGATAAGGCATTGGAATTGAAGTAAGGAAGGCTGGGTCAAATCCCATACTAGTTGGGTGACCCCAGACAGGTCTCTTTGTGTCCGTTTTCTGATCTTTGAAAGGAGGGAGTAGGACTCAATCACCTCTAAGGTTCCTTCCAATTCTAAATGTATACCTCCATGACCTCTAGAGAAGTCACATTCATGATCATTTAAAGGTGCATAATGCTGAACTAGCTTCTGTGTTGTGGAATGTATGTATTAAGTTCTCTAGCAAATGATGGAATAGGGATGCAGATCTCTGACTCAGGACCCCATTGACTGATGCTTTCTTTTCAAGGCTCTACTAGTGTCTGGGAGAAGAAGGACTCTTAGACCATGTTTGGTAACCATTGACATCCCAACATTTGGGAATGTCACCAAATCCATCACCACCTCTTGTCCAGACTGACAATTCAGAAATAAAGGTATTCTTCCTCTGGGCTTGACTCCTACCAAAAATCATGGATTTTTCCTCTGGTCCCATAATCTCTAAGTGGTCCTGAATAGGTATACTTTATTTGTTCCTTAGCAATCCATAAGTCTATAAGCAGTTACTGAATACTTACTATGTGCTCAATATTGTGAATGATCTAATCCCCTTCCTATGCAGTTGAAAATGCTGAAGAAAATATGATAAGTCTTCTGTATTAGCCTCAGACACCCGCTCTTCTTGGCTCACTTATCATTATTTCCAATTTGGCCCTGCTTCTCCAAAATGAGAATTCCCTTCCAATGATTCTTTTATATTTGTAGGGCATGTTTGTAGCCCACAAAGACCTCATAGTAACCAGTTTCCACCTCCCATACTGTTTATCTATGTTGGGTCACCTTACCTCACTACTCTAAATCCTCAAAACCTCTTCTCAAAAAGTATTTTTTTTCTCCATTTCCTTCTACTTGAGACCCTACTATTATCTATAGGATTCCTAGAACTGGCCATTCTTGAGAGTTGACCAACTAGAAAACACATGCTCCTCTTGCTAGTTCTGCTGTCCATATCTAAGGGTACTAGAAGCCCTACTCAAACAGACTTTCATAGATGCTTGGCACCAAGAACCAGGTGATCTTTTCACTATGGAAGATGCCATTGGAATTAGCATAGCAGGATTTTGAACTTTCACAGATGGGGTACAGACATTAAACCAACCCAAGGTTTGACCAATTTATAGCCTCTTTTCAACATCACAAGTAGCTTTAATCAGGAATTAACCCTTTTGATTTGGAACTAGGAGTCAGCCCCAAAGTCTGCGAAGCAGGAAAGTTCTTCAACTTTTAAGTCATCAGTTGACAAAGGAAAAATAACATAGAAAATTTCCAAAGACCACTGTACTCAGTTTCAGACTGAGACTCAAATTTGAGTCTCTAATAGTGTATAGCAGTATCCTCTGTAAAGGCCCAGAAGGGAAGCTGAGCACATCTAGCCAGGGATCTTCTGGGCCATCCATGGAAGGCTTGTTGACTTGTCGCCACTATTGCATCCTATTTATCCCCTTTCCCTCTTATTCTGTGATCAGGAAGAAAATCCCAAACAGGATGGGAAAGAGGTAGTTGGTTCTTGCATAGGAAAAGAACAACAACATAACAAGGGGTTATAGTGGACTACAAACTCAGATTAATACACAGGATGTATCAGCCAAAAAAGCTTTCATGAGTTTAGGCTTTATTCACTGAATCACCATGTACAGAATGAGGGAAGTGGTAGTCCCACCACACTATTCTCTACTTAGACAACCTTTGGAGAACTAGGCATCATGGATTAATTGCAGGGTATCCTAGTGCTGCAATTTGGCAAGCCTTGGATCAGACTATCAGGCTTGCTTGCCTCCTTCATATAGCTTGATCCATATCATGCAGGATGTTCTAGGATTCCCAGAAGCACTTTTATACTTTTATCTTTAGGCCCTTAGTCCTTCATCTGAGCCCTTTACAAAGTCTGTGGCTTTCCTTTGAATCATCTGTCATTACCTGGAGTGTGCATTTGATAATATTGAATATACGCATCTTTCTCCCTTTCTACCCTCTCTCCCTTTCCCCTAATGAAAGGCTCCACAAAACTTTCTCTCCAAATATAGCAAAGGACTCAGGGCAGCTAGGTAGTGACAAAGTGAATAGAGAACCAGGCCTAAAGTCAGGAAGATTCATCTTCTTGAGTTCAAATCTGGCCTCAGATACTTCCTAGCTGTGTGACTCTGGGCAAGTCACTTAACCCTGTTTGCCTCTGGTGTAAAATGCACTGGAGAAGGAAATGGCAAACCACTCCAGTATCTTTGCCAAGAAAAACCACAATGGGGTCACAAAAAGTCGGACATGAAATGACTGAACAACAAAAGGATGGAAAGTTCTCAAATCTGAGAGTCCTCAGATCTCTTGTGTGGTGGCCTAAATAAACAAATAAGATTGAACTCCAAATAGAGCGAGTGTGGAATTACAAGGAACTGAACTGGAACCCAGAAGAACTGAGTTCTACACTTAGCTCTACCACTATCAAGCTATATGAATGGGAGCGAGTCGCCTAACCTTTTGGGGCTCCAATGACTAAAATGAGAAGTTTTAGTTTATATCATCCTGAGAATGAGCTTCCAAACCTGAAAATCTTCAAGTCATGGAAGCTCAAAGCCAACATTTCTTTCCACCACTCTAAGCAATCCTAAATTACTTCTGGATTTGACAATTTTTAAAAATCTATCAGATGAGTCTGTAGGGCAAGAACCAGATATCATAGAAATTCTGTGTGTGTGTGTGTGTGTGTGTGTGTGTGTGTGTATCTTTCTGCCCATGTCTCTGTCTGTCTGTCTCTGTCTCTGTCTCTGTCTCTCTCTTACGGACAGCCATACACACACAGGCCATAGGAAAGATTTACCCTCTCCTTTACTGAATTTTGGCTCCAAGTTTACCATAAAGCTAAATACCATCTCCAGGTTTTTCCAACCCCTTTAGAATAGCAATATGCTACTTAAATGTGTATTTTTATTACTTTCTCTATTATAAGTAAAAATATTGTAATGCGATCTGATAATTCGCCAGCTGTCTGAGCCTAGAACGGGCTCTACCATTACGGAGTTGAACGAGCAAGGGGAGCGGGTGTGTGTAGAATGCTTGCTATCTGGGGAAGTACATTTCGATTTCTGCTTAGGTTGGTACCACATATGCTAGGCCACATGTTCCTAGTCTGGTAGACATATAATTGTGCACATTTATCTTATTGTAGTTTAAAGTGCAAACATTATAAAATAACACCAGTGTCTACTGTGGTTTATGGAAGAACGGGGGAGGTTAGTGAGAGCACAGATAAAAACAGATGATGAAAACTTTCCTGAAAACACTTGAGATGGTGGCCCCAGCAAGTGCATTGGGATGCAAAGGGAAAATGAAACCTCTGGAAGCTTCCCTGATTGTCAGCTGAGGAGGACAAAGCCAACAGACCACGTGGCTGATGTGCAAGCACTTACTGCCCCCCCCCCAATAGTTTACGAAATTCTATCTTAATCCATCCTGGACTAAGGCCAAATATTTTCATCCAGAATTAACGTCATCACAATGAGGCCTAATGACATTAATAAAGATTATGGCCAGTGGGTGAGTGATTCCAAAGCAAACCTCTGTTGAAAGTTATTTCCAGATCACTTCATCTTTCCCTCACTGACTGTCCATAATATTGGCTAGATTAACACTGGACCAGAAGAGATCATTGATAAAGCTAGCAATATTGCATGCCCCAAACAGCATAGCAAGGCAAGGCTAGAGTGTCACAGGTGTTAGCTATGGTGGACTGGTTGATTTGGGGTATACTTGGTACTTGGGGAGAAGGAAATCAATGAGAAAGGAGGGGAAGAGGAAGGGAGAGGAGGGAGGGAGAGGAGAGGAAGAGAGAAAAGAGAAAAGAAGAGGAGAGGAGAGGGAGAAAGAGAAAGAGAATCACAGATTACTTTGATGTTCAGTCTATGAAACTTCTCAAATTATAAAGGAGAATCACTTTTGAGCTCTTAAGTGGCTGCGAATAAACTGACTGTCCAGAGATACAATGAAAAACCGACACCAGATCTCAGTAACAAGGGAAGAAAAATTGTCAGTGGTGAGATGAATATTAAAAGCCCTATCCGTGAAAAACGCCCTGGAAATATGCTTTAAAGGAGAAGGATGAAGGAGGGTGATTACACTGGTGATTATGGAAGGAAAGCTCAATGTGTTTAGGACCAGCACTAGGCCAACTATGCAGATTTCTCTTTCGGTCTTGTTCGTGGGGGAGATTTCATGAAAGCAGTTTGTGCTCAGGCAGGAATGAAAAGAAAATGATATTGGGGAGGAATAATGCATGGATCACGAGCATGGCAGTAAGGTACAACTCTGAAAGCATCTCAATAGCCAGGCAGAAGAATTGGGATGGGGAAGGAGAAGGGGGGGGGTGAAAGGCAAAAAGGGAACTTGGGAGGAAGGCCCATTCCCAGAACCTGTCTACCCAGAAGTATAGAAATTATTTTTGTATGAGTCTATTGCTATAGTCAAGAATTTAGACATTGTGACATCATTAACTAGATTGGGAAGGGGGAGGCCATAGATTCATCACAGAATCACAACATTTCAGAACTCCAAGGGACCTTAGAGATGATCTAAGGCAATTCCCTTATTTTATAAATGAAGAAAGCTTCCCAAGCTCCTGCCTTCAGTTAGTAGCAAAGGTAAGACTCAAACTCAGGTGTCATGAAGCCTACCTTATTATTCTCTCCTATGCTGTGCTTCAAGAGTCCTGTAAAATGAGAATTCATTGCAATTCTGTCTATATTTCTGATTCTCCTCCTCCTCCCATCCCATCCTGTTAAAGGATGGTAAACCTTTTTCTTAGTCTAAAGCACACAAGCAAAGCCTATGCCCAGGACCAAGTCATACCAACCAATCCACCTTTACTAAGGATCCTATATGTGCTGGGCATCATGTCAGGAACTGTGGAGTATACATAGAAGAATATGGAACAGTCCTTGCCCTTACAGAATTTATACCCTACCTAAGGAAGCAAGACAGTCAGCCATCTAACTATAATACTATGATGCAAGGTAGCACATAAGTACACCGAAAAGATTGAAAACTTCAAAGCCTCCTTTACAGTTGCTAGAACAGTTGTCCTTTTAGCTGTCTCTACCTATATAGAATCATATTTAGGTTATTATTTTGGTTTCTACCCTTGAGGACCAGAATGTAGAAGGATAGGTTTCATGACCTAAAGCCAAGTGGGTGTCCCACTATGGTGAGAGAGAGGATCACTCAGCAGCAGGACCATGAATGGTGAGCCACACAAAGCATTGCCACATTTTGGGGCAAAAATAAATAATTAAATTAAAAGTTTGATGGACAGACAGGTAGATAGATAGATAGATAGATAGATAGATAGATAGATAGATAGATAGATAGATAGATAGGAAGGAAGGAAGGAATTAACTCATGACTGCACAACTTTGCAGATTTGCTTATGCTGAGGAGACTAAGCTGTGTGCCCTAGTAGAAAAACACAACATGGTGGGTGGGGCAGCTAGGTGGTGAAGTAGATAAACCACCAGTCCTGGATTCGGGAGGACCTGAGTTCAAATCCAGCCTCAGACACTTCACACTTACTAGCTGTGTGACCGTGGGCAAGTCACTTAACCCTCATTGCCCCACAAAAAAAGAAAGGAAGGAAGGAAGCTACAGCCTACACCCTGAACCCCATGGTGGAAAGCCCTTAGTCCAGGGTGCCACAGCATATCACAATTGGGCAACACCAGGTCTCTAACTAGAGCTTAGTCAGGCATCAAAGATGCCATGGTAATTCACTGCATCCCAGGCCATCACCAGTCAACCTGACTTTCATCCTGCCATTGGACTTGGATGACTTTGGAAGAGAGAGTGAGGCTAATGACTTTGTGCAACTCGGTCTCTCTTAAATCCAATTCACGAGCAAGTCAAGACATCACCTGTGACATCATTGGTCTTCCTTGACAACAAAAGAACAACAACAACAACAATAATTATAGGGTACCACAGGAAGCCTCCTAGAATAGTATGGCTCACTTTGATGAAGAGTTGGAAAGGAAAAAAGAGAAGGAAGCTGAATTTTGGGATGCGGGGGTAGATATGCTCTCCCCAAACCCCTATCACCCTATCATTTGGAAACAACCCTAGTCTCCTTATTTCTATCTAGCATTTCTGAGAGCCTCCAGCTGGGTTAGGCCATGGGGAAGGGAGTGAGAGAGGGGGTAATGAACAGTGGCTTTGTTGGGAAGCAGGAGCTAGGAGAAGAGGAGGAAACAGCCCATGCGGTGAGCCTCACTGGTGCCAAAAAATGAAAGGAAACCGTAAAATCCCTGTTTTCTGAATATAAAAAGGTTGTGAAAATAGGACTCCAAGGGCCCTGCAAATGATTATGTTAATTAGAAAGAGGGCTATTCAATAGCGCTGAAGTGATGCTCAGGAATCTTGAACTACGGATTTTAGTGTGATTACAGATCATATTAAAATTCTATTAGCTGTCACTTAATATCCAAAGACATAGAAATGAAAAGAGGCTCAAGAATCCCCCCAAACCCAACTACCTCACTTTTTCAAGCAATGAGATTAAAAAAAAAAAAGTAAGGGGGCAGCTAGGTGGCGCAGTGGATAAAGCATTGGCCCTGGATTCAGGAGGACCTGAGTTCAAATCCAACCTTAGGTACTTGGCACTTACTAGCTGGGTGACCCTAGGCAAGTCACTTAACCCTCATTGCCCCTCCCCCCCAAAAGTAAGCCTTTTAAAAGAATTTAAGATCCTTAAGGAGAGGAACAGTACTACTCCATCATTCTATTCCATGTTTAGCAATGTGTCTTGCATACAGTAGGTGCTTAATAAATGGTCGGTTAAATTGAATAAGCCTACATAAAAATCAAACCAAGAAGAAGGGGAAAAACTCAGAAAATAAAAGCCTGCTTAGCCAATGATAATTCACCCCAGCCACACTGACCAAGTTCACAGTCAGCACTGAGCCTGTGTTGGAGCCTCAATTTCAGGAAGCCGACTTGTGACGTTGCCTATTGTTTGTTTGGTTTGGTGGGTTTTTTTTTCCTGTTCTTTCCCAGCTGATGTAATTAAGAGTAAACTTTGTAGCAATATCTCTCTTTTGGTGAGGGGCTTTTTTCTTTTTTTTTTTTGGTCTGCCTTCCAAATTATAAATTGTTAATGAGCACCTGTTACAATGTTAATGAAAGTAAGATCTGTATGTAAATAAAGAAAATTTAATAACTTAACAAGGTGGATTAAAATTCCCAACCTACTCAGTGACTAATCTAAGGCCAAACACCAAATAGTTGCTATCTAAGCAGGAAGAAGTGGCTAATGTATTCACCTCAGCACACTTTTCACAATATAATTAATATTTTAAAAATTTATAAAACTGAAATCAGAGGTCTTGATTGTAACAAACAAAATATTCATCTTTAATCTGCTACCCTGGGGCCAATGGTGCCAGTCCCACCTCCCCTCACCCACCCTTATCCCTCCTTTATGCTCTGAAAATACAAACCAGTTTGCACCATTGAAAGCTTGATTGTGTTTAACTTTTCTTATCATCTTTCCTTCTCGCTGAGTGGAGGAATGGCACACAGGCTGTCTGTCCTCTGGCAATCGGCGGCCGCACATGGGAAATAAAGGGAGCATGGGCAACATCTTCTCCACCACCAGAAAAGAAAGACCTTTAAACAATGGCACTAGAACTTCTCTAGGGAGCAAGTAACAATTCAGCCTTCAGGAATGGTAGCCCGGAGTCCATTCGTTCAGGTTTTGTTTTTGTTTTTAAATAACAGACCCTTGCCAGGTTGTTGTTTCATGTGTACAAATTCAAGATTGAAACCCAGACCAGTGTTGGGAATAATGACACTTGGTCATCCGTACCCTGATTTATTTATTTATCTATCTATTTATTTATTTATTTATTTATTGTCAAGTGGGCTTCTATTTCCCTTCCCGATACCTGGTATCTCTAGCCTTGCAATTCACTTCCTCCCAAACATTCTCAAAAGGGCCAGGCTCTCCAGTGAGGAAGGATTCGTGGATTTAACTATTACCTATATATTCCTCATGCAGAGGAGGGTAAACCCTTCTCCAGGGTAAGGGGCAGAAGAGGGCTTTATAGAAGTTTGCTTGGTGGACTCAGATTCTAAAAACTAGAACTTCCAGGTGGAAGGAAATGTCATAAATAATACTCTCAGGGGAAGCTAGGTGGTGTGGTGGATAAAGCACCAGCCCTGGATTTGGGAGGACCTGAGTTCAAATCCGTTTCAGACACTTGACACTTACTAGCTGTGTGACCCTGGGCAAGTCACTTAACCTTCATTGCCCTGAATAGATGATAGATAGATAGATAGATAGATAGATAGATAGATAGATAGATAGATAAGCAAATAAACAAATAAATGAATGAATAAATAAATGGATGGATGGATAAATAAATAAATAAATAAATGAACAAATGAATGGATAAATAAATGAATGAATGAATAAATAAATAATACTCTCTTAGAGTGTGGGGCAACCTCCAGAGAGCAGACAGGGTAGTCAAATCCTTGAGATCAGAGTTCCTGCTCTTCTTTCCTACCCACCCCTCCTTTCCTACCTTTGCCCAACAACTTCCTCTCAAAGTGCAGGGTAAAAGGAAGACTGGATTCTCCCACAAGTAACAAAGGTGATCGGATCTTGGATGTAGAGCTGAAAGAGGACTGAGGAGGCCATTAAGTCCAACCTCTTCATTTTATAGATGAGGGTAGAAAGTTAAATGACTTGCCTAAGGTCATGCAGCTACTAAGTGGCAAAGGTAAGATTTAAACCCTGGTCCTCTTATTCCTTTCTGGGAATCACAACTGGACTCCCTAGTGTGCCTGAGTATTTCCCAAACTGGAATTTCCACTTAAAAAAAAAAAAGATCCATTCACATCCAGGCTGAGATTAGCTGAGGCTGAACCCAGCCCACCACTTCAGTCATTTTGTATAGGCTGGGGAGGCCGGGTGGGTAGAATCTCCCTGGCTGGGGATGTTTCTGTTAACCTCTGGCAGTTGTAGCTGCATTATGGTGCCTGCCTTGAAAGGTCAGAAATATAGGAGGCTTATCAGGGAAGAAAGTGGGTTATCATAAAATAACCATTGTATAGACTTTTCAATTTTGCGGCAGTTTAGCAGAATGACTCCTCTCCTGGCAGCTTCCCTCAAACTGTCCTAGGCGGTAATATCTCTAGAGTGGCAGGGAAGTCATCCTTATGGAAGTGCCTTTCAGGAAGGGAAAATAAAGCTGCTTTAGAAAGACTTCTCTGGGTATCTTAAAGAGGGCCCAACATTTTAGAGTTGGCTTTAAGGGGGTGGGGGGATGCTGGGAGGTAACTGAGCATCCACCCTCCCCTTCTTTCTGCCATCTTTTTTTTGCAGGGGTTTCCCCCCCTTCTTTTTTAGATGTAGAGCTAGACAAAAAAAAATAATAACAATAATAATAAAAATAAAGGAATGAAAAACTACATCTCCAAACACCGACTCCATAACCTGTGACTGATTTTTTTTTCATTCATGTATTTCCCCGGGACTGTCCCTTGGCACTGGATCTATTTGTCTATCTTGGCCTGGAAATGTTTTGTATATAAACAAAAAACATGCCGTCCATCCATTAAAAATCTCCAGTCAATTTAATACATCACAGTGTAACCATTTAGCCCAGTCATTTTTCATTGTTTGACCTCACTTTTAATTAGAGACTGAATTATTAATGCCATCTGATAGGAGACAAACTACTTTAGAGGGTGCCTATTCTCTAGGCCAGCTCCCAGGAACTACACATTCAGGTTTTGTACATTTCAAATAAAACATAAGTGGCCAGGGGAAAAACAATTTACATTTACAGCTCCTACAAACCCAACATCCATCAAGAGTTGGGGTGGAAAATCTCTTGCCGTTTCAGCATCTGACTTTGGAAACTCAGCAAGAAAAGAGGGAGGGAAGGAGTGGGGGGGTGGGGATGGGAAATCACCTCTTGGTGCTAACAGAAACCTAAGCCTGGATTTTTCTAGCCAAAGAGAGTCAGTCCCCAGTAACCCCTCTTTAGGGACCACAATAGGAAAACAAAAGGTTGTTCTTGAATTATTTTGAAGTTTGGGGAAAGAGGAACCTGCTGAGCTCAAGAATGGTTCTAATTCTCTCAGGGGCCCCCTAAAGAATCAGGAAGACCCTTAAGGAAAAGGGCCTGATATTCATTTATTTTTATGTCTGTCTCCAAAGTGAGTTTTATATAGTAGGCTTTTTAATATTTGATGAATGAATGAGTGACTACCTGATCTATGTCTCAGTTATCTATCCTCCTAGCTCCTCCCAGCAGGTGGCTCAAGATGAGTTTGATAAAAGCTTGACCAAAAAACCAGCACCACTTTAGGGGCTTTCATCAATTCTTCTCATCAACAGGTTTAGTGGGTATTACTTCAAGAGTCAGCCTGTCATAGTGGATGAGTCTCTGGATTTGGAGTCAGGAAGAACTAAATTCAAATCCTGCCTCAGACAATTACTAGCTCGGTGACATTTAGGCAAGTCAATGACCTTTTCTGGGCCTTAGTTTCATCATCTGTAAAATGAGGGAGTTTGAATTCATGGCCTCCACTAAGGTTCTTTCCATCTCTAAATTTATGATCCCATGAGTCCCGTGATAGTCATGGACATAGGCCAGAATGGACCTGCCAGGATCATAGACTAATAGAATTTGGAGCTTGAAGATCAATATCAGTTTGTTCCTTCCACAAAGAAGAAACTGAGGCAGAGATGGGAAGTGACTTATCCACACAGGGAGTAAGCAACAAAGCTAGGATTCAAATCCAAATTGCATCAGGTGTTTGGAGGAAAGGGAGAAGAGGATGAGGAAGAGGAAAGAAGTCAGTCCGCATCTTTTCATGATCTCTGAAAGCCATCCATTGGTTTAGGGCAGAGTTACTCTCTACCTATAGCTAAACTGCTCTACCTCCTAATTTCTCCATTCTTCCAAAGGCACAAACAGGCCCTGTCTAGACCAGTTCCAAGAAACAACCTACTCTGACTGTGTCCAAAGAAACTCTAGGTGGCCTCGGAAGGCTTCTTATTTCTCCATTTGAGGGAAAGCACCAACCATGCATCCCAATTACTTTATCCCCTCAGTTGAGAGAGCACATAGGCCACCTTACTTCCTTTCTAGTTCTTTTAACAGCCCCTTCACCTGGAAGAGTATTAGAGACAAATGTCCCTTTCATTTACTATGAAAGCCTAGATATTAATGATTAGCCTTTTAAAAGCAGCCCTATTTAAAATTTTTTTTCTCCATATAAATATTTTATTATTTTCCAGTTACATTTAGGGATAGTTTTCAACATTTGTTTTTATAAGATTTCTAGTTTCAAAAAATTTTCCCTGCCTCCCCTCCTTCCTCCCTCTCCAAGACAGCAAGTAATCTGATATAGGTTATATATGTACAATCACATTAAACATGTTTCTGCATTAGTCATGTTATGAGAGAAGCATCAGAGCAAAAAGGAAAAACCTCAAAAAAGAAAAACAACAAAAACAAAACCCCATAGAAATAGTATGGTTCGATCTGCATCTAGGTTCCACAGTTCTTTTTTTCCTGGATTTGGAGAGCATTTTCCATCATGAGTCCCTTGGAACAATCTTGGACTATCATATTGCTGAGAAGAGTCAAGTCTATCACAGTATATCAACACATAATGTGGTTCTGCTCATCTTACTCATCATCAGTTCATGCAAGTCCTTCCAGGTTTCTCTGAAATCCACCTGCTCATTGTTTCTTACAGCACAATAGTTTTCCATTACATTCATATAACACAACTTGTTCAGCCATTCTCCAATTAATGGGCATTCCCTCGATTTCCAATTCTTTGCCACCACAAAGAGAACTACTATAAATATTTTTGTACATGTGGGTCCTTCTCCCTCTTCAATGATCTCTTTGGGATACAGACCTAGCAGTAGGACCACTGGGTCAAAGGGTATGAACAACTTTATAGACCTTTGGGCATAATTCCAAATTGCTCGCCAGAATGGTTGGACCAGTTCACAGCTCCACCAAGAATGCATTAGTGTTCCAATTTTCCCACAACTCCAACATTTATTTTTTTCCTTTTTTTCATATTAGCCAATCTGATAGGTGTCAGGTGGCACCTCAGAGTTGTTTCAATTTGCATTTCTCTAATCAATAGTGATTTAGAGCATTTTTTCATATGGTAATATATAACTTTGATTTCTTCATTAGAAAACTGCCTGTTTGTATCCTTTGACCATTTCTCAATTGGGGAATGACTTTGATTCTTATAGGTTTGATTTAGTTCCCAATATATTTTATTGTTTGTTTTGTTTTGTTTTGGGGTTTTTTGGTGAGGCAATTGGGGTTAAGTGACTTGCCTAGGGTCACACAGCTAGTAAGTGTAAACTGTCTGAGGCCGGATTTGAACTCAGGTCCTCCTGAATTCAGGGCTGCTGCTCTATCCACTGTGCCACCTAGCTGCCCCAGTTCCTGATATATTTTAGAAATGAGGTCTTTATCAGAAGTACTGGCTATAAAAAATGTTTCCCACCTTTCTGCCTCCCTTCTAATTTTGGATGCATTGCTTCTGTTTGTACAGAAACTTTTTAATTTAATGTAATCAAAATCATCCATTTTAAAAGCAGCCCTATTTTAAGCCAAGTTATCTAAAATGGGGGTAGATCTGGAATCAGAGGACATGACTGACTTACCTTGGGTAAGTCACTTAACCTCTCTGTGCCTCAGTTTCCTCATCTGCAAAATGGGGGAGCTGGGCTAGGCAGCCCTAAAGTCTCATCCAGCTCTAGGTGGAGGATTCTGAGATCTCCTGTTACAGGAGTGGCTTAACCATGTGCCCTCCTCCAGGGAGTATAGAGATAACTTATGAATGTCTCACAAAGTCTCTGCTTGGGGTATGGCCTGTGAATGGCAGAGGCTATCAGAAGGATCAAAGGCATAGCTAGCAATTATCCTAGGTCCCTCATCTCCATAATAAAAATCTTGGATCAGGCCCCCTTACCCTTACCCCTGCTTCTGGTCTCTGTCTTACAACTCCCTTTGCCAATTGTAAATAAACAGAGTCTTAGCTTCCTCTGATGCAAAAGGTACTTGGGCACTATTTATATGTAGGGAAAGAAAAGGGAGTAATTTCCCTTCTTCGCCATATAGACCAAAATCACATGAGTAGTGAACTCTCAACAAATAAATGTTAGCAGAGCCCTTGTGAGTGCCACCAAATCATAGAATTTCAGAAGGTGTTTCGCTCACGCAATGACCAAATCTCCTCTATAGCATTTCTGATAGATGGTCCTCTGTCACACAGGGGAGTGAATAGTAAGTACAGAATTCAAACTTAGGTTGGTTGAAGCACAGGAAAAGGAGAGGAGATGAGTGGAGGGGAGGGGAGAGGAGAAGAGAAAAGAAAGGTAAGGAGAGGAGAGGAGAGGAGAATAAAAAAGAGAAAAGAGGAGAGGAAAGAAGAAGAGAATAAAAAGGAGAGGAGAGGAAAAGAGGAGGAGAGGAGAAGAAAAAGAGAAAAGAGGAGAGGAGAGGAAAGAAGAGGAGACAAAAAAAGAAAAGAGGAGAGGGAAAGGGGAGAGGAGGAGAGGAAAGGAGAGAAAAAGACAGGAGAGGACAGGACAAAAGAGGACAGGAAAGAACAAAAGAGCATGAGAGAAATGGTTTACTTTGATGTTCAGGCTATGAAACTTCTCAAATTATGAAGGAGAACCACTTTTTAACTTCTATGTGGCCCAGAATAAACTGACCATCCAGTGATACAATGAGAAACTAACACCAGATCTCAGTAACAAGGTAAAAAAAAAAAACCCTTCAGGAAGACAATCTCCTCATGCATGTCCTTCCCCATTGGACAGTTCACCCCTTCCAAGAACGCTTAGGAGGAGATGACTTGCAGGGTTGAGAGCAACAACATAACTGATCTTTAGCAAGTAGACACATCTTTCAAGTGTGAAGAAGGTAGCATTTATAAATAAAGGGCTTTATACAGTAAATGCTCATACTACCCGTGGGTGGACATTACAGGAAGGTAGATTTGGCTACTGTGACTAAAAATGAAATAGGCTACCTCAATTGAAGTGTTCAAGAGGATTCCGTATTGCTACCTATCTAAGATGGTGTAGGGAGGAATCTTGCATTGAGTATGAGACTAGATTAGATATATACCTTCTGACATGCTTACCTGTTCTGATACTTAATGATCTCATGTAACTCTCAAAAGGCTTTGATAACATTCGGTCATTATCTTTGGTGGAAAGAGGTGAATTAATAGATGGACATTAGTGTTCAGTGCTCCAAACTTTGACTTCTTGTTTTCCCTCTTGGAGCCCTAATATCCTTAGGGTCTCCAAGATTTGTAAGGGCTGCTCGCATTAATCCACTTAAAAAAGACAAAAGGATATGGAAAGTGGGACCATGCAGTACAGAGTCATTCCCATTTCCCAACCAAAAATGCTGAAGGACTTTCTTCCAGGGGCCCTAAAGCATAAAGCATCCCACTCTATAAAATCCAGATGTTCTAGAGCTGACCTGTAGCCTGTGCCTTGGCCTCTTGCCTCAATAGATGAAGGAAAGGACCTTGAAAAACAAGGAGAAGATAAACGTGTCAGACCTTCAAGACAAATGGTGAGAAAGGAGCAATTGGGCTTTCCCAGTCTCAACACTGGAGAAACTCATGGTTCTATCAATGAGCTTCATCTGAAGGCTGCCCCTTGCCAGACCCCGGGGTTAGAGCTCATTCAATGCTCAGCAGACATTCTGCATTCTCCCTCAAAATGAAGCAGGGAAAATGCCATTTGGGACATCAGGATGTGAGCACAAGAAGGGGAGCTCACAGGAGCCCCCAGAGTCAGATCCATCCTGCTAACTTGCAGCTGTATACACCAAGCAGCACTAATAGGCTTTGCTTTTAAGTACCTGCTTCATTCTTTTTTCCAGCTCTGTTTTCCCTTTAATAGTCAAAGCCCAGAGAGAGACTGTGGGAAAAATAAAAACACATTGACAGAGTGAGCTCTTGAGCCTGGGCCTCACTTAGCAAGGAGCAAATAGAGAAAAGGGAGGTGCATCCACTTCAAAAGGGATACATAGAGCCCAGGTGACAAACAGGCAGGATCTAGTTCCTGGGAAAGAAAAAGTCATTAAAAGAACTTGACCATTTCCCAAAGGCAATCCTGCCCATTGTCCTCCTCCTCTTGTTTAATTCTAAGCCCAGGTTATGGCCCATGTGCAGTGTCTGTCCAAGATAGTGATAGATGAGCTCTACAGGGTGTTCATGCAACTAAGTATCATGCTCTGGGCAATGAGCATTCTTCATCCACTTGGTTCTTCCTGTGTGGATAGTTAGGCTGAAAATTTGTGAGGGATCTCATTTCAATGTTCTAGGGCTTGGTATAATCAGTACTATAGTAGGAATGTCGCCAAACCTTGGATGTGAATTTTAGAAAAAATGATCACACAGAAGTTCTTAAATTATTTATATTAAAAAGGACTCTCCCTAAGCCAAAGAAGGACTCTAAAGCTGAGAATTCCAGGAACCTGTAACAGGCTACTGAGGGGGAAAGGAAAGAGGAACAAATCAAATTGTGTCATTGATAAGGAAACTACCTCTACCCATGTGGGCTGGCACCTTCTTTGCAACATATAGTCTTAGAAAGTTACTTAGAACCCTGAGAAGATATGTGACTTGCCCAGGGTGACACAGCCAGTATATGTAGGAGATAAGACTTGAATTCAGGTCTTCTTGGCTCTGAGACCAGTTCTTGGCTGTACCATGATACTTTGTTGAGGGGTGGGGGTGATAGGATCACAATATGTGGATGGTTACCTAACTAAACTAGGCCTAAGGCTAGCCCTGCTAATGATAATGAATAGCCAGGGCTAAACCTTGAACCTGACAGAGAAGTTGGCCATTTCCCAATGATCCTACCCATTGTTGTTTTCTTCTTGTTTAATTCTTAGCCCAGTTTACAGTCCATTTTCAGTGTTTGTACAAGATACATATACTGATAGATGAGTTCCATAGGTTGTTCTTCCAATTAAATATCCTAGTCTGGGCAATGGGAAGTGAACAAGTTCCCAAGAAAGCGTGAAATTATGTCAGGAAGGAGAGGTGGAAAGGTAAAGAGGCAAAAAGCAGGGTTATTTCAAAGGTTAAGGAAAAAGAAAATTTCTACAATAATAACAACTTGGCAAAAATGAACCATTTTGAAAGTCTTAAGAACCCTGATTAATGCAATAACCAATCAAGGTTCCAGAGGACCAATGATGAAGCATGCTCCCAACCTGTCTGGGGATTCTGTTACCTTCTCAGGGTGCAAAATGAGGCACATTTCATATTAGATATGGACGATGTAGACATTTGTTTTTCTTGACTCTTCATATTTGTTACGAGTCTTTGTTAACTGGGGAAAAAACTAATTCAAAAAACAAAGGTAATGAAACCAGAAAAGCTCCCCATACAAGAACAACCATTATTAAGTACCTACTATGTTCCAGGTGCTTTAAAAAACGCTCCTAGAATATTATCATTGAGAGAACTTTTAAAGATCAGCTGGCCTAACCCTCCCTGTTTACAAGGAGGAAACAGAAACTTGGAGAAAGGATGTAGAGCAGTCATTAGCCAAAAAACTGGGACCCCAGTGCCATGTCTCCAGACTCCCAATGCAATGGACCTCCAATGTCATCAAGCTCATCGAAAACACAAGCGTGCCAGAGGCACCCCATGAGAGAGGTCCAAAGATGAAAAGGACTGTTTTCAGGTAGAAGACAGGCAGGAGAGCTGGGTTTATCATTTCAGGTGATCAGAATTACCCCATGTCTAAAAGAAAGGTGAACTGAGGGCCTGGGAGAGAGTCATATGATATTGAGAGGGAGAGATGGGCTCTCAGCTGAAGTAATAAACACACAAAGACATTGCCAAACCATGGCAAAGCCAGAGAACACTGAAACCCCTCAAAAGATATCCAGGGGAGGGGGCAGCTAGGTGGCACAGTGGATGAAGCCCTGGCCCTGGATTCAGGAGGACCCGAATTCAAATCCGGCCTCAGACACTTGACACTTACTAGTTGTGTGACCCTGGGCAAGTCACTTAACCCTCATTGCCCTGCAAAAACAAAAAACCAAACCAAAAAAAAAAAAAAAAAAGAATGTGAGCTCCTTGAGGGCAGGAACCTATTTTTGCCATTCTTTGTATCCCCTTAGTTTAAGCATAGTGCCTATCCCATACTAAGTTATACTTGGCAGATTGACCAATTGTAGTGTGATATAAGAGAAAGAGCATTGGATGTGTGAGATGGTGGGCAAGTCATTTAACCTACGTGGGTCTCAGTTTCTTCATCTGTAAAATGAGGAAGTTTCACTCAAAAGTGTCAATCTCAAACTGGAACCAGATTAAAATATAACTAGGAAATGTTTAACAAAATAAATAAAAATACAATATAACATAAGTTGTGTTAATTTGTGGGTTTCTAAGTCAATATTTCATGGCAGGGATCCATTTCTGTTTGTATTTGACTTGCGACTTGCACTTTTTTTTGTGGGCCAATGAGGGTTAAGTGACTTGCCCAGGGTTACACAGCTAGTAAGTATCAAGTGTCTGAGGTCAGATTTGAACTCAGGTCCTCCTGAATCCAGGGCCGGTGCTTTATCCATTTCGCCACCTAGCCACCCCTGTGACTTGCACTTTTAATGACCTTCCAGCATTACATCTATAAATAAATAAATACCGTCACCATAGCCTATCCTAGCTAAAAATAGAAAGTTGAAAGAACCACTCTCACACTTCCCTTCCAATTCTCTGATCCACCTTTCCTCTTTTTCAGTCTTTCCCCTCCTTGACTCTAAGTGCACTGTCCTAACTTTTCCTATAGAAAGGGAAAGTGTCCTATAACCTAATCAACCTATTAGTGTTAAGGACTTAATACTTGTTTTTTGACCACACAGAGAAGACAAAGCTTGGATAACCCAAAGGGATAAATCTCCAATAATGGAGGTGATTTCTTCCACTAAACTTCCATTTCCCCCTTTGTTAAAATAATAAAATTAGCATTTGCTAATGTTCCAAAGCAATAAAAGAAAGAAGAAAAATACATACATACAAAAATGTACAAAGACAAATTATATTTACATTGTATTGGCAAAGAAGTAGAAACCAAGGTAGTGCCTATCACTTAGGGAATGGCTAAATAAACCATGGTGCATGAACATAATGGAATACATTGTGCTATAAGAAATGATGATTGAGATATTTCAGAGAAACCTGAAATATTTGTATGAACCGATACAGAATGAAGTGAGCAGAATCAGGAAAACAATTTAGACTATAACAAAGACATTTGTTTTGGAAGACTTAAGACTGCAATAATCAACCATGACACTTGAGAACCAATGATGAAGAATACTGCCCATCTCCTGACAAAGAGAGAATATACTAAATAAACAGAATGACGCACACACACATTTTGGACATATCCAATATGGAAATTTGTTTTACTTGATTATTTATTATAAGGGTTTGATTTTTTCAGAGGGGGTAAAGAGGGGAGGAGGAAGAAAATGAAAGGAATACAAAATGCCTGATACCTAAAAAAAGAAAAACTAATTAATTAACAAGGTTAAAGGGTTAAGGAATGGTGATGTTTCCCTATATAATATATAAACATCCCCTTTGATAGCACGTTTGGCAACATTCTGGCATAGATGCTGTCTCATTGTTAGGTGTGTACTTTTCTTGTCCTGGCCACCCCACTGGCCCACTGACACCAAATGATGGATTAGTCATTAATGACATGGTCTACCTACCTATAAGGTCTTTCCAAGGAATCACATAGCCCTAGGAGAGAAGGGAACCATCAGAGATGACAATAAATGGAGGTAGGAAAAGAATACAAGTGGAGGAATTCACTAACCACGTCTCCTTGATACAGAGGAGGAGTTCTTGGACAAAACTTCCTTGCTTTCTCTTGGCATCTCAGAGATTCCAGTGGAGGATTATCCCCTGCTCTCAACATTTGACAAGCCTATTTTTTCTTTCGAGGCAATCAGTGTTAAGTGACTTGCCATGGGTCATACAGTTAACACGTATCTGAGGCCAAATTTGAACTCAGGTCCTCCTGACTCCAGGGCAGGGGCTCTATTCACTGTCCCACCTAGCTGCGCCCAGCCTATCTTTTCTGGTAAACCATTTCTAGACAAAACAGAGGGATTCCAGGGCAAAACAAGAACCAGAGCAAAGTACTAGCAAACAATATAGCCACAATATGCAGAAAAGCAAACCCAGATGATGTCTTTAGCTAGCACCACATAGACATGAGAAAAGGGGGTTTGCTCTCTAATGACCCCAAAGTCCTTTTTCCTCATGAGGAAGCCTTAACCTTAAGCTAGAACTAAAAGAAGGGATGTGATGTAGCCAGTTCATATCAGCTCATCAGAGTTTTGACTTAAATTTCCGGTGAGCATTTAATCCTTGGAAGTTGGCAAATGCTATAAATTGGGACTTGATTTATTGTTTTGTTGGTTGTCTAGACTTGAGAAAGTGATGGAGAAAATGTGAATAATGAAGATTAAAATTTAAAGTAGTCATGCATTTCTGGAGCCAGCACTTTTCCCCACCCAATAAGTCTAGAAGACTATGGGGGCAGCTAGGTGGCATAGTGGATAAAGCACTGGCCCTGGATTCAGGAGGACCTGAGTTCAAATCCGATCTCAGACACTTGACACTTAGTAGTTGTATGACCCTGGGCAAGTCACTTAACACTCATTGCCCCCGCAAAACAAAACAAAAAAGTCTACAAGACTATAAAGGTCCCTGGAGAATATACTTCTCATGAGGACAGCTAAGTTATTTGACTATATCTTCTCTGCTCAGGATTGAAATGGAATAAAAGTGCTTTGGAGTCAGAATGACCTGAGTTTGAATTTTAGCTTTGACATTTAATACCTGTGTGATCTTAAACAAGTCACTTACCTCTCTGTGCCTCAGTTTCCTCACCTGAGGAAAGGCTCGGACTCAAGTACCCTACCCAACATTCCTTCCTGCTCTAAAGCCCATGATTTAGAAGTGGACCCAGAATGGTTAAGTGACTTGTCTTCATCGTAGGCAAAGGTCACATAATAAGTTAGTGGAAGAACTGGGACTAAGACTCAGGCCGCATAATTTCTAGTTCCAGATGGCAAATAAATGAGTTGAGTGAATGAGTGAGTGAGTGAGTGAATGAGTGAGTGAGTGAATGAATGAATGAATGAATGAATGAATGGGTGGATGGATGGATGGATGGATGAATGAATGATGGAAATTACTCAGAAATCCAGGTAATTTATTGGTGAGTTTTCATATCTTTAAGCACAAATAGGAAGTCTCCCTTTAAACCAGCAACATTTATGGTGTTAAGCTCATCCTTTTGTTGTCGATCGCTGTAATATCCTTTCCTTTTTCTCGGCCAGGCCTTATAACTTGGGGGCAGGAAGAAGGAAATAGATCACCCTTCTGAGGGGAAGCTACTGCCACGGTGCTTTTCCCAGCTGATTTTCCAGAGTTTGGTTTAAGCTGGAAAAAATAATAAATCCCGTTGGATGGTGCTTATGCTGTGTTATCAGGTAGTTGCTGTTCCAGGGCATTTTCCACGTGGGTGGGGGGACGGGTAGGGGCTGGGGTGGGGGGAATTGGGGTAGCCATGCTCCAGTCCAGAAGGAGCTGCAATCCAAAGAGCAGAACACCTAAGCACTCGCCAATCTATCTGTAGTATTTGGAAGAAAATAAATTAAATCCAACGAGATTGTTCTAAAGTGCTATCCCTGTAGCATCATAGTACTAAATGACAGATGTTTCACTCCGAAAAGTGGCTCTAATGCGTGTGCAGTAACTTTGTCTCAAATGATTTCAGCAGACGTCAATATAGCTGGAGAGGCCCTGAGAATTGTCTAGCCACACACTTGGGCTGACACAAATTCAACAGGCTGCTGTCAGCTTGGAAGGGGTGCAAGGGGGCGGGGGGTGAGAACCAATTGTGACAGATGTGAAGGAGGAAAAAACACAAGGGTTCAAGTTGTTTACTAGCTGAGTGGCTGCTTGCAAGACCTCTCTGAGTCTGTCCCCCTTTCCTAAAAGATAAACATGGGGTAAGATGCAATGTGATATAGTGACTAAAGAACTGGCTTCCTAGTCAAGAAGAACTGGGTTCAAGACTCATTCCCGGATTCAAGCCATATCCTAGCTGTATGACCCTGATCAAACTGCTTAGCTTCCCAGTGTTGCTAGGCAACCCTCCGTGCCTATGAGTTGCAGAAAAGATGCTCATCTGTATTGGCAGAGGGAATCCCTCACCTAGAATTTTGAACACCCATGAAATCAGAGGTCTAGCCCCAAACTTTAAAAGACGGGGATAGAGGCAGCATGGTATAGTGGCTAGAATGCCAAGCTTATCATCAGGGTTCAAATTCCTACTCTAACACTTAAAAGCTGTGTGACCCTGAGCAAGTCATTTGACCGCTATGTTCCTGACATGTCGCCCTAACAACTTACTTAAATCATAGTTACACTCTTCGATGGTCAACTATGATTGATTTAGCTCTTCTCAGCAATACAATGATCCAAAACAATTTCAAAAGACTCATGTTGGAAGATGCTCTCCATATCCAGAGAAAAAACTGGAGGAGTCTGAATTTTGCAGATCAAAGCAGACTATTTTTCACTTTGAGGGGTTCATGGCTTTTTTTTCTTTTTGTTCTATTTCTTCTTTCACAACATGACAAATATTTTACATGATTACACATGCATAACCCATATCAGATTGCTTGCCATCTTGGAAAGGGGGGAGAGGAGGAAAGGAGAAAAATTTGGAACTCAAAATCTTTCCCAAAAATGAGTGTTGAGAATGTTCTTTACATGTAATTAAAAAAAATAAAACATAGTTATAATCTGTGTTAGTGGAGAGAATAATCAAACTGGAAGTACCCCCTATGCCAATGAAGGCACAGTTCCTTCCAGTACTCAGATAAGATCGGAAGCATAATTCTCTGTACCTTCTACCTCATACGGTTGTCACAATGAAAGTACTTCGTAAAACTCAAAAGTGCTACGAAAATGAAGGTTAGTGCAGCTACTTTTTTCCAAGTGATTTCCTTCTAATGTTTTAAAGAGTATTTACCTAAAATGTATAATCTCTATGATCTTCCTAGGAAAATATTCAACATTCAGAGTTTGTTCGCTCAGTCCCTCACTAATGGTCAGCACTTTTTTAAAAATGCTAAATAAACACATGGAAATCTGGAAACCTGCCTTACACAAGACCCCTAGACATTGGCCTAAAATAAAAGTCAGTTGTATGATAGTAGAAGTCTTTAAAATAAAGGTCAGCCAGGCAGCACTGTACAGGAAACCTTAGGGAAGCAATAAAGTGGTTGTTTACAACCAAAGGGGCTGAGGAAAGGGATTCACTAGCAGAGGTGGTCTTTAGCACAAGTGTTTCCTTTCACATTCCTAGTTCCCTGAGCTCCTAACACCCAACAGTGGAACCAGCAAACTGGGAGGTCATATTCTCCAAAAGCCCAGTCTCATTATTCTGTCTTAGGATAATTATCCTGTCGAACTCATCCTGTTCTTTTATACAGAGCCACAGAAATCCAAGCACTTCTTTAAGAGAAAGACACAAGGAAATGTCAAGGGACATTCAAAAAGAATGGGTCACAGAAAAAGAAAAGCCTCCTCTATCCTGCAGTCAAATGGAAAATGGGGAACCTAGTAGCTATCCTTGTTGGTTGGCAAAAGTAGAAACTTAGACTCCAAAGTGTGTAGGGAGTTCACTTTGAAATGGAATAAGCTCCTGACTCTCCACAGAGAAGTTAGTTGATTGTGATTTGTCCTGGAAAATATTTGACTTAGGTGGAGTATCAATGGAGCCACACAGTAGAATATTCTTAGGAAAGGGAAGATTCAGTGCAAAGGAGGCTTGGACAAGGAATCTGGAAATTTGGGTTCTAGATCCATCTCTACCATGCTGGGTGATCATAGGCAAACCACCTAACCCCTCTGGGCCTCAGTTTCTTCAGCTGTAAAAATTGAGTGGGACTAGTTGTTATATAAGGTCTCTTCCAGCTTTTCCTATTCATTAGGAAGATGAACCTTCTAAAAAAGAAATACTAATGACACATTACAAAAATCATTAAAGGAACAGTTTCAGAGAAACTTCAAAGCACTTGTATGAACAGGGTGAAGCAAGCAAAATGAGTAGAGCAATCTCTACTAAAACAACAGCATTGTGAAAACAAAGATTGTTTAATGATTTAAGAATTCTGATCAATGATCAACTCCAGAAAACTAATGTTAGTATTAATTTATATTTATGTAGCATTTAAAGGTGTAGAAAGCACTTTATTCAAAATAACTCTCTAAAGCAAGTATAAAACATAAATAAATAAAATATAAATGAAAGGATATAAATATAAAATACATATAAATAATTATCTTCGTTTTATAGATGGGGAAACTGAGGCTCAGAGAGATAAAATGGCTTCTCTGAAATCACATAGTCAAGAAACAGCAGAGTAGGAACTGGAATCCAGGTCCTCTGACTGCAAATCACAGTGTTTATCCATGGTATCACTCTAGGTCATATTCAGGACTCAATTCAAATGCAGTCCTCAGGAGATGACTGATAGTCAAGGAATAAAGTCAGCCTTACTCAAGGGCTTTTGTCAAACTCTGTCAAAACATCATAAAATCAAATAATACTTATTTTTAAAAAAATATTTCCAAAGCAGCTGTTCAAATAGGACACCTTGGAAAGCACACATGCACACCACCCTGATTTTTTGCTTTTCTCTCCTTTGTTTAACAAATTGTAGAATTTTTCTTTTCAAAATAAAAAAGGTATTTGAAGTCCTTGAATCTGAAGCCCACCTTTCAATCCAGTCTCTAATCCTCTAATGCCCTTTATCAAATACCCGCCATTTAAAGTGTTATTAAATGCTTTTTTTGGATTATAATTTTTACTCTTGATTATATGATGACTTTCTATATAATCAAATATTCATTGGATAATGATGATTAAAATATATAATCCCCCCAAAGATGTTTAGAACCATTTAAACTACCATTGACTTAATTAAAGGGAGTTAGGGGATTAGCAACAAATTGAAGGGGTAATTTTTAAAAAACTAATTTTGTAGTTCTTCTGACTGAAATCAGAAGAAAGAGGAGATTGATGTGAGCAGAGAAGAGAAAAATGGAGTTAATGGCCACATTTCAGACTATGGGACTCTATGCTTCTATTGGTTATTCTCCGCTGAGCACATGGCAAGACTATCAGCTATTTGAGGACAGGGACTATGTCTCTCAAGATGATTTATCTCCATGTTCATTCTGCCCGTGTGGGAGTTACAAGAATCACAGAAGGGGAAAGTTGAATGGGCTACAGCAACCACCTCATCCACCCTGTGCTCAAAAAGGATTGCCACGGTAACATACATGACCTTGGACATCCAACTTCTGTTTTAAGACCTCCAAGGAGGGGATCCTTAACACTTCCTCAGGCAGCCTGTTCCATTCCTGGGTAGCTTTAATTATCAAGAAATGTTTCCTGACCCCAAATTTAAATTTCCCTCTCTGTAACTTGCCTCCATTGCTCCTACTAGTGTCTTCGGAGACTAGATAAAATAAATAAAATCTCTCTTCCACATGACAGCACTACAAATACTTGAAGACAGTTATCGTGTCTCTCCTGAGTCTTTTCTTCTCCAGGCTAAACTTCTCCAATTCCTTTAACCAATTTTCATAAGAAATGGACCCAAGGCCCTTCACTAGCCTAGCTTTCTTCCTGTGGAAATGTTATAGTTTATCAATGTCCTTGTTAAAACCATGGTGCTCAGAACTAAACACAATACTACAGATATGACCATGAAAGTATTCCCATTCAATACACCTTCTTCAATGGGAATGCTCCTTCAACTACGCACCTAAACTATGCTCTTTGCATGCCTGTGGATGTGGTCTGTCTAGGGCGAAGTACAAGAGGATTAGCGACTCTTTATTCCTGGAACCTATGCTTCTCCAAATACAGTCCAATATTGAATTAGTCTTTTTGGCTGCCACATCAAACTACTGGCTCATATTGAATTTACAATCCACTAAAACTCTGAGAT
Organism: Dromiciops gliroides; assembly: GCF_019393635.1. Classification (NCBI taxonomy): domain Eukaryota; kingdom Metazoa; phylum Chordata; class Mammalia; order Microbiotheria; family Microbiotheriidae; genus Dromiciops; species Dromiciops gliroides. Next base: position 535,918,629 of record NC_057861.1, read on the forward strand.
TGTTTTCAGACAACCAGCTGTCTATCCATGCCTCCCATCCTGTACTTGTGAATGAAAAATGAAAACGAATGAAAATAAATTTAAGGGGTTAACATGTAGCAGGTGCTGTGCTAAGAACCAGAGATACTAATATAAGCAAATAAGACAGCCTCTGCCTTCAAAAAGTTTACATTCTAATAGGAGAATAAAACCAATTTGGGAAGATGGAGTTAGTGAGAGGAGGGGCAGAGGACAGAATGGATTGGGATGACAGAGAAGTTGTTTTTTTTAATCAAAGTATAAGAGTTTACATTTATCCCTACTGAATTTCATCTTATTAGATTCAGCTCAATGTGTTAGCCTGTCAATATCTTTTTGGATCTTGATCCTGTCATACAATGTGTTAACTATCCCTCTCAGTTCTGTGGCACCTGAACATTTAATAAGAATGTAATCTATTACTTTATCCAAGTTACTGATAAAAACGCTAAACAGCTCAAGACCAGGCATAGTTCTCTTGGGCATTCTACTGGTGATCTCCTATTACAAAGAAAATGGACTATTGACATATGTTCTTTGAGTTCAGCCATTCAACCAGGTCTGAATTCATTTAATTGCATTATCTTCTAGTCCATATCTCTCTATCTTCTGTACAAAAATATCATGAGATTTTTAGAATGCTTTACTCAAATCTAGGTAAACTATATCTGCAGCATTCCCCTTTTCTACCAGTTTAGTAACCCAGTCAAAAGAAAAAAGTGAGGTTAGTCTGACATGACCGGTTCTTGATGAAACAGTATTGGTTCTTTGTGATCACTGCTTCCCTCTCTAGATGTCCACTAACCATCTCTTTAATGTTCTGTTTTCAGATTTCCAGAGGGATCAAAGTCAAACTTGATGACCTAGAGTTAAAGATTCTGCTATCTTTCCTTTTTTGAAAATCCGGACAAAATGTGTCCTATTCCAATCTTGTGGTACTTGTACCATTTTCTACAATGTTTCAAATATTCCTGACAGTAGGCCAGCAATCAGATCTGCCAGTATTCTCAGTTCAACTGGGGCAGTTGGCTTGAATTGATTAAGAGTAACTAGTTGTTCACTTCCTATTGCTCTACTTATTTTGAGTATCTACCCTATTAGTCATTCTTGTCATTTCCACAGAAAAGGTCATTCTCCTTGGCAGAGAAAAGAGAAGCAATAGAAGATCCAAGCCATTCTGCCTTCTCTGTTGCCAATTCTCATCATTCCATCTATGCCAACAAAAATGGCTATCCTTTCTTTGATCCTTGATTTTCTCCCTAAACAGGAAGAAAGTCCCCCCCCACCTTTGGTTGTCCTCAGATTAACTCAACCAACCTCAACTCATTCTGAGCATCAGCCTTCCTAATACTGGGACACATTCATATTCCTATTCTGTTACTTGGCCTTGCTTCCATTTTCTGTATGTAATCCAGAGCACAAAACCCATTCACATAAGACTGGAGATTGATTACTCAGTGTTCCTCATCTGCATGAGGGAAGAGTTGGTCAGAGTTTGAGAAAAGGAATATTCTGGTCTGTGCTTCCAACTTTGAGAGAGAAGATAGCCAGTTTCAGAACCTCTTCAGGGAAAAGGTCCTGAAAGGAAAGACTCTGGGAAGCAGGTCTTCTATGGAAATGCTGGCTGCCCCACACACTGGCTTCTCCACCAATGAGAAAAGTCTTATGCAAATGTATGTCGAGCTTTGAGTTGTTTGTACATTTATTATTATTATTATTATTATTATTATTATTATTATTATTATTATAGTGAGGCAATTGGGGTTAAGTGACTTGCCCAGGGTCACACAGCTACTAAGTGTTAAGTGTCTGAGGCCGGATTTGAACTCAGGTATTCCTGACTCCAGGGCCGGTGCTCTATCCACTGTGCCACCTTAGTTTGTGCATATGTTTTGTATGGGTCCCCATCACTCTCTTCAGAAAAATCTTGGTTTTTTTCTTTTCAGTGAAAATCTTTCTGGGGTATCTGAATCCACTTCCTTGTCAGCAGGGTAACTAAACTATTCTTTGGTAAGTGTTCGGTTTTTTGTTTTTTTGTTTGGTCTGGTTTGGTCATCTGGTCTTTAGGATCACCGTTTTGGTCAGTGATCACTGTCCAGGACAAAGGTAGCAGACATTTTATGCAGAATGTGTTGATCCTACAATGTCCTCTGTACATAAAAAATAAATCCCTATTCTCTTGTTATTTATATATTTCTCATGGAGAAAAAAAAACAATTCAATTGAGAATTCTTGTTAAATAATCTTGAGTTAATCAAGGTTCTGAATTTTATATATCAACATCCCATTGACACTCACATGAAACCAACAAAACTATACATTATAATAAAAAAAGAATTAGTTCTCCTCAAGGAAGAAGAGAGTTCTAACTGGGAAAAAAAACCCCATGGATCTCCTGCCTGCCTCTTAACTCTATAATAATAACAGATTTTTTTAAATCTTGAAAATACCTGTGAGGCACATCATATTGTCCCCATTTTTCAGATGAGGTAACAGAGTATCAGAGAAGTTAAATAACTAGCCCATGGTCACACAGCTAGTAAATATCAGAGGCGGGATTCAAACTAAGGTCTTCCTTTGCTCTTTCCACTGTAGAGCGTTGTCCTTCCCATTCCTGGCTGGGCAGCATCTACATGAATCCTTAAGCTCAACAGCAAAGCACAGATAAATGGAAATTTGCCTAAGAATTAAGTGCCTCTCATTTAGATTCTAAGGAAATCCACAGATCTGTGGTAATACATGCTGTGTGTTGGGGCAGAGGAGGGAAGGAGGAGAAGGGAAGAGAGAGCTGAGCCCAAACTCCATAATCCATATTTACATAATCTGCCATTTAAAAGTCAGGAGCATCATCCTACACAATGCACCATCTCCTTTCCACAGGGCCCCAGCCTCCATGACACATCAGGCCTTTCTTCCAGTGTTCAGATGGGTTTTTGAGTCATGAAATAATAATCTCTAGGATATAGACATCCATTGAATGAATGAATGACAGATCAGATAAAGGCAGGAAGAACAGGGTGAAGGCAGTCAGGTGAATTGGATAACTGCGCCCCCTGCCCCCTTCCCTGCAATCTGATTGGGTGTAAAGGTTGGGAAGGGTCCCAGGACTAGGAACACCTGATGCCACTGGTGACAGCATTCTCATAAGGGACAGGAATATGGATGGGCTACTTCAAGCTGTAGATGAGCACCTGATAGTGAAGCATGCCTTACTCTTCTCTACAATGAAGTGGTAGACTTTAGGGCAGAATGGAGTATACAACAGCCAATGAACAGATTTGTTTTGGCTGATGGTAAGTCTTCATTACAAGGGGAGAGGGGGGTCATAGGGAATAGTAATGGTTTTTAAAGCTTTCATAAAACAGTTTAAAATGAAAGATTTGCAAACATTTAAGATCTATATAAATGCTAGTTACTATTTGAATAGCAGCTAGGTGACACAGGGCATAGAGTACTGGAACTGGAATCTGGAAGACTTGAGTTCAAATCTTACCTCACATACTTTCTAGCTTTGAGACCTTGGCCAAGTTATTTTCCTCAAGTTACTGCCTCAGTTTCCCCACTTGTAAAATAAGGTAATCATAGCACCTGCCTTCCAGGTTTGTTGTAAGGATAAAAGGAGATTATATTTGTAAATCTCATGGCATATTAATAAATGACACATAATGCCTGCTTGTTCCTTTCCTCTTCCCCTTAAAAGATGAAAGGTGATCAAGGTTTTTGAGCATCACAGAACAAATATCCAGTCACTCAAGAGATGAATAAAGGTACATAATCAGGCTCTAGAGGAAATCCATCTGAATTCAAGTCAGGCAATAGAGATATAAACAATTTTTTCTAACTTTCTTCCAGCTGCTCCCATAAGACCTCCATCCAGTTTTGACACTGGTTTGGGAAGGCTAGGTAAAAGTGTTTACAAACAAAGAGATTCCCACCCACCCACCCACCCACCCCCCAATTTAAGGCCTAACTTTAAAGAGCTGAGGAAGATCAGACAGAGGAAGAGCACAAGATTCACCAACTGCTTCAATGTATTCTCACTCTCCCACGCCAGCCAACCAAAGTCTTGTACCAGAGCTGCTAACAAATGCCTAGACGGGAAGATCTTTGATGTGTTGGGAAGCACAAATCAGGAGAACAGAAATCTAGACCAGACTCTGCCATTATTCTGTTGCATCATCTTGATCTAGGCTCCTATCTCTTTATCTGAAATTGGGAAGGATAATAAATACCTTACCCCATTTCTCACCACTACCACCATCCCCACACCTCTCAGGATTGCTGTCAGGATCAAATGAGATAAAGGCTACTTTGAAAAAAGTACAAACGTATGCCCAAATGTCAGGAATTACAGTAGATTGATTAGAGCTCTCCCCTTCTCTATTGTCACCCACCCTCTATAGTGGTGGTTAAGAGCAGACAATGAAATAGAAAGGTCAGAGGATTCACAAACTGGCGCTTCAGGTCCTGGGTGATTGAGTAGGCCATGTCTCCAAGACCACTGAATTATTTCTGAATAGGCAACAGTTTTACCTCTAATGAATGACTTGCAATGAAAGGACAGAGTTATTTACATGTTGTTTCTTCCACTAGAATGTGAGTTTCTTGATGATGGTGGTGGTGGTGGTGGTACTTACTTTGCTGGGTTATTGTGAAGAAAATTCTTTGCCAGGTATAAGGTACTATATAGATGTTAACTATTATTGTTGTTGCAATAATCAACCTCATGGATGTTCTGTAAGGAAATCTCCATTTAAAGTACTATATAGGGGGCATCTAGGTGGCTCAGTGGATAAAGCACCAGCCCTGGATTCAGGAGGACCTGAGTTCAAATCCGACCTCAGACACTTGACACTTACTAGCTGTGTGACCTTGGAAAAGTCACTTAACCCTCATTGCCCCACAAAAAAAGTACTATATAAATGTAGTTTACTATTTAAAAAAAAAGATGAGCAGGATGCTATCAGAAAAACCTGGAGAGACTTACATGGACTGATGCAAAGTGAAATGTACAAGACGATCTGCTTCAAATGACTGAGTTATTTTCAGCAATGCAATGATCCAAGACAACTCTGAAGGACTTATGAAAAATGCAGTCCCTCTACAGAGAAAGAACTGATGGTATCTAAATACATATGGAAGTATATTTTGTTGTTGTCATTGTTGGTTCCTTTTGCTAAAGTTTTATTGTCTGCTAAAAAAAAGAATGTGAGTTTCTTGAAGGCAGGAACCTGGTTTTTGCCTTTCTTTGTACTCCCAGGCACTTAGTATAGTGCCTGGCATCAGTAAAAAGTGCTTGAATGCTTGTTAACTGACAAAGTCATCTCTAGTACTGACTTTGATAGTGGTGATAATAGTGGAAGTCTTGCCTTTCGGATAAGAACCAAGCATTTCCCAACCTAATTCCTTCTCAAAACCTACCAGGGAGAGATTACAAATTGTAATTCAATTCAACTGGGGTACGTGGAAAGATTTAAATGAACAAAATTGAAGAAGAACCAAGAAAACAATCTTCCCAATGGATACCGTGTAAATAGAAAGAATAGTCATAAAATAATCAAAAACAAATATTGCAAAATTACAAAGAATAAACTTGGTCCCAAAAAAGAGAGATGAAAAGACACCCCCTCCAAAATTACTTTGCCGATGTGGGAGGGATGGTCCAGGAATGTGGAATGTGGCATATAATGTCAGATTTTTTAAAATTTGATTAGTTTAGCCGATTTTTTTCCTTTTCCTTTCTTAAAAAATCAAACAAAACTTTGTTTTATGGGATGGCTTTCTGGGAGAGGAGAGGAAGGACAAATAATTATATGGGGAAATTTAGGTGATGCGAAACCAAAAGATACCAAAGATTTATTCACTACAACAATTCAATTCAACAAGCATTTATTAAATCCTACCGTGGAATAAGTATGGGGATGCAAACAGAAATGGAATTATCCCTACCCTCCAGGAGTTTACAGTCTGGGAAGGGTGGGGGAAGGGGAAGACAGCAGGTATACAGATACAAAGTTACAAAATGTTTCCAAAAAAGAAAGTAATTTCTGAGTGAGATGGAGAGAGCATGGCCAGTTGGTGGGATCAGAGAAGGCATCTTTTAAGAGGCGACACTAGATTGGACACTTGAAGGGGACTAGGGATTCCAAGAGTGGGAGATGAGAAAGAAAAGCATTATAGGCATAGGGAAGAAAGAGCCTGTTCAAAGACACAGAGGCAGGAGACAGAATACACAGAAAATGAAATTGGCCGAATGCCTGGAAAATAACATGTGTGAGGGAAGGTAACACATGAAATGAGTCTGGAAAGATAATCTGGAACCAGATTTTGAAGGACTTCTGGAGGAGCTGACATTTTATCCTACAGGCAATAGAGAGTCACAGTGGCTTCTTTTCTTTTTTTTTTTCTTTTTTTTTTGTTTGTTTTTGGTGGGGCAATGGGGGTTAAGTGACTTGCCCAGGGTCACACAGCTAGTAAGTGTCAAGTGTCTGAGGTCGGATTTGAACTCAGGTCCTCCTGAATCCAGGGCTGGTGCTTTAACCACTGCGCCATCTAGCTGCCCCCCACAGTGGCTTCTTGATGTGGTCAGACCTATAATATAGGACTATTCTTTTGACAGCTCCATGGAGGATGGATTGGAGACAGTGGAGCCTGGAGGTAAGGAAACAAGATAGATGAAAGGTGATGCACACCTGAACTAGGGGACCTTCTTTCTTTCTTAATGTCTATCAACTGTTCTGAGAGCATTCCAGACAGACCCTGGAGTTATCTCCAAGGCTACAATAACCTGTTGAAAGGGACCCAAGGATCACAGATTGGGAGGTTTGGTACTTGCCAAAACCTGGAGATTAAAAAACTTGATTCTCCTTGACTCCAGTCCAGCCTAAGGGAAGGGAGAATAAGAGTGGGGAAAGCCTATTGCTATGGAAAGGGTTTGGGATCAGATCTTGGCTGAAGGACCCAGATGCACCTGCTATTCCCCTTGTCTGGAATGAACCTTCTTCTCTCTGCTTAGCTAAACCCTAAGCCTCAAAGCCCAGTTTAAGTCAAGCCTACACTGACCTCTTCCCTCCTCTGAACTGCTACAGCACTAGTCAACTCTAGGTAAGCTTCAATTGGTCTATAATTATTTTACTTGTGTGGCTTCAATTTAAGCTATAAGTTCCTAAGGGCAAAGCAAGCACCAGCTACTATCTTTCATCACTTGCCCCATGGGGCGATTCAATTCAAACATTTATCCAGTGCCTACTCTTCAGAAATTCAGATGTACTTGGAATTGTTTAATCATATCCAACTCTCCATGACCCCATTCAGGGTTTTCTTGGCAAAGATACTGGAGTAGTTTGCCATTTCCTCCTTCATCCTTACAGATGAGGAAACTGAGGCAAACAGGGTGAAGTGACTTGCCCAAGGTGACACTGCTACTGTCTGATTTGAACTCAGGAAGATGAGTCTTCCTGACTCCAGGTCCGGCACTCTTATCCACTACACCACAGTAAATAATAATGGCTACCATCCAGCCTCTTTGATTATTAAATAGTAAGTGCTTAATAAATGTTTATTGACAGACTTTGAGTTAGGAATTGATCATGCTTATTGTCCCCATTCTAAGGATCAGATAAATGAGATTCAGAGAGATTAAAAGACTTGCCCACTTACTAAGTGTCAGAGGACCAAGTTTATAGAATCTTTGAGAAGAGAACTCAGAAGCCATTTAGTGGAACATATATCTAATCTCCTTGACCTGCCATTTTCTTCAAGACTTCCAATGAGGGGAAACCTCCCTCCCAAGGCAGCCCATTCCATTTTGGGATAGCTCTAATTGTTAGGAAGATTTTACTTAGATTGGTCCCAAATCTGCCTTTCTGCAGTCTCTACCCATTGTTCTGCCACGTGGGGCCATGCAGAAAAAAGCTAATCCTTCTTCCAAACCAAATCCCTTTAACTACTTGAAGACAGCTAGAAGGCTTTCTCTTCTTTAACAATAGCAACAATTTATATAGCACTCTAAGGTTGGTAAAATACTTTCCATACGTTGTTTTGTTTGATCCTCACAATCCTATGAGGAAGATGCTATTATTATCCCCATTTTACAAATGGGGAAACTGAGGCTGAGAAAGGCTAAGTGATGTGCTGAGGATCATACAGCTAAGAAGCAGCTGAAACAGGAGTCAAATTCTGGTCTTCCAAGTTCAATACTCCATCCATTGTACTTCCTAACTGCCTAGTAACCAGCTCCCCTTTTCCTCTAGGTCTCAGAATGCCAAGCCTAGGTCACTTTACCCTTTTGTACCTGTTTTCTCCTTCATAATCACATTTTTAAAAACACCATTTATTATGTTCCTAATGTGTATGGAGCACTGTGCTGGGGGAAATATATTATGTAGATAAGCTCCTTTACCAGACCTCACAAAATGTAAGGACATGACACATAACTAGCAAGTATAGAGCTTTAGGGGTTGACAAAATGTTTTATATATGTTATCTCGTTTGACCCTCAACAATCCTGTGGAGTAAATACTATTATTACGCCACTTGACAGAAGAGAAAAACGAGGCTGAGAGAAATTTTTCAACTTACCCTAGGTTACACAGCTAGTGTTTTGGGTTTTGTTTTGTTTTGTTTTACAAGTACAAATATTTTATTTTTACAGAAAAAAAAACACAATTAAGTCCAACCCCAAATGCTCCACATTTCACTTTGTTGTAACCCATGTTATTTCTTTACTTACATAGTGCAAGCCTATAGATAGGGCAACTGCAGAAGAGAAGAACTCAGTTACCTCTGAATAGGAAAAGTACCTGAAATCATACATCTTTGTTTTAGTACAATATTTTAATAATTTGTACAACCTGATAGCATATTTCAAGTATGTGTCAGGTCTTCCTAACTCCAAGCCACTTTAGCACATAACTACAATACAAAATAATATTGACTAGCATATAAAGCTGGTCCAAAGTCCAAAGCAAGGAGAAAGGCTATCACCAACTGACGAAATGAGGGAAGTTTTCATGGAGGAAGTAGCATTTGGACTGGGTGTTAAAGGAAGAGCAAGAATTCAGCTATTTATTGAAAGGAAGGTGGAGGAGAGCAAAGGAAATCAGAGGCCTATTGAGGACACAGAGGGTTGTCTACTTTGATGGAAGTATAGAGTATGTGAAGGGAAGCATTTAAGATAAGGTTGTGACAGTGGAATGAGCCCTTTCCCCAAGATAGCAATGAGAACAAAAAGGGAAGTGACTATTTCTCAAAAGATAGACATCAAATCTAAGGTCTTGAAGGGCAAGAAGGTGACATTCAAAGGCATCCATAGTCACAAAAAGAAGATCTGAATGTTCCCCACCTTACATCCACCAAAGATATTAAGACTTTGAAGGCAACCTAAATACCCTTCAAAAAGTGTCCCCAGGAGAAACAAGCTCAATTATTATGTTGTCATTAAGCTTCCCTTGACTACAGAATCTGCTGTTAAGAAGACTGAGGACAACACCTTGGTTTTCATTGTAAATATCAAGGCTAAGAAGCATTAGATTAGGTGGTAAAGAAGCTCTATGATATCGATGTGATCAGTTAACACATTGATCCATCCTGATGGAAAGAAGGTCTATGTCTGACTTGCTGCAGACTGTGATGCTTTGGACATTGCTGACAAAACTGGAATCATCTAAAGTAGCCCATTCTATCTACAATAAAACCTTTTCCAGTAAGAAAAAAAAAAGGTGAAAGTGGAATGAGAAGTGTCAGATTGAGTAGGGCTTTGACTGGAAGGCTTAAAGAGTTTTAATTATACCCCCAAAGGCAAGGAAGAGCCATTGAAGGGTTTTGAGCAGAAAAATAACATGACCATCTAGTCAATAAGCATTTATTAAGTGCTTACTACATGCTAGGCACTGTGATGTATGTTATAGGAAAGTCCCAGTTTTATGAGGGATGGTTTAGACTCAAGCAGGCATTCTTAACCTTTTTTTGTGCCATAGACCCCTTTGGCAGTCCAGTGACGCCTATGGACTCCTCAAAATAATGTTTTTACATGCATAAAATGAAATATATAAGATTACAAAATAAACCAATTATACTGGAATACAGTTTTTAAATATTTTGAAAAACAAGTTCAAGAACCCTAGGATATAATCCCTGGATTACTGGGAGGAGGAAATGGAGGTGGGAATACCTGTTATGATCATTTCACAATGCCCCAGACCAGAGAGGCCTCTACTAGGGTGATGGCAGCAGGATTAGAGATGGAAAGGGTAAGAGAGAGGTTGCAGACTTGGCAAGTGATTGAACATAAGAGGGAAAGGGGAAAAGAATTCGGGAGAAACCAAAGGTTTCAAATATGGGAGACAGGTGATGCCATAGACAAAAATAACAGCACATGGAGTGGGTCTAGGGTGGGGGTAGGGAGAAGATAATAAAAGTCGATTCGTTTGGAACACTCCGGTTTTTAGGTGCCCATGGCACATCCAGTTTAATATGTCCTCTGGGCAACTGGAGCATGTGGTCGGAAACCTCAGAAGGGAAGTAAGGACTGGAAAATCAACTTGAAGAATCATCTCCATTGATGTCAACAATTTGAAAAGAACCCCGGTTCTAGTGTCAGAGTCCTCAGTTCTGATGCTAACTCCCTGTGTACTGTTCAGTCCGGTAACTTTCTTGGACCTCAGCTGCTTCATCTATAAAATGAACGGAGTTAAGTGAGATGACCTTTAAGGTCCTTGGCAGCTCTTGGTCCCCGATCCTAGGTGACAGTTTGACTTAATTCACGATCTCTAGGATGCCTCCTAGACCTAACCTGCTATAGTTCTAGGAACAGTCCATGTTTGTTCCAAAGCAAAATTAAGTCATCTAGTTTGGGAAGCTGAGGGTGGGGGAAGGGAAGACAAAAGACACCTGCTTTTACCTAGACACCCGCAGCTGAGCTGCTCCCATTTTCCATCACCTTTTTCCTACGTACTTGAGCCTTTTTGATTCTCAAGGATGCCTGAACCTATACTATCCACTGATTCTCTGACAGTCTTGACCGTCCCCCTCTCTAGCTCTCAGCCTTCAATTGGGGGAGGAGCTTTTGGAGTCTTGAACCAATCCCAGCTGTTTACAAAGCCTGCAAGTTGCAACCTCCGGCCCTACTCGGTCAAAGAAGCTAAACAATCAACGGATTCTTCTCTGGGCGTTTAGGGCCCCGGCAACCCACAGGCAGGTGCCGTCCCGTTTCACCCCTGGCTCTCTCCCAGCCATTCTCTCCCCAGAGTCTTCTGTCGCTTTGGTCACCTGGAAGCGACCAGTGATATCACAGCCCTCATAAGCAACGTTGCCTCCCAGAGTAAACCGGTCCCATTAGCGTTGTTAATAACCATAATGATAATACTGGATAATAAGTGTTATATGGAGCATAACGGCAAGCCGACGCTCTCCGTGCTGCTCTTCACCGCCTCCCTTTGCTTTGTGCTCACGCTCTCTCCCCAATATTCAGGCCGAAAAACTGAGTCCCAAAGAAGATGTAGAGAAAAGCAAATGGATGAGGAGGGAGTAAGAGACGGGTTTCAGAGAGGGAGCCAGGCTGCTCCCCTCACTATAAGTCCTAATGATGACTATTTTGTTCCTCTACACACACACGCGCGCGCGCGCGCTCACACACACACACTACAGCACATTATCTTATGGGGACCTGGGAAGGACATGCCAGGCCCCACCAGAGAGGCGGAGTTGGGATGGGGATTGTGATGAGGTGAGGAAGGGGAATGAGAAAGGGATTGGAAGTGAGGATGAGCGCGAGAATGGGTTGTGGAGAGGCTTCATGCCTACGCACATTCTTGGTAATACGGTGTCTACCTTCCTTTTAAAATTGCTGGAAAGGGGAGGAGTCGGCAGAACCCCTTTTCATGACCTCTCCTAGTCTCCACTCCTGCCTCCCGGCACTAGATTCCCCAGGGCAAAGAGAGAGAGAGAGAGAGAGAGAGAGAGAGAGAGAGAGAGAGAGAGAGAGAGAGAGAGAGAGAGAGAGAGAGAGCGAGCTAAGAGTAGCGTTAAATAGACGGAGGGAAAGCCTATTCCATGAGGAAACCCCGGGAAAGGAAGTGCAAGAGAGAAGAAGGAAAAGAGAAAGGAAGAAGGCAAAGAACATGGGGAAATAAAAGCCCTAAAGAGAAAGAAAAGAGGGAAATGAAGCAGAGAAGAGCAAGAAAAGGAGATTGTACCGGGCAAGGAAAATATCTAGGAGCTCCGGAGTTTCCTGGACCACTGCTTGAAAAGTTCAAGAAAAAGGATTAGAGAGAGCAAGCTGAAGGGTGCGGGGGTGGGGGAAAAGGCGAGAGATTTATAGACAGAGCGTGTGCTGGAGACTGTCGTGAGGGGAAGAAGGAGAGAGAGAGAGAGAGAGAGAGAGAGAGAGAGAGAGAGAGAGAGAGAGAGAGAGAGAGAGAGAGAGAGAGAAACACACACACACGCACACACACACGGGGGGGGGGGTGGGGGTGGAGGGAGACAGAGACAGAGATCTGTTCATCTTTGCACCGAGGGTGCGAAACTCGGGTTACTCCCAAAGCAGAGCAGAAAGTTTCTCTGAGAGTAGCGGCGACCGCAAAGAGGAAGAGAGATTTGTCTTTGAAAATCTTGTCAGTATATCAACACACTTGATAAGGGCAGTGTTGTAGTTACACTTCTGTAATTAAGTGAATAATTAAAAAGAAGTTGATCATCAATTAGTTAATTAAATAATTAATCCATTTTGCTTTCATATAACCTTCCCCCCCTTTTCCTTTATTTTTCCCCTTTTTTCTCCTTTTTTTTCTTTTTTTTTCTTTTTTTTTCTTTTTGGTTAATCACTGTGGCTTCAGTAATGAGCCGCCTCTGGGTTGCTAAGCAACCTCCTCCTAGTTTAAACAGTCAGCAGCTGCCTCCCATCAGCACCAGTCTGAAGGGATGCCGAGGGGATGCCAGGGTGGACGGGGGAGCCGCCAGCCTGCCACTCCCAGACACTTCTTTGCAAACATTAGCCGAGACCTGCGGAGAGGGAACAGATTTACAGAGCGGCCTCCTCCTCCCCACCCCACCCCCACCCCCAATCTGAGGAAATGCAACTGGTTTTACACAAAGTGGGAGAGGCAGCTACAGAGACAAGAGATACGGAAGGGCGAAACGAGGCCGAAAGAGAAGGCGTAGGGAAAGGATAGAATGAGAGAGAAGAAAAGGAAAAGAGAATAAGGACGAAGAATAGAAGGGAAATGGTCTAGGGGTAGGGAGGTTGGAGTAGAAAGGGAAAATAAAAGATGCAGAGATGTGAGTCTGGAGAGAATTTGTCCCCATTCCGAACACGTTCTGCTATTCAAACAGGGGTGCAAAGCCTCTGGCCAGAGGGCGAGCAGGCTCGGCTAGCGGCCCCATCTGCTCTGCTTCCCTTCGGGTGAGAAATGAGTGAGTGAGTGAGTGAGTGAGTGTGTAGAAGACTCGTCGAACTATAAGGATAATTCCTCCTCAAATCTCTCTAAAACTGTTCCTTCCGCGCCAATGCACTTCAACCAGTTACTGGACGTCAGTCCTCACTCAACTCAGCAGTCTGGAGATGCAAGGATGAAGTTAGGTACCATCAGATCCCACGAGAAAGACCACTTCCCATCCACCTCGGTTGTTGGGAGAGGGACACAGGGTGACGGAAAGGACTATGCAGTCAGGGGCCTCCCTGAGACATTTTGTTCAGCACCTAATGCAACCTACCCGGCTTGCGTAGACCCGGACCACTACTATACTCGGACTTTAAAGGGGGAGGGGGAGACCAGCGCCCCCTCGAGGCCAAACCTAGAGAGACATTCCACCTCGGCCCTGCCCAACTAAGAGGACAGAGGCAAGCTTCCTTCATTGTGATCAAGTTCCCGGGTATGAGCCGCTGGAACGAAAGCCTGTAGGTGGGGAGTGTGTGTGTGTGGGAGGGGTTGCGGTTCGGGCCCAGCCACAAGCATCGTGATGAGCCAGCCTCCTTGCCGAGAGCACATCTTCGACCCGCAGCTGAGGAGGTGCGTTGATTGGCGGCGGAGCCTTCAGCAGGTGCCAGGGGAAAGCATCGATCCCAGTGTCCAGCATGAAGCAGCTTCTCTCTTCCCATGTTCCCAGTTATTCAGCGGAGCGGCTGGGGCGCCGGTCAATAGAATGAGATAAATGGCCCAAGCACACTGAGCCCGACCCCCTGGGGAACTTTAGTGGGGAGTATCTCCCCTTCTTACCTCCTCCCCAAATACAAAGGATACTTACACACACACACACACACACACACACACACACACACACACCGCCCAACACCCCCCTCCCACCAAGTTCTTTTTCAACTTTGTCCAAGTAAAGAACTTTCTTGGTTTTACCCCATGGTAGACCAAGGAAGTTATTAATCAGTGGAGAGGGTCCTGGAATAAGGCAAGACTGGAAAGGAACCTGCCCTGGGTTGTTTTGGACATCTGACTTTCAGCATCCATTCTGATAAGGATTGGAGCCGGCCCCTACCCCAGACAGGAGCTCGGAAGCACCCCCCACCCCCACCCCGTAAATTTATATCGCAAACACAGGCAACTCCTCAGATCTCTCTCAACACCGTGACACCCCTCAAACACCCACTACACCCAAATATCTACACACACACACACAAATCCCACACACTTATATCCCTTCATAGGTATAATAAACTGCTAAAAATGTGTATCACCCACCTATCCATCCTCCCTCACATGTAAACCCAATTTCTATCACAAATATGGATCACATACCACATAATACCCACCCTCCCCAGATACGAATGCTTTTCTGCCTCAAATAAAGAATACACTCCATATACTATCTACTCTTTTCTCTTTCCAGATGTACTATACACACACCGGGCGCATCTCTCTCTCTCTCTCTCTCTCTCATCTCCCTCTCTCCCTCCCTCTAACACACACACACACACACACACACACACACACACACTAAAGTTGTGTGTGTGTGTGTGTGTGTGTGTGTGTGTGTGTGTTTTAATTCTCTGGAGTTACTCTTTTGTTGCCAATTGTTTCTCTGCCCCGAGGCCACACTGTAAATGAGATGTTACATCTGCACCGAGCTAAGTAAACACTTTATAAATGAATAAATAAGTGAATAAATAAGGAAATACTCATATCGAGGACACAGCCGGGATGCTAGAGTCCGGAGCCGAATAGAGAGGCTGCTGAAAGAGCCAGTCACTTAGAAGGAAGCTGGGAAACCCGGGGTAGGGGTGGCCCCAAGCTGAGTGCAGGGCAAACTGCAAAGTTAGCCTAGGTCGAGATTGGAAGGCTAGAAAATGCTTGTTTCCGTTTCACTGTAAGGTCGTTTAATACACACACATATAAAATAACTACTGCAATACATGTGTGTTTTATACATATGACATACTTAACTACATTATATGTGTATGCACATATGTATCTATCAGTCACTGGGAGAAAAGGAGGAGCGGAAGTCTAAAACCCCTTACATTGTAGTTGAGATATTGACCCCCGGCTTTCTCGCCACTGATAGCATAATTCAAGTGTCCCGTTTCATCCAGCTTTTATTTTTCTCCCAAATGATCTGCTTGACTCCTTGGAATAATTTCCACAGATGATGTTTTGGATTCATCACTTCCACCCACTGCTTTCATAGAAAAACGGATTTTCGCAGCAGCTCTTAAAACCGGATTTGCAAACTGAATATTTCTACAGAACACACAATGCTTCTCTAAGTACAGCTGTTATTAAAGGAAGCTGAGAAACTCCTTTGAACTGTTTCTCTCTCTCTCTCTCTCTCTCTCTCTCTCTCTCTCTCTCTCTCTCTCTCTCTCTCTCTCTCTCTCCCTCCCTCCCTCCCTCCCTCTCCTTCTGTTACTCTGTCTCTCTTCTTTCCTCCCCTCCCCTCTTCACCCCTTCACTCCTCCCTCTTAAACTCTCAGCTCTCCTGAGGAAATTAGGGACAAAGGAGTTAAATAAAAGAGACCCAACTACCGGGAGAAAGAACGTTCACTAAATAAGGGGGGGGGAGCATCAGTATTTCAGAACTGTCAGTTGAAAACCCTGAAAATGACAAATTATCAAATATGGGGAAAACTAGTCCTTCTAGTAGAAGAGGGACTGAGTGTCCCTCTAAGACCTCCCTTGTTCTTCCTCTCTCCCAGCCCCCCCAGTCAAAAGGAGGTCATTAGAGAAAAGTCTGAAGGACTGGACATATTGAAAGGAAAAATGGAAATATTACTACTAATATTTTTTAAATCCCAACCCTTAAAGGATGAACTTTGCAATTATTGTGGATAACAAGAACAAATGAAAAAGCACTCATTGAGTAACTGATATCAATTATGAAAACAGGCTTTTGAGTCTGGAATAAATGATAGGGGAATTGGCCTGAGAGAGAGTGGGAACAGACATGTTATTATTTACGCCAGATTAAGAAAAGTATCCAATTTGCTGGCCATCTCCTTCCCCTTGGGAACTGGCATCAATTTTATTATTGTTCCTCCGATTTTAATATTCTCTAAATGAATTACTATTGAACTAGGTAGTTAGTCAATAGTTTAATGCAATTAATTATCTTTAAATCGGCCAGTTATCTTTTTTCTGGAGTCTAAACTCTAACTCCTTGAAAGCATTTGTTTACTGTAAATAAAAGTGAAAGGCATTTTCAAAAGGTTCAGTGCATTTAGGACATAGATTTGGAAGGAGGGGGAGATATTGACTCTTTAGTGTCTAGTGTTCTTGGCACTCTTCTGTAAATTGTAGGACATAACTAGAACTGAAGCAGTACATTTCTTCAAACAATGCCTCCTGTATTCCATTTGTAATGGAATTGGAGGGAGAAAATGTAATTGTGTGTTAAACATGAGGCAGCCATACATGAAGATAAGCAGGTCTGAGTGACTGGATATGGAAATTCAGGGGCAGAAACTAGAAACCTGGGGTCTATTTTTGAGTTAAATGGTTCATAAAAATAGAAGACTCACAATTCAGTTATTTATTTATTTACTTGACTATCTATCTGGGTCTTTTCCCTGCTTCACTTCCCACAGGGTGGGAGTAGGAGGAGAGGAAGGAGAGAATCCATGGTGGGTGGGAGTGGCTGGGGGTGGGAGTGTCGACAGATAAATGGCAGATTCACTTTATCTTCAATTTCTTCTTGCCAAAAGACACTGGGCAGAAGTGTGTTTAAACTGCATCACCAGAAGAGGATCCTGACCTTTTAGGGGAAAGGTGGAAGGATCTGAATTTTCAAAGTTGATATCTATCTTTCTCTTCCTTGAGAGAGAGAGAGAGAGAGAGAGAGAGAGAGAGAGAGAGAGAGAGAGAGAGAATTCTTAAACCCATCCCCCATTCTTCTTATTTATTTAAATGTCCAGCTATGGTGGACTAATTTAGTATTTATTGTAATAGCAGAGATCATAATGAGGTCATCTGGGGATACCTGCAGCTCTGAAGTTGTTTTCTAGATGGCATTATGTGTGCATAAAGGTGTTTGTGAATGCTTGGGGGTGTGGTGAGTAACTTACATTTAAGTTTTGTCTTGTCCCAAGGAGAGTCTCAAAGCACTGAATACATGGGTTAGATTTGGATTTTAAGTTAATTTTACCTCCAGAGTCCCTTTAACACAGGAGAGAACAGAATTGGAAACATTGGAGATTATCTTCCCTTTATAATTAAAAAGCATTGTTGCTCCATCACCTACTGCCAGATAGAACAAGAAAAGAGGGACAGAGAAAGGGAGAAGAAGAGAGGAGAAGGAGGGAAGGAGTAGAGGAGATGAAAGGAGTAAAGTCACAGTGTCTCTTCTTTTTGATATTCTGCAGGATTTTTAGGGGATGAAAAATACTAAGAATTTTCCCACCATAGTGCATAGAGAATCTTTGAACTCCCTCTCAGACACTCAGATGTAAAACTTTCAAGAAGAGTTGTACAAGATTGAGTCTGCTCTCTTCTTTAGAGGAAGGAACACGTTATTTGTTGTTTTGTTTTCAAGGGGGCCAAAGCAAAGAGATCTTGTGACCAGGCAGTCTAATAGAGATGATTAAGCATAGGAGATGTCCAAAAGTTAGCAAAATAGTATAAAATAGAATGTACATTACCCTGTCAGTAGCCAGTCGCCTGAGAAAAGCAATCCTTTGTGCTAGGCGAGTAATAAAGGACTGTTGCAATAAGGAATGCTAAGGAAAGAAGACTAAAATAAATGGCAAACTGGCAAATTTGGGGACTTAATTATAAATATTTCCTTTATGTACATTTATATATTCAATATGAGTCGTGAGGACATAGAAACACATACACGCATGCAAACACATTGATGAGTATGAAATAGATATGACTACAGCCGTGTGTCTACTGTTATGATTTCGGGCATCAGAGGAAATTCCTGCGAATATTCCTCATCTTTTCACGGTGCCACTTATCAGACCCCCGAAAGAAAGGACGGAGTCTCTCACCATTCAGCGAAAATTGAATTCCACCGAAATAGCTCGGAGGACAAGACCTGGTATTTCATAGTGTTTTAAAAGTAATATTCAGTTTGCCTGTACCGTGAAATAGGGCACCACTGACGCCAGAGAAATAGAAAGAGTAATTTCTCAGTGGAGAAGTTGTGTGTTTCCGATTCAGGTCCGGGATATCTTGCGCAGGATGACCAAGGAGGCCCCCCTCATCCCGAGATAGATTTGTCCTCTCTGGGCTACTGGGAGGGGTGGGGAGCTGCAGAGGAGGGAGCCCAGGCAGTGACGAGCTGAGGCCCAGTCCTTTGGTGGGTGAAAAGCACTCCCCCGTCCCCTCTCACCCTTCACATCTGGAATTGGCATTAGGGGCGCTCCCTGCTCAGGAAGTTCTCACACTTCACGATTCATTAAACGCGGGTCTCGGATTCCTTGGGAAAGAGGGACAAGGAGGGAGTGGGTGGGAAGAGGTTGAATTTAGGGGAGAGACAAACACCCAGTTCCTCTCTCTGCCATGATTTGCAACTGCGGTGAAGAAGTGGGTTGGGGAAGGGGGGTCATGGAGACAAGAGGGTGGTAAGAAAGAATTTGTATTGGCGGTCAGTTCCTCTACTGGAGATATCTATCCCTATCAGTTTGTGGGTCCGGTTCTTCGGGACCACTCCCCACACCCCTCGTCAGAAACTACTCCATTCCACTTTGGGCCAGTCCCGAAATCACGTTCAACAACAACAACAACACCCCAAGAGGGGAGGAGGCCAACCTGAGCAGCAAGGGGAAATGGGGAGTGAACCATGAAGAGAGAAAAAGACTGGCTTACTAACAGCCTCCTGGCTTGGGAGGGAAGGGAGGAGGAGATTGAGAGGAGAACACAGTTATTGTATGCTAGGGAGAAAATTGGGGGCGGGGGTAGCAGAAAGAGGGGAGAAGACATGATTAGGAAACTCTCGGCGTTTCAGGAGATGATTTTTTGCCCCGGAAAGGGGTGGGGGTTGGGAAGGGGTTGGCAAAATATGACTTGAAAGGTTCTAGAAGTTGGGGTTCGAAAGATGGGATGTGGGGAGCTGAGGGCCCCATTTCCCAGGACCCTCCATACCTGGAGAGCGTCTGGAAAGACACCGCTAATTTCAGGATGGGCTTACTTTTGGGAAGAGAGTGGCAGGACTGGAGGAGAAAACAGCTAGATCTGGAAGCTCCATCCTTTTCAATGATCGTATTTTATAGTTACAGAAATTGTCTTAATGTCTGAAGGGGATAGTAGTTGGGAGCTTAAAATTACAATTGCTTCTACTTAAATTTATTTGATGGCCGCAGCGTTCATGTTATATATCCGTATGCGGGTTTTCAATATCTTAAATGTTTAAAAAGGGTTTATTCTGTACTTACACTGAGTGAAATTAAAAAGAAACAGTAAAATGTTTGAAAATGAAGTGCATTATGTTTAATAAATTTAAAATGAACAAAGACTGCTATATTGCCAGCAATATCATTTCCTGCCCAGGGGCATTAATAAAGACTGGAGGTTTGGAAAAACAATATTTTCTATTAAAATTCTATGCTGTGTTTCAATATTAAAAGGATATGTGATGAATTTTCAGTGTTACCCAGACGGGGTCAGAGATTAATTTCATTTCTTTCTGGTCAGCATTCTGTCGATAATTAATCAAAAGCAGAGTTTCTTAATGAAACACTTTTCATAAGGTGATAATTAGCAGGAAAGAGGCGGCCCGCAGACAGTCCCCGCTAGCTGTCTAATAACCGGAATGGAATCAGGGTTGGGTCCTGGGAGTTAGGCAAGGGGGGTGGGGGAGGGTGTGGACTGAAGAGAGGAGATGTTTGCTGGAGAAAGAATGAGGACGCGGGCAAGGGGGCAAGGGGGCAAGTGGCTATGTTGTATTCTGCCCTCTTTCCCTTCAAACCCCTTAAGTGAACTTTCTGAGAGGGGAGCTCCTTTGGCGCTGCCACTTTGGGGCCCTTCAAGTTGAAGAAAGGACCAAAGAAAGAGTGAAGTGTGGCTGGAGACATTTCCAGCGGCCAGAGACACTGAAGGAGAAAGAGGCCGGAGCTGCCTTCGGAGAAGACCCTGCCCTTGGCGAAACCAAAGCGGGAGAGGGTTTCTCCTAGCTTGCCTGGGTTAGGTCTCTCTCCTGGCGCCTCATGTTGTGTCTGTGTGCCACGCTAGGCCCGCAAGGGGGTGGGTGGGGAAGCAGAAAAGAGGGAAGGCGGGGGAGAGAGAGGAAAGGAGGGGGGGGGAGAGAGGGAGGGAAATAAGGAAGAGAAAGGAGGGGGAGGCGCCCGCAGACAGAGGGGGGATTATTAGTGCATTATAAAATTACTAAAAATAAATGGAAAACAATTAAGGGGTTCAAGAGTAAATAAAGTTAATGAAACAAAATTAACAGCAATTAGCCGCGGCGCTCACAACCGGCTCCTCGCTCTGTCTCTCTCAACAGGATTCGCTCACAATTAGGAGCGACTTTGCGTGTAAACAAAGAGAGTGAGGCTCTGGAACCACATTATAAACAAATTGAGAAGAACTGCGGGAGCAAAAATAAATAAATAAATAAGTTGCAATATATGAAAGATGGAGGGGGACCCCAGGATGAAACTGGCTGAGAGAAATCCAGGCAGAAAAACCAGGCGTGGAAAAGAAACTGGAGTCAGTTGCGTGTGGTTTCCCCCACCCTTCTCTCTTCAAGACCTTCATTGAGTTAATTATTCCAGAAACAGACAGTAATCATGTGTTTTGACAGAGGGAAAGGGAGAGAGAGAGAAAAAAAAATGCTAGAACCTCCAGGTGAGATCAGCTTCACAAAAACCCAATCTCTCGTCGCATCTGGGTTCGCACTTAAACGCCTGTCCTCCTTTTTCCAGTGGCGTTTACCTCATATTAATATTTTTTAATCTCCGCCTGAATGACAGGTGCCGGTTTCCTGCGTTGCTGGGCTTTATTATGAAATGCTCCTGAAATGCTGTAAACTTTCAGATAAAGCTGAGAGGCAGGAGGTTGTTGTGCAGATTAGATTATTGATAGTTATTGAAAGTCCCAAATAGGATTTACAAATCAGGCTCCTGCGCCTTTAATAGAATTCCAGATAATCTTTTATCACAACAAGACACCCATAGAATTATTTAAACAGATCGGACTACTGCAGCAGCAAATTTCAATTATTCTAATGCTTTAATAAATGTGTTGTGTGTGTATTAAATTCAAGCTTCTTAATCCAAATTTTACGATTTAACTGCTCTGATTTTTCATTACTGCTACACCCACATGCGGCAATTTACATTTTCCTTCCTGGAGAAGGAGATCCCTTATCAAATAAGCCCCCTCGGAAAATAAAGATAGGTGCGGGTAAACTTAAAAGAGAGTGAGGGGTGGAAAGACAGAAGCAGGGAAGAGAGAGAGGAACATCGGACAGCAACCCCCTCACCCCAGCCTCAAAAAAAAAAAAAAAGTATGTGTATGTGGTGAGTATGTGTCCTGGCTTGTGGGGTCCATTAGTTACAGATCTGGTGTGAGTAAAGAGCAAATAAAAGGCCAATGCCTACCCACCCGTGCCTATACCAGACTTGGGGCTCCTAACCTTTGTTTGCAAAGTTATTTCCTCCCAGATTTGAGCATCTAAAATACACTTTCTCTTCAAACCGAACAGCAAGTGAGGATGAAGGCTTGGGGCCTTCAGAGCCCAGCAACAGCACTCCAAGAAACAGAACCTACCCGGATTAGCAAACAGTTCTCTTCACAAAATAGAGGAGAACGCACATGTAGCCAGAACTTCCTTAATTGATAGCATCTAGGATGAAAAGAAATTGTCTCATCCACCCGAGTGATCTTCTGCTGGCCCAGAAGGGTGAACAAGGTGTGTGGAAAGGTCTAGTCCCTCCCCACCTCAAGCCCCCCAAACTCTTAACTAAAGGCGATGGCCTCTACAATCCCGAAAAGCGAACAATTCGGAATTTTTGGTTATGTGGCAGTTTGTGGTCACTTGGACCTTTCCGGGATCAGCCTCCGGGTCGCTCACTTGTACAGGAGGCTGAAACTTACGAGACAGGGCTAACCCCCATTAGCGAAGGAAAACTTTACCTCAGACCAGGGGTCTCCTATAGGATTTTAGCAAAGAAAGATGTGGGCTACAAGAGAAGTGGGGTAGATGGGGGGGGGGAGGAACGAAGAGAAAATTCAAGAGCAGGGTTTTTAACTCTTTGATTTACTGACCAGCGATAGCTCAGCCACCAGCCCCCGGGATGGCAGATGCAGGGGCTGATGGATCGTTTTCCATAATTTTATTTGCCCATCAGTTTCCAAGCCAAGACACGTATATTTCCTCTGCCTCCGAAGTTGGTAATTACTGTCTTTAGAGTTGCCTTTCGTCATTTTATGAGGTGTCAGGCCCACGATCTATGGGGTGAGCTCCTGGGCCTCCATAGTAGGAGAGGAGGAAGGAGGGGAGACCGGCCTCCTCCAGCCCCTCCTCCTTGCCCACTGACGCCTCACCCGGGTTAGCTAGCGCACGGAGAAGGCCAGAAGGCCCCGGGCGCAGCCCTCAAGCAGAACTCGCTACGTCCAAGGCCCTGGAACTCCTCCAACCTCAGCTCCCTTTTAGGGACTGGAGTGAGTGGGTGCTTCCCGCAGAGAGGCTAAATGAAGATTCTGCATCCTGACCTGTGGCCGATCGCCCAAGCCTAGCCCCAGAGCTCTGGGGACGGGTTTCCAGTCTTGGGTCATTGAAGGGAGGAGCCTTTTCCACACTCCGGGCGGGCTGACAGCGGGAGGCCCGGAGGCCGCTCCACACTTCGAGGCTGGGGCTGGACTAGAGTTATTAAACAGAGTAGTTGGTTAATATTTCAGGCCTGAACCTGCCACGGGCCGATCAGCAGCCGCGGCGACCCCAGCCTGCCTCCTTCGTGTCTCATCGCAATCAAAGGTTCCCTGTATAAATAGCTGGGCTGCGGCGGAACCATCAGATAAACGGATTTATTAACTGTGCCAGGCCGCCCGGTAAATATTTAGTTTTATTATCTGACCCGGGGATCCAGTCGGACTTCACTCTGGGCCCCCAAGTTCCTCAGTCCTCCACTTCCTCCCCCTCTTTCACCGCTCTTCATTTTTCCAATAAATATATAT